>NC_069660.1:70032333-70657333 GCF_027244095.1 Hemicordylus capensis
CCTACTCAACACCACAGTTCCCTATTGTGATTGTCAGTCAGTTGTGCTATGGAAATGATTGACAATGTCCTGAAAACTACAGAAAACTGGAGTAGGCAGCAGATAATAGGTCCAGGTCTGCTTGAAGTAAACGGCACATTTGATTAGCAACCTACGGGAAAGCTGGAAATAGGCAGCAGCAGACTGAGATATTGACAGCCGTGTTTTGGTTTTATGAAGTGGTTTTAGGCAAGCCTCTTGCTTAGCTTTGGCCCTCTCCTCCAAATCTGCATATAGGGATAATAATGGTGACTCACCTTACAGAGCTGTTGTAGGGAATATTGAAGATAGTGGCTCATATGCTGTGCAATGCTTCCATCAGCCTCACATTAATGGAATGAATGGCCTCTATTGTGTAACTGCAATTGTGCAAATGCTCTGTTCCTAGGCAGTATATGAGCCAATGTATAGTATGTGAAATGTTCTGAACACTTTAGAGTGCTTAGTATTAGTTGATAAGCATGTAGATAGAACTGATCCAGTTGACACTGTATACAGTACTTGGACTTTCAAAACGATTTGACAAGGTTCTGTCAAAGGCTCTTGAGTAAACTTAGCAGTCAGGGCATTAGAGGACAAGTTCATTCATGGACTGCAAACTGGCTGAAGGACAGGAAAGAGGGTAGGAATAAAACGGACTATTTTCACAATGGAGAAATGAAAAAAGTGGGGTCCCCCGGGGATCTGTATTGGGAACAGTGTTTTTTAATTTATTTATAAATGATCTAGGAAATTGGGGTGAGCAGCAAAGGGGCCAGATTTGCAGATGACTTAAAACTATTTATGGTAGTGAAACCCAAAAGATTGTGAGGAGCTCCAAATGGATCTCTCTAAATAAGGTGAGTGGGCAACAAAATGACAAATATGGTTCAATATAACTGTAAAGTGATGCAGACTGGGGCAAAAAAAAAATAAAAAAATCCCAGCTTCGCATATACAGTAATGGGGTCTGAGCTGTTTGTGACTAACCAGGAGAGGGATTTTGGGGTTGTAGTGGACAACTAACTGAAATTTTTGACTCAGGGCACAGCAGCTATGAAAAACCGCTTTCATTTTAGGGATCATTAGGAGGGGATTGAAAAAAGCCCTGCTAATATTATAATGCCTCTATACAAATATACGGTGTTATGAGGTAAGGCTACAACATTTAGCGCTTTTTAGTTCAGAAAAAAGACAACCAAGGGGACACATGATAGAGGTTTATAACATTACACATGGTGTGGAGAGAGTGGATAGGGAAATATTCTTCTTCTGCTCTTACAACACTAGAACCAGGGGTCATCCCTTGAAACTGATTGCAAGGAAATTTAGGACAGACAAAAGGGAGTACCTTTTATCACAACACATTATTAATCTATAGAATTCTCTGCCATGGGAAGCGGTGATGGCCACGAGCTTGGATAGATTAAAGTGAGGCTTAAACAAATTCATGGAGGTCAGGTTTATCAACGGCTACTAGTCTTGAAGGCTATCATCTAACTTAAGGTTCAGAGGCAGGATGCCTCTTAATACCAGCTGCAGGGGAACAGCAGCAGGAGAGGGGGCATGGCTTCATCTTCTGATTGTGGACTTCTCAGAGGCATCTGGTGGGCCACTGTGGGAAACAGGGTGCTGGACTAGATGGGCCTTGGGCCTGATCCAGCAAGGCTCTTCTTATGTTCTTAGTACTCATTATATCCCCACGTACATTGCTCTGACACACACACACGCACACTGATCACTGACATTGGGTGACATTAGAGGGAGCAAGGCTGGAGTGGTAAAGTGAAGATTTGCAAGCACCCACTCACAAGTGAGACCGCACAAACTTGGACCACACAAGTATCCACATTTCCAGGACTGAGTCAAGAGTAGAAGCCAGCCACACACACAATCACTTACTACTTTCTCCTTTGCATCACCAAGTTCATGACTTGCCACAACTCGAGACCAAAACATACCAGAAAGAGAAAAGGAAATGGGCCACATTTTTGTATCTTTTTATTTACAATTAGATTAAAAAATGCTTGCCCATGGACAACAGATGGCCTCACATGTTCAGTCTGGATTTGTCAGCGACACACTGTGGAGGACCATAGACTGCGACAGACATAGAGGACAGAGGCAGTAAATATTCGGCACTGATATCTAGTGAGGCTTTGCTTGGTTTACACTTTTTTTTTAAATTAATTAATTTTTTTGCCATAGAATAGGGCAGTGATCTGCTGAGTCCAATTTCTTTGTTTAAGAGCTGCAAAACAAATGGTCTGAACAACAATCCTAATCCAGTTTTCTAGGAACCACAACTTTCAGTCTGTTTGTGAAGCCAACAGACTTGTTCAGAAAATGGCAAGGCCCGAAAGCAGCGATCAACCTAGCCAAAGGGACTAAAGATTTTGGTCTGGCTTTTAAAAGGATGGAGGCTAATTCTTCCCCAATGGTGACAGTAGTGGCTGATGGCAAGAATAGACTGGAGGCCAATGCCGATGAAATTGACGGCACTCACTTTGGTGACTAAAGAGGTGTTCAAGCTCTACAAACTGGAGCTGAAGCAGAACTTAGGAGATATTGATTTGGATGTGTTCCTGTTTGCTGTTGCCAGATGTCTTGTCAGAACTGGATTTGAAATCCTTAAGGAGCTTGATACTCCTCCTAACTGGAAGTCCCATTTCCTCTCACTCTCGTTCTTGTTTTCTTAGCACTACTCCTGACAGAGTACACACTGGAACTGGATGGAGATTTATTTCTACACTCAAAGTCTGTTTGAGGAAGAAATGTCTTTGTCATTTTTAATTATCTCGAGCCTCTTTCTCATATTTGGTTAATAAAAATTATGGAAATTATTTTTTTCCTATTTGATGACTATGGGTGATTCTGCCCCCACATACAAACACCTCTTTACAGTGGGGTGGAGGAAAGACTACAAATATGATTAATTCTTTTGATATAATGGGAGTTAACTCTTCCTATCAAACAACATGACTTTGAATGCGTCTCTAAAGAACTCTTCTTTGAAATTTACTTCTAAATTTGGCCATTGTTAGTTGGCTTGTGTATGAGAAAAATGTGAGTTGTGGAGGCATTTGACTATCTTCTTTATTCTATCCTATATAAAAGAAGTATTTATATTTCTTTATAGGTATCTCAAATGATAGTTTTAGGAGGTATACGATGCAATGTGTACGCATTCAATCTGTAGCATTTGAAATGGGTTTAGTATGCAGTTATCCATGTGGCCCTTACCTAGTACGTACTCTTAACCCTTTCTTTTTGGTTTTCATCAGATCTAGGCCCTAGATTGCCAATATGGTAGTACTACAATTGCCTGCAACCTGGTCTCAAACCTCTCTCTGTCACTCATAAGTCAAGTCTGAAGAAGAAGCAGCTGCAGATAAACAGCACTGTCAATTCTGCAGAAGACAGAATAGTGAGCTTGGGCAGTGGTGGGCTGGTTGAAAGGCACAAAGATGGCAGCTTTCACATCTACCAAATTATGGTACAAAAGGAGCACAGGCCACACAAGAACAAGAACCACAGACCACATAGGCCACAGAAATCAGACAAGGTTCATTTGAATCATGAATTAGCTCTTTGAAAATAAAGCCCAATCACACATAATTTGGCATTTTTATATGGCAGCATGGAAGACAACCATAATAGAAAAACGCTTAGCTGCATAGCAAGTAAGAATGCCCTCCTAGTTTTCTTTAAGATTTGTATTCCACAATATTTTCTTAAGACCCGTGATTACTTTGGTATGACCTATAATCATCCTAAACTCTGTCAAGTACCCGTTTGACTCACAAGTTTATCACAAATAAATGTGCAGCTTTATAAAGAATTCCATGTGAAGAAAATTGTGGCCATTTGGAAATTCACAGGACTGTTTCTCCTGCCAGCCTGAGATTAGACACAACATTCATAAACATACATTATTCTGCTAGTTTCCACACCATCCAATTTCTGTATTGTACTACTGACAGCACTGAAACACTTGTTTGAGCATTATACAACAGGCTTGATTTAAATATGACCTTGGGTGCACAAAACCAAAGTGCACTTGTTCTGCAGGATCCCATGTGGCCTAGCAGCATGTTTAAACCCATGCATTTCTGCATACAGCATTTACAGATGTGGCCCGGATAGAAGCTGGGTTCCCATATAAATGCTGTACTAATGGAATCTGATGTATTTTAAAGCTGATGACTTGACCACATGAAAGCCTGCATGGATAAGCACTTCTCATGCACCCAGTCTCATTTAAATCATGCCATAAAGTAGTTTCAGGAACAAGACCAATTGCCAGAGGCTTGGTAAACAGGAACCACCAAAGTGATGGGAAGTAGGACTGTTGTATCCCACAAGGGGTGCTAGATTTGGTCCAGGAGCAAGGCTTCTGATCTTTTAATGGTTGCACAGGAAACTGCATTTGAGCAGGTACAGCCTGTTCTACCACAGTGCTACAATGAATGGAAAATCTTTCAATGCAGCAGTTAAATAAAAAATACAGGAGCTGCAGCCCCTCAGCTATTCAAATAGAAAGTTTATGATCTCAGCTCACTTCTTTTTCTAAATAGAATATTAACTCCTTTAAAAACATGTTTTGTAAGAAGCTGGGGATATACTTCAAAATGTTAAAACTGAAAAAGTTTCATCATAAAGTGCTTATAATGTATTACAAGAAAACCAAGTGAAACGGACCATGTTTTTAGTTCTCTACCAATTCCTATTTAGGCTATAGGCTGGTAAAATATTAGAAGCATTGGGCATGATCTAATGCCCTGCAGAATCCTATTCATCCAGCACATGCTTCTATATGCAGGATTCCCTCCTGCTGACCTTCCTTCTGCATGCACAGGACATGGACTGGCTCCCACTCATGGTATTGTCTGAATTTAGCACAAGTCTTTCATCTGGACTTAATTCTTCATTGGTCACTGTGGCTGAATAATGTTTATGTTTACCCTCGCTCATCACACGGTCTGAAAATGTAGAGGCATGTTTGCCATCTTAAATAATGTACCCTACACACTCAATCTGAATAACCTAATCAGACATTCTGTTGAACCAGATTGAAATTATAATCATTTTCTGTTACATTGCATTATAGTATTAAATTGTCCCCTTTCACATTGATTAAGGGAGTGAGATCAGAACGCAGCAAATGCTTGCTACATCAGACCTTCACATTTTTCCTATTAAAATTATTTGGTGGTGATATGATACTTTTCATAGAATGATATTTCCAAACTTTTCTTACCACTGAACTCTGCAGATTGATTCAGACATCATACTTTTAGTGAACAGATACATATGTGCAATGTGAAATCACGTTGTAGGGTGGTGCGATTGGCTATAGCTGTTTTCACCAGGTTTTCATAATGTACACTGAGTGTGATAAGCACATGCATCCATTTCATGCACTGCTGAATTTCAGGAACATGCTCAATCTCAGAAGTGTTTATACTAAAAGGGTAATATGTGAACTAGCCTTTAGGTCTCCATTTTGTACCCAAAACCACTCATGTAGGTTCCACTCAGATAAAATATAATATTCCATATAATGATGGAAATATGCATATTGAATATTTATATTTTTGTTGCTTCCTTGGAAATAGAAGACAGGATAAACAAATGCTCTAAGTAAACAATATTAATACATACTTTGTATACAGATCTTAGTGGCCATAACTGTGCATTAGATTGTAAAAATATTTTGTTGGTCTTTTTCTTCTAGTTTTTTGAGTCTTTTGATTAAAAATGCACATCTTATTTTTGTTTCTGGAATGCTGCTTTTCATCCATTAAAATAAATTCTCTTTTGGATTGTTCTACCTGTTGATATGCATCTTTAGCCTTGGCTAGTATTTGATGGCTCTTTCTGGACCTTGCTCAGAGATGGCAGAATATAAAAGTGGCACAAAACCTTTTGGATATTAACTTGGATACTGGAAATGTTGGATATTGAAAACTTCACAAAATGACTTTTGACTTTAGTTGTTTTTTCCCCAAACTTTAGCATAGCTTTCACACTACGCCTTTGTTCCAAGCTGGACTTTTACATTCATTCAAGTTATCCTTCATCTCAGCTTCAGTAGATGATCAGTGACTTCATAAACTGGTGAGACACATATTGAAGACATCACGGTTACAAGTGGGCACAGTTTATTCTCTCAACGCACTCGCGCATTGTTTCTGTTCAACAGCAAAAAAAGCTTTATTAGTTCAAAACATTATCCCTTTCCCCCCATTGCACCTTAAAAAAAAAAGTTGGCTTGATTTCCCCATCCTGTTTCCAATCAGAGCATTATCTATACTTGAAGCTTCAAATGTTCCGAAAGAAGCTCGAAGTCCATCATTCAACCCCATCCCTCTCTTTACCCCTCCCCCCAAACCAAACAAATTTTCTTCCCAAGAACCATATAAATACATGCAAAACATTGTACATAGAGATTAAATAATATCAAAATGCAATTACAGATCAGGTGCACTTTAAGCTGGACTCTAGAATATGGCAAACACACCAGAGTACATATTGCTTTGAAACCACCATTTTTTTAATGTCATGCATACCACATAATATTCAGTCTTTTGTTTTTTCAATTTTTCTGTTTTATACAAAAATACCAGTGCTTATTATACTAGTTACTGAAAAAAAGGAAAACTTAACATTGTTATCTGCATGCTTCTTTAGAAAAGCTTTCAAATTCAGATAAATATATATACAAATATTTATTTTAATATTGTATATATATTTATTTGTGGGCAGAAAAAAAACCCCAAGCAAGTAGTCTTAGCCATGGGCTCATCAAAGGGAACATACATTTGCAGTTAGGACTTTTTGTTGTTGTTGTTTGAGTTACAGATATTTCCACTAAAAAAGCATAAAGTTTGGACAGAGTAACCGGGTTGCAGCTGCATTGGCTTCAATACAATATTGAAGCTGCTCCAAAGGTATTTTGGACAACAGAGAAAGAGAGAAATCTAGTTCTTTCCATATTCTCTCCTCAGTTGTGCAGGTAGGTTGTCCTTATTTCATCAAGGAAAAGGGAGCCCCTGTCAAAGGTACCCTTGTGAAGAGTTATATTGACTGGTGACCTCCTAAGCATCTGCCATCACTTTTCTGTCCTCTTTAAAGCAGTGGTTGGTATTAGAGCCATCCCAGTAATCTGCCCTAATCTTACCTAAAACCAAAGTAGGACAGAAAAGAAGGGCTGAATTAGAACTATCTAGGGCAATGCTATGGAGGAGACATAAGTTCTCTATATAATACTTGCCTTTAGATGTGACCTGTTGAATTGGACTCATTTGGGGGTCCTCAACAAACTCTTGATGGGGGCTTGTGTTGAGTTCCAAGATAAGAGGAATGAAATACATGAAGAAGTTTCTACAATCTGTACCCTTATGCATGTTCCTATTTGCCCATGGCTAAAATTACAGTTAGATTTGTTTTCCTATTGGAATTGTTGTCTTTTTAAAAAATAATATTTTCTTAAAACTTATTGCACAAACCTTTGAAAAAATTAAGTCAGATCCCTGTGCAAATCAATAAAAACCAATTACATAATTCTAACTCCAAAAAATGGATATTCTTCATTGCACACAGGAAGTGATGTAATGTCTTTGGTACCAATCTGCCAATTTATTTAACAAAAAGAAAAAAAGTTCCTACTATTAAGAACTGGATGCAAAATTATGTTCAGGTCAGGTTTTTAAAAAATACACAACATTCCAAAGCAAAGTAACAGGATATTACCTCATTTCCTGTCTGACATGGCACAACCTTGAATTATCCCCCCCCCATCCCCATATCTTTCCATTGGCAGTAAAGATCCTCCTTGTCTTTCAAGGTATGCAATTTCTCAAAATAATCTACCACCATCCCCATCCAGCAAGTGTAGAGTATGCATGGAAGCAGTCTTCTGTGCATGGATTACCTTCTTGGAAATGTAATAAAAATGCACACAAAAGGATGCTGTGTGGCGTCAAAACTGTTCTGATCCCTGCTGGATTGGGCTTATGTACCTTTCCCCTAAAAGATGGCTGATACAGTAAACTTTGATAGTACTGTTCATCTGTTTGGGGAAGTGGGGAGCCTGAATTGAGGTGGTTCTTTCCCCTGCACCCCTAAGCAAGTGATTAGTGCTGTGCAATCCAACAATGCCATCCACTTGTTTGGCGAATGCACGAGTCTACGAATCTGTGGATTGGGGCCCATGCCTTGTATTTAAAGCACTGTATCTCAGCCACATATTTTTTTGTAATTCCTTAATAACTTAAGCCAGTCAACTGTTGCCAGTTTATCGCTGAAACTAAGATAGAAAAAACCCAATTTTACATTTAAAAAAATGTATGCACGATAAACACTTATACTTTAAGCAACCAGCCATATCAACATAATTTATATAAAAAACATTTCTGTATAACACAACTGACTTTAGTACAAAGATGGCTGTTCAGAGAAAGGAAGCTGATTGGAGTCTGACCAATCACTAAGTTTCCACTGCCAGCCATGTGACTACATTCCACTGCAGTTACATAACTCACAGCTTTGTTTCCTTTAAACAAAATACATATGGCTGACTTAAAAATATCTGTTTCTGATCTAAAGAAAACTATATATTTTTTGCATAATATTTATATAATTATTTTCCCTCTCCCACCCCACCCTCCTGTACTGAGGAAGCTAAAAGAAAGAAGGAAGGAAGGAAGGAAGGAAGAAAGAAACTAAAATGAAGGCCAGACCCCTGACGGCAACCTGTCAATTACAGATTTCTGAGAATGACTTTGAAAGTGCCACTGTTGTTTTCCTTTCAAAACATGTTCGAGGTAATAAAACATATCAAAAGAACAACCCCCCCCAAACAAAACCCCACCCCCACCCCCCCAAAACAACCCAACAACCAGTGACCCCTCCCAAAAATGTTTCATAAATATTTATGCAAGCGCCTAACATCACCTTTTTTTTGCAAGTATTTTAAATAGAAAAAATGACCTTTTAAGCAGTATAGCTGTTAAAACAGAACTAAATGAATGGTGTTTTACTTCTCTGTCATCAGATAGGTCACATAGCCCCTCCCCCATATTCCTCCCAATGTGTATAGTTCAGATGAAAGGAATGAAGTGGATTTTTCTGGAAGGCAAACAAAAGGAAATGGCATGGTGCCATATTTGCAATTAAGATGGTTGATGATGGGTGTTTCCCACCCTTGGATATTGGCAGTTGTTTGAGCCTAGCATTCAAGTCCTCTTTACACCAGCAGTGGAACAGAAGACCTACAGAAGGAATTTTCATCGGTCTGCCTTGAACTCGTGATGAAATTCAGTGACCAATCTGCAAGGTGAAGGGGTTCAAAAATGAAATCAAAATGCTCCATTTTATTTTTCATTTTTGTTTGTTTAAGGAACACTTATCTCTTGGCAAAGCACCGGGTTTCCCGTGTGGCAGGCAGCGCTTTGGGCAGTGCTTAGACAAGGCACAGGAATTTCTGCTGTGCGTTCTTCAAAAAAGAAAGACAGAAAGGAAAGAAAAAGAAAAGGGGGGGGGGTAAATAACAGCCACCAATAGAGGACAGCTGTATTGATTTGAAAGTTGGGAAGGTGGCCAGACAACAAAACCTTCAATACAGCTGCTAACAACTGGGTTCTCTCTTTGCTTCTAGATAGTACCTTTGAGAGATGGTTACAACAGTGAAGAAAAGAATATGGTGGTGACACAAGCCCACAGTGCCAAGCTCCGAGAACTGCTCTGTCCACAGAAACAGAACTGTGGATGCCCACTCTTCTCTTATACAATCTGGCCCTCAATTTGATATGCTCAGTTTCATCAGGAGGCTCCCCATATGGCTATGAATGCCAGAGTTGAATCACATAGTTTCACTCACCTACCAACAGCTTGATGCTCAAAAACATACACCAAGATGAGGGCAATACCTTTCATTTTACCTTTCATTCTCTGGCATTCTTTTGAAATAGTTGAGAGGCAACCACTTTGTGAAGGGATGGAGGCTAGTTCAGGTACAGTGAGGAGGGAAGAGAAATGTGGAGGAGCTATATTGTAATGTCTTATTTTACCTAACTGAGGAAGATGGGTCTGTGCCACTGCTGACATGTTCCAACTCTACAGAATCAGCTCTTTAACCATTTCTCCCCTTTAAAAGCATTTGACACAAGATTTTGTGCTCAAGACTCCTTCTTGTTATATTTTCATTCTTCAACAAGCAAATCGCAACAGACACTATAGGAACTGAAAGCTCATCACCAAAGCTGGTGTGGCTGTATCTTTTAACATTGCATACATATTGCATACCTGACCTTGGACAACCCTTCTGATAACCAAGCAGGGGCCGCAGCTGAGACTTATGGAACATTCTTTGGGGTCTGTCCTTACCAAGACTGGGGTCGAGATATTTATTTTATTGGGCCAATGACTTATTTGCCCAATAGGCAGAACTGCAAAATCCAAAACCTGACTCAAACAAGCATTTAAAAAAAAAAACACCTTCACATATCTCAGCTAATGCAAAGTCTAGAAATAATTTGCTCTTAACGCAAACTCCCTCACCTAATTTCATAGAGCATGGTGCTGTCACATCTCCTTGCTGCTTTGGCCTTATTAAAAATCACATCACATACAAGCCATTTTAAGACTTCCCCCCCACCACCCTCATCTCCTGTTTGATCAATACTACAATGGAAACACAGAGAGAGAGAGCGAGAGAGAGAGACAGAAAAAAGAAAGAAAGAGAGAGAGACACACAGATACATGGTAAAAGTCAGGTACTATTCCCTCCCTCCCCAAGATGGAAGACTGGGTTAATTTTAACATCCAATACCTGATTTAGATCCCCCTTTCCTGTATAAAGAAATTGCATCCCCTTGGTGCTCATCCCCTTCTCCCCAAAAATATGTAGATTCAGATTCTGTGATTAAAAATGGAGCTATTCCCACAACTGCATCATCAGATGCTTAACCCGACTCTTTAAGAGACTATGAACCTTGTTTCTTTAAGCATGCAACTTCTAAGAGGAAAAACCACTAGTACAGCCATGTGGAACCCAACTTAAGAGCAGTTTCTCACTTAAGGGAGGCACCAAATAATTGGTTTTGAGAAGTAAAACTCTAACCATGTGGTACTGTGGTTCCTGTAGCTAAATCATCATAAAAGAGGGGAGCAGAAAGGGAATATAGGCATATATGTATGAGCACTTGACAGGAAGTGGCCGCAGTGTGTGGTCAGATGTTGGTGCTTATGTTGCATGGGGGAAGGAAGCAGAAGGAGGAGCAAAGTTCAGAGGTCAAACCGATGTTTCCAGACTGTGTAAAGAGCTTTCTGGCTCCAGAATGGTGTCCTCAGCTATATCGCCGTCCACTGCATTGTTATTTTTGTTGAGGGGTGAGGACTCGCCTGGGCTCTCCCCACTTAGCTTTTTGAGTCCTTCATCTTCTAGGTCTTGATCAGCATCATCAAGGGATGGGGTCCGAGGCTCGTCTTCCTCCAGGATGAACTCTGGGTGAGTCATGAAGTTATGAATGGAGCTTCTGGATTCGGGTTTCTCGAGACCTTCATACAAGGAGCTACGGAACGCATTCACCACTTTGATCTGTACCAAAGGGGGATTGGGGAGGAAGAAAACAAGCAAACACAGAAGTCAGTGGTGGCCAAAGGGAGCCCTTAAGGACTTCAGGGGAAAGAAGAACGCAACCAAGTATAACAAAAACAGCATCAGAGGCAGCAGCAACAAAAACAGTAGTTTTAAACAAAAACTAAAATCAATATGAAAAGAGGATCTATGAAGAACCAGAATGGCCACATGGGTCAAAGGTCAGGCACTACAAGTGTGATGGGGCAACCAACTATGAGGAGGCTTCAGAAGCTGCAAGAAAAGACATAAAACATTTCTAAGACAATAGCTTTGGAATGCATGGACATTCAAAGCACAATCGTTCTCAAATATGTGCCTGTGTATTCAACAACAACAAAAAATACCCAAATAAGACAGCTCAAAGTGGTGAGTTAAACATATACACTCACAAAGTGTGATTTACTTCAAGGCAAAATTAGGGTGGGAAGTGACCGTGTCAGTTTTTAAATTTTCAAACCAAAACAGATTAATTGGCTGAATGTGCCACAAAAGAAAAAGAAAAAAGGTTGAGATCATGTACTGCAGCAAATCCAAGCAGATGCCAATAATGATGAACGTACCAGTGAGCATGCAAGAGTAAACTAGATGACAGTTGCTAAAATGGAGCCAACATTGAGCCACCATAGAGTTACCAGGCTTGGAAACTGACCAGCATTCACCAAGAGCAGTTACTAACTTCAGAATTTGTTCTACACCTGTGTCAAGCACTCACACCTGCTCTGGGCAGGAGCTTGTCAGTGTACTTGGCCTGTGAAAATAAGACCCCAAATGCCTCAGGGATGGGCACTCTATTATCAGCCTTGTGTACAATTCTGGCTGATTGCAAAGAAACGAGACCTCTACACATATGGCTCTTGAGCAGCTCTGCCTGCAGTTCTAAACACACTGGACAGCAAATTGTTAAACTGCAACCCACTTTGGCAGTTTTGAAAATCTCAGACAGATTCCCAGTCTGAATCCCAGACTGATCCCAGGAGGGCAATGCTATTCCTCCAGCACCCATATAAATCACAGTTTGCTCGGTCACGAAGGAAAAGTGCAAATTGCAATGCAAAGTCATTGTGGACATTGGAGCTGAGGCATCTTCCCCTTATAGGATGCAGCATAGTTCTGCAAAAGTTATGTTCAGCCAGACAAACCAATACAACAAACATGGAAGTGTGATGATCATGGCTTGCTATATTCCAGACTAATAATATATACATTAGCAAGGATCTGGATGCAATGTATAATTCACAGAAACACATTCCAAAAGCAAATTAAAATATATAACACAGCAATTCATATTTTATGCAGAGATGGCACAAAATTCATAACAGGTTTTTAGATCTGTTAAACTTCAGGCCCAGAAAAGACTCAGTTCCCCCTTTTATACCGAATATTCACAACTTATAATATAGTGGTAGCGACATTCCTATGCCATTACAGAAAACATGTTTTCATGCTTCCAGTTTTTACCATAGAGATATAATCCCCACACATAGCAATATTCCAACCTAGGAAAAATTTTGCAGAGCACTCTCAATCTCTACTGGTAGCCCACTGTATTAAAGTTATTGCTTTCAAATTTCACAGGCCTCAACATTATTCTGAAGTGTCATTATCAATATCTCCAAGATGGCAGTTTATTTATTAAAAATTTCTTGTATACCGACTCTTCCAAAGACTCTAGGTGGTGAACAATAACAATAATTTTAAAAAACCAAAGGGCGAAAGCCTGGCAAAAAGATAGGTCTTGAGAAGGGCCTTGAAAGCCACTAAGGAGGGGGCTGAACAGACTGTGTGTGGAGGGGAGGGTGTTCTAAAGAACAGGGGCAGCCACAGAAAAGGCCCTCCTACGGGCCCAGACACTACGCACTACACCAGGGCCCAGGACGCTAAGGAGGGCCAGCTGAGAAGACCTCACAGGATGGGATACAACTGACTGAGAGAGGCGATACCAAAGATATTATTAATTATTATTTATTCTTATTTATTATTATTAGATATTAGTAGATATTAGATATATTTATTATTATTATTATTATTATTATTATTTACATTTCATATCCTGCTCTTCCTCCAAGGAGCCCTGCTCTTCCTCCAAGTACTACATACTTAAGTTTCTCCTCACAACAACCCTGTGAAGCAGGTTAGGCTGAGAGAGAAGTGACTGGCCCAGAGTCACCCAGCAAGTATCATGGTTGAATGGGGATTTGAACTTGGGTCTCCCCGAGTCCAGCACTCTAACCACTACACCACGCTGGCTCTACATATAGCTGCTAAACCCATAAGGGTTTTGTAGGTTAGAACCGGCACTTTAAATAGGACCGGGAAGCCAACAGGCAACCAGTGCAGTGACTGTAAAAGAGTTGTAACACTATCAAATCTATGGCCACCCTTGAGGAAGCAGACTGCTGCATTCTGGGCTAGTCGAAGCTTCCAAATCATATTCAAAGGCAACCCTAGGTAGAGCATGTTACAGTAATCCAAGCAAGAGATAACAAAGGCATCAGTTACTGTTGCCAGGGCCTGCCGGTTGAGAAAAGGCCGTAACTGGTGAACCAACTGAAGCTGGGCAAAAGCACCCCTGGCCACGGCCTCCACCTGCTGTTCAAGCAGGAGCCGCGGGTCCAGAAGGATCCCCAGATCACAAACTGACTCTCTCAAGGGAAGCACAACCCCATCAAGAGATAAACTCACACATGGCAATTGGCCAGATCTCAAACTGAACAAGAGCAACTCGGTCTTGGAGGGATTAGGCTTGAGCTTCTTTTGGCCCATCCAGGTCCTGACCGTTCTGAGCTACACAACGGAATACGTAGCTTGGGAGTGCTCCTGGATCCAAAGCTCTCCCTGGTTTCTCAGGTTGGCAGTGGCCAGGAGTATTTTTTCTCAGCTTTGGCTGATCCGTCAGCTATGTTCATTTCTAGAGGTAAATCACCTTAAAACAGTGGTACATATGCTGGTAACCTCCAGACATGACTACTGTAATGCACTCTATGTGGGGCTGCCTTTGTATGTAGTCCGGAAACTACAACTGGTACAGAATGCGGCAGCCAGATTGGTCTCTGGGACAACACGAAGGGACCATATAACACTGGTTTTGAAAGAACTGCACTGGCTGCCGATATGTTAGCGGGTGAAATACAAAGTGCTGGTTATTACCTATGAAGCCCTTAATGGCTTGGGACCAGGCTATTTAAGAGAGTGCCTCTTTTGTCACAAACCCTGCTGCCTGTTACGATCTTCTGGAGAAGTCTGGTTAGGGTTGCCACCAGCTCGTTTGGTGGCAACCCAGGACCGGGCTTTCTCTGTTACTGCCCAGGGGTTTTGGAATATGCTCCCTGCTGAAATAAGAGCATCTCCTTCTCTGTTTGTTTTCAAGATGACCCTCAAGATTTTCCTGTTCTTGCAAGCATTTAATTATAATTAATTTAAATAATTTAAATAATTTGTTTTCATAACTCTCCTGTGTATATTAATGTGTTGATTTTTAAATATTTTAAATCTTGTACACTGCCTAGAAGCCACCTAATGGCACAGTGGGGAAATAACCTGTCCAGTGAGCAAGAGGTTGCTGGTTTGAATCTCCACTGGTATGTTTCCCAGACTATGGGAAACACCTATATCAGGTAGCAGAGATATAGGAAGATGCTAAAAGGCATCATCTCATACTGCATGGGAGACAGCAATGGTAAATCCCTCCTGTATTCTATGAAAGACAACCACAGGGCTCTGTGGTCACCAGGAGTCGACACCGATTTGATGGCACAACTTTACTTCACACCGCCTAGAGATGTACATATCAGGCAGTATAAAAATATGACAAATAAAATAAATAAATAAAATGACTTATAGTATGGCTGAAACTTCACATCACCCGACTATTTTAGACATAATGGCTAACACAGTGCCATTAACATAGTGCCATTACACGCCCAGCACTGTACCTCCAGTGACTGTTGCTGGTGTCTATCTTATGTTTCTTTTAAATTGTGAGCCCTTTGGGGACAGCGATCCATCTTATTTATGTATTATTTCTCTGTGTAAAGTGCCCTGAGCCATTTTTGGAAGGGCGGTATAGAAATTGAATAATAAATAAATAAATAAATAAATAAATAAATAAATAAATAAATAACAACATAGCACGTGACATTATGTTTATGTTGTAATGTGTTCATGCAGTTGCACAAGAGCACTCTTGAGCAAGCACAAACATTGCACAAATGGAGTTTTGCGGCAACAAGGTCATTGGAAATAATAACTGCACCACTGTGCAACTGCGTATGTGCTATTTCTGTGCTTGCAGAAGAAGGCTCTTGCACAACTGCATGAACACTAGGGATGTGCACGGAACCACGGAAGCGTGGTCCGGCACTGGGGAAGTGTGGCTTTAAGGGCGGGGGGGGGGGCTTAGTGCTTACCCCCACCCCCCACCGCTCTTCCCCCTCCGGCGCTGGACTTTTCTAAAACGTTTTTGGGGCGGCAGAGTTCCTCCCTGCTGCCCCTGCCCCCGTCGTTGTCTCCCGATTTTACAAGTAGTAAAAGCTGGCGCCACACATGTGCCCATTGCGGCGCACGTGTGCCCGTTGTTGCTGCCGGCGTGCGCGCTGCATACGTCACAATGATGTATGTGGCATGCGCGCGCACCGCGACGAGCACATGCATGGCGCCAACTTTTACTACTTGTAAAATCGGGAGACAACGACGGGGGCAGGGGCGGCAGGGAGGAACTTTGCCGCCCCAAAAACGTTTTAGAAAAGTCCAGCGCCGGAGGTGAAAGAGCAGCGGGGGTAAGTACTACCCTCCCCGCCCTTAAAGCCATCCCCCACCCCCGCCGAACTGCCTGAATTCTGGACCAGTCCGGAGACCTCTTGCATGGCCCCGGACCGGTCCGTGCACACCCCTAATGAACACATTAGAACATGCACATGTAACATTACACAGTATGTCAGCCACTGTTATACATTCATACAAGTTGTCTGTACACACATATATGTTTTAGTGAAATGACTGCCCATGTGTTCATTTTAAAAGTGAACCTGGGTACAGATACCCTCAAGCATAGCATACAGACAGGAAATAGACTATTGTATGTGCATTGAACACAAACCTGTGATTACTGTATGAACATATACTCTACACAGATTGTCTATGCATGGAACATCAAATGTGAATAGAGCTCTTGCGTATTGAAAAGATCAGCTACTGCATCTTCTCTGCCAACTGGCATGGCAAGGGGCTGTTTCTAGTATCTAAGCAGTGGGTAGAAGCCTTCACACACCTACCACTTTCCCTCTGCAACAGAGGCAGGCAGCGTTGGCTGTCCAGCTGTTGTTGAACTACAGCTCCTATCATCCCAATTTATTGTGGCTGGGGATTATGGGAGTTGTAGCTTAATAACACTGGAAAGCCAAGGTTGTCTACCCCTGCTCGACCCATGCACTCAGGGCTGCAGGCACAAGGTTCATGACACAAACACAGGTCTAGAACATGGCTGGGGAAAGAATGGCTGCAGTAGGGGAACAGTAAGGGGAAGCAGTGGGTGGGGGGGAAGTTAAGCACCCTGTTCCTGCCCACTGCTTAGCCCAATTCAGACATTATGTTGCATAAGTATACAGATGTCTGTATGCTGGTATGTGCATTTGTGGGAGTGGCTGTACCTGTGTTCATTTTAAAAGTGAGCCTGGATACAGGCCCTTCAAATGCATGGTACAGATAGGAAGTGTACTGCTGTACCTGCATTCAACGTAACATGTGAATGACTGAACCTGGGTACACATCTGTACCTGTGTACACTGTACCATTGTTGTATGAATGTTGAATATTACATGTGAATGGGTATCTTCTCTTTTGCAAATGGCCCTCACTCACACCATTTTCCAAAGGAGAATTGTAGGCCAAGGCTTCAGTCTACAACAGGAGTTCTCAACCTTGGATCTTCAGATATTTGCAGATTACAGCTCCCACCATCCCCTGACACAATGGCTGCTGTGGCAGGAGATGATGTGAGTCGTAAACCCCTGGTCTATAACGCAGTCAGTCTACAAGGTGGCAACATACAGCTTAGATTGAATCTACACAAAACCTGTGAGAGTGGAAAATGGGATCCAGATGTTTCCAAGTCTCAGTTCACTGTTACTTCAAGAATTCACTGATACACTTTTGATAATGAGTGAAAAGTGACATTCAAGTCATGAAGTAGATTTGAAAGGTCTGAATTGCTCCTGCGAACAACATTGAGTTTGCACTGCCTCTGCATATGTGCATTGGTGAAGCTCCATTGCATGGACAAACTTCAGTTCAGGCAATGAAATATTTGGTTCCAGTTTAATTGCCCAGACTGGCATTTTAATCCAGCCTAGCTCATTTTTCTAGTTATTCCTGAAGTGTCAGGAACTAAGGTTGAATCCTCTGTATTCATCTGTGTTAGTGCCTTCATTTTCCCTTTATGCATTCCTCCTGAAGTCTTCTATCTTATCAGCATGGCTCTCTGTGCTATATAGTGATGGTGTATTTATCAGAACAAATTCTATAGATGCTTCATAACAAATAACTGAATCACGCTACTATCTAGACAGTTATTGCCTGCTGTTTGAAGTGACATAATGTCTATGGAAGACAAAGGGCCAACCAGGCTATTTGGTATTGGAGCAAACTGTCCCTGATTGCTGTTCGCAAGGCCTAGTCATTTGAATAAACTTTGTTCACTGCTCCAAGACCAATACCCGATTGTTGGTTTTAAGAAGTGTCTCGCTGAATCAGACCTAGCCCAGCATTCACGCTGCAGCAGCAGCCAGTTAGATGCATCTGGGAAGTTGCATGATAATCTGTTCTCAGGATCTGGTAATCAGAGGTATACTGAATCTGTACATGACAACTCCATCCAGCTACCATGGCTAATACTTGCTGATAGACCTATCTATGAATCTGTATCCCTTTTTGAAAGGCATCTAATATGGTGAGAGAAGCCAGTCTTATGGTCACGAGTATGAGTTGCCCCTTTGCTAAGCAGGGTTTTCCTTGGTTTGCATTTGTATGGGTGACATGAGCACTGTCTGCTATAAAATATTCCCCTTAAAGGATAGGGCTGTAGTTCAGAGGTAGACATCTGCTTTGCATGCAGAAGGTTCAATTCTTGACATCTCTAGTAGGGCTGGGAGAGACTCCTTCCTGAAACCTTGGAGAAACCGCTGCCAGTCTGTGTAGATAATACTATGCTAGATGGACCAATGGACTGACTCGACTTAAAGCAGTTCCCTATGTTTCTATAGTGGCCATCACTCTATCTTATTTATAACAATGCAAGCCTCATCTCATGATCATCTAAACCTGGTTTTGAGGGAGATAATCCAGGGTTGCATGCTCATGTGAACCAGGACAAAGCCCCCAAGCCTTGGTCATCTGAATCTGGGTAGCCCTGCTGCTAACTGTCAATCCTAACCCAGGTTAGTGAAAAGTAGGAGCCCCAGTAACCCAGTAAGGTTGTTGATCATGTGTCTGCTTTTCCCCGTTTTTGTAGGTCCCGGCTGCCAGCCATCATATTTATCAGAGAGCACTGCAGCTAGAGGGGCTGTGATCTGTGGATGTGTTGCTCTATACAGGACACTCTGTGATCATCTACTCAACATAGTTTGAGTGGGGCTTGTCCCACCTCCTTCCCCCTCATGCCAATCAGAGGGTGGCTGTGATGTAATGAGGTATTCCTTACTGCTGGCAGCACAGTGTATTGTGGGAGGTCTCTCCCAATACCCGGAAGGCTTTCCCTGGTCCCAGCTCTCACCAGCCATGATTGTCTGGGTGGTTAGTTAGGAGAGCCAAACGGAGGCTCTAGTCGTCTGTGGGGATCTGGCTAAAGACTCCCCTACTCCAAATCACCCCTAGATGATCACATACAAAGTCCCTGCATTTGGTCCTTCCTTTACATGAAAATGACAGGTTATGGGCACATTTGCCAAAGCTCAATCACAGTAGATAGACAGATAAAGCCACAATTGCCCTTAAATTATGCTGCTAGGCTAGCCTCAATTTTCTCTTCATAACTAATTCTTGAGTTCACTAGCTGCTGCGGGAAAAATGCTATTTTCTACCTGGGGTGAAAGGCTATCTTGTTCACCTGGAAAATGTAGGCAATTATATTTGTGTGATTCATTTGGCTAAACTATCTGATTTGGTTACCATATTGCCAGGAGACTAAAATGGAAACATTGCTGAAATTCAATACCCCTGTCCACCTTAAAAAACATAAGGGAACTCCCAGAGATCTTTGGTTTCAGAGTGCTGGCATACACAGAAACACCAAAGTGTGAAAGCACTAATTGAAAACAGTATAGTATGGCAACTCAGTCCACAAGATCATTTGGCGTATATCAGAGTGAGGCCCCAAGAGGCAGGACAATTACTTTTGTGGACAGTGGTAAAACAGCTCTGCAGACACAAGTACAGCCCAGTCTTGGGACCTGAAAATGCATTTAACCTTGTTCAACTTGTAGATGAGTCTTAATCAACAGGCTCACACACACTGGCATGGAGAACGGAGATCCCCAGGCTTAAGGGAACACGCGCTCATCTGGATAGCTCTGACATGGAATATACTAGCAGTACTTTCATTATAGAGCCAAATGGCTTCACCTATTGAACTAGCTTGAAAGGCGGTGGGGGGGGAGGGGGCGGGCAATGCTGGGAAGCTGGAATTCAAAACTGAAGTATGTCAAGCACCTAGTGGATGGTTACAAAATAGCACTGGATCTAGAGTGCATGCGGAGGGCAAGGAACAAGGAGCTGAAGCCAAATGCAGAAGTCACAGCAGTTCCTTGGATGCTGCAGGGCAGCACAAAACCACCAAAATCCAAAGACCACATAGAGCTGGGAAACGTCTACCTGAACAAAGGTTATTGGTGGCTCTAGGTTTGGGCCTCTCAGAAACAGAAGGCTTGTTCTCACAATAATGAATAGGATAGGAGAAAGCTCCTCCCCTAGTTCTGGAGTGGTATTTATTTAGTTACAGGTTGAGTATCCCTTATCCGGACGGCTTGGGACCAGAAGTGTTCTGGATTTTGGATTTTTCCAGAATATTTTGGAATATTTGCATAATAAGATATCTTGGGCATGGGATCCAGAGCACCAAAACAGATGCCAACAGAGCAGGCGCCAAACTGAGCAGAGAGTGGAGGAGGGGGGCTTTCCCTTTTCCTTCTAGTGCAAAAGCGATAACATCAAAAACATTTAAAAGCTTCACAATAAAAACAGAGGCGCAACTAGAGAGAATTACAGACAAAACCCCTGTCACTAACAGCTTTCTGAAATAAGTAATTTTTGACTGCATGTTTAAAAGCAGCAAAATTGGGAATCTGTGAGCAAGTGAGCTGAGGCGTTTTGTTTTTTGTTTTTGTTATGGCATGGTGTCCAGATTTTGGAGCATTCTAGATTTCGGGTGTCCAGATAAGGGATACTCAACCTGTAACATGTTTTTATACCGCCTGATATGTGCATCTCTAGGTGGTGTACAGAGCTAAAACACAACAAATGTAAAACAGAGTAAAAACTGTTAAAATTTACAAGACAAATAAAAACAATCTCATAAGATGAAAACTAATTAAATAGTTTAGAATTAATTTCAGTGAAAAACCTGTGAGAACAGGTATGTCTTTAGGGTCTTCCTAAAAGCAAACAGAGAAGGAGATGCTCTTATTTCAACAGGGAGCATTTTCCAAGGCCCCCGGGGCAGCCACGGAAAAGGCCCGTCCTGAGTCGGCACTAAACAAACTGGTGGCAACTGTAACCGGGCCTCTCCAGATGATCTTAATAGGTGACAGGTTGATGACAAAGAAGGTGCTCTCTTAAGACCTGGACCCAAGCCACTGAGGGCTTTATAGAAGCACTTTGTCTTTCACTCGGAAACATATTGGCAGCCAGTGCAATTCTTTTTAAATTGGTGTTATATGGTCTCTTTGGGTAAACCCAGAGACCAGTCTGCCTGCCACATTCTGTACCAATTGTAGTTTCCAGACTATGTACAAAGGCAGCCCCATGTAGAGTGCATTACAGTAGTCAAGCCTAGAGGTTACCAGCGTATGTACCATGGTTTTAAGGTCATTTACCTCCAGAAATGGAGTCGCTGATGTATCAGCTGAAGCTGATAAAAAGCGTTCCTGGCCACTGCCTTAAATGGAGAAACCAGAGAGTGTTTTGGATCCAGGATTACACCCAAGCTATGTACCTGATCTTTAAGGGGGAGTGTAACCCCATTCTAAACAGGCAGATCTAAACCATCTCTCGGGTCCCGCCCCCACCCCCTCCCCCCGGTCAGTACCGTCTTATCTGGATTCAACTTCAGTTTATCGCTCATCCAGCCCATTACTACCTCCAGGAAGGCATTTTGGGAGGTTATGCCATTGAAATTGACATGGAGAAATAGATCTGGGTGTCATCAACATATTGATGACACCCTTCACCAAACGTCCTGATGATCTCTTCCAGTGGTTTCATGTGATGGTAAAGAACACTGGAGAAAGTATGGAGCCTTGTGTGGAACTCCATACTTTAGCTCTTGCTTTGCAGAGCAACAGTCTCCAAGCGACACCATCTAGAATCTACCAGAATGGAACCACTGTAAAACAGTGCCACTCAATCCCACCTTCCTCAGGCGACCCAGAAGGATACCATGGTCAATGGTATCGAAAGCTGCCAAGAGATCCAAAAGGATCAGCAGAGTCATACTCCCTCTGTCGATAGCCAATTGGAGATTGGCTATCAGGGCAACCAAGGGAGTCTCAACCCCATAGCCCACTCAAAAGCCGGTTTAAAATGGGTCTAGATAATCTGTATCATCCAAAACTGCCTGGAGCTGAGAAGCCACCACCTGCTCAATCACCTTGCCCAACCATGGAAGATTAGAAATGGGTCTGTGATTAGCCAACTCTGAGGCATCCAATGCAGTTCTTCAAATAATGTCCAATAAGAGCCTCCTTAAGACAAGGAGGCATCCTGCCTCCAAGCATTTATAATATTTACCAGACCCTCTCTGATGATATGATTACCAGATGAGATCAGCGAAGTTGGGCAAGGATCAAGAGAACTGGTTGTAGGACGCACAGTCCAAAGCAGTTTGTCCACATCCTCAGGAGTCACAAACTGAAAGTGATCCAATCTAATCCTATAAGAGGAGTTGGTGGACAGCTCGACAAGAGACTCTGCAGGAACTGTGGAATCCAGCTCGGCCCAAATATTTTATCCGCAAAAAAGTCATTGAAGATGTCACAGTGAGTGACTTGATGGTTCCAAGTTCAAATTCAAGGGGGAGGGGGCATAAGCATAAGCATCATAACCCTAGACAACTCCGTTGAACATGAAGTTGCAGAAGCAATGCGGACAGAAAAGAACCACTTCTTTGCTTCCCGCACAGCCAGAGCATAGATCTTCAAATGTCCTGTGTGTTGCAACCTGTCAGATTCATGCTGAGTCTTCCTCCATTTGTGTCTATGTCACTGCTTCAGCTCTCGTACTTCTTTTGATTACCATGGGCTTGACTTTAAAGCAAGTCGGAGAGGACGCTTAGGAGTGATTGTGTCTATTGCTCTAGTGAGTTCATATGTGTGTGCTCCCATGTTCTGCTTGTGTGTGTTAAGAACAGGTTGTAGGTGCGATCCATGCTCATGTGCTAAGCAGCTGCTGGGTCAGAGGACTCCCTCCTACCCAGGACTTTAATGAGGATGGAGGAAAAGACCTCCTTCCATACAATCACTGCTGGTGCCGCTGACCTTGTTTTGAACTCACACATTAGCAGAAAAAGGGTGTGCACATAGCTTCTGAATTAGGGTAGACAGCTTCTCCTACCCTATTCATAATCGTGAGAACAAGCCTAGTATGTTAAAACTGTTCATTGACAGCTCCAGTTGACCTTCCTTCATACTGAGAAGACATTCTGAGGATGGGCCAGCACAATTAAACAGTTGAAAACTGAATTTTGTTGATGTCATCTCAGAGCTCCCCTGCATTTTGTTCACAGGTTCTTCTTCCTTTAAAGATTCCAAGGTTGGGTGGAGGGGAGATCATGTGTGGTTGGGGGGGGGGGAAAGTCAATTTATTTCCAAGAACCTGAACGTATGACCATAAAGTTAACTTAATCTGACAATGAAGTAACTTAAGTGAAACTAAGGATCCACACCCACTGTTACAACTATAAGCAGGACTCATCTTCTGCTGCATGTTTTTTGCCTTGAATCTACCTGCTGAAGCATTTGTACGAAAGCAAAAAAGCAAAGCTATTTGTGTCCTGATGGTACTTTAGAACAATGGTGTCCAAACTGTGCTCCAAGGAACTGAATCCGGGTGTTCTAGAATGAGATGATGAGTAACGGAGGACAAGCTTCCCTATGAGACAGCTTGCCTCCCCCCGCCCCTTCCCTTGCAATGAATAGACCAGGATTCCACAAATTTCAAGATTCTGGGGCGGGGGCGGGGATCATGTCTTTAAAGTGGTTGGGAGGGGAAAAAATCAATTTATTTATTTCCAAGAACCTGTACATATGATCATAAAGTTAACTTCATCTGACAATGACGTTACTTAAGTGAAATTAAGGATCCACACCCATCTTCTCTGTTACAACAATAAGCAGGACTAATCTTTTGCTGCATGTATTCTGCCTTGAATCTACCTGCTGAAGTATTTGTTTGGAATGAGACAGTCAAGGAGCTCAGAGTGCCTTTGCCGCCCAAAGGCTGGGGCTTATTTGAGCGACAGAGGGAGACCTCAGAGCGCTTCTGTTACCCAGCTTCCGAGCTTCTCTTTGGGACTTGTTTGGATAATAGGCAGTGGAGATACTTCTCAGGGCACCTTTCTTGCCCATCACCCAGATAGCCAGCTCCCCGCTTCAGTCAGCCAGGGAGACATGTTGGGGGGCTTGTTTGAACAGGGAAGGATCTTGGTACTTCTCAAAGTGCCTCTGCTGCCTACTGCCCTAATGGCCAGCCTTAGTCTTCCCCTGCAAAACTGGAGGGAAATATTTGGGCTCATTTAGATTGTGAGTGTTCGGCATTTCCTGGCTTGCCTCTGCCACCTTTTATTCAAACAGGTCTAGCTAACAGTAAGAGAGGTGCACAAAGATCTTTACTGTACTTGAACTGACTTTTGAAATGTTCTGGAGCTCAATGCAGCTGATGCTTCATCCACATCCCAACTCCAAGCTGGAGAGGAGGATGTAGTTCCACTTGTCACCCTTAACGTAGAGTGATGGAACTCTGCCATGGCAAGGGTGGCAAGTGGGACTGTAGAAGGCTGCCACAGACACAGGAGACTATTGCTAACCCCTGCTAACTTGGCAAAGAGGCACCTTTTAACGTGGTGATTCTCTTGATTTAGCAGCGGGAGAGTAACTGGCCCTATCCACCTCCAGTACAGTACCTTCAGTGACTGTTGCTGGTGTCTATCTGATGTTGCTTTTCAGATTGTGAGCCCTTTGGGGACAGGGATCCACCTTACTGATTTATTATTTCTCTGTGTAAACCACCCTGAGCCATTTTTGGAAAGGCGGTATAGAAATCAAATTATTATTAATAATTATTATTATAATGATAATAACGGGAGTGTAATCTCAATGGCTAGTTTGCCAATGGCTTGTATGCCAATCCTGGGAGTTCACAATGGTCCCAAATCCACCCAGTGGGGTAGATTCTGGCTCGTCTTTTGACTTCTAAAAGTACAAGAAAGAGGTGGATATGATTTCCTAACAATACTGAATCAAAAAATTTGACCAAGTTCCAAAGTAACATTGGAAGCTAGGAAGCCATTAGTCACACCATCAATCTACCCATGAAAGACTAGCATGATTGGTACCAAAGAAAAGGTCCAGTAGGGATGATGATTTGAAGTCAGAGCCTTCCTAGAAAAAGATGCAAACCATACTTAAGATCCAATAAACAAACTCACAGGTTGGAGAATAATAACTGGTAATGTCTCGGAATTTCATTTCCCCACCTTGAGGATTCTGAAAGGAGATGCTTTGAGTCTAATGCTGAAATCATACCTTTAGTTCCATAAAGTGGAATAGAAAAAGGTGTGTTCAGCAAGGAGGAGAGCAGGAGACTGGGCTAGAAGACTTTCAAGGTTCCTTCCAACTCCAAAATTCTATGCTTCTATGTTGCAGGGCACACTCAGTTCACACAGAGTAACCATGAGGTCCAATAGGCTCACATGAAATGAATATGCACTTGGAACATGTCCCAGAATCCTTTGCAACATGCACTGGTTCTATGACAGATGTTCAGGTGTTCCTTGCCAATGTAAGAGAGTTTGAAAGTTTGAAAACTATTGGACCAGGACATGTCACAGTGCATTATAGTCTACTCCATCTGTGCCCAAAGTGTGCAAAGTACAAGCGAACCATGGATAGAAATCCTCAAAAGAAGACCTACAATGCTGTTCAGTCATCAAGGGATAATAAATACAAGCTGACCCCCGCACAGAGCATCTGCGCGTTTTTTGGGGCCGGCTACCTCTCCCCCCCACCCCAGTCTCTGGTCGGGCCGCCGCAGGCCTCCGCGTTTGGGCCGGGCCCGCCGCCGCCGGCCTCCACCGCCGGGCCCGCCGCCGCCGGCCTCCCCGGCCGGGCCAGGGCCCCCACCCTGGCCTCCATGGCCCGGCAAGGCCCGCCGCCGCCTCTGTCCTCCACCATTGAGACGCGCCTCAGCCAATCAGGTGCATCCCTCCGCTCCGCTGCCCAGCCAATCAGCTGGGTTGCCGGGATGCATCCCCACAGAGGCTGAGGCACATCTACGGGGATTAAATATATAGATGCTAACATATTTATGTTAGCTAACAGTTTCAGTTTCACAGCCACTTGTTCAGGGCTGGTTTATTAATAAACAACATGAAAACCAAAGCTCAGTGAAACGGGATAGGACACACTTTCTAGCTGAACATCTTGCAGGTCATGCTTTCTTTAGCATCTTACCTCAGTTTTCTTAGAAAGAGTCAGAAACACTCTTTTCTAAGGTCCACAATTTGTAATACGTATGGCTGTGGAAACCTGTGCCACTTTACACTGCCCTCTTGCAATTACTTAAAAGCACTTCCTTTTCTCATCAAACAGCCTCATGAATATTTGGGACTGGTGAGGTTTAACACTGTAGAACTTTCCACCAGGTTTTAAAAGAGAGGACGACAGAGAGAGGTAGCTTTAAAGAGTAGCAAGGATGAAGGAGAAAACTGCATAGGCAGATCAAAAGAGTAGTAGGTTTTTATGAGCTTATATGGGATGGGAAAATTCAGCTATCTACTTAAATGGATACCCAGAACATTTCAGTGGGATAAAAATTAATAAATCATACTTGTGTGTTCCCTTAAAAATGTCACTGTTGACTTCCTTGGCTAAATGTGGTGCATGAAATTACAAAATGAAATAAAACTGAATACATTCCTTTTGATACACTGTTATACTGATGCATAGACAGAGAAGTAAACACCAGCCGCTGCACTCCTTCAAAAACTCTGTGAGAATGTATCAAAGTATCAGTATTGGTACTGATATATATAATAAAGAAAGCAGATTTTAAAAAAAGCTGGACAGCAATAAATAAATATTGGACAGCAATTCTTAACTCAAAGTACAAATCAATGAGCAATAAAGAAAAATATGACTCTAGATGCAAATAATTTTTAAAAGGCCAACTTTCTTTAGAATAAAACCCTATTATGTATACTATGGCAAAACAAACAATTGCCAATGGAAGGGCAGCATAAAATGTTCTAAATAAATAAAACAGACTGCCACATTTTTGTAGATTTATTATACAAATAAAATTGTATAATAACGCTACAAAATGTAGATTTATTACGTAATACAAATCTACAAAAATTGCAATGAAATGGGAACATTTAGTAAGGTCTATGATATATATTCTTCTTCATGCCAAATTTTCACAACTGTCATCACTTCATGGAGAAAAATATTTATCTCCATAGGTGGATGAAAATGTCTGCATATGTATACTTCCAATAGGTTAGGATGAACTACTTGATTTTGAACGCACAGGCAAAATCTATTCCTGTGCAGGAGCAGCGCAGAGGTCAGTGTACCCCCAGGTTCAAGAAACCACTTAAGTCTGACCTGGAAGCCTACTATAAATAAAAGACCCGGGACTAGGCTACACAAGGTTTTGTAAACCAGCACAAGCTGTAGATTTCACACAGATTAACTGACATGTCATGCAGCCTGTTTATATGGGCTGCCAGCCCTAGCCAAAGCACCCCCACCCTCAAATTAATCGCAATATGGAGCTTTGCCAAATCAAGAGAATCAGTGCTGTGTTTAAACTGCATTGTGAGAGACCATCCTTTATTTGCATCTCCTAGTTGATTAGGACTGAGATGCTTGTAAGAAAAGGGAGGTAAAGTTAGTCTCAGAAATGCTCAAGGACTCATCAGCACAGGCAGAATTTCCGAGTGCTGTTTATATCGATATGGAACACGCAAAATACTGAAACGGAAGTTTCTGCATGTACCACCCTGAGACCATCTCCTGATCTGAACGAGAAGAATTTCAGATACAAGCTTTCATGTGCTTATAAAAAGTGTTACTCTGCCTATGTGCATGAATTCAGTGGGATTTACTGCTGATTTAAGATTGCAGCCTATGTCTTCTAGAACCCCTTCAAGGGGAAACGTGCCTTCCATTATGACTAGAATAATATGAACCTAATTCCTGTAAAGCAAAATGCTCCATGTGGAAAATCCCCATTTCCATATATATCAGTGGCTGTTTAATCTTGTACCCCACCTTTCACTCTAATAAAAGCATCGAACAATTTGTGCCCCTGTGGGTATATGGGGATCAGAATTCAGTCCTGCAAGAAGGAGAAAGAGAAAATTTGCAACAGAGAAGAAACAGAAAAAGAACCAGAAGGATTTTTAAAACAAGGTTAAAGATGCAAGAGCTTTAAAAACAAGTGGTATATATAGATATATACGTATATAGATACATAGTTTGCCTTCCCTTGCACTTCCTCCCAATTCTCAAGACAAGAAACCATGAATCAAGTTATGGGTTAAAAGAAAAGGGAAAGAGAACAGGTTTAGTTAGGTCTGTGCGAGTGCCCTTTGGTGGTTATTAGGAAGTCATGCATTGAATAGACTATCACTCACTGCCCGCAGGAGGAGATGCAGCAGCAGCAGCAGCAGCAGAAGTGGTGGGAGTGGAATTGACGGAGGAAAGAGCTACATGGGTTGGGCTAGAAACATTTTTTACATCGTGGTGTTGGCTCACGATGGAAGGCTGTCTCCTGAGGGCTCCCTGTAAAGAGGAGGCGCCGGTCTGGAATGTGTAAACTACGTCCATCTGCAAAGAATCAGAGAGTGAGATACCTTTGTCCCACAGTCAAAAGAGGAAAAGGAGCTGGGAGAGCGGAAGGGGAGGCTGGGCAGACAAAGGATACAGATACAAACAATAAGGAACAAAAGTGGAAGGGGAAAGAGGAGAAACCCAGTACATTCCCATAAACAGTTTCAGCAGTTAATCCAAAAAGGTAGAGACACTGAAGGAGGAGCTTTTGGCTTTCCCCCTTCTCTTCCCCAGTTATTCTTCTGTTTGCAACAGGTGTAGGATTTTAGAGTGCAACTACCTGTTACATGAGAGCACACATAATGAAACCTGGTTGGTTCACTTCTTTCTTGGAAAGCCATATCGGGATGGAGCAATTTGTAGTGGAGAAGTGGCAGAAGGGAAGAAGAGTACTAGATTCTTTCACGGCCTCCTGCAACTCCCTCCAAAGTCATTCTGCACCCTCTGTAAAGCTCCAGATACATGTTTGCAAGAGAGTCAACATGCATCTGCAACCTGAAGTGGTGTGGGTGTGGTCCATAATGGCAGGGTTCAGTATCTCCTCCTCATCACTTGTGGCCTCCTCTCGCTGAAGCAGGCCACTGGGGTTTCATCACATGTGTTTGCCTTCAGAAGTATAGATAGGACTTAAGGATATAAATAAGGATGAGGCAGCAGGAGGTGAGAATCTGACAGAAAAGCACGCTGCAAGTGCAGTGGGGAGGTGGAGCATGTGTGCATGGAAGCTAAAGAGAAAATCAGAATGGGACAAAAGTGCAGTCTGCAAATCTACAAACCTCCATGGGATAAGTAGTGTGGTTTCAATGGCTTGTTCTGACATAAATGCCAGCAAGGGATGCCAAAGGCCCAAGGAGTGGCATGTGCCAAGGGTGGGATGTGCCAACAGGAGTGGTAGGCCAGCACTAGAAAACTAGTCACAAAATAACCAAGCTGGAATTAATTGTCCCAGCAGCTTGTCAATTCATCCCAAAGCAGAAAGGGCACAGCAGCATGCAGAGGTATCACAATAGCAGACCATCTTCTCCTTACTGTCCCTGGCTTTGTGCAGGCAGGCATGAGAAAGCTGCTGCACTGGTATAATACGGTGCTCCTCTGGCTATTGGCAACTCATCTGGAAGGAGCTCTTGCTAAAGAGGGAGGGACTGTGGCTATCATTTCCTGATGCAGACTCTTGCTGTACTTAATCATGCACGCAGCAAAACGAATAGTCCCCAGTTTCCCTGAAGGGACACGGATAGAGGGCACTCTGGGAAATCAGCACTTGCAGGTTCAAGGCTGGTTTATTTAGATTTACATTTCACACACACACACCCAAAGGCTTCTCACATTTGCATAGTGTTTGCTGAAGCTCCGTTCATTCAGTGAGCATGCAAAGCTCCATCACTTAAAATGGTCCTTTCATAAACTGGCCACAGCCACCTCATTCCTCTTATCAGCTTGATGGGGCATCTTCAGGAGAAATTTATTACACCAGACCATGCCTTTATGTACCTACCGTCCTCTGCCATGTCTTGAGAACTCTCCCTCCAAAGATTTTGCTGCAGGTCAACTTGAGAAATTAAATAAAGCCATATCTCCAAGTGATGCATATGATCTTGGACTCTGAGAGGATCTTTGCCTGTCTCAGAAGTGGCTAACCTACTTCAGTGGCACATCCCAGGCAGTGATGGACATGCAACAGTGACCCTCCCTGGCTGATACCAGCCAGAACCTGAGTTTAATAAAACACACCCTGCTTAGAACTGCATGCCCACATGCAGTTTGTGACAACCTCAGGGCGTTCAGACTTTTGTCTGCACCCTTTACAAATTTCTTTTACCATGCACAGTACAAGGAACCACACTCAAGATGACAGAGATTACAATTTCCATAAGTAATACACAACTTGGATCCCATGCAGGCATTCATCTAAGACCAGTTTCCCCACTCTTTTGGGGCCTGTTTTCCCATCATGGAGGCAAACACTTGAACTAAAACAATGGCAAAAGTTTATGATTTGTACCATACGTAATTAAAAAGCAAGGAGAATAGTCATAACTCAGCACTAATTTAGGATCTCCATCCTACCAAGCTACTCATACTCCTAATTCTTCAGCTTGCCCCCTGTTCTTGGCTTCCTTGAGTTTACCATCCCCTTCAATTTTTCTGCCAATTGTTGGGACACACCACATACTGTATTTGAATTCTAAAGTATGTAGTCCTAGTGTGCCCCCTGACAGACAGAAAACAAGAAAAGGGTCAAGTTAGTCTCTCCTAATCTAGAATTGGGCAGAATGGGAAGGCGAGCCAATGACAGTGGCCAAGCCGAAGCCTGATATGGAGCACTTCTCAAGACATTTTAGAAGCAACATGTGGCCCAGAATCAGTATCCCCTGTGTGATGGGGAAATTAGCTTCACAGTATACCACCATGCCCATATGTTCTCCTTCTCTTCCAAAGAATCTCAATCTTAATTTACAGGAGGACTCCAATCTTGAGGGGAAATTTCCACAGTCTTGTAAAAAACTTCTTTGCAGGATTCATCCCAAGGAAAAGGGAAAAGAATTGAAAAGAATGTTGGTAACTATCACAGAACAACCTGATGCCGTCAGTGATCAGCAAGATCCTAGTACTGACCTCAGGTTGCTGAAAACAATGAAAAAAAATCAACAGCAGGTTAGGATTGGTGATTGCTCAGTGTATGAGGTTGTTAACATTAGGTCAGAGGGAAATCTTAAGAACATAACAATAGCCCTGCTGGATCAGGCACAAGGCCCATATAGTACAACATTCTGTTTCACACAGTGGCCTACCAGATGCCTAAGGTGGGGGGGGGGAGACAGGCAAGAGGTGCCTCTCTCCTACTGTTGCTCCCCTGCAACTGGGATTGAGAGGCATTGTGTCTCTGAGGCTGGAGATGGCCCACAGCCACCAGGTTAGTAGCCATTGATAGATCTGTCCACCAAGAATCTGTCTAAGCCCCTTTTAAAGCCATCCAAGCTGGTGTCCATCACCACATCCCATGGCAAAGAATTCCTTAGCTGAATTATGTACTGCGTGAAAAAGTACTTCCTCTTGTTGGTCCTAAATTTCCCAACCTTCAGTTTCATGGGGTGACCCCTGGTTCTAGTGTTGTCAGAGAGGGAGAAAAATTTCTCTCTGTCCACCCCCTCCACTCCATGCATAATTTTATATACTTCAGTCATGTCTCCCCTTAGTCAATTCTTTTCCAAGTTAAAGAGCCCCAGATTCTGTAGCCTAGCCTCATAAGGATGACCTTGAGATGACGATCTATCCCAAACTGCCTGGAATCCTTGCAAAGATAAGCAAAATTTGAACAGGGCATTTCACTCTTGCTTTATTCCAAGCCAGGCAGGCATCATGAGAAACTGAGCTTCAAGATTAGGATGGAACAGCAAGCTCTGGAATTGCTTTGTAATGCTCTGCTTTGGCAGGAGCCTTATGGAATTCCCATAGGAACAAAGTTGCACTGTGTCCTGATAAGAAGGTGCCACAAATGGGAAGAACAAGCCTCCACCCCAAGCTTCCTTATTCTACCTAAACGGAACAGAGTTATTATCTAAAAAAAATGTTGTGCATGAATCTGAGTTTAATACCAGCTTGTTATTTTTCAACAACAAATTGACCAGTTGCTGACATGGCTTTAGACTGATATAATGGCGGCTAATTTTAGAACAGTGAAAATCACCAGATGGATAGAATCCAGAATCTAGGCACTTGGCTGAAGCCACAGTGTCTGCACAAACCATTGTAAGTATAAAGATGATATGGGTAGTTAAAAGGAAATTGGAATTGCACTGGCCTCTGTTTGAATGTTGTATGGAAAAGTCACTGAAGATATTGGGTTGAAATGCATCTGACTTGTACTAGGGATGTGCACAAAATGGATTTTGCATTTTGTTTAGGCTTGGAACAAAATGCAGATGGCTAAAACGTTTGTCAGAACAGCGGTCAACCTGGTTGTTTTGACAAAACCAAACTAGAAATGTTTTGAGTATTTCAGCCATAGGGAACAATGGGGAAATGTGAAACACCCCATTGTTCCCACCCCATTGCTCCTAGGGGCACCAAAGTGGGTTGGGTAATAGGGCATGATGGGTACTACCTATCACCCAACACACACAAAAAAATGGGCAAGCAGGCAATTTTAAACAGATTTTTAACCTTTTCCCCAAACCCCTCATAGGATTGGAAACTAGTGCCAGAAAACCAACCGGAAAGGGAAAAACAGGCCTCCAAAATGGTGCTCAAAATGTCAAAACATTCCAAACTGAAATGGGGTTGTTTTCTTCCGAGCTCAAAACAGGATCTTTATTTAAAGGGCATTTTTGTTTCAAGCTCAAAATACTCATAAAGTCTAAATGTTTTGATGTCAATACTGAGGACAGTAATGGAATGTTTGTTGTTTACAAGTCTGTGAAAGCTTTTAGACCATCAAGACTATTAGGATTTTTACTGGTATTTTATGTATTAAAAAGTGTAATGGAAATTGTAAAGTATTTAGGTAAAGGTGTCTACCGTTGACCATTGTTTTGTTCTGCACCATCTAGCACAGAAATATGCTCAGTCCTTGCATGTTGCCTTTGTAGATCTTAGGTTTGCCTTTGACTCAATCCCACGGGATAGGCTCTGGGATAAATTGAGAGCTTCCTCCATTGATCGGCGACTCTTAGCTCTAATTAGAGCCCTACACGTATCGCCAACCATGAGGGTTAGGTGCAATCCACAGGGAGGATTAACCAGAGCTATTCCAATTGGAAAGGGGGTCCGTCAAGGATGTGTGCTGGCGCCCTTGCTGTTTAACTTTTTTGTTAATGATATGGTGACCCATCTAGATAGCTGTAATTTCCATCCTCCCAAGCTAGCTGGAAGAAGTATCTCGGTGTTGCTGTATGCAGATGACGTGGCCATTCTGGCTAGAACCCCAGTCGGTCTAAGGAGGGCCTTGGGGGCATTAGCTGTCTATTGTAAGAGAGAACGGCTGAGTATTAATTACCAGAAAACAAAGGTGCTCTCCTTTGCTAGGAGACCCAAGAGACGGGTATGGAAAATCGATGGACAAAGGATAGAGCAGGTCCAAAATTTTGTATACTTGGGGGTAGCTGTTCACTCATCGGGATCAAGACGGGCCCATGCCTCTCATGTGGCCCAGGCTGCCCAAAACAGCGCCCGAGCTATCTTGCGGTTCTATAGAACCAGGGGAGGGTATCTTATCCCTGTGGCCTTAAAACTTTTTCAGGTGAAATCATTGGCACAGTTACTGTATGGTGCCCAATTGGGTCCTTACCCAGATCTGTCCCCCTTAGAAGTGGTGCAGTCTAAGTTCTTGAGAGCAATATTTCAGACACCCAAGTGTACCTCTAATGCGAGGCTCAGATTGGAGGCGGGTCTCATTAGAGTTGAGGCCAGATATTGGCAAATGGCGCTGTTTTATTGGCTGAGAGTTTTTTCCTCGGACACAGGGCTGAGCCGCTTAGTATTAGAGGATTCTTATCAGTCGACCTGGAAGTGCGCTCTGAACCAAAAGATGACCACTTTGGGCCTCGATCAGTCTGCCCTGCTTACACAAAGTTTGGAGACAGCTAGGAAGCTCATCAAACAGAGAATTGAGGATATTGAGAGACGAACAGATATAGCAAGGGTACCTGACTTTCAGAGCCAGGAATCAGTCAGATATAGTTTGGTCCCAGCATCCTACCTCACTGTCTTCGAGGTGCCCCCACTTAGAAGAGTTTTTACACTGGCAAGATGCAATGCCCTGCCTTCAGCCCTCTTAGAGGGCCGATACAGAGGGATTCCCTATGGGGAGAAGCTCTGCCCATGTGGTGAGGGACAAGTGGAAACAGTCACCCATGTGCTATTGGAATGTTTGTTCTATAGAGACCTGCACCGGGATCTCATTTATCCTTTGATACCTAAATGCCCAGGTCTTGATTTTCCTCAGATGACTGACAGGCTGTTGGAAGGAAGTAATTCCTGCGCCACCAGTCAGGTATCCAAATTTTGTAGTGCAGCCCTCCGCTTGCGGAAGAGCTTAATAATGGGAAAATAGGCGATGGATTTAATGCCAGAGCAACTTGTAGCCATAATGTGGCTAGCTGCAGGTGGGCACGCTGGTACTGGTATCACCTGTATATCAGCAGTAAATCTAATGACAATATTTTCCAGAGCTCCTGAATTGTTTAACCCTGCTCAGATTTAGGAGTCGAGAAGGCAACTGGTTGAGTTTTGATTTGCGTGTAATAGCCTCATAAGTAGGAAATACTGCTGTCTCCTTTATCTCCAATTATTTTAGTAGTATTTTCAGTACCTTGATCTATGCTGAGGAGGACTTTTAAAAATTTATTTGGTGTTATTGTTATTATTGCAATAGAAGTTTGTTGTCTTCTCTTTTACATTTGTTTACATTTGTTTTTAACCTCATGCTGGTCGCTGACCGAAATAAAGAGATTGATTGATAGGTAAAGGACCTGTGAATTATTATGTATTAGAATCTCAATCAATACATATTTAATTACATGTTTATATATTAACACTGGATATTGGCTAAGAAATACATTGTGGATATAAGACTTATCCTTGACTTTTTTTTTTTTTAAACAGTTCTCCTGTTTTATTTGTATTAGGTTTACTTCTTGTTGGTTAGATATTACACATTATGAAATGTGAAGCAAATTGCTGTGTAACTTGGAAATCTGACTTGTGTGATATTGTGGAATATATGTGTAAGAAATGGCTAAATGTTTGCTTCATCCATCTTTATTCTTCAAGATGAATGCCTCTGAATAAATGGAATGAATTTTTTTATACCTTCAGACATCTCTGCCTGTAGGCCTGTCTGTGTTTGCTTCACATTTCATAATGTGTAATAATGTCAATTCCCTTCATAATGTGAAGGGAAAACTGTGCTGTGTCAGCAGCCTAGACAGAACAGATCATCCTTTCTTTCCCGGGTTTGTTCTTTCCTTTTGTGGCATCCTTCATAAAGGAACTGCTTAATTCAGGTTTACTGTTAAGGGCTATGACAAGACTGGCCAGGATGTATGTAGGAAGGGCAGATAAGAACTGCAAAGCTTGTTCTTGGAATTGTCCTTGAGACTGCAGAAATTTGGAGACAAACCATGAAACTCTGAGCAATTCCATGCACAGACTAGGAAAAGGAGCTCTAATTTTGTTTGAAACCAGAATCACCATACCTACATTATATATGTAAGACAAGAGCTTTGGCACCAAAGGGGCGACGCTCAGTAGGGAAGTCTGCCTCAAGAGACAAGTACAGATTGTTTAGGAAATGACTGTCTAACTGTATCTGCATCAATTTTACTAGCTAGGGCCATGCAGCTATCTGATCCTCAGTTCCTCCAGCAGTATGAATGTCATATCCCATGACATGCAGCTCTGATGTCACTGAGATGGGGGCTCCAACTAAAATAGGGGACAACTTAGCAAAGAGCTGCCTTTGCAATAGGGCAGCTGAAGTCATTGCAGGAAAAGAAATGAGCACTGTACCTGAGTCTGTATTCTGTTGAGGCCTCGGAACCATAGGATCTGTCCCCGCCGGAGCTCCATTTCAGCATGGTCAATTTCATCGAGACCCTCAGTGAGCTCCTCCTCTGCAATATCTTCCTTAGTAATGCCATGTCCAGCTTCCTTCAGGAACTTCAGGTGACTGGTTGGAACTGTACAGATCAGCTGCAGAAACATGGGACACTCTAGGTCAGTTCCTCCCTCTTCTGTGTCTTGCACAAACCTCCTTCTGAATCAGACCATGTATCTGGTGACTACCATGATTCTTGAAATTCATCCTGTGCCTTCTGACTATGGCTTCTTCATAGTGCTAGGCATTTTTTTTTTTGATGGACTGAATGCATTTATGTTCTTCATTTTGGTCTGCTTTAGGCCCTCAAGATAACTCAAAGAATAAATAACACTCACATAGGCTGTTACAATTGACAAAGTGACTGGATGTTGTATGTATTTGGAACTGTAAAGGATTTCATCTTCGGAAGGAGGGAAGGAGGGAGAAAGGATGGGGAAGAAATGCAGCTTGATTTGTTTGAGAGAAAGAGATGAGAACATCTTATTTATATATTATTTATTTTTCTCTGCAAACCGCTTTGAGAACTTTGGATGAATAGCGGTATATAAATATTTGTAGTAGTAGATGATGAGAATGTATGGGGTGAAGGAGTCAAGCAGCCTACTGGTAGTGCACCAAGAAGGCACACCTGTAGGACGGAGAGCTTCTCCACTACCACTCTGGCTACACAGCCTCAGGCATACACCAGGGGGCAGAAAACAATTTCTGACCATTTGCTCTGGCTCCAGAAGTGCCCTGTGTCACCTGAAAATAAGTTTATTGAGGCTGTGCAACCCCCAGGGACACATTTTCAGGTGAGAACAGGCACTTCCAGAGCAAATAATCAAATTAACTCCTCCTGCTGCATGCATGCTGTCAGCGCAGTTAGGAATGTTCTCCATCATGCAGGCACATCTTCCTAGTGTGCTACCAGTAGGCTGCTCTGGATGTCAGCCACTGTTTTCCTCCTTACACTAAGAGGTGATATGTGATTTCAGAGAACTAGAGATCTTAATGTGGGTGATTCAACTCCTAACTGTCAATCAGCTGACAGCCCTGAACTGCTCCAAAAGCCCGAGTTTGGACCATCTAAGCTTAACAATTTGGCATTGTAATTGGAAGCAAGCAGCAGCCTCAACTGTAGTATAATAGCACTACTGGACTTTGTAGCCACATCAATGCAAATGGGAGCGACTATAGTTCCACAGTGCAGAGCATGCCCAGCATGCAGAAGATCCCAGTTTCAACCCTCAGCATCTCTAGTTAAAGGACATCAGTTAGTAGGACTGGGAAAGGCTTCTGAGAGCTGGGAAAGCCACTGCAGTCAGATCTGACAATGCTGGGCTAGATAGAACAATGGGCTGATTCAGCATAAGGCAGTTTCATATATTCATATGATTTATATTATATGTTTTCATAGCCCACCATGCACAGATTGCAATCAAACTGCTCTCTGCAAACAGGAAGTAAAAGCAAAGTGATGGGTGACCTATCAAGCCACTAGTGAATGTCTACCAGTGAAATGGAACAGAACCGAATGAAGGTCAAGGCGTACCACTCCAAATCAGTGTGGTGCACCTTGTCTCTCTCTTTGCACGCTGGTTGGTGTACTCATTTATTTATTTATTTATTATTTTTGTACCACTCAAAACATACGTCTCTGGGAGGTTTACAACAAGATAAAAACAACATTAAAACATTAGTTAAAAACAAAAACAAGAAATTTAAAACACAACCATTTAATTTTAAAAAATAATAATATTCTAAAACAACATTAAAAACAATCAAAACAGTTTCAGTTAAAAGCCTAGGTGAACAGAAGCGTCTTTAAAGACTTTTTAAAAATTGTCAGAGATGGGGAGGCTCTTATTTAATCAGGGAGCGTATTCCAAAGCTTCGGGGCAGCAACGGAGAAGGCCCGCCCCTTGCAGCAAAACAGTGGGTGCTGCTCTTTGTGCAATTAAAACAGACGGAGACAGCTGTCACTGCTTTGCCGCACCCACAGTGGAATTAAGATCAGATCTTCCTCTGCTTATGGCAGAGAAAGTAATTTAACCACTAGTTGCCCCCTCCCTCCAATGTAACAAGGAATGAGACAACATGTAGGAATTGGAACAAATTGCTTGCATTGCATGAGGGCATGGCCTGTTCTAGTTCTCACCTGTCCCCAAAGCAGTTCACCGACACCAATGAAAATACACCAGAACCACTGACTCAAGGTGAGCCCGGAGCAGCTGAATGGCTTCCCACCAAATTCCACGATGATGATCTGCAGCACAAGAAAGCACAGCCAGGTAGCCCTTTGCAAGACTGTGGTGTTCTGAAGTAGTATATTTTACTTATTCTTTATGTAACTCAAGCATGCAAACCATTCAGGGCAATAACTTGCAAGGCACATTCTAGTTAATTAGATTTGTGCATGTCTTGTTATGCTTTGGGCAACGGATGGAAGACAGACACAAGATATTTTTCAGATTCAGTCCAGGAACTCACAGGGGAACTTCCATTCCACACATCATGTAAGAAAGTGCCCTTTGATATTTTAAAATGGCAAAGGGAACTCTCAACAATGTACTGGCGGTACCCTTTCAAATAAGGGTGGATTCCTACATGCAACTCCCATGTGCAAAATATCTTTAATTATGCATGGGACTATTTTCATCGCAGACATTCATTAATATGCATATCTGATGATTTAAGAATGAGTTGTTGAATGTCACTAAAATCAGCCTCAGCAGTGTTTTTGGTTGCATTTTTTGGTTCTCCATAACACAAACCCACACAGTCCACAGACCCATCCATGCACAAGAGGGGCAGAAGTTTCCCTCTTGTGCATAATGAAAGCCAATACATGGTAGACGCATGGAGGAATTCACCCTTAGGGTCATGTAGAAAAGGGATTTCAGTGAACCAAGACATCTGTACCACACACCTAGATATTTCTTAATTATCCTTGATGGAGAATATTGTGGTTAAGCCTTCATCAAATGCTGTTAACTTTAAATGAGTACTAAGTGGACACCCTGAGCAGCAACTTATATTCATCACACAGTTTGGGACTTCAGGATAAGGTTAGCATGTAGAAATGCTGGCGATTGTTAACCTCAGCAACTGGAAGGCTGACAAGCTAAAAGTTGGAACATTTTGCATTACCCTTCCAACCCAGAAGACCTTGCACTAAATTATAGGTGCACACAATTTCCTTCTTTGCCATTAAGGTTATATAAGTATATTGTCATTCTTGTGAAGAAGAAAGTGCTGTCAATCCTATAAGAAATTATAGCACTTTGTCAAGGTCACAGTAAGGAGTACGTGACAGGCAAGCACTTCCGACAGTCCTTCATTTCACAATCTTTCCTCTCCTCCAGTTTTTAATCACTCTGAATTTTCCTGTTTCCCACCCCACTCTCAGCCCATTTCATTTACCTGGGCAACAAATGTTCCCAGCACCACAGTGCAGAAGATGGGGTTCCGGAAAATGGCCTCAAAGACATTCCTCTCACCATGGATCTTGCGAGCATTGATCTCATTGAAAAGCTGCATCATGACAAAAGTGTTGAAGACGATGGTGTAGTGCTCAGTGGGTGGGGAGTGGAGGGGGACATTCCGACCACTGTCGATATCAAAAAACTTCTCACCTATCAGAAAAGAGTTTCAAGAGAGAGAGAAATGTCCCTTCACCTCTGGAAGCACTAGTGTTTGTAATGCAAGTACAGAATGCAATGTAGAACACAGCCCCGCCCCACCTCGCCCCACCAAAGCAGAGCTAAGAGCCAGAGCATCTTGCATTCTCTGGTTTGGCTCATGGTCTAAACAACACAGAATATTTCCTCTGGTGCCAAATTTGGCTTCCTGAGAATTTCAGCTTTCATTCTTTAAAAAAAACACTAAGATAAGTTTCAAGCCCTCATGGATACAGAAAAATGATAGGTGGCATTAGTCAATGTAGAGAATAGGTCATCAAAAGCTCAACCATAGAAGCAAAACAGGCAGTAACTAGGGGGTGCAACATTTAGGGGATTGCCTGCCTCTGCTCTGTATCTCGGAGAGAGCTGCTGCCTATACTTTTGGAGAGATGCACAAAGCTCATTGGCCGGGTAATATCCTGTGTATTCTAGGGGACATAATCAAGAGCCTTCTGATCTCTCGCTGTTGCCCAGGGCATAGACACAGTTGAGGAAGTAAAGAAGTGCCATTAAAATGAACTTAAGAAAATACTATCCTGGTCCACTATTGATCATTAAATGTAAGACATTATAAAACCCATGGGGGTGGGGAGAAAGGAGGCTGAAATTTAAATGGATAAAAAACCTTGGGCCGGCCTTTTCAAAGAATGCCTTAGGCAGTGCATCCAGAAAGTGGGATGTCTATATTCAGCTCCGTTCCCTATCCTGCCCCCACCTCAGCACCTCTTCAGGGCCCGCCAGTCCTCACTTCACGTTTCCAGCCTGATTCTTGCCAAGAGAATTCTGAATTCTGCAAAGTCTCAAGCATCATTCTCTGAATTATATAAATCAGACACATAAAAATAAAAAATAAAAAATAGGCAGTTCCCTCCATGAGGCTGAAGACAACAGAAGTGCAAAGTACCTTTTGGGTGACCCTGTCCACATTTAGGCACACCATTTGAAGGAACCCAGAAAATACAAAACCACCTTTAAAGGAACAAACCCACAGGGCAAGCCAAAAAGGGGAAGCAAAGAGGCAAATTAAGTGGATTCAATTTCCTAGAAGCAAGTTACTTGTCCAAGGCATTAACAGGGGTGCACCTAGGTAATTTTGGCGCCTGGACCGCCCCCACCATGAGGCCCCCCCCTACTTTTGGGGGCCTCCTGCTGTGCTGAACCTCCAATCTTTTCTTAATTTCAGCTGCCATGCGGCTAAGGGGTTGCTGCAGGGCCGTGAGCTGAGCAGTTCTCCCCGCCCCTGGTGGCAGAGGCCGGAGCAACCACTGGGCCTGTCCGTTGAGCCCAGCGTCTCTTGCTAATTGTGAGGCGTGCCTGCGCAGTTGAGAGAGATCGTTGCAAGCCTGTGATGTTGTGCTTAGAGGGGGTTAGAAAATCTGAACCCCAGTAATAGTCATGGAAAGGATTTGCTTTAGGCCTCAAAAATCAGAGGCATGAGGTTTGCTGCAATCCAGATGCCACATCAACTGTTTACTCAAGCATGACACAGTTCAACTTAGATGTCATAGTAGCCTAATGTTTACTTTTGCTATTGATCAAGTGTGTGTGTGTGTGTGTGTGTAGAGTAAGGATGACATAGTCAGCCTTCCATCCTTCCGAGGTCGGTAAAATGAGTACCCAGAATGTTGGGGGGCAATATGCTAAATCATTGTAAACCGCTTAGAGAGCTTCCAGCTATAGAGCGGTATATAAATGTAAGTGCTATTGCTATTGCTAAGTGCTATAGTCAGGAAAATAGGTTACTAGGTGAAGACAGAGACAGGCAGAACAAAGATCTACATCCCAAAGAGCAAGGCAACTCATCTCCTGGAAAGATACATGTACTAAGAGACTCCTGAGATGGCAGGCAGTGAAAGCCTGACCTCATGGGACCAACCTGACCCTGATGAAACCTTGGGGACTTTCCAGCATGCTGAGTAACCAGGTCTTTTCTCCCCAACCTCCAGAAGTGGGGTGATCAGGAGAAGATTATGCCAGGAAGACGTCTCCTTTGAAGTTTGACTATAAAGGACACCCTTTGGGAGAGCTAAAGCGGAGAAGCCTCCATCTAGAACCAGGATGTGTATGCACCACACTTCTTTGTCCTAACTAAGCCCAAGCACCAACTAATTATTGGAGTCTGGCAAACTCCAAAGTTAGTTAGAATAAGTATACATGTGTGAGTGAATTGGATACATAATTAAGTCTTGTTACTGAAACGTGATTTTTGTCTTTGTTGCTGCTACTATGTTTTTTGCCATCATTATCATTTATCACTGCTGCCAATGCTGAATATGTTTACCTTTGTGCAACCCTTGCTTTAATAAAAGTTATATACATTAATGTCAAAATAATATCAGGCCTCCAAGTGTCTTCCTCCATTTAACGCTCTGGTGGATGGGGAGGGGGAACCCAACTCCACATAACAATGACAAGCAGAAATTCAACAGATGCAACATTCTTCATCACTGCATTTTTATGTTGGAGAAAACGGTGCTTGTGGAATTTTTGCCTATTGTTAAAGACACAAAGTCTGTTAGGAAAAAATGCAGCAGTCCAGAGATTTCCTCTGCCATTGCTGAATTTAAGCTGAAGAGTTATGTTTAAACAAGCATGAACTGGCTCCTAAGCCAGATCTAGATTTAACTTCTATTAGCCAGATTTAACTTCTATTAAAAACTAAACAGGGCTGCTCACTTGAAAATGTTTTATGTTTCACACAAGAAGCCAAGAACAAAAACTCTGGAACCACAGAACCACCACTGGCTACACTTGAGATTTAATTTCCGATTTCCCCAAGTCTCCTAGTCTTCCATAAATACTCTTGTCCCCTGCCCACAAATGGAAAAATAAATACATATATTTTTACATATTTAATTTTGAGAATTTTCTTCCTGGGTTACATTTTGAAAATATTATGCTAAGTAATTTGCAGGATTGATATAACCTCATAGAGACCAATGGCACTGATACTTATCATTTTGACTAATACTTTAGGGGACCAAGCCAACAAATTCTAAAGCTGAATTCTAGAGTTAAGCTCTGCGAGTTGAGCAATTAGTAGCATACATTGGTATAAAGCAGGGGAGGGAGGATAATCTACACCTCTAGGGAATAATACTGTAGTAGCACTGACTTCCTCGGCTTTTTTCCAAGAGGGTATAGAAGCAGAAAAACTGTGTGGTGTTAACAATAATGCCTACTGTTTTTCATTGATAATTGCCAATTGCCTTTCAAAATGAGGCATTTCTTCAGAGGCACAGATGGGGACACTGTCACAGAACGGCAATTGGGACACCCACATGGGCTGTTTGAAACGAACCAGAAGCATGCTGGCTGTACCTCTGAACACTGCAGTATCACATAGGGAGGTGCTTGGAGTTTGCTAAGTCCCTAAATTTGTTCCTGGAAAGCAATACCATAGAAGTGGATAAGTCAGGTTTCTACACTGGCTGTACAGTCTGCCTGACCAGTTTCATTGAATCAAAATATGGGGAAAGAAAGTGTCTTTGAAAAGGGACCCTTTCTGTATGGTTCTCATTAACCACTCAGTTGAGAGTAGAGACGTGCAGAATGTTACGAGCTGAGAATGGGCCATTTCAAGTGTTCCGAGCTTGGAACAGAAAACAGAAGTGTTCCGAGCTTGGACCCCTAACAAGGGGGTCCTGTTCTGAGCTTGGAATAGAACAAGCCCGTTCCAGCTGGAATATTTTATGTGCTCCAGCTTTGAAAAAACCCAAACATTTAAGACAGTCAGGGCAGCGCTGGGGAGGGGAGCAGTGAGAAGTATCTTTTACATTAAAGTAATCAAAGCTCTCTGTTACAGGTAAAGTGAAAGAAACCATGTTCCTATGTTCCTAAGAGAGAGCTTCCAATTATTTTAAGGTTAAAGGATGGTACCTGTAGGAGAGAGCTTTGATTACTTTAATGTTAAAGGGTACCTCTCACCACCCTCCACCCTGAGCCCTCACTAACACTGTCTTTTTGGGGGGTTTTTTAAGCTGGACATTTGGAACGTTCCAGCCAGAATGAGGCTTGTTCCATCGAAACACTGGGTCACCCTCAGTGTTTTGGTCAGAATGTTCGGGCCATTTTGCGTTCCATTCTGAGCTCAAAATGGAACACAAAACCCATTCTGTGCACACCTCTAGTTAAGAGCTGCCACAGAAGTGTGTCTTAAACAACTAGTATACAAGCAAAGGTATAACAGAGAGCAGAACTAAGACTTCCAAGTTCAAGCCCTGTGGTTCTATTCACTGGCACTCAAAGGGACATCTTATGACACTCACCAGCAAAGAGCAGTGTGAAGATAATGGTGAGCTGGTATACAGCATGCCCCAGGATGTTCTTCATCATGGTGCGGGAAATGAGTGGCTTGTTGCGGCCATAAGGCTTACGCAAGAGCAAAGACTCTGATGGGGGTTCTGTAGCAAGGGCTAATGAGGCAAAGGTATCCATGATCAAGTTTACCCACAACATCTGGACAGCCTTCAGAGGAGAGTCCTGCAAAGGGAGAAGAATTCCTCAGCAAAGTATGCACATTCCAAACAGGGATAGCTCTGGATTCCCTGCATCAAACAAGGCGTTGGACTAGATGGCCTACAAGGCCCTCCCCCAACTCTGTGTTTCCATGATACTCAATTTTTAGTAAAGTCCAAAGTTATGTCTAAGTAGAAGAGCTAGGAACAGAATCCAAAACACTAGATTTTCATCCACCCTATGGCACTTCCAGCCTCTAGCCTAGGGGTGCCCAACCTTGGGTCCCTGATGTCGGTAGGACTACAGCTTTCATCACCTCCAGTCACAATGATCTGGGGATGATGGGAGTTGTAGTCCAACCACTTCTGAGCACCCAAGGTTGGGAACCTCCTGCACTAGCCCATAAAGAAAATCCCTCTGACACAGAACAATACCTGTGTGATGCAAGCACCCGTGAAGGCCACAATCACAGCCACTACGTTGACTGTTAGCTGGAACTGAAGAAATTTGGAGATGCTGTCATACACGTTGCGGCCCCACATCACTGCCTTGACAATGCTTGTGAAGTTGTCATCTGTCAAAATGATATCCGAGGCCTCTTTAGCCACATCTGTGCCAGCAATGCCCTGAAGGAGGGAAGAATGGTCAGTCACTAACGCGACATCAAGACTACTTTGGGGGCTGCTTCAGAAATTCTCCACAGATTTATGCTTGCATCAAATGGCAAATATCACCCTATTTCAGATGTGGTCCACATCATTGCAGCAGGACTTATAGGCACTCTTACCCATTTTCCCCAAGTCTGGAAGTGCCAGTTGCTCTGCATGCAGTAAGCACAATTGGCATTTGATAAATTAATCACCCAGCCTATACACATTATTTTGATTTAGGTTTTTTGCCCCTTGCAAACCCCAAACTGTGATGAAATGATGAGAGTTATGATAGACAGTAACTCTCTGCTCAGTCTCCTCCTCCTCAGTGAGGGACCACAGCAGCAGATCAAGGAGCAAGAGCAGACTAGACTTATCGCACAACTCAGTTACAGACACATGGTGGCAGTCCATTTCTACAGAATCTGCCACTGCCAGCACAATCCCAGCAAGCTTCAAAAGCATTAAGCAGGTACCCTGCGGTGGCCAATTTTCCCTAATGCTTGCCTGCTGTGTCCTACTGAGCCCAGGGACTGTGAGATTCTGTCCTGAGCTGTAACATTCCTGACTTCTGCAAAGTGCAAAAACTGAAATAGAAAATAGAGCAGAATAAAAATAGAGCTTTAACAGACACACACACCCTCCGTTCCCCAGCCTCTTAAGCCAGTATTTATCAACTCCACGATGCCATGGCACACACAGACAAATCACATTCCCCACATCCTGCTGCTGCTGCTTTTTGTTTGCAACACAGTCCTGCAGAATGACAGCCCATACCATAGCAAATCCCACATCTGCTTTCTTCAAGGCTGGACCGTCATTGGTGCCATCCCCAGTCACAGCAACCACCTGCCTCCGTTCTCCAACGGTGCTGTCGATAATTCCTGAAAGACAAGTTAAAAGAGCACAAATGTCAGCATAAAGATACCGGCAAAGTATTCAGCTGAAATGCATCTCAGTAGCTTCAGCTACAGAAACGCAGTGGCTTCCTCCAAATGGTCTGCTTCGCACTACGGAAGCATCCCCAGTTACCAAAGGCGGCTCCATTGCCCCTGATCTTTCCTCCCTTTGCTTCCCTAAAGACATTTTCTTGGAGAGCAAGTGCCTCCTGCTCCATTGACCTTACCTTTCACAAGTGTGTGTTTATCAGTGGGGGAAGAACGAGCCAAGACTCGGAGCTTGGGCCAGATCTTATCCAGTTGTTCTTGTTCCACCTGAGGGGTAAAACCATGAAAACACAAAGCAGGTTGACCCTAAACACGGGCTTGAGATTTCATTTCCCCCTACCAGAACAAAACTTCTGAAAACTGATATGGGAGATGCGAGTAACTAAGGATAAGGTAATGTCGCCTGATGGCAGAATCAGAACTTCAGCTAGAGACAAACCATTCTGTCAGTGGAAACATTCTATCATTGGAAACAGTACCAATGTGGTGTAGTGGTTTGAGTGCTGGACTAGGACTGGGAGACCCGAGTTCAAATCCCCACTCAGCCATGATACTTGCTGGGTGACTCTGGGCCAATCTCTCAGCCTAACCTACTTCACAGGGTTGTTGTGAGGAGAAACTTAAGTAGGTAGTACACTGCTCTGGGCTCCTTGGAGGAAGAGCAGGATATAAAATGTAAATAAAATAAAATAAAATAAAAAATATGGATTCCACACAGCACCAGAGATCTGCTTGGCAAAAGTAGCAAGCTTTCTCTGGCTAACATATTTGTAAGTCAGCAGCATATGGTTGGGGTCGGATCAGCTCCAATGTAACAGGCCATAACAAATACCCGCAAGGTTGAAACCGGATGGGGCAGCGGAGAGAGAACCACTTTCTGCAGCTGCATTCTAACCCTGACAAGCCTGTGCTTCAGTGCTGAATGCCCCCATTCCAGGAGACCAAGCCACTGTGAACAAACTCATGATTTCCCAGAGATTACGGTATGAATGCACTACAGAGAACAAGGCATGTTTCAGAAGGAACTGAGTGAGGAGTGGTCATCTGGATAAATCAGCAGGACCCCAGGTGGCTTCTACCCCACCCTCTTCCCTAAGTTCATTACTCATCTAACCTCTCCCTTCTCATTGCGAATGAGCCGATTGAATTCCTTTCCTTCCAGGCACAGGAAGTCCTCCCCAGGCAGCAAGATCCCACATTTAGTTGCGATGGCACGTGCTGTGTTGATGTTGTCACCAGTAACCATCCGGACGGTAATACCAGCACGCTGGCACTTCTGGATGGCCTCAGGCACCTGTTGGAAACCAATGTGATGCCGAGTCAGTAAGCTGGGCAATGTGATTGTGAGACAAGTACCTCCTGTACTCTTTTGTAAATCCTTTGCAAATCCAGCAGACCAAGTTCTATGTTCCAAAGCTTGGGGCCTCTAGACTGCAGGACTACCCTGAATACTGTCAGCTTACCCCACAGGCTAATTTGGACACACCAGGCCATAGAAAGCCCTGACCTCTAAACTAGCTCCTTCGTTTGAGCAAACTGTTGCTGGGAGAATCTGTTGAATAGACTCGTTATCCTGTGCCCTCACTCAGCCTGTCCCTCCTCTCCTGGAGCCTGACTGCAAGTCTACCTTTGATCATCTACCTCTGACCCTTTGGATCTTTGTCTTTCTGCACTGGAAACAGATGACTCCATCCACATACCTGATCATTACTGGGGCTACAACTTGCTTAGGGATGGGGCTGTAACTCAGTGATAGAGCATCTGCTTTGCATGCAGGAAATCCTGGGTTCAATCCCTGGCCTCTCCAGGTAGGGCTGGAAAGATTTCTGCCTGAAACTATGGAGAGCTGCTGCCAGTCAGCGCAGACAATAATGACCTAGATGAACCAATGGTCCGATTCCAGAGACATATGCCTATTTTCTACTTTCCCACCAATTATTATTTATTATGTTTATTTGTTTAAAACTTCATGCACAACTGGACTTCCAAGGCAGCTAGATAACAACAACAACCACAACAAAATGCTCTAGACAATTTACCACAACTGTCTTTAGATGGCAATCTTTAAAAAGGAGGGCATTCTGGGTTGCCCTGAGAACCTAATATGAAGCTTGTAACCCGTATGTCTGACATTGGCAAATTGGTACCAGGCATTTCCCTTTGTTGGGAGGAACAGTGAGGCAACAGTGAGGCTGAAATCCCAACAGGTATGTCTGTCATCATTTTAATGTGATTTTTGCCCGCACTGAGTGTTGATGTGACATCACAGTACGGCAAGGCAGATGCTTCCTCTCAGAAGTAGGAGGACTTACCATTGGACTTACTGATAGCATGATCTGCTGCAGACTGCAGATGGTTACTCAGAAATGGCAGCACAGGCAATGTAACAGGCAGCCAGGCTGTATCAGACATTTGGCTCAGAAATTGCCCACTCCTGCTTCCTTCTGCTTGACAAGACCACGGGATTGCTCCCTACCTCCACTCTGTCCTGCTGTAACTAATAACTGAGTAGATCTGTCACCACCCCACAAACAGACTTGTTTTTCACAAGTGTATTTAAATGTTAAAGGATTATGACAAGAAATAAGATACTGCCTTACATTTGGTAAACTTGTTAAGAGACATATATCGTGAAATATATGTTAATCTGAGGGTGCTGCCAGTTCCTCCGGTAGCAACCCAGAGGCAAAGCCTTTTGTATAGTCACTTCAGGGTTGTGGAATGCACTTCCTCTTGAAAGAAGAGCTGCTCTGTCCCTGATGGCTGCTAGGAAACTATCGAAGACACACCTGTTCAGACAGGGTTCTAGTTGAATTTTAATTGTTTAATTGTTTTAAACTGAAATTTGTATATATTTTAAAGATCTGTTTTCAAATTTTGGGATGTTTTATTTGATTGTGAACTGTCTTGAGACTTTTGTTATAGGTTGTAGATATCAGTCATTTTTAAATGACTTTTGAAAACACACCTGTTTTATCATGCTTTTAGTTGATTACATTTTAAAGTTTTATTTGTGGTAATTTAAATCTGTTTTATATGATTCTTATTATTTACTGGCTGTTTGCTGTTTGTTTAAATTGTAAACCACCCTGAGATTTTATATAGGGGGGTATATAAATGTGGCAAATAAATAAATAAACAAACAAAAAATATAAATGTATTAAAGAAATAAGAGAAGTAACCTAAAAGCAAATGAACACACCTGCATGTTCATCTCCATCGTCCCTCACTGCCCCTTCTGTGCTGAGAAAGGCTACTGCATATTTTATAAATTTTCTACTCAGAAGTTAACGACTGCAGAAGAAAGTGCATGAAATCCACGTGCAACATACACATGCCGGGAGCTGGAACCAGCCATAACTTCCCAGCACACTCATAGCCCAGACAGCAAGTTGGTACTGGGCAAGTTCGTTCAGGAACAGGCACTTCTCTTGCCTCTTGGGAGCTATAACCTTGTTGCCTCCCTGAAAAGATGCAGCGCTGCCTGCAAACCTCTGCTGCGTGGGTGGGTGGGAGACGGGGAATTTTTTTTTTACCACTCTCATGCTATGGAATGACTTGGTAGCAGCAGGTCAGCCTCTTGCCTTGCCCTGCATTGTTGACTGCATTGGTGCGTCACTGCTCTAATAGGTTCATCTCACACAGAACAAGCCTGAGCAGGGAGGGAAGGAGACATTACCAAGGAATCAGCAAATTGAATCACAGCCACCAGAGCGAACACACGCAGGGCATCTGTGAAGCCATTCCCAGCCCCAGATACTTCAACATCTAATTAAGGAAAGACATGTGCAGGGGGCCAACTCCAAAATGTAATCAAGAGGTAGACATGGGAGGGCTTATTGCGTTAGGTCAGCTGTCTGCCTGTCACCCCTGTAGTAAGTTGTGAGAGAAAACAGAGTGTGGGAGGTAGGGAGGCGTAGTGGGAGGCAGTGGTGGCAGCTGGCTAATAATAAATTCCTCTCATCCCTCCGTAACCTTCATTATCTGTCAAAATTTCTGCTCTTGCTTCTGTATGAAATTTATAAATTAAAGTTGCCATATTTGGTATGGGACACAGCTCCTGTGCCCTTTAATTTTGGCATCTGCCATGTCCCCTAACACTGCAGCACTAGGTCAGGGGAACCAGCACCTGCCAAAGTGCTCTGTCCTTGAAAATGGCTGCTGACTCCTTTCCTGTCAGATTCCCACTACCTTTAATAGCTGGATGAAAGAGTGAAATTCAACCAGTACAGCCTTTTTGCGACTACTGCAAACCTATGAGGGGGAAAGCTGCACCTGTTGACTTTCTCACTGCTTTGCTGCTGCCAAAAGGCATGGGTGAATCAGCGAGGAAAGGAGCTGTAAATCATATTATCAAACTCATGGGGATCCTGCCCCATACAGAATCTGGAAACATCCTCAACATGGCTATTGACTGTAGATTGAGAGTCAGCCTTCTAAATGGATAAAGAGGCACTTTTCAAAGTGGTGATTCTTTTATAATTTAGTAGTAGGGGGAGAGCAACTGGCATTATTCAACCCCAGCACAGCATCCTTCCAGTGGCTGTTGCTGGTATCTCTTTTGTGCATTTTTTTAGACGGTGAGCCCTTTGAGGACAGGGAACATCTTTTTATCATCATCTATATTATTATCTTAGCCGACTGTGGGGATGCGTGTCAGGCTCTTCGCGGCGGAACTCTCAAAAGGTCGCACGAGAGTTCCGACCACGGTAATGGAGGCGGTGGCCCGGCCCGGCCCGGGGAGGTGGCTGGGCTACCAGGAAGAGGAGGCAGTGGGTGGCGGTAGAGCCACGCCGCCAAGAGCAGCCTGGCTAGGCAGGCGGTGGAGCTGTGCTCGGCCAGGAAGAAAAGCGCTGCTGGCGGCCGAGGATGAAAAGCTGAGAAGACTGGGGCAGGAGGGAGGGCAGGAGAGACCGGGGCAGAAGGCTGGAGGGACCACATTACAATGGTGTTAGTCAGGAAGTTCATGAGACTTCCTCAAAAGGCACAAGAGCACAAGCAGGGAAATGTCAGGTCTGAATATCAGTAGGTCAGATAGACCCATGAGACTGAAGTGCAAGAAATACAAGGGCAGCAGAGGTCAGAACTGAAAGACGTAAAAGTGGAATCAAAGAAAAAAGAAAAGGGTTGGGGTGGGGGGGGGGAGAAAAAAAGGAAGAGACAATGGGAGGTTGGAAGTAAAGGTTTAAGAAGTCCAATATACTGAAAGGCACATGAGGTAATCCAAGTAAGGAAGGTATATAAAGAGAATTAAAGATGAAGTGGGAAAATTGTAGTCAGAGAGGGGATTCATTCATTCATTCATTTGTGTCTGCTGCTCAACTGACAATACCGTGGGGCAGTTTACAATTTTTACAAAAGTCAACGTTAAAATCAGATCTAAAACAATAATACAAATTAAAGAACACACCCATTAAAAAAAACCCCTAAAAACAATAAAAGACCCAAGAAAACTGATCAAGCCAGTAAAGGGCCAGCAAAAACCAATATAAACACCAGAATTACAGGCCGAATGCCTGACAGAACAAAGTGGCTTTTGCTGGTTACCTAAAAGTATATAAGGAAGTCACCAGGTGGGTCTCCCAAAGGAGGGCATTCCACAGACGGGGGCCACTACTGAAAAGGCTCTCTCCCTGATAGCTGTTGCACCATTGGAGGTGATGACCCTCAGAGAAGAGCTTCTGAAGCTGACTTTAAAGCATGGGCAGGAACGTATAGGAGAAGATGGGTTTTTTGGGTAGACTGGTCCTAAACCATTTAGGTGAGCAAGATCTCAGTTAGCAAATCAAACAAAGTATTATTTGGAACAGATCAGATCAAAGATAAAATCATCAGAAGATGTCGAGGGTGACAAAAGCTGAAAGGGTGATGGAGGTGGTAAGGGAAAGGAATCTAGAAACAGCAGGGACAAAATGGGAATCAATATGAAGGAAGAGAATGGGAACATGATCAGAGATGAAAGAGGGGATGTAACACCACTATGCTGGATGGGTGCTCAGGGAAAATAAAAGGAGAGCCATCCTGGTACCTCCGGCCGCACAGGGTCCTCAATGCCAACCACAGTGATGCAGGTAAGGTCAGACAGGATCTCATTTTCAGTGTCCCAGTCAGGCTCAACACCAGCAGGGAAATCCCGATAGGCCAGACAAATGGTACGCAACCCTTGACATGCCATTGGCTCAATCACTTTTTTCACCATCTCATCTCGATCCTTCAGCTTGAATATTCGGGGATCCCCATTCTTGTCCAAGATTTTTGTGCATCTGCAGCAAGGCAAAGGCAAAGGCGTGAGCATGTATTTCAGAGGCTGTGTTCACACAAGCAAAGGCAAAGAGCTTTAGGTACTGCTACAGGATGAATCAGAGGAGCTACTGTACAAATCCCATACTCTTTACAGACAGGAGCTGAGTATTCATTTTCTCTTTACAAGGAGGATCACTTTCAACGAAGTAATGTAGGATATCAAAGTGTTACCCTCTCCTCTGCTCAGTCACTCTCTCTCTGTAGAACAAAGAGGTGCCCTGCGAAAAGGCAGAGTTACCTGTTCTATGCTAACTCTCACATAAACAATTCATGTGAAGAGGTATGTTCCCTTCTTCAAAGAGGAGTCCATACCCCTGCTTGCTTCTTACTTTAACTTCTCGCTCAGTGAGAACAGTGCAGGAAATTCAGTTAAAGGCATGCTGAACTGTAGCAAGCATCTGCATTAACACAGTCAGCGGCACCCAGATATATAGTAGTGTGCATTTTGCTCGTGTAAACTGCGAAAGCTGATCCCAATCTGCTTTGTTTCTGGCAGGTTACTGAGGCTCTGCACATTTTAAAAATTAATTTTTAAAAGCCAATTGCATCAGGCAGGATTTCTTCATATATGGGGTGGGGCTGCAAGGCAGTCAAAAAGTTTTGGCCACGTGCAATACAAAGTATATTCAAAATCACAGGAGATTAGGCTGTAAACCCCAATGTTTACTTTTAATGGATTTGAGAAGCTCAGTAAAAAAAGTAAATAGAAGAATTGTGGGTAACTGTTTGGTAGCAGCAAAACTACTGATAGCCAAATATTGGAAGTCAAGTAGTTTGCCAAGCACTGAGGAGTGGCATAGGGATATGGTAGGCTATGCTTATGGAGAATATAAATGCACTTGTTAAAATAAAAAATGGGGAAGTTAAACCTATTACTATATCTGAAAGTGAGTGGAATAAGTTTAGAAGGTTTTGGAATAATAAGTACAGTCAAGAAAATTTGAGGGAAACAATATTGTCAATAGCATAAGAAATAATTATATGGTTACTTTAAAGATGGTCATCTAGCCAAGAGAAAATGAAAACCAAGTAGGCTGAATAGTCCTACCCCATATGTTATCTCTCTTTCCCCCTTTCTCTGTATGGAAGCTTGATTGGAACATTTTTTTAAAAAAAAATCACATTGTATGTGTATGTTAATTATTGGGAGTGATATGGTATTGTAGTGTTATTAATTCTAAGATGTATTTCAATGTATATTTTGTCTAAATATTTTTTTTTTAAAGCAGCAAACTTCTACCCCCCTTGGTTGAGGTGAAAGCTTGGAAATATATGGGCAACATCTGTTCAAGACTCAGAAAAGAGATGGGAACTGAACAGGCGTATGTTGTAGGGATGTGCACGAAACCGTGGAGCTGCCGTCTGACGCTGGTGGGAGTGGCTCTTTAAGGGCGGGGGAGGGTGCACTTACTCCTCCTGCCGCTTTTCCCCTGCCGGTGCTCCGTTAAGTTTCCCAAATCCATGGGGCAGCAGAGTACTTCCCTGCCGCCCCTTCCCCTGCTGTTGGCCGGAAATAAGCAAGTACCGTGTGTGCATGCGCATGCCATGCGTGCATGTCGCACGTCACGCACGCACATTGTGGTACTTGCTTATTTTCGGCCAACAACGGGGGAAGAGGTGGCAGGGAGGTATGCTGCCACCCCATGGATTTGGGGAACTTAATGGAGTGCCGGTGTGGGAAAAGCAGCGTGAGGGATAAGTGCACCCCCCCCGCCCTTAAAGAGCCACCCCCACTGGCATTGGACTGGCGGAACCACCGGTTCTGTGCACATCCCTAATATGTTGGTATGCTTTAGTGAACTATGGGGTTTTCAGTCATTTTCAGTCCCTCACCTGTGGCAAGGGGCCTCACCCTGAATTGGATGGAGGGAGAGATAGCAGGAGGTGGATATGTATGACTTTCAAGGGAGAAAATATGGGAAGGGAAGAATGCATTGGAGAAACAGTGGAAGATAATGAAAGGAAAGAAATATTGCAAAAGCCAGCAAATTTCAAAGCAAGACAATTAATGTTTCTTAGTAGCACACATCACTGCATATACCTGAATCGAGAAAGTACTTGTGTCATTAGTACAGTATCTATCACTTCAAAAAACAGAGACATTCAGTAGTTAAGAACTTCACTAAGTGCATAGTTAAGGCACAGAGTTTTGTCATGTAAATATCAAAAAGGAAAGGTCTGCAAAATCAAACAGCTGTTGCCCTAAGCAACTAGATAGGGACATGAAGGAGTAAAATTAAGAGAGGGCCCACTGAGTTTGAGAAACCATGGGTGTGTGAAAATAAAGCACGTGCACTCAGTTGGGCAGAAATCCAAGCAATTAATATTTTGTGTAGAAAAACAGAAAAAATTGCATACCTTTAAAACCATGATTGTATTTGATCCCTTGTGAGCCTTAATTCTGGTGTCCTATTAATGAAGGGTTTATGGAAATGGCTAGAGAGATTTCTGTTCCTTTTACTATTTCAGACTTCAGTACAGACTACCATTCTTTCAGGAGTGCTCAGCTTTGCATTTCCTTGACGTTTGCACTGGCCTCAGAAATGTTTTTGCCACTGGCCACTCCTATCTCTTAGGAGATAGAAGGAGACTTCTATCTCCTAAGAGTGCAGCACTGTGATGGATTAAACCTGATCATCTCATTCAGACTTTCAGACTGAATTTCAGACTGGGACTTTCATATCATTTTGATAGACAATTCTGGAGAACAGCTTAGGCCGTCAGAGTGAGCCAGTCTAGGGTTGCTCCTCCAGTGGCTCACCAGTTCTCTTGTCTGCCAGTTTCCCTCCTCCTCCTCATGTCCAATCTTGCCAAGTTGAAGAGGTAGGGAAGGAGGAGTTAAAAAATGACACTTTCCAGAGTTTGTTGGTGGTGTAAAAACAGTTAGAAACAGCCCTCAGCATTCATCTCAACTGCTGTTTCCTATTTCAGCTTCCCTACCAGGAACTTGGAATGCACGAGAGAGGGATGAGACACAACAACAAGCCATTACAAGACTAGGTGAAGTTTGGGATGGCTTCAGTTCGGAATAGCTTGATAATTTTGGAATTGGAATTGTTAGCTTCCACCCTTTCCCCATTTCCAAAATTATTTGGAATATTTGAAATATTTAGTACCATGAAAAGCAAAGACAACAATAAAGCAAATAAGAGAGGACTCTCAACCTCCTTGGAGCTCTGAAGGCTTTCTCAATTTAACTTTAACAATTTGCCTGCCTCTGGATAATATATTTTCACTGTTCAGCAGAATCTGAAGTATGTACAGTCAAACTTGAGAGAATCAGCACACCAGAAAACCAAATAAAGACAGCCAGTAACTTTTCACTTCTGTAGATGTTACTAGATGTTATAAGAGGTTCTTTCAGATTATGCATGGGGTGGTTCAGAAAATACCTTACTGGCTCATGTGATTAGAAAGGGAACACTGTGGGACATCTTGTGTGGAAGGGATGCTCCTGGCATGTAAATACGAGCACTGAAAGGAAATGTGTTACTAGGGATATGCTATTGCCCTCCATATCAAAATGTTGAGAGTGACCTGGAGTTGGAGAAGCAAATCAGAGAGGAGTCAAAGAGGGGCAGAGCTGTAATAATGGGTGACTTCAATTAACCTCACACAGACTGGGCAAATTCACATGCAGGTATTTACAGAGATGCCAAATTTCTAGACATGCTAAATGACTGTACCTTAGAACAGTTGGTCACTGAACCAACCAGAAAGAAGGCGACCTTGGACTTAATCCTGAGTGGTGCCCAGGACCTGGTGCGAAATGTTAGAGTTGTAGAACCATGGGGGAACATTGACTGTAGTGTGTTCCAATTCAGCTTATATGTGAGTGGAGTATTGTCAAGGAAGTCCAACACAGATGCACTGGACTTCAGAAGAGGAAACTTCTAAAAAAATGAGGGGACTAGTAAAAGATTAGTAAAAAAGGAAGCTGAAAGGGAAAGTTAGGAGGGTCAAATATGAATATGACGAATATTTCCAAACAAAAGATTCCAAAGAGGTTTACATAGATATAAATAAAATGAAGGGCTCACAATCTAAAAAAGAAACATAAGACTGATACCAACAACAGCCACTAGAGGCATGCTGTGCTGGAGATGGAAGGGGCCATGTGCTCTTCCCTTGCTAAATATAAGAGCATCACCACTTCGAAAAGGAGCCTCTTTGCTCAGTTAGCAGGGGACTCCAGAAATCACTCTAGAAAACATGGAACGTATTTAAAACCACAATACTAGAAGCTCAGTTGGAATGTATACCAAGGAGGAGGAAAGGTATCATCAATTTCAGAAGGATGCCAGCGTAGCTAAAAAGTAGTCTCAGGGAAGCTATAAAATGGAAGACGTCTTCCTTCATAAAATGGAAGTCCTGCCCAAATGAAGAGAATAAAAAGCAACACAAACTCTGCCAAAATAAATGAAATGAGACAAGGGATGCAAAAAGGGAGTTTGAGGAGCATATAGCTAAAAATGTCAAGGGGAATAATAAAAATTTCTTTAAATATATCAGAATATATAACTGCCAGGGAGGTGGTTGGACCCTTAGATGAAAGGGATTATTAAGGAGGATAAGGAGATTGTATAAAAGTTGAATGAGTTCTTTGAATTTGTCTTCACGGTGGAGGATACTGACCATAGACATGCTCCAGAACTGACCTTCTCAGGCTTGGAGGCTGAAGAACTGAGCCAATTTGAGGAGACAAGGGAGGATGTTCTAAGCTGTCTTGAAAAACTAAAAATGTATGGATGCCACATGGCATCCACCCAAGCATTCTGAAGGAACTCAAATGTGAAATTGCTGATCTCCTAGCAAAAATATGTAACTTGTCCCTACAATCAGGCTCTGTACCAGAAGCCTGGAAAGTAGCTAATGTAACTCAGATTTTCAAAAAGGGATCTGGGAAACTACAGATGACTTAGCTTAACTTCTGTGCTGGGTAAATTTATGGAAAGCATACTTAAGGACAAAAATTGTTAAACATATAGAAGAACAGGCCTTGCTGAAGGAGAAACCAGCATGGCTTCTGCAAGGGCAAGTTTTGCCTCACTAACCTTTTGGAGTTCTTTGAGAATGTCAACTGGCATGTGGAAGTATGTGGTAACACGTATACTTGTATTCTTGGACTTCCAAAAAGGTTTTGACAAAGTTCCCCACCAAAGGCTCTTGAGGAAACCTAGCAGTCATGGGGACAGGTTCGTGTGTGGACTGGAAACCGGTTGAAGGACAGGAAACAGAGGGTAGGAATCAATGGACAGTTTTCACAACTGAGTGAAGTAAGACGTGGGGTCCCCCAGGGATCTGAACTGGGACCAGTGCGCTTTAAGTTGTTTATAAATGATCTAGAAATGGGGTAAGCAGTGAAGTGGCCACATTTGCAGATGGCACTAAATTATTTAGGCTAGTGAAATACACAACAGATTGTGAGGAGTTCCAACAGGATCTCTCCAAACTGGGTGAGTGGGTGACAAAATGGCAAATGGGGTTCAATGTAAAGTGATGCATATTAGGGCAAAGAAAACCCCAACTTCACATACACTGATGGGGTCTGAGCTGGCAGTGACTGACCATGAGAGAGATCTTGGGGTTGTTGTGGAATCAGCTCAATGGAAGTGTCAACTCAGTACCCGGCAGCCATGAAAAAAGCCAATTTCATGCTAGGGATCATTAGGAAGTGGATTGAAAATAAAAATTCTAATATTATGCCCTTGTACAAATTTATGGTGTGGCCACATTTGGAGTACTGCATATAGTTCTGGTCACCATATCTGAAGGAGGATACTGTACATCTGGAAAAGGTTCAGAAGGGGGCAACCAAATGATCAAGGGCCTGGAGCACCTTTCTTATGAGGCAAGGCTACAGCATCTGGGGCTTTCTAGTTTGGAAAAGAGGCAACTATGATAGAGGTGTTTAAAGTTATGCATGGAGTAGAGAGAGTGGACAGAGAATGTTTTTTATCCCTCTCTCACAACACTAGAACCAGGAGTCATTCCTTGAAAGTGAAGGCTGGGAATTTTAGGACCAACAAAAAGAAGTACTTTTTCACACAGCACATAATTAATCTATGGAATTCTCTGCCACAGGATTTGGTGATTGATGGCCACTAGCTTGGATGGCTTTAAAGGGGGCTCAGACAAATTCATGGAGGACAGGTCTATCAATTGCTACTAGTCTGGTGACTCGATAGTCACCTCCAGCCTCAGAGGCAAAATGCCTCTAAATACCAGTTGCAGGCGAGCAACAGCAAGAGAGAGGGCATGTCCTCACATTTTGCCTGTGGGCTTCTTAGAGGCAGCTGGTGGGCTACTGTGTGAAACAGGATGCTGGTCTAGAAAGACCTTGGGCCTGATCCAGCAGGGCTGTTCTTATGTTCTTGTGTCCCTTAATTCTATGGGGGTGAGCTGTTCATTTGAATGGTTGCATAGTGGCCATTCAGATGAGCATCCCACCCCAATACAATAAGGAGACATGCTGAAAGGATGTTGGGACTCGTTCAGCATGTCCCCTTTCTAAACACATGGGCTGGTACGTTGTTGTCTGAAACAGACCCATGCTGCACAGTAAGACAGACTGACCATTTCTCATGGAAACGTTCCCATTTACAAACAGAACTCACTCTCTTGTATGTTATACAGGCTCCCTGGGAAAGGATTCATTGGCTCCTTCACAGATACAATGGAGAAATATGTTTGAAAAAATCTCTAGAGGCATCAACAGAGCCATTAGGAGCAAAGCATTATGAGAGAGAGTTTAGTTACTTGCGCAGGATGATCTCAGATGCTCCTTTGCTGTACATGCGGAAGCTCCCATCTGGGTTCTTCAGCACCGTGCTCATGGATTTGCGGACGGAATTGAAGGTGTAGACCTTGTAGAGCTTTTCCTCAGGCACCTCACTTCGGACTGCTTGATAATCCTGCTTCAGGTCCAGCACAAAGCCCAGAAGTGCACACTCCGTCTTGTTCCCAACTTGACGTGGGAGACCCCCTTCTTTCTCCGGTGGCTGAATATCCCCAGACAAGCATGAGAAATACATGATAAACCACATCTAAACAGCCATGATCAACAAAACCTATTAGAGCCAGATGGGCGGGAAGCACAAAACAGCATGGAAAACAGCCCTGAAAGCCAATGTGATGCAGTGGACAGAGACTGGACTTGGGTCAGGGAGACCTGGATTCAATTCTCGACTTAACCATCAAGCAAACTGGGTAGCCTTGCACCAGTCACTCTTCTTCCATCTAACCTACCTCACAGGGTTATTGTGGGGATTAAATCACATAGTGGGGTTAATATACATGTATTCTCTTCTGAGCTCCTTGGCAGAAAATGTAATGATATGTGATGGAAAACATTTGGATTTCTCAGGGGTGAGTGCCAATTATTAAAGAGCAGGATTTTTGAAGGTTAAAATGACACCAAGTAAAAACAATCAAAAGCTAGATGAGTGTTATTTCAAACCCTTAATCTCTTTAGGCCATAGTACCTATCCGTGAAAAGGGAAAAGCAGCAGAATTTCCTTACCTGTCAGATTCGCAAAGCAGAGGACTCTTCTGATCTCAGCCTGACTGGAAGCTGAGGATTCAGCCTGTCAGTCCCAGATCAGAGGCACCATCTGTTCAGCACTTCCCTACCTCAAGGGGGGATTTGGGAAATTTATATATATTAGACATTCTGGGAAGATCCAATATGCTACTTTTTTTTAAAAAGGACAATAACAGAGGTTACTTCTGCATTCAAAGATAGTACTGTATGCATTTTGTAAAACATAAAGGGTATTCTGGGCACAATTTCAAGTGCTGGTTCGTTATAGGAACCAGCATACCTGTAGGACTGTCTTCTACTACACAGACCTTTTTGTGCATTAAGATTTTCACTAGAGTCTCTTCTTTGGGTGTCCCGCTCCACCCCCAGTTTAGGACAGTGGTGACTGGGGAAAGGCCTTTTCAGTGGTGGCTTCTCAATTTGTAAAGCTCTCTCCAGAGCTGCTCACCTGACACACACTCTTATAAATTTTAGGTTCCAGGCCAAGACGTTGTTATTGGCTCAGACATTAACTTGATATGAGCTACTGTTTTTATGGTATGTTATATGCTGATCTGTAACTTCTGTTCTAAACTATATGTTTTGAATAATTTTATTTTTGTTCTGCTGCTTTGAAAATCGGTGTTCTAAAAAGGATAAAAGCTTTTAAATTTTCTGCTGGGGGCCTACAGACAACAGGCTCACAGTCCATGAATCTATGTTGAAAAACACACTCATGGCATTAATCACGCACTCCTTTTCCCAACAAAGAGATAAATGTTGTATACAGTTGCCTTGAGTGAGGCACACAGACCAAAAGTTCCACCTTTAAATCTATTTCGACTCTTCCACTCCTCAGATAACATGATCCAAATTAGTAGGAATGCTGATAAGGCTGGGTCACACACTCACCCAGCTGAGAATGATTGTTCTGTAATGGAAAGAGATGGGTGGGCATGCTTCTCCCTACTGCATATGTATGGTGTTCTATGAGCAAGGCATCTATCAAGATTAGCACAACCTCTCCCTTTCATGAAAGGCAAAATACCTGGCCTTAATCCCTGGAGCACCTGACTCACACAATGTCTTATGCATGCATTAAGGAAACCCAGGGAGCTCAAGTGGCCAGGGTAAGGGGCCAACCAGCTACTGACCATCATAATCCAAGTGGGGCCCCTTTGGCAATGAACCCATGCCTGACCAGATGCCAGAGATGTGGCTCTGAGTGCAATCATTCTGCAGAGGGGAGGAGGGGACTCGCCAAGGGTCAAACACAGCACTGGGGCTGGTTCACATGGAGCTTCTTTCTTCTACCCGTCCCCCTCAACTTTCTTCTTGCCCAGCCCTAAAGTTGTGAAGGAAGACCAGCCGTAACCAATCCCATAGGCCAGGTAGTGAAACTCCAACTTTGCACTGCTTAGGTAGGTTGAAATGGGAGGTGTCTTCTAGCCCATGTCCATGCAAGGATTTCTTCAATAGAACCTGCTTCCTAGTAGATGGAATGAGAACACCCTCAAAGCTTGAACCATTGCAAAACTACAAGTAGGGAGAATGACAATCCTGTGCCAAGTGAGTGTATGAATGGTCCTATTGAAGCCCTGTTTCCTGATTAGAGGAAGGGTTGCAGGTGCAAGCTCTTTAACAATGAATTAAACTGGAGCTCACCAGGATTTTGGAGGTATATGCAGAGTTTATTGCGACACCATTAACAATGAGGTCCAGGATTTTGGGCAGGATGGCTTCAGGGTCAGGGATCTGTCGGTAGTGAGTGTCGCCCACATAAGCTTGCACCACAGTCATACGGTTCATGGTGAGAGTGCCTGTCTTGTCTGAGCAGATGGCAGTGGCATTGCCCATTGTTTCACAAGCATCCAAGTGCCGAACCAGATTGTTATCCTTCATCATTTTCTATGTGAGGAAAAACACAGCCATTAGTGAAAAAGGTTAGAGAGACTCAGCACCACATAGTCAGCCTGGTCACTGAACTAACATGAGATGCCCTGAGGCAGGATGGGAATCAAAAGGGGCCACGACCTCCTTACAAATCTGCCTCATTAGGAAACTGTTTAACTAAAGAACTTTGAGTTCCAGTCTACAAAGAAGACTGCACCAAAAAAATCTTGAAACCTGATCTCTCTCTAATGAAGCAGCTTAAGGGCGACATTAAATTTTAAAAGAACACATACCTGTGTAACAAACCTAGACAGATATTCCACTTTTAAATATTCAATGTTTTTAGGTAGAGGTCAACATTGTTTTTGTAGCTTTTGAGCATCATGGTAAATACATCTGCCTCTCCTAGTTTTAATGTAGCAAAACTCTTCTCCATATAATGCTAGCCACTGAGACATGGGAACACAGATACAAAACCTCTCTCATACATGACAAAGAAAAGACTCTTATCCTCTGCAACTTCACACAATATATCTCTCATTGCGAACTCCAATCTAACTTTATGTTGGCTGCATTCACACCCACATTTAACCAGGACAGAGAACTAGAATCTATTCTGATTAAATGTGGCTTAATCACAGTGGTTTGCCCAGGATTGTCCAAAAATTCTGGATTCTCACAATCAGCTCTGCAGGGCTCAATTATCCTAGTTAACTTTTTAATCAGGATTGCTGTAATTGTGTGAACACAGCCTTTATGAGAGTAAACAAAGCATGCAGACCCACAATCCACTCTTCTTCCCCTACCCCTCTGGCAGCCCTGAATTTTCTCTAGAGTCTTAGGAACATAAGAACAGCCTTGCTGGATCAGGCGCAAGGCCCATTTAGTTCAGCATCCTGTTTCACAGAGTGGCCCACCAGATGGCACTGGAAACCTACAGGTAGGAGTTGAGGGCATGCCCTCTCTCCTGCTGTTACTCCCCTGCAACTGGTACTCAGAGGCCTCCTGCCTCTGAGGCTGGAGGTGATCTATAGCCCTCTGACTAGTAGCCATTGATAAACCTGCCCTCCAAGTCCACCTTCTCACCTTCACAGAGTAGGCCAGGGAGATTGTGACAGCCAGGGGCAAGCCCTCAGGCACGGCCACCACAAGCACAGTGACACCAATGATGAAGAACTTGACAAAATACTGGATGTAGATGGGGGTGCACTCAGCCAGCCATTGCTTTTTCTGAACCCCAAATGTGTCGATCACAAAATACAGCACCAAGATAACGACTGTGATGGCTGACATGATCAGTCCTGAGGAGGAGGAGGAAGAGGCAAAAAAGAAGCTGGGTGAGGCGGGTAGACCTCCTGCAGACCCCAGGACTGCACCACAGAACAGAACTGTGGGAGGGGAGGCTGCAGGCTGGGATTAAGGCATACCAGTTAAGAGCTTAATGGGAGATCCTGAGGACTCAAACAGGTGAGTAAAGAGAACTGGAAAATACCAAATAGCAACATTCAACTGATTTAGTCTGTATCGTTAGTTTCATTCCCTCTTTTGTTTTTGAAGCTGTAACTCAGGATTTTTTTAAAAAGACGGAGGTTGGCAAGATTGGGGGGGCATTCTCTTAGTCAGTTTGACTAACTGGGTTTGAGCTAGAGTTTTCATTGGTGATCACTGAGTAAAACACCCGTGCCTTTTTCCTCCTCTAAAATTGCTCTAAGACCAGTAATGTCAAACTTACTTGCTGATTTGCTTGTGTTACCTTTCAGTGTGCCCAGCTAGAGAAAGTCAACTGCTGGGAAGCAACGTGATCAGAAGAACTACCAGTGAGTTTCATATGGGTACCTTTCCCTGGCAGCAGCTTGCTGAGCTCACATGCTCAAAAGGCTGCTGTACCAGTGCACTGAGCAGGTGAGTAGCAGGCGTGGGGTGAGGGGCATTGTCTGCTTGGAATGGCGGGTGGCCGGGGAAGCATGTGCCTGCCATTATAGGAATACTCTGCCTTCCAATCTGCCCCGCCCTGCCCTCCCACAGCCTCCACTGGCTCTTCCAAGTGTGCCTAAAGACTTAGCTAAATGGTACATGCAAATGTTTGTAATCACATCCCAAAGCCTTTTTTTTTAAAAGAGAGAGAGAGAGAGAGAGAGAGAGAGAGAGAGGCAGGCAGAGCTTTGGGAAGGGGAGATCTGGAGAAGCAGTAGTCAGGCACAAGGGTTAACCACAAACACTGTGCTTTTGCAATCCAAATTGCCCCTCCTGAAATGGCTATTCTCTAACATATATATATTTTAGAGAAAAGCCATTTCAGTTGCATACATTTCCCCTAAATGAACAGGCTTAAGCAACACCATATGACATTATCTTGTGCATAATGGGAAGGGTAAAGAGGAATCGTAGGCAACCACACTTTTAAAGAACAAGCTGCCAAGTCAGACAGTCAGTTCGTCTGGCCCAGAATTGTCAACTCTGGTTGGCAATGGCTTTCCAGGGGCAAAGCTTTATTTTCAGCTCCGTTGCCCAAGTTCCTTTGGCTGCAGATGGTTAGGTTGAACGTAGAGTCTTCAGTGCACAAAGCATGTGGTAGAGTACATGTTCTGCATGCAGAAGGTTCCAGATTCAAAACACTGGGGTCTCTAGTGTCAGCCATCTCAGAGAGCAGATTTGGGAAAGACCCCTGCCTGAGGACTTGGAGAGCTGCGGCCAGACAGACAGTACAAGGCCAGATAGACCAGTATAAAGCAGGTTCATATAAAACAGATGGGCACCCCAGGAGCACTCGGATGGGCTAAGCCAAATCCGGAAACCCCCCCCCCCAATGTGAGTGGAATTATACCCAAGTTCTGTGATTCTTAATCTGGGTCTAAGAGAAGCTAATCTAACCACCAGGGAAGAGCCCTTGTAGAAAGATGCTGAACAGCCAAACACTGCTCTATCAACACACTCACCTGCTTTTCCAATCTGAACTGCCAAGCGGGTGAGCTTCCCTTGCAACACTGACTTCTCCTTCTTTGGGACCTTCACCTTCTTCTTCTCCTTCTCCTCATTTTCCACCCCTTCTTGGCTTTTCAGTGGCTGGATCTCCAGGGCAACACCATCCTGAGTTTTTGCTGGATCCAAGGTGAAACAAACAACAGGTCAGGGGGAAGAATGGCAAGAAAGCACTTTAGACGCAACAGAAAGAGAAGGAAAGATGGCGGAGAGGGAAAGAGAAAATCCCAGTGCACAGGAACCCCAACAGCACACACGGAGACTTGGTGATATGGAAACCTAGACAGTCCAGGGAATCCTGCTCCACATCCGTCTGGAGCAGATGACTGAAGCAGCTTGTGAAAATCCCGCCCCCTCAAGCAAATCGATTGTAACCATTCAGTTGACTACACCTGAAAGGAAGGACAGCCTTGATAGGAAGGCACAGGAGGAGGCACACCTCTGGGGATCTATTTCCCAGCTCTGCTTGCTGCATGTCCCTGTGCAAGGCATCTCCTCCATTAGCATTGCTGTCAGATGGAGTTACCAGTACTTACCTCTCTGAAGTAGCAAGATGGAGGGGTGCAGAACCTAATCTGTGAATAGCTACTACATCCAACCAGACTCCCATGGCATTGCTAAAGCTAGTGCTTTGTTTCTAGGCAGAGGCCACTACTGGCTGTCTTAGAGGCAGGTGCAAGCATCCTGGTTCAACAACCAGGATGCACTTTGTAGACCTGCTTAGACAAATGGAGAAAACAAGAGAGAACTTCTGTCCAGTCTTTGCAATGAACTAAAGTGGGAGGACTTAATAACTCAAAGAGATCTATAAGCTATGCAAATTTCTTGATTTATGAATACTTGGAAGTAATGAACTCCTTTTTAAAAAAACACAACAAATAAGGTTAGCACTTATTTTATGATGCAGCAAAAAAAATCCAACACCTGGTCTTGTTTTATTTGGAAATGCTTTCCACTTATCAAACATCTTGCATGACATATCTTTAATGCCAATGGGAGCTGGTGTTTTCCAAGGTGCATAAACATTGGTGGGGGGTGGGGTAGCAGGAAGGGGAAGGTTAATTACTGGAGTGGATGGGGGCAAACCAGATGAAACTTAATCCAGATAAGACAGAAGTGCTCTGGGTTGGTAAAACTGAACATCTGAGTAGTGAGGTAAATCTGGTCTTGGGCAGGGTCACACTCCCTCTGAAAGACAAACTTCGCAGCTTGTGGCTGTTTCTGGACCCGATGCTGTCCTTGGAGGCACAGGTGGCGGCGATGTGCAGAGGTGCTTTTTACCAGCTACGGCTGGTAAGCCAGCTGCAACCCTACTTGGAGAAGTTGGACCTGACCTCAGTCACTCATGCTTTGGTAACAATCAGATTGGATTACTGCAATGTGCTCTAAGAGGGGCTGCCCTTGAAGATGGTTTGGAAGCTTCCACTCGTCCAGAACGCTGCTGCAAGGAAGCTCGTGGACGCAAGTTGCTTCAAGAGTGTCACACCCCTCCTGTAGCAGCTTCATTGGTTACCAGTCAACTTCTGGGCTAGATTCAAGGTGCGGGTCTTGACCTTTAAAGCTCTACATGGCTTGGGGCAGGGTACTTGTCAGATCACATTGACCCATATGAACCTGCCAGAGCCCTTCACTTGGCAACTCAGGCCCTGCTCATAGCTCTGCCACTAACGGAGATCCAACTGGTGAGTACTGGAGACAGGGCGTTTTCTGTTGCGGCCACTTGGCTTTGAAAGTGGCTGTTGCAGCCACTTGGCTTTGAAGCTCCCTGAACAGCTTCACCATGCTCCCTCCCTCAGTATTCTTGAAAAAACAATTAAACACATATCTTTTATAAGAGGTTTTTCAATGTTTTTATCCGGTTTTTAAAAGTTTTTTAGTTCTCCATTTTTAGCTTTTTATTAATAACTTTTCATTCAAAACTATTAAAATTTGTAATTTTCAATGCTGTTTTAGCCTGGTTTTTTTTAACTTGTTTAACTTTATTAATCTTTTATTAACATGGTATCTATTTTATTAAAGTTGTGAGCCACCCCAATCAGTAGTGTACTGGAGGAGCGGGGTATAAATATTTTAAATAATAAAATAATTATAATTATAATGATGAGGGGGGCAAGGCCTGAGTCAATTAATGAGAAGTGAGTCTGTTACTCCATTTCCTTCCCCACTCCCACTGGTTCTGTGACCCAGCCCATATTATCTTCGGAACCTCTACAAAATACAGGAGGAAGCTCCACAACTGGTGCATATCAGCATAACTGCAGCAATCTACACCATCTCCCAGAGGCGAGGATTCAGTCCCTAAAGCCCCCTCTAATAAACAAGAGGTTTTACAAAGCCAAAGGCTGCAAGCTTTTGTGCTATGTGTTTCTTCTCATCTCTTGTTTACTGATCATTGGACATTTGTAAGCACAGAGAAGCATTTGGTACACAGACGGCAATATAGATCTTACATCAAAAGCAAACATGAGGTGCCACTTCTTCCCAAAGTGGCATGGGTTCAGAAGGACGTGTGAGTGGCTGCTTTGTAACTGATCTGCACAGTTAGGAATTAAGGGCATGACAGGGAGTGGTGGGGAGAATCAATCCCAAAATAACCCAAGAGTTCAGACCAGAAGAAGGGCAAACTCAAAACTGCTGAGAAAAGGAAGAGAAAGAGAAAGGTGAAGGTGTGGGAGGGAGAACAGACAGGTGCAGAAATGGGCTTCCTCACCATAGCCTGGAAAGAACAGGGGTGAAACATATCAGAGAATAGACACTCACTTTGAGTCAAAAGGCCATGAGAAGAACAGAGTGCAATGACCACGCATGCCAGACCCACCGCAGAGGTCTGATAAACAAGTTCAGTTTTGGAGGTAGGGGTGTGGAGAGACAAGAATCTATGTGGGCTTGGGCAAGGATGTGACTAGCCCAGTTATACAAAGTTAAAACAGGATGGCACCCACAGTGCAAGTAGTCCGATAGCTTAATTTAAAACAGCCTCGCAGACTTAACTGTGGAAAGATAAATATGTCTTGGGCTCCCTTTAAAGCCCTTTCTGATTGTTTTTCATCCTGTGCCTGCTAGTCTATCCCTTCTTGAGGAAGAAATTTGCATGTATGAAACTTGAAAAGAAGAGAGGCCTCTCCGAGTGCACCAGCCCTGAAACGCAGTCCTCAGCTAGCAGAGGGTGCTGTGGCACCAGATATAGCTGCCCAGCAAGGACAGAGGCCCAGTGGAGCAAAAGAGCAGGGTGGGGGGTTAGCACTGCGGTAATCATTACACCCTCTTCCAGAACAACAAGGCGAGATTCTCGCCATAGCGACAAAGAGCACAGACTCATGGGAAGAAGGAAGGAGGAATGCTCAGTAGTTAGTGTGGTGCTGGTTCAAAGGATGGAGAGGCTGGTTACCTTTGTTGCGATTTTCAGGGGCTCCTGGTTTTTTACCTGTTCAGACAAAGAGAGAAAGGGTGGAGCACTGAGCACACGGTTCTTGACATCGATGTCCCTGCTGGTGAGGACACCCGTATGCGGGGGCTCAGTGCTCTCTTGGGAAGGCTGCCAGACATGGGAGGAAAGCTATGCATGACACAGCTGCCATCTGGGTTGAGCACCATTGCAATGGGGCTGGAGAAGTTCAACATCCCTCCCTACTAAACGTCATTGCAAATCCCCATCGTCCAACTTGGCCTTCACTCTATTGGAAGCAGCAAGTAGCTACAGAAACAAACACTGATTTGAATGAATCGAGTGGTAGTCCTGGAACTGTCAGAGGGGCTAAGTTTGGGTTCAGCTCCTAGACTGTGTCACGGACATATTATGTCACATTTGTCTTTGAGCCTCAGTTCCAAACAGAGGTTCTAATCTGGAGGTTCTCAGACTCCATCATTCCAAGCCTCCCTAAACCAATATTTCAGGTAAACGTTTGGACCACCTTTAGTATAGTGAAGCCTCTTTACCACTGGAAACCTTGGACCACTTAGATTCCACAGTGGCTACCAAATAAGAAATGACCTCTCTTTTCCTCAGAAATGGGATCTTTGTATAGCAGAAATTTCCCTACAACTCTTCTTGGGATTGGGGTCTGAATTTTATTTTGTAAGTTATGGTTAAAATCTAATCCTCTATGCAAGCCAGTTCATGAACAGTGCTAAATGAAATGTGCAATTCAAGTTCATATATGCCATAGCCATTTAAGTCCAGTGATGTACACATCCCTAAAGATCAGAAAGATCTGTCTACGCTAGCAAAAACACCTGGGTCTGCCATAGATTTCAGTCTGATGTCCTTAGCTGACCTCAGAGTGAACTTTGGCAAGGAGACTTTTGCCATGTAAAAAAGGCTGTATCCTTTTAGTTGGGAGTCAGTAATCTCAAATGAACCCCCTGCTAACTGGGCAACAAGGCACCTTTTAAAGTGGTGGCACTCTCATATTTAGCCAGGGGAGAGCACCTGTCCCTATTCAGACCAGCAGCACGTAACTGCAGGGGCTGTTGCTTTGTGCTTCTTTTTAGAAAGGGCATCATCTTTTCTTTCTTTTGCAATATAAACTGCTTTGAAAACCTACCTCTATACTCATCCACACATCCCATGCAACTCAAAAGAGATTTACACATATGTGACTAGAAGCAGTGTTGCAACCAGAGTGAGGCAAGAAGGGGAGCAGCTACCTTGATATTGATGCTTTAATTTTACATTGTGCAAGTTTCTTTCTCTTTTTGCCCAAAGGTGGGTGGGGGAGAGGAAGACACCTTAACAGCTTTCATTATGCAGCGGGGACACATATGGAATAGATTGATCATAATTTGGAAACGAAAAAGTCATCTGCTTAACTACATCAGTCTAACTGATTGTTTCAATTCAGCCGTTCTGGTATGCACTGGGCGACAGGGGTGGGGGTGGGAATTGCAATATGCACCGGGCAGTCTGTTAGGACTGCTCTGGTCACTTCAGTGCCTGGACGTTCTGCATACATAGTGATTCCAGGCATGAGGGAGAACAGGAGAACCTGTTTCTGCAGAGCTGTGTGTTTATGCACAGGAGCTCCACAAAGCCCTGGATGATGGCTAATCCATCTTGCATCCGGAAAGCAACAAACTAACAGTGTAGCTTTGTTAAGCAAGTTGCTCCTATTATGACTATTTCAATTTTCTCCAGTTTTGCATTTAAACAAAAAACAGGATGGAGAGACAATTGGTTGCCTTCCACGCACCAACCTGACTTTCCAACCCCAAATCTCTTCAAGACTTTCAAGTAATTTTATTTTTAGTCCTAGATAACAAGAGGAAAAATTCCCTGGAGAGACAGGATCAACTCCATCTGACTACTAGGGAAACGCACCGCTATTTCTCCATTCACTCTGCCTCAGCCTCTTTAATGCTTCTGACAAGAGCTGTCTGTTAGCATTGTTTCAGGAGACATGGTGCTGGAGATCTGATCATCTGGTCGCTTATACTTATCCCTGGGTGGCTTTGCCAGGATGGATTTCAAGTACAGATACCTCTTCTGCTAACTGTGAGCAAATCGAACCTGTGGGAAGGGTTCTGCTTTTGTAAACCACATTCCAACAGTCTCCTTTCCCAGTCTTCAGTGAGAAAATATCAAAGCCTTGTTTGGAAACTAAAGCAACTGTGTGATACTTGGTGAGAATTAGCATAGCTTATGTCACTGAGAGCTAACAGAGTCCAGCACATACTGTTGGACTGGCCCAGGTTCAAATTGGCTGCTTTGCCCTAAACCTGACTCTAAAGACTCTAAAGACCCTGTTGCTCAGTTTGAGTTTATTATAACCATGTATAATAAAGAGTATAAGGGCTCCTTGGAGGAAGAGCAGGATATAAAAAATAAAATAAAATAAAATAAATGGGAATAAGGGTAACATACCTCACAAAGGTGTTCTGGGGCTGAATGAGTTGAGGACTGTAAAATTAAATATCTACAGAAAGAAATATACTACTAGTTCCTGATCGTGCTTGAGCAATCATGTCGTGCTAGTGTAAGGATGTGGTGCCAGCCAGATGTGCTAAGCCAGGAGCTTGTGTTCCCAAATAGGGTTTTGTGGGTGTTTTTTTTTGCAAAAAAATAAAAATAAAAATTCTTTTGCACATTTCATCAAAAATAAAAAGTATAGGAAAAAGTATTGCATTGCCACAAAAATGTTTGCACTTCCACAGCAAGGTGCCTCTTGTTGTGAAACAGTTTCCTTGCACAAGTTTTACAACTTTGAACATTTCCACAACTTCATACAATAACGTGACTTGCTTGCATTAGGGCCATTTTGTTCGTTGTACCAGTGTAGTGTTAGTCTGAACGCTGGCCATGGATTTTAGTAATAACATGGTCTCTCTAATGGACCATGGGAAGCTCTCTGCACTAGCTATAAATCAGGGGAGGTAGGAAGAACAGAACTCTCCCTGATGGCGCAATGGTAAAACTGCCGCCCTGTAACCAGAAGGTTACAAGTTCGATCCTGACCAGGGGCTCAAGGTTGACTCAGCCTTCCATCCTTCCGAGGTCGGTAAAATGAGTACCCAGAATGTTGGGGGCAATATGCTAAATCATTGTAAACCGCTTAGAGAGCTCCGGCTATAGAGTGGTATATAAATGTAAGTGCTATTGCTATTGCTAAACAAGACCTCTCTCGCATTCAGACTGACCAAGGATGATGCCAAGGATAAAGACATCCTGTTATTTTCTTCAACTTCAGTCAGTTATGCAGAGGCATCTTATTTCCAGATTTTTATTTTATTTCAAGGAGGAGAAATATATACTTGCTGGTGAAATCTTTGGGCTAAAGGGCTTTGTGGATCATTTTAGTCATGGGCCAACTTCTCTTTAGGGACTCAAGGAATATAAGCAGCCTCTTGCTGAATCAGACAAAGGGTCCAATAGTCCAGTCTCCTGGAGACTTGCCCCCTTTGCTAAGCAGGGTCTACCCTGGTTTGCATTTGGATGAGTGACTACATGTAAGCACTACCTGCTATCAGATCTTCCCCTTAGGGGCTGGGGTGATAGCCCAGTGCTAGAGTATCTGCTTGCATGCAGGAGGCCTCAGGTTCACTCCTTGGCATCTCCAGGTAGGGCTGGGAGAGACTCTTGCCTGAAACCCTGGAGAGCTGCTGCCTGTCAATGGAGACAATACTGAGCTAGATGGACCAATGGTCTGACTTGGTATAAGGCATAGGAGCTTCCTATGTTCCTGTGTTGCAGCAGTGATTCACCAGATGCCCTTGGGAAGCACACAAACAGGGAGTGAAAGCACCTTTCTTCCTTGTTGCTGGTCCCTAGCACCTGGTACTCAGAGGTAATGCTAGACTGGCTAACAAGCACTAATAGACCTTTCCTCCATATCCTTTTCAAAAGCCATTTATGTTACTAGAAGGAAGTGGCTCAGAGGAGTAAATCTGTACACTGTTTCCAAATCCAGCTTACGGGGCAGCTGCTGAGGAATTCTGTCTTCCCTTCCTATTTTTCACCTAGCTGAACTGCAGTTGCATCTGCATCATGAAAGATTATGCAGATGCACCATTCCTTAAATTGGTAGACCTGTACTGATTATATCTTGAGCTTATAACATCAGATGTTGAGCATCTCCTCCTCCTAAGGCTCAAAGGTCTCCATTCAGACACTCACACTAAGGGGAGCATGTGCTCCATTCCAGCAACCAAGTGTCAATACAACTAAGGATACCTCAGAAGAGACTTCCCACAGAGAGCCTGGCGCCTGTATCTTCTTACCTTTCTTGATCTTCTTCTCCTCATCCCCTTCTCCAGCTCCCAAAAGAGTGAAAATGATTCCAGTTTGTGAGTTGATACCCACAGCCGAGACCAACATTCGACCAGAGCCCTCCATCACGTGAGTACCTAGTAAAAGGGGCAGGCAGAGAGGACAAAACAGGAACCACAACAACTGGATAAAGTTGAATTCATTCCACAAAGGGGCTCAGATGAAATCTCATTTCTAGGTCACAGGTTCATGGGACTATCCACAGCCCCACTGCTTGTATGAAGCTCCTCCGTCTGCTGGCTTCCCCAATCATTTTAATGGATGGGGCAGCATGGCACATCCAAAAGAAGCATATGCAGAGAACTGCCCCTCACTTAAGATATAGGAGAGCTCTTGCAAATGTGGGCTCCATGTGCAAAGTGGAGCCCACATATCCTTAAACAATAGCTGGCTACAGGCAATTCAGATACTGAACCATCTTTATATTCTCCTTCAATAGATCCTCATGCACAATAGATCCTTCAGTAGATTCTCATGCACAAGTCAGAGATCAGGCAGGCTATGAAGTCTGAACTATTTCTTTGGTCTGCCAATTTAGCATCATACTTTGGCAAACATTTAGGGTGCATACTGGGTCTGAAAACAGGTAGAGGAAGTTTGCTATGCTGGAAGTACTAGGCTTGGCATAAAACACTTCATTTCTCAAAATGGAAGAGAATACCTGCTTACCTTGTCCTGGAGTACCACAAAACAGCTTCTCTGTGACATAAGAACTCCAGGCATCTCCTCTAAGAACAGTCACCAGGAAGTTTTTCACATGGGGCCAAGGGCGTATCTAGGGGTAGGGCAGGCAGGGCACGTGCCCCGGGCGCCACTTGAAGGGGGGCGCCATTTTGTAAAATTATTTTTTTAAAAAAATGGCTGCCAAAAACAAAATGGCACCGTGCATGCTCAAATGGCCTCTGTGAGGCTCTAGGTCATGCCAGGCTTTGCAGAGGCCATTTGAGCATGCACGGTGGCCATTTTGTTTTCAGTGGCCTTAAAAAAAAAAAAAGATTACAGTGGTCCCTCGACTTACGAAGCACTCGACATCCGAATGTTTCGACATACGAACGACAAAAAATACCGGAAGTCGTTGCCGGTTTAGATGCGGCTTCCTCGACCTATGAATTTTTAGATGCGGTTTCCTCGACTTACGAGTGTTCCAGACCTCCGTGGATGCGCTTTTCGACTTACGAAAATTCCGACCTACGAACGTGCGTTCGGATCGGATTATCTTCGTAAGTCGAGGGACCACTGTATTTTTAAAAACGGCCACTGCACATGCTCAAATGGTCCCTGCGAGGCCCTAGAGGCCAGCGGGGTGAGGGGGAATCTTTGCAAACCCTCCCAGCCTTTAGGAAGCCCCCCAAAGAGGCTATGGGTAAAAATAATAATAATAAAAATATAATATAAGACACTGTACACATATTCAGATTGGCACTATGTACAGAGAATCAGGGCTTGTGAATACTGAGCTGACGCTTAGGAGCTAGGATTGTATTCATTTGCTCTTACTTTGCTTCTTGTGATAAGTGAGTTAAATGTGATGTCTTGCTAATATGGCTATTAATGGTGAGTTTGTCTTTGAATCAGTGTGAAACCCTTAATATTAAGGCCCACTGGGAGTTTCTTGCTCTCTTTCTCTCATTTTAACTGTCTTTCTGAAAGACTAGAATATATTCCAAGCAGTGACACAGTTTACTCTGCATATCCTTTAATTATTTACAGAGTATCTGGGAAAAGTCAAATTCTCCATTGATTTTTAAAACTTATGTAATGGTGATGCTACAATGCATAGCAGAGAATTAGACAGGCACTTCTGTTTAGTTTTCCAAGTACATCTCCACATAGTATTTGGGTATTTCATGAGCCCCCACATACTAAAATTTGTAGTTTTCCAGCATTTTTTGGTCTGGCTAAGTCCACTGCTAAATAGTTTTTGAAATATTAAAAGATTAACGAGCTTGACTTGTATTTTTCAGGTTATATTATGGTAAAGTTATCTGAAAGATGGGTGTCAGATGCTTGGACAGGGGGCGCAATTTCAGTGTTTGCCCTAGGCGCTATTGCCCCTAGATACACCTCTGCATGGGGCTTTTAAAGCCCTTTAACTTGCATCTCCTCCTGAATGGAGGGGGTATGTTCACATATCAGCTAGATTTACCCTGAAGTCCCTGTGAGTTATTGGGGAGCAGTTCACACACAATTTGGGGTTTTCATTGTGCATTAGAGTGTAACCCGATTTATATCCAGGGTAAAAAAATCCACTATTTGTATTGTTTTGGGGGGACAATTTCGAGTTCACAGTAAAGCCTCCCTGTAAACTCGCAGTAAAACCTATTGTTTGTAAAAGTCCCAGGGTGTGGTCTATTACAGTGGTTCCCAACCACAGGTGCACAAACCTTGGGGGTATTTGTAAGGCTTGTTGGAGGTACTCAGAACTCTCTTGCCTCCCGCACTCACTGACTAGTGATTAGGCAGCTCAGTTGCCATTGATCAGAAGACCTGGCTATTACAGTCACAGGCTTACATCCAGATTCAGTTACTCATGAAAAGTGCTATTGAAGTTAGTGAAATGAGTTTACTTGTCCCATTAATTTCAATTGAAGTAATCATGAGTAACTTGGTCTGGATGTAAGCCAATGACTGTAATCGTCTGTCTCATAACTGTAACGTTTAAGTGTGTGTACGTGTGTGTACACACACACTAAACATCTTGATGGGGCACCTGAGCTGAAGGTTTCAGACAGAAGGGGTACACTTTAAAAAAAAAAGTCTAAAACCCCCTAGATCTGATGCCCGCAGAGAAAACAACTCCACCCTAAGACCAACAGGCTTGAGCTGAACTTCCTCTTCCTAACATGCTAAGAGCTCAGAGCTGAAGATCATGGTTGGCATGCTTGCTTACCAGAAAGCAGCATGGGGTCTTTATCCAGGGACTTCTTCACTTGGTCTGACTCTCCAGTCAGAGAGCTTTCATCAATTTTCAGATCATTGCCTTGGATCAGGATCCCATCTGTTGGCAACAAGTCCCCTGGAAGAAGCAGAAATCATCAGAGTTTGCAGCTATTCTCTACTAAATGCAAGGCTCATTCATCTTCTGTGTTTTTCAAGTTCAGTTCAAATGAAGGGTAGATTTCTTTTTCTCAAGGACATATTTGCAGTTTCACAGGCAGGTTATGTGGTTGGTGTGACTATGGGAGAGGAGAAATCAGGTTCCACAGAGACAAAAACATGATGTTGTTTTTTTAAAAGCAGGTTAACAATCAGGAGGTGCAAACTGAATGGGGGGGAAATCTGATTTTGGGGGGTCTTTGTGGGGGGGCGTGTCTGGCATTGCATCTAACTGGCAAGTGACTAAACTGCTAGATTCTTCACAGTGCAAACTTTGGCACAGCTGCTCTCTCAACTACTAGATGAGGGATTTAGACCACTAGACCAGCCACAATAAATTGGCCGGGGATAATGGGAGTTGTAATTCAACAACAGCTGGAATGCCAAGGTTGCCTATCTCTGCATTAGACCTTCCTATCCTGCTAATCCACCCATATTCCCATCAGTACCCCTGACCAGTCTGTTCTCCACAATCTATCACACACCCATTAGCCTTCTGCTCGATTACTTATTGCGATGTGCGCACGTGTGCCCGGTACTTCCGGCCACTTCCGGCTGAAGGGGGGGGGGAAGGGGCGGCAGGGAGGTACACTGCAGCCCCAAAGGCTTTTACCGACACCGAGCGCTGGCAGGGGGTTGGGGGAGGTGGAGGTGCACCTTCCCCCACCCTTAAAGTGAGACCCCCACTCCCTCGAGCCACCCCTGCCTGGTTCCGTGCACATCCCTAACTGCTACCAGTCCCTGCTACTGTCACAGCAGCCAGTCCTACCCATCCACCTTTATCCTTAGAAGAAAGGCTCTCTGGTGGAGACAGGATATTTGCACTGCCAATGCAGACAATTCACATAGCTTGGTCAAGACCTTTCATATAGTTTTGGTTAACAACGGCCAAAAACAGAAACCGAGTGGCTGCACTAATCTTTGTGAATCACACAACTTTTAAACACAGTGACCATACAGCGAAGAAACAAACCATCAGACCAGTTACCATCTTCCACTCACCGTATTTGATCTGAGCAATGTCTCCCACTACAATTTCAGCCACGGGGATTTGAATAACTTGCCCCTTGCGGATGACCGTGAACTTCTGCTCCTGTTCAATGCGGCTTTGGAGGCCCCGGAACTGCTTCTCTTTGCTCCAGTCATTGAAGGCTGTGACCAGGACAACGATAATGACTGAGAACAGGATGGCTGCCCCTTCAATCCATCCAGCCTGAGCCTCGCCTTCATCCTCTCCACCACCTGATGCTTGCCCACACTCTGCCATGGGATGCAAGAGAGAGAGAGGATGGTTTTCAATGGTTTTACTTGTATAGCCCTCCCTGCCACTTGATTCGTGGAGCACTTCACAAAGTACAAACAGCACTATTGTTCCAGACACTTATATATAATACTTGCTATATGCCCACCATTATGATGGGTAGGTAGAATGTTCTCCTGATCACTGATGAAGAGCAAGAGAGGATCAGAGCTATACCTGGATTTTGTGGTGAGCCCCCTTGAGGAGAACAGTGTATCAGACGCACAGAGTGACCAAGGGACAAAAGGGAGGAATTTTTAGATTAATCATTCATTTTTAAAAAGCCATACAAATATAATTAAAACAAACTTACAAACATATTAAAGGTTTTTAATAACCTTTCAAAAGATCCCAGATCTTATCAAACCAAGATCTAATTGGAGGATTTTTGTTCTTCCAGTTCCTTGCATGCAGTAGCTCCTTTTTTCCTGGTGACCAGACCCTGTATTTCACCTTCACCTCAGCAATTCCAAATAACACTTGCTCAAACAATTGGCATTACTACCCCCCCCCAGCACCACACACAAATGCCCACAAACCATGAGAAAAACAATGTCCTTCTCCATAAATGTCACTCTCCATAATTGGTATGAAAAGTTAGCCTGTTCTCACAGCACCAGTTGTTCTAGCAGCAAACTGAAAAACCTGCTTCTCCAGTAGTCTCCTCTTTCTCAAAGTATGCACACCAATTCAATTAGGCTGACTGCACACATGGGGCTGAACCAGAGGTTCTCCTGAGCTGCCGCTGCCTCGTGTATGTGTGCGCGCCTTACATCCAGTCTCCGTAACAATATGCCAAGACTGGGCCTCTCTTACAAACCCACCAATCACAGCATATCCTGCCTTACTTGCAACACAGAACCAGAATCCGTAACAGAGAGGCTATTCACATGAGTGTGCAAAACCAGGCTAAGGGAGCCCAGCCCAATTTTGAATGCTCATGTGAACCACCGGGATCACATCCAATCCTGGTGGCTACACAGTGGCAAACCCACCTAAGAAGCCTCCTTCTAAAATGAGGTTAAGGGATCGAGCGCAAAAAAACTTAAGGTTAAGGGAGCGAGCGCATGCGAAGAAACTTCATTTTTTGCACAGTACATTATTTGGACTCCTGGGGGTGGGACAGCAGACCCCCCAGAGCTGCCGGGAGAGACATCACTCATGTGAGCGGGCGATCCACCTGCCCAGAAAAGAACAGGAGATATTCTGCGGGGAAGGTAGGCTAAACCCACCGTCCCCACAGACCGCCCTGGAGCTCTTCTCACCAATTGTGAGAAGAGCTCCTTAGATTTGAAGTGAGGGACAGATGTCTGGCTCTGTGACTCTAGAAGGGCAGGATGTGCTGAGAATGGTGGGTTTGTATGACACGCCCAGTCTCCATATAGCATTACTGAGACCAGGAGCAGAGCTCCTGCACGCAGATGGGACTGCAGAAGGTCACAGCAACCTCAGCTTTGGCACTATGTGTGAAGCTGTCCTTAGTCGAATGCTTACAGTTTTCCCTCACTGGAGGGAGAAAGGCATGCACTGATCCCAGAAGTGGTCAGTACAGGCAGGATGGAGGTAGGTGGCAGTAACCTGCTGGTAACCCCGGCCACTGCACTCTGCTTTGCCTTACCCACTGCAGGGTTAACCCCTGGCGCATGGGCTGGTTATTCACCCAGTTCTCCAACCAGGCAAATAACCAGGAAGCACGGCTGGGGTTATTGCTGCAGTGGGGAAGAAAAGGTAGAGTGTGGTGGCTGGGCTGGGGAAAGGGGGAACCTGTGGCTCATTGACTGCCCCCACCCCCACCCCCGGTCCTGCCCATTCTGTCCACTACTGACTGATCCTAGGTAAACTGTTCTATGTTACCACTTGCCACAGAACCAGGAATGGGCATCACAAAACAGGAGTAAGAAATTCTGATCCCAACTCTGGAAACTGAGCACCTTTTGGGTAAAAGAAAACCTATACTATATACCCTTCTCCTCTCACGACACTACAGAAATCTGGTCTTCCCGTATTCTTCAGCAACACTTGGATTTCTCACCATGCCCATAGAGTATCCATTAAACTTCATGTAGATCTTTATTTGGTGTGTTGAGGTGTCATAAGTTAGTCACATTCCAGTTTAAGTTGAGCTAGCCCATCCACACCCCACCATTTGTCTTGTTTGGGTGCTTTAAGGAGCAGGAGAAGAATGAGTGACAGAGAAAAATGGGTATCTAGATACACCAGAGGACAGGACTGTGTGGAGTCTTTAATAATTGTGTACAAGATAATATCAGCAGGTGCACCCTTCCTGACTCCCGCACAAGTCCTCCTTTGCATCTAAAAAAAGGAGAAAGATGATATAAAATAAAATAAAAAATTAAAAGGAATCCCATCTTGTAGGTTGCAGTTAAAAGTAGGCCCTGGGGTCTGAAATGACTGAAAAGTAGCCAACAAGACAGAACTATAGCACTAGAAGACAGGCTAAGAATAATGACCCTGGACATAGACCAGCAAAAACATGGCCACAGATAGCAGCCAAGAGCTACTGTCCTATCCCAAGGGTGCACCATGGCCAGCATTGCTACTTTTGCTGCAGAGAAATTCCTCTGCAGCAAAAGGTCAGAGCTACTGTTGGAGAAAAAGGAATGGAATTGAGACTATATTCTTACTCTCCTGGATGGTGGTTACTAGAAACATGGCCCATGCCTCTCTCTGAGCTCCTGTTAAAAACATGCCTTTCACATTTGAGAAAATAAAAGAGGCATCAAGTGCAAGCAGACAGAAAGAATATCAAGTTTCACAGTCATTAGGACTACGTGAATTCCAGTGGTCCCTGTGTAACTTGATGTCATCGACCCAGATTAAAGAATATTTATTTGAAACAATTAAGATAGCCATAATAACCAAGACAAAGATCCTGAGCAGAGGCTATATGTCTTTTGAGAGGAACAACTGCTTATTTAAGGGGGCAGGAAAAACTTCCTGGCTGTTTGCTAAAAATAGCACATTGTTGGAACTTGGCCCATTTCCTTTAAAACAAACATATAAAACTGTCTTATACCAACATTTGTACATCTAAGCCTGTACTCTGACTGGCAGCAGCTCTCCAAGGTCTCAGGCAGAGCTGTACTTCTAGTCCCCTGCTAACTGAGATGCCAGAGATTCAGCCTGGGGCCTTCTGCATACAAGCATTTGCTCTACTACTATGTGCTATGGCACCATCATATTTATACAAAGGTAAGTCATAGCTACGAGGGAAAAGCACAGGGCACTGTCTACTGGAATTTCTTCTATCCCATGGAAGCGTACAGAAAAGCACAGAAGAAAAAGCTGCCCCTACACTGAGCGAGTGTAACAACCTCACCTCCCCCACACAGTTTCAATGCATATTAAATCCGTTGCAACTGTTTTTCTTCCTTCAAACCATCTGTATTTTACAAAGTCTTTTCAGTATGTTGCATTTGCATTCTTCTCTTTCATCCTTCCTCCAAGGTGTAAGTAGGATCTCTGGCTTAGCTTTAGAAACGGAACTATTACTGAGCTTTAGAAATGGAGCGGCATCAAATGCCTTCCATACATTCTGAAATCCTGCTGTCTCTTACTTTTGATGGTCTGTTTAAACAGGAGCCACTTTATTTACTCAGTCATTTATAAGTTTTTATACCAGCCTTCAATGTTCCCAGGGCAGTTTACAAAACAAAAAATAAACACACTAAAATCAAGCCACACAATATAAAACAATTCCAAACAATGATGAAAACAGCAGTTAAAACAACTTTAAAAGTCTGGGACAATAAAACATTTTTGCCTAGAGCTGAAAGACAACAGCCGCCTCACTGGGGAGAGAATTCCAAGGCAAGGGCACTACAGAAGATGGCCTTCTGCTCTGCCCAGTCACCATCTCTCTCCTTTCAGATGGTGAGGGCACACAGGAACATAGGAAGCTACCATATACCGAGTCAGACCATTGGTCCATCCAGCTCATTATTGTCTACATAGACTGGCAGCGGCTTCTCCAAGGTTGCAGGCAGGGATCTCTCTCAGCCCTATCTTGGAGAAGCCAGGGAGGGAACGTGGAACCCTCTGCATGTAAGGATGCAGATGCTCGTCCCAGAGCAGCTCCATCCCCTAAGAGGAAGATCTTACAGTGCTCACACATGTAGTCTCCCATTCATACACAACAAGGGCACACCCTGCTTAGCAAAGAGGACAAGTCATGCTTGCTACCACAGGACCAGCTCTCCTCCAGCTGGTCCTCCAGTTGAGGCCCTCCTCCATATAGAGGAGGGCCTCAGATGAAGACCTCAGTGCACAGACAAGCTGATGTGGGTTCATGTTGCTTGGTAAAGAATTGCACTTATTTATTGGGTCTTTTGGGCCATTGTGTCTGAGGATGATGGGAGATGTAGTCTAACAACATCTGGGGACCCAAGGTTAGGAACCATTGTCCTAGATCATGAAAGCTGTATATTCACACATGCATGTACTTGATTTCTCTGCACTTGATTACTGATGGTCCAGTGAAAAATAAACTATTTGCAATCTCAGAAGATGTGGAGATTTTATCTGTGGTATGTGTAATGGCCCATTCACTTGCTTGCATATATATCACTTGCAGAGTATAACATCATGAACCAGCCGCAAGATCATAAGGTCAAAAGGCACAAGAAGCTATCAGATCAACATCATCTCACAAGGCAGAACAGTGGCTCATGCTTGCTTTGAGAAAGCAAGCAAAACCATTCTTGTGTGACCTGCTTTCAATATTCCTTAGGATTGGGATTTTAGCTGGGTTATCCTTGTCCAGTGGTTTGGAAGGTTCTCTATTTTAAATGTTTTTACCTGTTTTATGTGTACTGTATTACAGTGTTGGAAGTCATTCTAATCTTAAAATAGGTAAGATATAAATAAAATGAACCATCCACGTGTCAGAAGCAGTGTCAAAAAATGACAGCAGATGCCTAAACGGCTCACGGCTAGGTAGCTCACACAAGTAATCAGAGAGGTGAGACAGAAACTCACCAAGGTCACTAGCGAATCCAGTCTGGAAATCTATCTCATGCCCAGATATGACACGTGGCAGTTAATCAGTATGCAATTTGACAATGGGTGTATTTGTTTTTTATATTTAGATTATTTATGTATTTAAATAATTTTACCCCAATTCTTCAATCAAAACTGTAGTCAAGTAGTAAGCAAGCAAGCAAGCAAGCAAGCAAGCAAGCAAAATCCTTTATTACAGTCTTTGACCAGATGTAAATTAAAACAAATACAAAAATAAAACACTCTAAAATATACCCTAAAAACTAGAAAAACTATTTTAACAGCCAATATCAAATAAGAAATATGCAAAATAATAATCTGTCTCGATCTCCTATGTATTCTAGTTTTTCTTGGTAGAGGGTCACCTTGGCCCAGAATTTAGAATTTATTTTGATAAGGTGTACCCAAAGTGTGAGCAAACTCTGTGCCCAAAATCTACATCAGCAACAGACTATTTCTAGTTGTGACAGCCTGGAACGCCTCAGGAAAAGGAGGCAAACAGGTAGGGATGTAAACCAGTGATTTGTTGAGGACACCTGCTTCACAGCTAGGGAAACAGAAACAAGACATATTTTAAAAGGGGGAGGGTGGACAAGGGGTGTCCTTTCAGATGACATGATTTTAAATGGCTTCAGCTAATGAAATGTAATTAATTTTGAGTGTCTTTATTATGCACCAGAGCCCCTTAAGCAGCATATGAAAGGAGCCTTATTATGATCATGGCTGTGTGAATTCCAATTGCCTACATGTTCATCATGCCAGGGCTGTCCTTAGGGGATGGCAAGCAGGGCGACCGCCCCGGGCCCCACTCTTTTAACCCCCATTAGAATCAACTGGAAAGGGGCCTCTGCTCTGGCTGATTTGCCCCAGGCCCAGCACCCCACCAGGGCTCTCTAAGGACAGCCCTGCATCATGCAAGCACAGATTCTTGTCCCTGACCTACAATTTGGAATCTGGGGAGTTTCAAGGGAAGCTCTCCAGAGTTAAACCCCTTCCTTTCTCTATTATTATGTAGGGCGGAAGAAGTGGCCTGATTGTTACTGGAGACATATCGCATGCAGAAGAGGAGAGAATGATTGCTATATCCCCAATCTGCAGAGATAATATCTTTCCTAGACAATGATTAGCTATTCTCTGATCAGCTTCCATTCATCTGTGAGCCTGATGGATGTTGCCACAGGCTTAGTGCAAAGCTTTTTCAAATGCCTACAGAGGTTCATCTACACAGCAGGCAGTAGCAGATGCAATTATAAGCATATTAGCTGGTTAAGGTAAGCTTGATGCAAGAAGCAGCTTGCTGAGCTTAAAGGGCCACACTGGAAACTTATCTTGAGCCACAGGTTATGACTAGTTTTCAGATTTTATTCATGCAGAGGTAAATTATGATGACAGACATCAGCCCACTACTCTTAGGCAAGCCTGATTCTCAGGTGTATCTTCAGACACCCAAGAAGACTCTAATCTAAAGCCCCTCATTTGGCTCAAATTAGGAAGACTCAGTCAGGGGCATAGCAGGAGGAAAGGGGGCCTGTGTTCCCGTGAAGGGATTGCTCCCCACTCCCCATGTATGCGTGCATACTCAAACGCGTGCCAATCCCCACTCGGAGCCGGCCCGATGGAAGGAGGATGGGTGCAGGGCAAATGGCCGAAGGAGGCGACTGACAGCACACAGTCCCGCTGGCCGGGCTCTGCTCATGCTCTTCCCTTCAGCTGGGCTTGAGTCTTGGCCAACGGAAGGGGGGTGGTGGTGCCAGGTGAGTGGGAGTTGCTCTTGGCCAATGGGAGGAGGGTGCCCACATGCACATCCTCCTTTCATCTGTCATCCTGTGGAGGGAGAGAGGCTGAAGGAAGCCAGCAGCAGTGGCTCTAGCTGGCTGCTGCTGCCAGCTACACTGAGAGCCCCAGTCAGGGGAAGCGGAGAGCTTGGCGGCTGTTCTCAGAGGTTCTGCAGCTCCCGCAAGCAGGGCAGATGGCCTGGACTCAGAGGTGGGGATTGTAGACATAATGTGCTCCCTTCTGCACTCCTGCAGGGTAGATATTAAGTGCCACTCCCAAGTGCCACTAGTGGAGTGAACCTGCCCATGCAGGTCAAAGGAGGTAGAAATGATACAGCATGTTCTGTTTTACTGCCCATTTTATAAGGACTCCTGTACAAGGTACATCACCCCTCTATTGTCAAGGTATCCTGACAGACCAGAGGAATTTTATACAAATTTATTGCTTTCAGCTATAAACCACTCAGTAACCTGTATGGTAGCTAAATTTTGTGTAGCACCGGTGAAAACACAGCAACAAATGACTCAGCCATGATCCAGTTGTTTGTAACATTCTTATTTTGCCACTGTTCTTAAACTATGTATTTGATCTTTGATCGAAATAAAGATTGATTCGATTCAAGCATTGGCCCTCCTCCCTGATCATGTAAATCCTACTTTATTTTTCTTCTAAGATTTCATTAGGTATTCAAGCCTAGTAAAATCAAGCCTACTTTCATAGCCATAAGGACTAGAACCTCTGCTAAAATACAAAAAAAACCCACACATGATGAAAGTCGAGATTCTCAGAAGTATGTTGCATTCTGGGTCAAATACCAAATTTTATGCAAGCATGGAATACAGGAGAACCTCGTTAATTGTGGGTTCGGTATCCATGGTTTCACGTATCTGTGATTGGGTAATGAACACCCATGTAAAAGGGTTAAACCTGCATATCCACGGGTTGGGGGTGGCCGGAAAAGACCTTGGAGGTCCATTTGGCCTCCATTTTTACTTCAAGAGCCATTTTATGGCTCATTTCTTTCTTAAAAATGAAAAAAACCAAAAAACACCCCACACAATTTTTGGCCTTTGCGGGGCACTGAGGGACTGCTAGGGACCCCACGGAGCATGGTAGGGCATTTTGCTGGTCCTTTTGTTGTATTTGGGGGCTGTTTTTCAGCCATTTTTTAAAAAAAACATGGGGGCAACAATGCAATTTTCGGCTGATTTTCAGCCAATCCCCCCGCCCTGGAACCTAACCCCGTGATTCCATTGCCCCATTTACTTGGTATTCATGGTTTCAGTATCCGTGGCACTAGCTGGGAATGGAACCCCCACGAATATCGAGATTTTCCTGTACACACAACTCCACAGCTGATCTCATGTCTACAACTGCTGAGAGAGAAGGGATTACATACTGGAGTCATTCACACAACCTACTGGGCGGGTGGGAGGAAAGGCTTCCCAAGCCTTCCCTTCCCTTCAGACAATCATTGTTTTCCTGGTGGGAGCATGCTCCGCGCTCCCACATGATCAACCCTGTTCTGCACAGTGTGGAGCAGGGCGGATCACTCTGAGGCGAGGCTGGGACTCATTGTGCCAACCCCTGGAAATCCTACAATTGTGGGAATCCCCCCAACAACAGGCGGACACCCGCCAGTGTTGCAGCACCAGATGAAAGCAGCCTGCGCTGACACACAGTCAGGTAAAGGAGGTTAAGGGAGCACTCCCTCCTTTAACTTCATTTAAGAGAGGACTCCCCAGGTGGGTTTGCCACTGAGAGTTGTGTGCCTTCCGGCAGTTCTCACACAGGCAGCAAAGCTCGGGCTTGGTTGCCTTAGCCTAGTCTTGGCTGCTTGTACTGGTTATGCCATTGTTTATGCCAAGAATGAGAGCTGACTTTGGTATTTGTGAGCAGATGAATATCCCTTCTCATCAGATAATTTTAGATGTTAGTCTGGGAGCATAGGGTAGAAAAAGACCTGTTTCGTGGCAAAATTTGTGCAAAATGTATATGTATTTACCTGAATCTAAGATGAACCTCTTAGATTAGATGAATCCAATCACTGAATCAGTGATTCAGCCCAGCCCAAACTGCTCTTATTATTTAAAAGTGCTTTCTTGCATCAATAAGTAAGATTTACTTGCATCTCTGGGCTTGCCTAGAGATGCAAGTGTTGGGTGGTATAGAAAAATGTTAAATAAATACATAAAATAAACTATCTCATCTCTTATTATGATCTAGTCAACTATGCTTCAGTAATTAAATATGTTCTAAGTATAAAGCACAACACACAAAGCATCATAATGCAACCTATAGTTACTTCTTTTTAAATAACCTAATTAATAGATTTTTGTTCCTGTTAACAAAATATATTAGTGTTATAAGTCCATCATGAAAATAATACATCACTTTTAGTCATCATTTTGGTGCTGATTTTTTTTTTTAAATGACAATGAAAAATGTACCTTGATACATAGCATTTTAAAATTCAGCTCAATCAAATTGAGGGAGAAAATAACTCTACCAATTTTTCATCAACAATGAAAGTTACTCTTTTCATGAAAATGATCCCTGACTAGAAGAGAGTCTTCTGACCATGGGAGTGTGGAATTTGAGGTGGCCTGTGGCTTATTTTGGAATGTGCAAGACCAGTTTCTTATTTGCTCAAATATATACTGGCCATTCCTGAGCAGGTGGGGTGGGGGGGAGTTTGTTTAGCAATGTCCTGTGCAGAAACAAAGCAATGGGTCACCATCAGACATTCTGTGGCTACATCTTGTAGGGGACAGTTTTCTGGTTGTGGAGTTTTCTGGTTTGTGGTAGTCCAAGACTTATTTTACAATGTAATGTCCCCAGTTTCTTAATGGTTTGTGTGACAAGGGATCATGGCATGTCAGTGTGAACAGCACTTTGGCTGAATCACTGGGTGTCCAATAGAGGAAAGTCTCCTGTCATGGTGGTTAACTTCAAATTCAGCACAGACAAAGCTGTCTGCATGTACTACTACTGTGTGAAACTTTCTACTCAGCCATTCTGGAGTTAGAACAAGGAGTGAAAAAGGGAGGAAGTGCTCCAAGGCACAATTTCCTCCAAACAAGGCATGAACAATGGACAGTGTGGGAGTTTCAATTGCTGCACTTTTTGTAACTTTCTGCCACGACACAAGCAGCTTATAGCACTTTGTTTTAAAAGCTTTTTCAAAAATTAATTAAAAACTGATGGGTTAACCAATTACCTTCAAATTCAATGCACATAGTACTCTCATCACATATTGTGAATATTGTGAAAAGGTTCAACAGTCTAGGCTCCAGGTGTCCCACTCCAATCAGCTAATCAATCCATAACACCTGCAAAGGGTTCCTGAGCCTTTAAATGGTCTCTCAGTCTGGTTCATTAGGAATCACAATCATGGGAAAGACTGCTGACTTGACAGTTGTGCAGAAAACCATCATTGACACCCTCCATACGGAGGGAAAGCCTCAAAAGGTAATTGCAAAAGAAGTTGGATGTTCCCAAAGTGCTGTATCAAAGCACATTAATAGAAAGTTATGTGGAAGGGGAAAGTGTGGAAGAAAAAGGTGCACAAGCAGCAGGGATGACCGCAGCCTGGAGAGGATTGTCAGGAAAAGGCCATTCAAAAGTGTTGGGGACTTTCACAAGGAGTGGACTGAGGCTGGAGTTAGTGCATCAAGAGCCACCACACACAGACGGATCCTGGACATGGGCTTCAAATTTCGTATTCCTCTTGTCAAGCCGCTCCTGAACAACAAACAACGTCAGAAGCGTCTTACCTGGGCTCAAGAAAAAAAGAACTGGTCTGTTGCCTAATATATAGTACCTTATTGTGAAGTACTTTTAGATTCTAGCAATAACTTCTGGGGAAGGACAGGAATCCAGTCTCACCAACTGTTCTATTGTGATATACAGTGCAATCCCATGCATGTCTACTCAGAGGTAAACCCTGTTGGGTTTAACAGGGCTTACTTCTAGGAAAGTGTGTACAGGCTTGCAGCCTTGCTATACACCATGGCCAGGAGCCTGACTTAGTCCTACTCAGAGTAGACCCAATGGCATACAGCGATCCCTCACCAACCGTAAGGGTTCTGTCCCTGCAAAACCTTGCCACTGGCAAATTCACAGTTGGGGATCAACTGAAATCAATGGGAAATGGGGGGGAATGGGGAACTGCAGTCACAAAAAGACTGAAAAATCAAAGAAAAACTACAAAAAATTGGCCAAAAATCACCCAGAATCCCTTAAAACAACCAAGAACAAACAAGAGGAGTGAGCATATTGAACCTCTAATACATTGTTTTATTTTATTTTATTTTATAACATTTAACATTTAACTTTTAAGTTTGATCTGAACTCTTGGGGCAGTTTACAAAAATATATATTATATACAAAACACAAATGAACACTTCAAACATCTAACAAAGTGGGAAATGGCCTATGAAAGCTTATGCAGCAATAAAATGATTAGTCTTCAAGGTGCTAAAGGACTCTTTGTTGTTTTTTGCTACAACCAAGTAGCACAGCCATTCATCTGGAATGAGTTCCATATCCCATACATGATAAACTAACATACAAGCTCAACATTTCCCTAATTCAATTTTAATAATATGACACAGCTAATTTATTTGGGGGCTTTGGAACCCCTTAGGGCTCAGAGATCCCTGGCACTAAATTAAAAAATAATACTCACACTGGCACATTTTAGGTAATAAATCTAAAGAGCTGTCACAAATTGATGTTTCAATAAGAGACATTTAAGAGCAAATTGATAAGCTAGACAGAGATAGGTCACAAGGAACAGATGGTATTCACTCAAAGATGCTGAAGAATCTCTCAAAAATGAAATTACAAAACTACTAACTGTAAAATCAGCTTATGTGCCCGAGGTCTAGAGGATAACTAAAGTAATGCACATTTTGGTTTTGTGAGTATGTGTATTTTAGAAAGCTATAGAGTTGTTTGTGAACTGTAGGATAATGAGTCACTTCAGTCTCAAGAAAATTGGTAAAAATTGTAGTAGTTAGGAGTGGATTGGTACAGCCCACCCACAGGGTGACCTTATAGAACAGCCTCACTAAAAACAGAGTTCCTGCACAGCCCTGCTAAGACTACATTTAAAATCAGAACTCACACTATGCCTTATGAGAGGACCAAGGCCTGAAAAATATGACGAATTAGGACTGAGGCTGACAACAGGCTAAATCCTGAAACTCAAGCTCTGCTGTAGGAGGGACAAAACAGGCTGCTGAGGTCTAGAGTTGGACTTGAGCCAGAGCTGAGACTTCAGCTCACAATGTGATGATATAGGACTCAGAAAGAAAGTACCTGGGGCAACATCTAACAAGACAGTAGTTTCAAGGAGTTTTTCTGAAATGCCAAGGTGGTCACCAAAGCTCATCAGTCTTAGAAGAGCTCCAAAGACAAAAGTTCTAAGGAAGGGCGTGTAGAAACATTCCTCAAGGATAGGTTTCCTGGGGTTAGATGAGATAAAGAAAGGGAAGCAGATCAGATAAGATAAAGAAAGGGAAGCTGAGGAAGAGGAGGAAGCTAACATCGGTTGGATGCACAGACACTAATCTGCGCTCAATCCTGCAGAAAACTTCTTTGAAATCCAAGTAGTAAATTGGCCTGGGACAGCAACACAGAAATAAAAGCTATCTAGGAGTAGTTCTGAAGGACACCGTAGAGGAGGCCCTACCTCTGTAAACACCCCATGTGATTATAATGTTTCTTCATCATTGCTTTTTCCCAACACAATGCTGTCTTCCTCACTGCTGGTCCAATCATTTTTCCAGGTAGAGAGAGAAGGGAAAGCAGGATAATTTCTACCTGAAAGCAACTCCACAATGAAAAGGGTTGGAACCAATGCAGGAAAGAAGCAATTATTGTGGACTTGGAGGATGGTGGCCACTGCTGGGCAGGTGCCTGAAGCAAATGTCTGCCTTAACATTGAGGTGAATGGCCCTGGGGATGCTGCAGTGCTGAAAACAACCAAGAGCCTGACCTTCCAATGCAAAACACTGCACATTCCAAATAATGTTGTGTGTGCACCACAAGGGAGGGGAGGTTTTTGAGATCTTCCCTCCTTCTGCAGCCCTCTGTGCCTCCCAAACATATGCTCCTGAGTAGGGATGTGCAAAAAATTGGAAAACCCGGATTGGTTTGGGTTGAACCAAACCAGGTCCAGTTTTGTGCACACCTGAACTGGGCCTGGTTTGGCTTGAATTCAAACCCAGATCAGAGGAGAGGAGGGTTCAAGATTGTAGATCTGAGAGATTCCCCTTTACCAGTACAGGGGGAGAGGTGACCAGGGGATCTAAAGAAATAGAACTGGGGTGGGAGGGAAGGAAAAATTTACCTTGAATTTGCCATCGCTGGCTGCAGTGGCCTTGGGGGTGGTGGTGGGGTTTGGGGCCCATGCGCATGCATGACAGGGGAAAAATGGATGCTGCACATGTGCAGAGGCCAATTTTTTGCCACCACGCACACACAGAGGCTCAAAACAAGTCTGAACCAGGACTGCCCATTCAGGTGGGGGTGGGGGGAGTCCCCGCAGCTGCAAATTCAAGGCAAATTTTTATTTTCCTCCTGGCCCAACTCTATTTCTTTAGATCCCCTGGTCCCCTCCTTTAATGGTAAAAGGGAACCCTTACCGGATTCCCCTTTACTAATGATTTTTGAGACAGTTTGAGTCGAATTGGATCTGGTCTGGCTCAACCCAAACTCTCTCAAGCTGAATGGCTCGAAGTCAAGCAGGCTCACAAACCCCTACCCCTGAGGACTATGGGATCTCCATAGGATTTTTTCCAGAAGGCTAAAAGGGCTGCAGAAGGAAGGGAGGACTTCTGAAAATCACCCCTCCGCCATTTTGCATGTAAAATGTTATTCAGTGCATGCAATGTTTGTCTGGATTGTTTCCATTGTTCTTAGCTGTACAGATACATCTTAGGGAAGATCCAAGACAAAGGGATGTTTTACTTCACTAATCTACCAGAAATCTTTCTGGATGTTTGGACCAAATCCTAAAACCTACTGTCTCAGTAAATGAGTGCTTTGGACAGAGCACACTATTTTATTATTAGTCATGTCACAAACTATGACATCAATCTGGCAAGAGAGGGAGACACAACTCTGGCACTGCAGGCAAACGTCATTGCAAATATTTAGGATTACAGGGTAGACTGTGAACAGGATGATGTTACAAAACTAAATGACTTGGCAGTGAAATGTCAAATGAAATTCAATGCAATTTGTGCAAAGTAATGTACACTGGAAATAACTATTTAGTGTAAGTATACAATATTGAGCTATAAATCGCCTTTTAGAAAACAGATTTTGGAGTCACTGCACACTACTGAAATAAACAGCCACTTAAATGCATTACAGTAGTCAAAATGGCAAATAGAAAAGTCTGAATCTATTAGGGAAGTAACAAAAGTAACAAAAGAAAAAGCTAACAATGTCCATATTAAGAGAGGCAGAGCCGTAATAATGAGTGACTTCAATTACCCTCACATAGACAGGACAAATTCATGTACAGGTATTGACAGAGAGGCCGGATTTCTAGATAAGCTAAATGACTGTGCCTTAGAACAGTTGGTCATAGAACCAACCAGAGAAAAGGCAACCTTGGACTTAATCCTGAGTGGTGCCCAGAACCTGGTCCGAAATGTTTGAGCAGTAGAACCATTGGGAAACAGTGACCATAGTGTCATCCAATTCAGTTTATATGTGAGTGGCCAAGGACATCCAACAGAGATGAGTCAGACTTCTGTAGTGGATTAAAGCCTTTGTCTCAGCAGAGGTGAACCTAGGTAATTTTGGGGCCTGAAGGCTTTTTGAGGCCCCCCTCCCCTGCAAATTAAGCATCATTATGTTTGATGGGGCAACCACACCACCCAGGACAGACTAAAGAGGACTTGGGGGGCCCCAGGGGCTGTGGAGGCCCTGGACATCAGCCTGGAAGTCCAGGGGTAAGAGCGCCTCTGTGTCTCAGAGCAAGCTCACGTGAGGGAAATAAATTCTGAATCATCCCTGCTTAGCTGCTTGGCTAAGCTTCTCCTAAAACTATCCTGTATTATCAGTAGGTTCAAAATGCTGCCACCAAGCACCCTAAAACTTGCAGAGAACCAGACCCATGGATTGGGTACTGTAATCCAAGGTCCCACTGTAACTGGGTATTGGGCAAATACAAAAAAACTTCCACGTGTAAGCTTACAAGGGATGAGAAAACTGATAGCTGCTGAACATCTGAGGACATGATTATGCCAGAGAAAAATCCCCTCCCCACCCCCGCTTTCCTTAGTTAAGAACCAACTCAGAGAGGCTTGCAAGAAAAGACTTTAAAAAACAGTTTTATTCAATTACTGCAGACTGCTTCCATCTGAGGCTTTCTCGCTTTCTTAGATACAGTTAATAATACTTAGTAGATTAGAAAAATAGGTTGTCTTAGGCATGTTTAAATGTTTATAGAATCCTTTGCAACACTCTAGGTAGGATGGGCATAGGCTAGTGATTCTTATTTCAATTACGTTGCAGGTAAACGATAATAATAAAGTATCAGGAAAATGCAAACACATGCACAGCAAAATAATATAAGTTTCTAATGCAAAGTCTGACTAAACAAACCTTTCCCTAAATTAATCTTGCTGAAACCAAAGCCCAGGCTTCCTTTCCTTGAACTCACCAAACGCAAGATGAGAATTCAAGCTTCCTGCCCTCCTATCTTTCAAGGATCTGCAGAATCATTCTTCTACAGCCAACCTCCATGGCCACATGTCCTCCTGTGAGCACCTCCAGCCTAGCTTCTTTTCTAACAAACAACTTCCTCACAAAAGCTCTATTGTTCCCACCCACTTGATGTGCTGATTGGCTGAGCCCTGGAGTTCACCAGCCTGTCAGTCAAGACAGGGTTCACTTCTGGTTAACATTTTGGGGAGGGAGGTGGGGGGAGTCTGATCACTACAACTTCAGAAGAGGAAACTTCTAAAAAATGAGGGAACTGGTAAAAAGGAAGCTGAAAGGGCAAGTCAGGAGGGTCAAATCACTCCAGAAAGCATGGAAATTATTTAAAACCACAAGAATAGAAGTTGAGTTGGCACGTACACCTAGAAGGAGGAAAGGTACTACCAAGTTCAAGAGGACACCAGCATGGTTAACTAGTAGAGGCAGGGGGAAGCTATAAAAGGGAAGAAGACTTCCTTCAGAAAATGAAAGTACTGCCCAAATGAAGAGAACAGGAAGGAACTCTGGCAAAAGAAAACACAAGGTGGGAATAAGGGATTCAAAACAATAAGGGATTAAAAAAGAGAGTTTGAGGAGCATATAGCTAGAAGTGTCAGGGGTAATAACAAAAACTTCTTAAATATATCAGAAGCAGAAAACCTGCCTGGGAGGTGGCTGGACCCTTAGACGATCAGGGCGTGAAAGAGATTATTAAGGAGGATATGGAGATTGCAGAGGAGCTGAATGAGTTCTTTCCATCTGTCTTCACAGAAAAGGATACTGACCGTATACCCACTCTGGAACTGAGCTTCTCAGGCTTGGAGGCTGAATAACTGGGCCAATTTGAGATGAAGAGAGAGTGTGTTCTAAACTGTCTTGAAAATCTAAAAATGTATGGATGCCAGATGGCATCCACCCAAGAGTTCTGAAAGATCTCATATGTGAAATTGCTGATCTCCCTAGCAAAAATATATAACCTGTCCCTACAATCAGGCTCTATACCAGAGGATTGTAAAGTAGCTAATGTAACTCTGATTTTCAAAAAGGGATCTGGGGGGATCCAAGAATCTACAGGCTGGTTAGCTTAACGTCTGTGCTGGGTAAATTGACGGAAAGCATACTTAAGGATAAAATTGTTAATCATATAGAAGATAGGCCTTGCTGAAGGAGAACCAGCATTCTGCAAGGGTAAGTCACAGGGATGTGCAAAACACTTTGTTGTCGAGATGTTTTGACTTGAAATGGGCGTTTTTGAGTGTTTCGAGCTTGAAACAAAACACCTTTATATAAAGGGCCTCTTTTGAGTTCATTTTGATTCAAAAATGTTGAATCAAATAAAAAATGAATCAAACCCTCATTTCACTTCAAAATTTCAACATTCTGAGTGCCCTTTTGGAGGCCTGTTTCCCCCCTTGCTGATTGGTTTCCTGGCATTGGCTTCCAATTGGCTTGCAATCTCTTTGCTTCTTGGTTGGTTGGTTTATCATACAAATTAAGTGTTGTCATGGGCAACAGTGCCCCATGTTGGCAGGGAGGGGGAAAACAAAAGGAGGGAATTTCAAAATGTATTTAAAGGGACTGGGAGGCAGAGAGAGCCCTCATACGGTGCCTTTCTTGAAGAGGATACATCAGCAGAGGAGGAAGGAATCAAGGAAAATTTGATTTTGTGATTTTCTCACCACCAGGTATAATATGCTGGGTTTGTTTGTGAGATAGTGTTGTGGTGAGACATGGACAGTAGCTAGTGTGTGTGTGTGAAATATGTTGATTGCTGTGATGAGCTCCATGTCTGGCCTTGAGACTAACTTGTGCTTCATTCACTGCTCTGGTCTGCTCTGCAATCTGCACTGCAAGGTGTACTCAGTCAAAATGTGGCTGAAGACGTTGCTCTAGTAGAGCTTATGGCTATGTTTGCTGGTAACTAAGGGTGCTGCTTTGGCAGCTGTTGCAGTGCTAGGAAGTAAGGAGTCATAATTGTGTGAGTGAGAGTAATTTGTGCCAATGATGTTACTGCAGTGCAGGCACTGTGGCTGGTAGTAGATTCTGGGTCAATTATTCTTTTTTGGTCTCTGTCTGAAATGTGTGTCTTGTGTTGGGAGGGTCAAATTCCATGATGAGTGCTACCTACCACCCCACCAACAAAATATATGGGCAAGCGGGCAATTTAAAACAAATTCTTAACCTTTCCCCAAAACTCCTATAGGATCCTATGGGGGTTTGGGGGAAAGGTTAAAAATTTATTTAAAATTGCCTGCTGCTTATCCATTTCTTCTGTGGGTTTGGTGGGTAGATAATACCCATCATACTCTACCACACAATCTACTTGGTGTCCCTAGGAGCTACTCATGGGGAACAAAGGGGTGTTTTAAGTTCCCCATTGTTCCCTATGGTTGAAACAGTAAAATGTTTCAAGTTTGTTTCATCTAAACAACCGGTTTGACCACTATTTTGATGGAACATTTCAGCCATCTGCATTTTTTCCGAGCGCAAAACAAAATGCAAAATCTGTTTTGTACACATTCCTAGCAAGTCTTGCCTCACTAACATTCTGGCATTCTTTTGAAAGTGTCAGCAGGCATGTGGATAAAGATGATCTGGATGACATAGTATACATGGACTTCCAAAAAGCTTTTGACAAAGTTCCCCACCAAAGGCTCTTGACTAAACTTAGCAGTCATGGGATAAGTGAACAGGTTCATGCATGAATTGGTAACTGGTTGAAGGACAGGAAACAGAGGGTCGGAATAAATGGACAATTTTCACAATGGAGGGAAGTAAGAAGTGGGTACCCCAGGGTTCTGTACTGGGGTCAGTGATCTTTAACTTATTCATAAATTATCTAGAAGTTGGGGTAAGCAGCATAGTGGAAAAATTTGCAGATGACACTAAATTACTTAGGTAATGAAATCCACAACAGATTGTGAGGAGCTAAAAGGATCTCTCCAAACTGGGGGAGAGGATTACAAAATGGCAAATGTGGTTCAGTATAAGCACATGTAAAGTGATGCATGTTGGGGTAACCCATCCCCCCCCACTTCACATATTCATTGATGGGATCTGAGCTCTCAGTGACTAACCAGAAGAGAGATCTTGGGGTCGTGGTGCACAGCTTATTGAAAGTGTTAGTTCAGAGTTCGGCAGATATGAAAAAAGTAAATTCTATGCTAGGGATCATTAGGAAGGGGATTGAAAATAAAAATGCTAATATTATAACGCGTTATACAAATCTATAGTGCAGCCACATTTGGAGTACTGTGTACAGTTCTTGTCATTGTACTTGAAGGAGGACATGACTATGAGGTGACTATGGGGAGATATGATTGAGGTATATAATATTATGCATGGAGTAGAGAGAGTGGACAGAGAGAAATTTTTCTCTCTCTCTCATAACTTTTGAACCAGGGGTCAACCCATGAAACTGAAGGCTAGGAAAATTTAGGACCAACAAGAAGAAATACTTTTTCACACAGCACATAATTAAATAATGGAATTCTCTGCCACGGGATGCAGTGATCGCCACTACCTTGGATGGCTTAGACAAATTCATGGAGGACAGATCTGTCAATGGCTACTAGTTTGATGGCTACAGGCTGTCTCCAGGCTCAGAGGCAAGATGCCTCTAAATACCAGTTACAAGGGAGCAACAGCAAGAGAGAGGCCATGCCCTCACCTCTCATCTGTGGGCTTTTAAGAGGCATCTGGTAGGCCACTGTGAGAAACAGGATACTGGTCTAGATAGACCTCGGGTCTGATCCAATAGGGCTGTCCTTTATGTTCTTAAGACTCAGAACTGTGAGAACAAATTGATTCCATGTCCTGATCTATTAATCACACACAAAAAAGATAGCATACATTGGCAAAATGTTTTCAAAGAAAGAGTGGGGCGGGAATCAAAGCAAGGACAATTCATATAATGAGGTAATGTCTTACTACATTATGACTTACCAACCGAGAAGGGTAGCACAGTTGTCTGGAAACACAGTGAAAAGTCTCCCAGAGAAAAGGCATTCATGAGCAATGTATGACAATCCTCTGCATTAACAGTGTTCCCAGTGTGTGATCAAGACTAGGGATGTGCACAAAACCGGTTTGCCCGGTTCGGTTCGAATTTGAACCAGGTTCAAACCAGGAGGGGGTGGTTCGGTTTTGGTTTTGCTCAAACCTCCCCCTGGTTCGGTTCGAATTTGAACTGTTTCGAACCGGTTCAGACAGCCAAAAATTGGTAGGATGGTAGCTGACACCAAGGGGTACTTGCCACCCAAACCCCAAAGCAATCGGACGCTCGTACGATTTTTTATGAATTTTTGAAAATTATTTTTATTTATTTCTCATAGGGTATAATGGGACTTGAACCAGCCCATTATTCCTTATTGTGGAGCACCCATGGGTGCCAACAACCATGCAAACCCTGAAGCAATTGGACACCCCTATGATTTTTTAAGAATATTTGAAATATTTTTAATTATTTTTCTCATAGTGTATAATGGGACCAGAACCAGCCCATATCCCCTATTATGGAGCACCTAGGGGCACAAAGGTGGTGTGGGTGGTAGACAACCAGGGGTGCCTACTATCCACAAAGTTCCAAGGCAATCGGACACTCCTCTGATTATTGGTGAATTTTAAAATTATTTTGGAATTCCTCATAGAGAATAATGAGGATTGCAGCAAATGTATAGCTTCACGTCGGGGAGAAAGGGGTGTCCTAGAGTGGAGTGTGGTGGGTGGTAGTTCCCAAGGTGGGCAAGGAAGCTATCAGAATTATTTGAAAGGAATTGGGCAAAAGGCTGATTTTTAAGTGATTTTTGAAGTTTATGCGTCTTTAAGGTTTTTCTCCATAAAGAAGCATGGAGGTGTCAGCAAATGTATAGCTTCATGCCGGGGGCAAAGGGGTTGCCTAGAGCAGAGTGTGGTGGGTGGTAGTGCCCAAGGGGGGCCAGGTAGCTATTAGAATTATTTGAAAGGAATTGGGCAAAGGGCTGATTTTTATGTAATTTTTGAAGTTTATGTGTCTTTAAGGTTAGCAATGAGAGTGGATTCATAGTTTCTCATTGAAAATCTTATATGCTACCAAATAATCTACACTCAGAACACTTCAGAAACAACAAAACCCAGTACCCCATGGGTTAGCAACCCATGGAGGTGGTTGGCACCCTCACTCTGGGCCACCCCAGCACCCCCCAAGTGCAGTTATGGGGCTGCTGAAACCTCCATTCTTCCCTATGGAGAAAAACCTTAAAGCCACTTGTGGGGTGCTGGGGTGGCTCAGAGTGAGTGGTGGTCTAGTGCAAAGAGCACCCACCACACTCCACTCTAGGACACCCCTTTCTCCCCAACGTGAAGCTATACATTTGCTGCAATCCTCATTATTCTCTATGAGGAATTTTTGGTGTCTGAGCCAGTTAGTGGTCAGACATAACCAGGAGGAGGAATGAGCAAGTAAGGTCCCCCCCCTCCACCGCTGGCCGCTTTGGTCCATCACCTGCCTAAGCATAATAGATACACCCAGGAAGAGGAGGGAGCAACCTGCCCCTACCTTCCTTGCTCACTCCTCCCCTTGGTTGTGTCAGTTTCACCTGTCTGATGGACATAACCAGGAAGAAGAGTAAGTAAGCAAGCAAGCAGGAGTAAGCAACACAGGAAGTTGCCCCCCAACCCACGGAGCAGAGGACACTGCTGGGGATGTGTGGTGAGTCCACACACCCACACACCCATGGAGCAGAGGGCAATCTGGCTCCTAAATTTTTGGGCTGGCTCCAAAAACATTAGGAACGAATACTTAACAATACTGAGAGTGGGCATGGTTAAGTGGTTATTTAAATAAATAAAACTGATCTCCTCCTTTGGCCACAGTCTAGTATTTTTGTCTAGGCCCAAGTGCACACTACTGCATTATTTGAGCTCTGAGGTGTTATGTTGTGAGGGGTGTTAAATCTCCCCTCACAACCCTTCTTCTTTCTCAGTTATCAGACGCAACACAGGGGCGTAGCTATAATAGGACAAGGGGAGACAATTGTCTGGGGGCCCACTGCCTTGGGGGACCCCCCAGAGGCAAGTCACATGACTGACTCCTCCCAGCCATGCACCCGCCTGGGCTTCCTTCAGTTGTATTCATCCTCCGAAATTGATGTGAGTGTTAAGACCTGGAGCTACCAGAACAGTATGTCTTTCTCCAGTACCATTAAATGACTTGCATCGTCCACAATTTACAAAACCTTTAAAATGTATGTGTATGCGTATATATATATATGCACACACACCACACCCCCTAACTATGCTTTTTGTCACCACTATTCAGCTTCATTTTGTTTCTATCTCCTAACAAAGCCATCAGAAAGCTCCTCTCTTGAAAAGATGGCAGCTGGACTGGGAAATTGAAAAGATAATATAGTGGCTATAAGTAATTTGTAAAGTAAAACATACCTCTGAGAGGAACAAGATCCAGTCATAGAAGGAAAGCCTGCCACACATTAACAAAGATTGTGGAGAAGCTTTCCAGCCAAAGATTCTGATTACTATATTAGCCAGTCTCATTTCTGTTTCTGAGCCTATAAATCCTTGGCTTGGGGTCTTTGTAAACCAATATTTTGCAGAACATGGTAGTGATTTTCACTATTCTTCAAGTGGGAGCCACTTTGGTGGGGGTCCTTCAATGTGAGAGCCATTTTCCACTGCTGACCTTCGGACAGTACTATGCTTTTCTCAGGGCTGGGAGGAACCCTGAAAAAAGACGGAGCCCTCTCTTAAGAGCTGAAGAAGGAAAGCACTGGGGAAAACTACACTTCCTAGCACTCTGTGTATGCCTCACAAGATGGTACAGAGATTCAAGAGGGCTCTGTTTCCTTTACAGAAATTCCTAGCTCCCCACCTTGCCAATGCTGGGCAAAACTGCATGGTGAGAAAGGCCATCTCTGCATGGTGCCAGGAGGACTGTGCAGAGTATTCAGCTTTGGCCAAAGCTTCACACAGGCCCAATAAACAATCAGGCAGGAGTCACACTTAGGGTTGATGAGGGCTGCCACTGGTCTGTGGGCTTTTCAGTGAACAACACTGGAATATGGAAGCCATCCCATAGGAAGCAAGATGCCTCCAGGACCTGGCTGGGAAGAGGATTTCACCTCTTTCATGTTCAATACTGTCAACTATCACAGTCTCCTTACTGTCGGGTCTGTGGTTCGATTTGAACTGCCAGCTTACAGCAACAATATAGGCAAACCAAGACAGAGCAATTGATATCACCTTTCCTTTATGGAAGAGCCTGGTGAGATGGTATTTCACCTGGGCCTCAACTACAGTCTCATTTCTCAGCCATTTCTCTCTATGTAGTCCATATCATTATTTGAATATCAACATAACAGAAGCATATTTTTCAACTGCATGCTAAATAAGCTTCAGCCAGAATTCCATTTTCTGTTTTATGACAGTATATGCCATGCAGGTAATATTTACATATTATTTAAGTTTTAAAAGGGTTTATATCATCACTGAAATTCAGTTTAACCTGTTTATTAGGACTCTGAATGCTACACACTATTAGAGAGGGGAAGTAAAAATCTATAGCATACCACACTGCATTATTTCTTTTTTTACTAACAAAATGGAATTCTCCAGTGGTTGGGATTTTGCCAGGACAAAAAGGAAGCAACTCTCTTTCCAGAGAGTGTTTAAGTTGCCAGGAACAGCTGCTTTAATTGAAATGACTTTTTGGATCAAGCTTCATCTTAGTGTTTTATTACACTCTGTATTGTTACATTAAGCTGAAGAGTAGGAGGCCTAGTGTGCTGAGACTGTGCGAGGGCGAGTGAGAAAGTGGGCCGGAAAACACAGCCATGCTGCCAGCTGGGGAATTCAACTGGAGAAAATATCTTTGTTTAAACAGTCAGTCAGGCAGAGAGGGGAATATAAAATGAAATTTTCAGGGAGGGAGAGTCAGCACAGATTAATGGCTAATATAGATTTGTACTCACCAAGGGTTTGGCCTAGACAACACTCCAAACAATTGTGTGTTGAGAGCATAAATTAGTTTCTTTGAAATGTGATGGATCTACTTTATGCTATAAGGGGAGCAATTCATTCTAATGCAATAGTCCAACAGAAGATAAGGGAGAAACATCTCCCATTTGGAGAAGGCCGCTGTCTAAAGCTTGAGGACAGGCAGGTCTGGAACATAGGAAGCTGCCATATACTGAGTCAGCCCATTGGTCTATCTAGCTCAGTATTGTCTACACAGACTGGCAGCAGCCTCTCCAAAGTTGTAGGCAGGAGTCTCTCTCAGCCCTATCTTGGAGAAGCCAGGGAGGGAACTTGAAAGCTTCTGCTCTTCCCAGAGCAGCTCCATCCCCCGAGGGGAATATCTTACAGGACTCACATGTGGTCTCCCATTCAAATGCAACCCAGGCAGACCCTGCTTAGCTAAGGGGATAAGTCATGCTTGCTACCACAAGACCAGGTCTCCTCCCCTTTGTCTGGCTTTGCCCAGCCTCATCACTGCCAGCCCTCACTGTCTATTCGAACAGAGCATGGGTAGGCAAGCATGGCTCTCCAGCTGTTGCTGAACTACAACTCCCATCAGCCCCAACCACAATTTATTGTGGGTGGGGATGATGGAAGTTAGCCATGCTTGCCTACCCCTGCAATAGAGTCTCACAGATTGTAGCAGATGGGGCTGCTGTAGTACCTACACAGGCATATGAATACGAATACGATGAATATTTATATACCGCTTTTCAACCAAAGTTCCCAAAGCAGTTTACATACAGAAATTAATTAATTAATTAAGTGGCTGCCTGTCCCCAAAAGGCTCACAGTCTAAAAAAGAAACATAAGAAAGACACCAACAACAGACACTGGAGGGATGCTGTGCTGGGGTTGGGTAGGGCCAGTTGCTCTCCCCCTGCTAAATAAAGAGAATAACGACTTTTAAAAAGTGCCCCTTTGCTCAGTTAGCAGGGGTTATGTGCTGGTGGATGTACTGAATGCCCTCATGCCTTTGTGCTTGTATAGGAATGGGGGGCTGGCCCAGAATGTGGCCATTTTATCTCAGAATGTGGCTATTTGCCTTTCTCCCCCATCATATGCAGAGAAGCCACAAGTTACTCACTTTCACTGTCGCCACCGGGAGCACTGTAGAAAGACAGGCCCAGGGAGATGATGGCTGCAATTTCCAAGATGATTAAGGTGACATCTTGAAGTGCTTCCCAGACTAACTGCAGGAAGGTTTTGGACTTTTTGGGTGGGATGAAATTCTGCCCAAACGCTTGCCTTCTTTTCTCCAGATCAGTGGGGTTCCCGGACAGGCCTGAAAGCAAAGAAAAAAAGGAGTTATCAAGAAAGCCCAGTTGCTTTGATCCCACTCTTTAGGGGCCAACTTCATTTATCTTCCATAACAGACATGCTCCCACCCCTTAAATGTGGAGGTCTCATGTGGAAGACACTGCTTAGGAACATAGGAATCTACCATATATTGAGTCAGACCATTGGTCTATCTAGCTCAGTATTGTCTTCACAGACTGGCAGCGGCTTCTCCAAGGGTGCAGGCAGGAATGTCTCTCAGCCCTATCTTGGAGAAGCCAGGGAGGAACTTGAAACCTTCTGCTCTTCCCAGAGCGGCTCCATCCCGAGGGGAATATCTTGCAGTGCTCACACATGTAGTCTCCTATTCATATGCAACCAGGGAGGACCCTGCTTAGCAAAGGGGACAATTCATGCTTGCTGCCACAAGACCAGCTCTCCTCTCTTGCAAGGGCATGTTGTAAGCAAAAGAGTACAGTACTATCTAAACAAACCGAAGGCACAGAGAATGAAAGGGTGACTCTGGGATACAAAGAGATGAGACCACTTGCTCTGGATCAGGGGTTCTCAACCTTGGGTGCCCAGATGCTGTTGGACTTCAACTCCCATAATCCCCAACCAAAGGCCACTGGGGCTGGGGATTATGGGAGTTTAAGTCCAATAACATCTGGGGACCCAACACTGAGAACCCCTGCTCTAGATCATGTTCTGGCAAAAGGAACTTTGGTGCCCTGAAACAGAATCTCTCTACGGCCCTATTCAGAAATTATGTTGTACCTGCATACAGATGTCTATACACCTGTACATGTTTTTTGTATGAAAGACTGTAGCTGTGTTCATTTAAAAAGTGAACTTGTGTACAGTCCCCTCAAATGCCTGGTGCAGATAGGAAATATACTGCTGCATCTCTGTTCAACATAATGTGAATAACTGTAATGTATACAGATCTCTACCTGGGTGCACTCTACATGGATAGCATAGTATAGTGGCCAGCACAGCATAGTGGTTAGAGTGCTGGACTAGGGCTGGGAAGACCCGAGTTCAAATTCCCATTCAGCCATGAAACTCACTGGGTGACTCTGGGCCAGTCATGTATCTCTCAGCCTAACCTACCTTACAGGGTAGTTGTGAGCTCCTCAGAGGAAGAGCGGGATATAAATGTAATAAATAAATAAATAAATAAATGTGTTGAGCATGACGTGTGAATAGGGCTTATATTTCTGCAGAATGTATATGTATGGACTATTTTTAATGTTTAAATTCTTGTTTGGGGAGTGATATATAAATATGCCAAATAAATAAATAAAGTGCAGCTATGGCATCCAGTAGAGAATCAGTCTAGTTTGCGTATAGTGGGAGAGATCATCAGGGAGAGATCATCAGGAGATTTGGAGCTGGGTGTTACCAGTATGCTGATGACACCCAGATCTACTTCTCCATATCAACTTCTTCAGGAGTTGGCATATCCTCCCTAAATGCCTGCCTGGAAACAGTAATGGGCTGGATAAGGGAGAATAAACTGAAGTTGAATCCAGATAAGACGGAGGTACTTATTGTGCGGGGTCAGAACACTAGAGACGATTTTGATCTGCCTGTTCTAGACGGGGTCACACTTCCCCAAAAGGAACAGGTTCGCAGTCTGTGAGTACTTCTGGATCAACGTCTCTCCTATGTTTCTCAGGTTGAGGTGGTGGCCGGGGGTGCTTTCTATCAGCTCCGGCTGATACGCCAGCTGCGCCCGTTTCTCAAGATCAATGACCTCAAAACAGTGGTACATTTGTTGGTAACCTCCAGACTGGACTTCTGTAATGCGCTCTACGTGGGGCTGCCTTTGTACGTAGTCCGGAAACTTCAGTTGGTTCAGAATGCGGCAGTCAGGTTGGTCTCTGGGTCATCTCGGAGAGACCACATTACTCCTTTGTTGATGGAGTTACACTGGCTGCCAATAGTTTTCCAGGCAAAATACAAAGTGCTAGCCCTAAACGGCTTAGGCCCTGGGTATTTAAGAGAGCGTCTTCTTCGCTATGAACCCCACTGGCCACTGAGGTCACTTGTGTAGCCACTTGTTTGGTGGCTACACAGAGACAGGCCTTCTCGGCTGCTGCCCCTGCATTGTGGAATGCGCTCCCTGCTGAGATACGATCCTCCCCATCTCTGGCAATTTTCAGAAAACACCTGAAAACACATCTCTTCAACCAGGCTTTCTCAGCTTTTTAAAACTTGTTTTTAAATTGTTCTGACTATTTAATTGTTGTTTTATGATGTTTTTAATTGTTAATCACTGTTTTATGCTTTATAATTTTTATTTTTATTATTAACTGATTTTAATGGTGTTTTAATGTAAACCGCCCTGAGCCATTTGGAAGGGCGGTATAAAAGTAATATAAATAAATAAATAAATAAATAAAAATACCTCAACACCATAGGGGCCACAGAAATCACCATCAGCCAATTACAAAAAGCAGCTTTACTGGGAACAGAATCTCAGCTTTTATTTTATATAACATACTCACTTTAATCCTTATGGGCTGGGGAGAAAAGACTGGAAAATGTATGAGCAGTATCCTAAGAATGCGCAGAAGCTAAATCTGGGTTCAGAAAACACTTCCAATGTTTTATGGGAGACATTTCCATGCTATAGGGTACCTCATACCCCTTACCCATACACTTCTCTTCACTGAGTATTTAAACCTTCCTCCTACCCCATTCATTATTATCAGCTGCCATCTTAATTGGTGGTGGGTGGGAAGTTAAGAAAAATTTGCAAAGAATACATGAAGCAAAACAGAAAAGCATTAGGCACAGGGGCATAGCAAGGTTGTAGTGGGCCCAGAGATAAGATTTTAAAATGGCCCCCAATCACTGCTCATGAAGTAAAGAAATCTTAAATGAGGCTGAATAGGTAACAAAAAGCATAGTAAAATTTAGATAGATAGATAGATAGATTATCTATCTATCTATCTATCTATCTGCCACAATAGAACACTATCCTAAATTATTTTTTTTAAGGTTTTGTAAATTGTGGATGATGCAAGTCATTTAGTGGTACTAGAGAAAGACATGCTGTTCTGGTAGCTCCAGGTCTTAACACACATCAATTCTGGAGGATGAATACAACTGAAGGAAGTCCGGGCGGGTGTGTGGCTGGGGGAGTCAATCATGTGATTTGTCTCTGGGAGGCCCCCGAAGGCAATGGGCCCCCAAACAACTGTCTCCCCTTGCCCTATTATAGTTACACCCCTGATTAGGTAAGTAAATAAATGCAAATCTACTTAAACTGCATAATTTTAGTCACATAACTGAAATTTCAAACATGTTAAATGCAATGCCTCATAAATGCAAGACTTCTAAAAGGCTACTAATTATAATTTTTGTTCAGTGAGCCTCCCCCCCAAGTCATTCCCCTAACAAACAGAGCCAGTACAGATGATACTTTCCCTCTTACACAATTAAAAGGGGATGCTCAAAGAGCACACCCGTCATGACATCTTTTATGGACATCCCAACTCCTTCCCGGCATGTATCCTTATAACATGGAGGTGTGCTTGTTTCATCTGAAACTGCCACTCAACATGTAGTATTTGGATCATATATTGAATGGTAATTTGGATGAACTGTCCTCTCATTCAATAAAGGGACTTCCAGTAGGACACAGAGATGCCTGCAATGAGAAGGGTGCTCTTCGAGCAGTGCCCCTTTTAATAACATGAAGGGGAAAGTATGGTCAGAATTGGCTCCCTTTAGTGTAGGAAGGGGCTTAATCTGTGCCTGCTTGCGAGACAGACATTTATGCTCAAGAATCCAAACGCAGGCTCAGCATCTTTATCTTTGACAAAGGAGTAGACAAAAGTATCCATCCTTCCTAAATTAGGAGTGCCACCATGGGAGTGATCCGTCCAGGCATTCCAGGAGTGGAACTGTTTGCATACAAGAATCCCCATTATCCATTTCCATGAGATCATACTATTTTGCGCAGGAGATTGTCATTATCGAAAACAATGCAGGAACACCAGCTGAGACTGCATGGCTGCTCCATCTTGAATGACGCAAGGTGCTGGGAATGCAAGTGTCTTCTCTCTCCCTCCACACACAGACACACTTTCCTGCAGGCCTGCTGCTAAAATATAAGGCACAGTTCAGCCAGCAGGTGGGGAGGGAGAGTCAGCAAGGCCCTGGATGCAAAGGGTGTCTGGCTTTGCTGGAATACGACACTGGAAGTTCGCTCAGCAACCTACGAGGATGATAAAGGGAAGAGGTGGCAGGCCAGCAAGCAAAGTGAACTAATCACATGGTTGCCCATTCAAATCCAGACCCCTAAAGAAATAATCCTTCCCGACACACAGCGAAAGAAGGGGAAATGCAGGAAAAGATGGGATTCCTAAAAGAAGAATGGCCACTTTTCTTCTTCAGCCTTACCACTCCAGAATGGTCAAGCAACATGCACACACCTCATCACGCGAGTTTCTACTGCCTCAAAATTCCTACCTTTTATATGGAGTAGCAAATTAGCTAGGAAATCAGAGCTGTCTAAATATTGGTCAGCATTCAGGGACAGAGGGCAACTGTCAGTGCAGTGCCACTGCACAAGTCAATGATCATCGCTTTTTAAATGGGGGACACTTTGGCAAAAAAAAAAAATCTACAATGCAAAAGAGCCATTTCTCACTGTGCTGACCTCCACACAGTACTGCACTTTTCACAGTGCTGCAAAGGCCCCTTAAGAGAGAGCTCTAGAAGAAAAGCACTGGGAAGGGCTACACTGCCCAGCACTCCATGCACACCTTCCATGATGGCACAGGGGCTCAAGAGGGCCCTGTTTCCCTTAAAGGAGCCCCACTGGCACTGGGCAAAATGCAGCACTGCAGAGTGAGAATAAAGGTATAATGTGCCATCGAGTCAGTGACAACTACTGGCGACCACAGAGCCCTGCAGTTGTCTTTGGTAGAATACCACTGCCATCTCCTCCCGCACAGTATGAGATGATGCCTTTCAGCATCTTCCTATATCGCTGCTGCCCAATATAGGTGTTTCCCATAGTCTGGGAAACACACCTGCGGGGATTCAAACCGGCAATCTCTGGCTTGCTAGTCAAGTCATTTCCCCGCTGCGCCATTAGGTGAGAATAGTCGCCTCTAAATGGTGCTAGTGGACTGTGTCGAGTACTCAGATTTGGACGACGTTTCACCCAGGCCCAACAAACAATAAGTCAGGGAGCCACACTTAGGAATGATGGGGGTCGCCACTGGCTTCTGGGCCTTACAATGAAGAACATTGGCCAATGTTTTAGGAATGAGAAGCCCCATTTGGACATTACATTGTAAATGTAATGTACAGGTATAATGTATAGGCGTCTGTACACATGTCCATGGGACTGTGAGCATGCCTGTACGTATATTCATTTTAAAGGTAAACCTGGGTACAGGCCCCCTCAAAGGCAGGGTACAAATAGGAAAAGTACTACTGCATATATGTTGAACGTAATGTTCAGCTTGAACTGAAGAGTCACAAGGTTATTTGGGCATCAAGTATTACAAAAAGGTGGGGAAACTATTTGGTTGGAGAGGTACATCACTACAGGCAAATCTAGATATTCGCAGACATGATATCCATGGTTGGGAAACTGAAACCCAGCCTTGGCATATGTGGGGGGAGGCTGGGTTTAAAGGGTCAATTTCACATATCCATGGTGATGGATATGTCATTTTCAGAAAAGGAGCCATTTTGTGGCTCATTTTTTAAAATATATATATACTATCTATCTATCTATCTATCTATATCTATCTATCTATCTATCTATCTATATTAATAAACAGAAAAATAGGGGAATAGGGGAACTGGGACACTTCTAGTGGAGAACAGAACCCCCGTGGATAACAGGATTCATTTTAATTTTAAACTGACCAGTGGCTTGGTTCCAGAGATATCACATTTTTGCACAAGTGAAAATAGAAATCACTATTATAGACTTACTGAGTTCAAAGACTCTGACACATATACACACATACAATTCGTTTATAAACACAGATATATCTTCATGAGACTCCCACAGGGAAACTGCATGAATCTTGCATATTCTTCATTACATCTATCTATGCATAGGAAAGCCATTGCCAAAACTGTGACTTCCCACTGCACGTTCACACAATGAAAGAAACATGAGCATTTATTCCATGTGATAAATTATGAGCAAGATCTACATAGTTTCCCAAATGGAAGTCACTTCCACTTAGAAATTGTGTCTCATGAGGTTAGTCAAAGAGAAAGGAATTTTCTCTGACTTGCATTATTCTGTGGAAAAGTGATATATCAATGTAACAAATATATAATAGCAGGCAGATAGATAGATAGATAGATAGATAGATAGATAGATAGATAGATAGAGTATTTAAAACAAGGAACTGGCTTTGTTAGCTTACATTCACAAAAGGAAAAGGTCGGTGTTTATAAATACTAGAGATAAGGAAATTTTACATGAAGATGTGGTCATTCCAACCATCTACATGCTTCCCATGTGGTGTGTATAAGCAAACTTTTCAAGCTTCTGGGATAACGCATTCTCCTGCAACACCCCCAGACATCAAAACAATCTGAATTCTTGCACAAGGGGCTGCAAACCATTGGTTAAGATGAGCTCCTTACCATAGGATCAAAATCTAAATAAATAATAATAATAATAATAATAATAAATTCCAACCACCTACAAAAGTATTTACCAGGGGAATTGTGGCATCAGTAATCCAAATGACAGAGCTGTTTCCATGTATATTTCATAGGATTCAGGGATAGCATTCTCTTTAGGGACATAGGGTGCCAGACACGGCATGTTTGCAAAAAACCTGACTGACACTGAATGTCATAGTCAACCTACAGAGATGCTGATGTCACCAAGTGGGTTAAACAGTGAGTGGCTAGCTTTTACTGGGAGTATGCAATGCCTCCCCACTTTAGTAAAAATATAGGGGAGCATCCAGAGCACCACACATGTAATGAAGATGTAGCAGAAGCAATTCTCTCCTTTCCCCATGCCTTCTTGCAGCTGAAAAAACAATTTCTGAGAATGACAAGACACTCAGCAATGGTATGGGATGCTGTGTCAGTTGTTGCAAAGCGGGGTCCCCAAGGAGGCCCTCAGAAACTGTGCACAGAAACCTTCTGCTATTGGAGAAGTAGGCACATTTGTGCCTGTCCCCTCTCCCTTTGCAGCCACCAGAGCAGTGACCCATGCCATTGCAGTGGGTCCCTTGACCTTTACAATGATATTTCTGTATACCCTGCAGGCTGCAGTGGAAAAAGAAAATGGCTTCCACAACCTCTTCATTACACCCACCTAGTTGCATCAGAGGGATAGGTGATAAAGCAAGACTCCTTCCATCGGCCTGGTTGAGACTGCCATTTGGCTCCTGAACTCCAAGAACTATGTCATGAAATGACCATTGTATCTGAATGTGCTTATTTTCCTCCTCCTTCTCTATGTCCCTTTACTATCATATTTTAACTTTTTAAATTATTTAGTTGTGGATCGTTTCAAATTACTGAATTTTATGCAAACTACCTGGAAATGTTTTATATCAGTTGCCTTATAAATCAATAAACATTTGTTTATTATTATTAAACTGTGAATCGCTTCGAGAACACTAGTAGAAAGGTGGTATATAAACGTAGTCTGTAAAGAAACAGCAAACAGTTTGCCCAAGGTTAAACAATAACCCTTGGTAGACAGAGAAATTCTAGACATGTTTTCTGATTGCTGGCCTAAAGCTTTAACTATATAGAGCTTTATAGCCTAGAGCTAAAAAGATTCATTCTCTCAAGAACTATCATTCTGGCTTATTAAGTATTTCCAATGTAGTAGTTTTTAAAACCTCCCAGCTGTCCCTCAAGACACTCAGAGCCAGAGCCTTTCCAACTCCCACAATGCTTTCTCTGGGCAAGAAAGGACAGAAAAATGCCCCTGCATAGTAACTATCTGGATGCTGCTTTTCTTTGACATGTGGGATGCTGCTAGGGGCTCCCAGCAGGCATACAAACTCTGGAAAACTTGCCAAGTGCTCTTTCTGACATCGCTTCCCTTTGGATGAAGGAAAAAGGAAGGAAGGATCTTCTTGAGCTATTGTAACCCACTGATCTGAACAAATGTCCAGTGCAAAAAAGAGAAATCAATTTTGCTTTTAGCCAAAAGCAAACCAGAACAGCTGGGAAACAGAGAGAACAGCTCCTGCAAAGAAAAAAGACATCACCCAACACAAGCTAGTGTGTCTTCCTAGCTTTAGGGGAGAAGAAAGCAGATGAGGAGTGGATCCACAGACAGGAGAGACTGTGAAATTAAGTCATCCAGGATTCTTCACTCTCCCCAAAAGCGTCATTTTTCAAGTCAGTCCTTTCGAGGCTTAGAACCTCTGGCTGGGCCAGAAGCAGAGATGAAAAACAGACCTGATGGAACCCTCTGGCATCGACAGCAACAAGGGTGAAAGAGAAGCTGCAAGGAGATGAGGAAGATCAGCTTCACCTTGAAGCAATATGAGGCTTGCTACTTTGGATGGACATTCCAGAGTGAGTAACATTTTCTTACCTCCAACTTCTACCACTGTGTGCCATTCTTGAGCTCAAGTCTGGGGCACATGGTGTTATTCTGATCCCGCCCCCCTCGCCGCCCCAGGTGAGAAAATATCTTGAGGCCAACACTGAGGGGAAGAGTGGGAGGGGAGGAAGACAAATACCGTAGGGAGGGGGAGCATTCACATAGCCAAGAAAGAAAGCCCTGTACCAATTTCAGTGTGGCTGTGCCCACACAAACTAAGGCAAGCATGATTCTGTTAAGTGTCATTCAAGACACTTGGATTTCAAGAAACTTACATTTCTATTATTTACACACACTTTATGTACAGAAGTACATCCCTGCTTTCCTTTCCTTTATGTATAGGAATACATTTATATAAGAACGGCCATGCTGGATAAGGTCAAAGGCCTATCTAGTCCAGCATCCTGTTTTTTAACAAGATGAGTCATGTTAAGTGAAGATTTCCCAAATTCCTCTGCACATAAAAGAAAGAGAGAGAGGCATCCTGGGAAGAGACAGTGGGCCTCACTCAAATAATATTGACAAGTAATTCAGAAGCAGACATACATATTCTAGTAGTTGACTTTAAGAAAAAGAACATCTCCCTCCTCTTCCCACCTTGCTTAAACTCTGCTCTTGGGGAGAACAAAAGCACACTAAGGGTCTGTTAAGCAGAGATAACATTAAGATACGTTGAACAAGAAATAACATTGTACAGACAGGACCTCAAGATTAAATCTATCAGTCCAATGTAACAGCTTCATGCATGGGATTCCCATGGAGGAATATAGAAGTGAAATCCATATAGATTTTATTTCCCCCCCTGGGGAAGTAACTGAGAGCAGTTACTTCTTATCTCCAACTTTTTTATTTTATATTAATTAATTAATTAATTAATTAGATTTATATACCGCCCTTCCAAAATGGCTCAGGGCGGTTTACCATTAAAACAAACCGCTAAAACAATAAAGAGCTAAAACAAATTAAAAACAATATAACAACAATTAACAATTTAAAAACATTTTAAAACAACAATTAAAACAATTACAGTGATTAAAAGCCCCAAAATCGGGTTAGAATATTAAGACAGATTAAAAAACCCTAGAAAGCCAGGCCAAACAAATATGTTTTAAGGGCTCTCCTGAAGGCTAATAGAGAATTCAAATTGCAGATTTCCGCAGGGAGCGCATTCCACAGCCCCAGAGCAGCTATAGAGAAGGCCTCGCCACCAGACGAGCTGGTGGTAACTGGAGACAAACCTCCTCAGATGACCTTAATGTGTGGTGGGGATCAAGTAGAAGGCAGCGTTCTCTGGTTTTTCTGGGAACCCCAAGTTAATGTTGTTGTTCACTGCACTATGCCAGGTTCCAGTCAACTACAACGTATGCAGCAAGCCTCCTAAGAATCATCCAGACATATTAACACCTCTGTCTGGTATATGGTCCCTGCTCATGCACTACAGAGGCAGCCAGTCCCTATTCCAGTCCATGCAATTCCTGTTCTATTCCTGGCTCTTGCCTCTTCGCTTTTGCACATTCACATCAGGCACATTGCAGAGGCTGGATATGATGCTCTCCCCATCACTGCATCTCTTCGGTTACAGTTGTCGCAAAGCTGAGGCCCCATTACAGATGCTCCTTCTCTGTTTGCTTTTAGGAAGACCCTGAAGATGTACCCAGGCTTTCAACTGAGACTCAATTTTTAAAATTTTAATGTGTTATTAATGTGTTTTTATCTATTATGATTTTATCTTTTCATGAATTTTAAATGTGTTATGTTTTATGTTTTAATACGGTACAATGTCCCACTGGTTCTCACTGTTTCACCAGGTTTCCATTATGCCCACTATATCTATGTTTTCATTAGCAACCAAGCACTCCAGCTTGCCCATCTTGGCTCTGAGGCTTCTGGCATTGGTATATAAAAATCTATACACTATATCATCCACATACCTCTCTACCTCCCTGAGCTTCTCCAGGTCAGCCACCTTGGCTTTGAGGGAACAGACTTCTTCCATGAGAGCCAGGAGCTCTTTGCACTGAGTGCACACCCAAAACTTCTGCCCATCAGGCAGATAGTCATATATGTAACACTCCATATAATACACAGGGAAGCACCCCTTCCCCTGTTGACATTCTACCTTCATAATTAGTTTTCTTGGCTATTTGGAATATATAGAGCTTCTGTACTTCAAAGCTATGTCAGCTGTAGTTGTAGATAATTAAAGGTCTTAAGCTCCACCCTCATTCCTGTTCACAAAGCTCCAGGTAGCAAAGCTCCCCTGATTTGAGCCTTGTCTTCTCAAGATCTGCTTCCAAACATACAACTGTCACAGCACAAAAGAACAGAAACAAGGATCACTGGTGCAGTTGACTTGGCAATAAGGGTACCAAATTCGCTCTCCCTTATTCTCTCTCCAGGGGCGTAGCAAGGTTGGAGTGGGCCCAGAGACAAGATTTTAAAATGGGCCCCCAGCGCCTCAAAGTCCAGGGCCTCCGCACACCCCAGGCCCCCAAGGATTTAAGTCTGATATTCCAAAATAAGTATGCTGCCTGCAAATACATTTCACTGAATACACACACACATGTCACAATATATAGTGATATACATTGAGTACTATACATTTGTATTACTTTTAATGCCTAGAACACACTAGAAAGATGAATTATTAAAATGGGCCCCTCGCTGCAGATTAGCAAAGGAGACTTTCAACCATGCAGGGTGAACCTATGTTTGTTTTCCCAGAATTCTGAACAAATTCAGTCAAGTTTGATTGCAGGAGGTTTTTCACAGGAGGCTTTTAAAGCCCTTTAAGACACATCTCCTCTGGAATGGAGGTGCTGCATTCACATGTTGGCCAGATTGACCCTGAAGTCCCTGCAAGTTATTGGGGAGCAGTTCACACACAAGAAAAATAAAATAAAAGCACCACACATGCTTCACAGTTCTCACTCAGACTTTCTGGGTTACAAAACAACTTGAACATAAGTGCATTTATAAATGAATGAATGAATAAATAAAATTAATAAAATACTGTTCCAGAAGTTTTTGCAATTTTCTGCCATGAAACAAGCCACTTATAGGACTTTTTAGATAGTTTTTTTTAAGTCAGCAAATTTTCCAAGCTGTTTCAAAATAAATATTCAGAGACTTCTCGGTCCCTCCCCCCACCCATATCCAAGCCCTATGGCAAGCAGATCCCTATATATGGGGGGGGGGGCGGGAAAGGTAACCACAAAAAGGAGTTCACACTCTACCTGGCAAATGCTGGTCTGGGTTGAGCAGGGCCGCAAGGGGTCTTCTGCTGCAGAGAACACTCTGGCTGCCTCCTCCTTCCTGGCTGGCTTGGGCCCTACTCGAGTTCAGGCGTCACTGCGGCCTACACAGAGGCCTCCGTGGAAGCCCCGCCCACCCGCCGATCAGCTGAGAGGCGGGAGAAAAGGAGCTCTTTGCAGCTTGCCTGCTGCTTCGATTGCCGGCCAGGAGAACAAGCAGGAGAGACGGCGAAGAGGGCAAGTGGCTGAGGAGCCTTGGGGCAGGGCAGGGGGCAATGGGGAGTCACATGAGGTGCCTCTGGGGTGCCCCTCCAGGCAGTGGGGCCCCCAGACAACTGTCTCCCCTTGCCCTATCATTGTTACGCACCTGTCTCTCTCCTATATTCAGAGAAAGGATTGCCCCTGCACAAAGGGCAAACTTTCAGCACTTTTGTGTGGGGCAAGCATGCTTGTGATAAGTCCTCCCATTGCAGCTTAGTCCTAATTTTAAACCCTCTGAGATTTTTGTAAAAAAAAACCCCTCAACTCTTTTATTCTTATGACATAACTGCAAAGCCAACCATTTGTATTCCTGCACTATTGCAACCTTTTCATATTAAACCAACTTTTTTTGTGCAATTGAAACATGTATGTGCAAAAGCTACTAACTTTATGAGGCTCAAGACTACAGAACCCATAGTAGAGTGGCCCCTACCAAAAAAAAAAAAAAAGCATGCCTAAATACACCAGTGGCCTTTACTGAAACAAATGTTTGACAAGACTTAAAAAATAGCAACATAAATAGAAATCTGAAAAGACACATGAATTTTCCATGGAAATCTGCTCCAACCTAGAACAATATAATGGAAAATGGAATTCCACTTATGGATTTTGCATGTACCCACTTTGCTTATACTTGTAAATGGGAATTAAGAAATTTTCACATATGATGTGATAGTTAAGTGTCTTCTTTTGCATCCTCTTCATAGACAATACCACAAATAGTGAAGAGCCCTACAGGGACACAATTTTTAGTCAAGAAGGTATCACTTGACACAACATTAGTGCTTTAATTCCCAGGAGTACTCTGTGTGTGTGTGTGTGTGTGTGTGTGTGTGTGTGTGTGTGTGTGTATAACATCTAGTTGGCTCTCCACAACTGCAGAAGCAGTAAGGTAAATTAATGCCTGCATTTAAAGTATGGAGCAAAAAGTTGCTATTACTTGGCTACACTGTAGTTTGTCTTGTGGCTAAGCATTTCTTCTGTTCTTTGGTCTTTTGTAGAACTCTGTATTCCTGCTTTCACTGTAGCCCTGTTCAGGCGTTCAAAAGTAGAGTGAGTGAACACAGTTACAGAGCTCAAAGTGAGATCCTGTCACCAACGCAGTCAATCGTCCTCCCGCCTGTCTCTTTGCGCTTAGTGTATTCATCGGAAGAGGCAAGCATCCTAAGCGTGTTCACCCCCATTTCCATTATCTGCAGGCTAGGGTTCCCCAACCTGTTGATCAGGGAAATGGGGGTGGGGCGGTGAACACACAGGGTGCTCGCCTCTTTAGACAAATGCCCTAAGCCCAAAGAGCCAAGCAGGAGGATATTTGACAGTGCTGAAGGTGGGATTTCTGACTCAGTTTTGAGCTCTGTATTTGCATTCCATCACTCTGTGTCTGAATGCCTGAACCAGGCTTGTATCAGCAAGTAACACATTGTGTTGTTTATTGGCTTATTTGGTTGTGGTTGCTTGCCTAACACCCTCCTCAATTAAGATTGTATTTGTTGTATTCTCTTGCAAATCTTTGGCACTCATACAGTACTAGAACAGCAGCAGCCATCAATTGTTCAGGTGTGAAACTCTGGAGACAGCCATCAAAGGGAAAAACAAACCATGCAGTCTGTAAAAAGAGGCTCCATGGATGCAGTCATCACATTTGTGCAAGGTGAACTGGACAAAAGCAGCATGGGGATAGTAAAAGAGGGTCCAAAGACATTTCAACCTTGCCAACCAACATACAACAGGGGATTCCCAGACCAATGAAAAAATTTCTGTCTGCAACATAATTTATCGCACTTTACATTGTAGCCTCCTACTGCAGGGTAAGTGAGCACATTGGAAATCCAGTGCTGTGCACTCCATCTCTCAAACTAACACCAATACAAATGTCTGTTATATATGCAATTGTGTCTACCAGTCAAGGATTGGACTTACATCTCGTGTAAGAAGCCATAAAAACTAAGGAATCAAGCTGGCCATGACTACAAACCCATTTGTCATTGTGATCGGCGTGGGATGGGGGGAGAACTTTGCCACACTGCACTGCACTCTAGGAGGGGCTTTAGTGTCATAACTAAGCAACTGCACCAATTCTGATTTTGCATTATGGAAATGCTATAGGCCAGGGTTTCTTAACCTTGGGCCCCCAGATGTTGTTAGATTACAACTCCCATTATCCCCAACCACAATGGCCTTTAGCCTTTGTGGCTGGGGATAATGGGAATTGTAGTCCAACATCATCTGGGGACCCAAGGTTGAGAACCCCTGACCTATAAGCAAACAGGGAGGCAACAGTGCAGATAAGGCCTTAATGTGGGAAATTTTGAGAACTATAGGGAATATGTGTTAATTACAGATGATTTTGGGAAACTGGCCCTTAAGTCTGCCTTAATTTTAATTTGGTCCAAAGGAAATGGAAGTCATCTTTCTTTCCTCCCATCCTTTGCCTACCTCAGATAGACAAGAGGTTCTTGGGCCTAAAATCATCCTTCCAACACACACATATTTATGTACTCTCAGTGGGAACATTTAGAAAACAAACATTATCAGATAAAGACTCATATTGAGCTCATTCCAATCTGCTGGGAGGAAGCCAAAGTTTATTACAAAGCCTAAGACGTGTCTGCTTTCAAAAAGAAAAAAGGGGGGGAAAGTATTTTATCAGTAGCCAGTCTGCTACTATGCATGTGCCATAAGCCCCTTTTCTCTTTCTTGCAAAATGATGAAAAGGAAGTCAACTATGAAAAGGTAGAGGGATGACCAAGAAAAAGAATTGAGAAATGATGGAGGAAGAAGGGATTTACATGTAATGGAGGAGAGAAACAGAGTTGTTTGTAGAAGGAAAAAAATCATTTGATGATTAGGTATGCTGGCTTCAATCTCTAGCCCACTCTCTGCTCTGCAACTCCATATCCTAGAAAGGCTCTTTCTTATTGTCATTATTCCAGACACACTTGAATAACTTCATGAAAGGAGAAGCAGATTTGGCATAAGACCAACATGTGGAAAAATTGTTCCTGGACTGAATGCCTCCAGTTGCAGGTGGATGAATCACATGATTGGATGCACCCTAGTATTAAAAGAACTCCCTGCAAATAGAAAGTTAGGTGGCCAGGCTAGAATGCTTTCTCCTGAAATGCTAGTTTTCTTATGTATAGGTTCTCTCCACCCCCACCCCCAATAGGAGAGCAGTCACCTACAGACTGAGTTAATTTGTCAGTCTATGAAGTGTCTATGTAGTCAGTCTACATAGGAGGAGAGCTGGTCTTGTGGTAGCAAGCATGACCTGTCCCCTTAGCTAAGCAGGGTCTGCCCTGGTTGCATATGAAAGGGAGACTTGATGTGTAAGCACTGTAAGATATTCCTCTCAGGGGATGGAGCCGAAGCCACTGCCAGTCTGTGAAGACAATACTGGGCTAGATAGACCAATGGTCTGACTCAGTATCTGGCAGCATCCTATGTTCCTATGTAAGTGTTTTAGCACACAAGAGTTCTCCTCCACCTCCCATTCTAGAGAGCCTCCTGGTAGGAATGAATAGTGTCTCCACCTTGGGCCAGGCAGGCCTAGGCCTTCATAGGAACATAGGAAAGTGCCTTATATCAAGTCAGACCTCTTGGTCCATCTTCTAGCTCAATATCATCTCTTCTACACTGACTAGCAGCAGCTCTCCAAGGTTTCAGGAAGGAGTCTTTACCAGCCGTACCTGGAGATGCCAGGGATTGAACCTGGGACCGTCTGCATGCAAAAGCAGATGCTTGGCCACTGAACTCCAGCCCCAACCCCTCATTTTACCCTGGAAGATCTCCTATGTCCTCAACAGCTACATATCAGGCAGAAATACAGCACAATTGCAATTGCAGAACAGAGCACAAATGCAACAGGGTTCCCAAACACTGTATCTCCATGCTGGGCAAAGATAGATAGTGTTTGGGAACCCTGTTGCATTTGTGTCAGCCATGCAATGGTTAAAGGTATGGGAACTCTGCAAAGGACGGGGGAGCGGCAATCTTAGGAAGGACAGAAAGAGAGAGGAGGAGGAAGAGAAGGAGGAGATCAGGATGAGTGGGTGAATTAAAAAGGGAAAGGGGGGGATGGAGGAGCAATGTTACACTTGTAGCTGTTTCCAGTGGGTGAGTCGAGGCTGTATTTGCTGAAACTCACCTCATCCAGGGAGATGGAAGAGTCTTTCCTATGAAAGGGTTCAGAGCAAAAAGATTTGCTTCACAGCAAGTCACCTCCGAAGTCCCCTTCCCTACAAGATCCTCTCCTTTCCATCCACTTTTACCAAGCCACCCATGTTTGCCAATAGCAATGTGGATCAATTCTACAGTATTAGAATCGGAACTGAATCCTGAAATTACCCTTGTTGGCTTTTCAGCATGTTAAGATCCCGAAAAAGGGTCTTAAACCTTTCCAAAAGACAAAAACAAAAAACAAAAACAAAACCCCCACAAAACCAGAAGCACGCTGCATTTTTGCTGCTTTGCTCATGTTTTGCCCAGTATCTCAGAATCATTACAGTTGTCCATTGTTTTTGTTTCTAATAATGTAACATTTAAATTAAACACTTGTAAAATGGGGGAAACCACCTAATGGCTCAGCAGGGAAATGACCTGATTAACAAGCCAGAGGTTGTCGGTTTGAATTCCCAATGGTATGTTTCATCTATATCGGGCAGCAGCAATATAGGAAAGATACTGAAAGGCATCGTCTCATACTGCGTGGAAAATGGCAATGGTAAACTCCTCGTGTATTCTACCAAAGACAACCACAGGGCTCTGTGGTCACCAGGAGTCAACACTGACTCAACAGCACTTTACCTTTAAAACAGAGAACTTGATTTAAAAAACACAACTCAACACTTTTTTGAGAGAGAGACAGAAAGAAACTTTATAGACCTCAAAGATCTGTGATGATTTGGAGGAGAAACCATATCCACCAACAAGTTAAGACCTGTGGGGGAGGAACTTGAAGGAGAAGGCATATAGAGACAAAGATTCCGGTCTTTGCTTCAAAACTAAGAGACATCTTTCAAAGAGCTAAAATAAGTTTTTTAAGCACCAGTGACAGAATTATTGGAATGGGGGAGGGGAGAGGGATTTAACAAAAGCATCTCTTTTGGTGGGCAGGACTCAAGACTCAGAATGAGCAGAACTGATGAGCTGAGAAAGGGAGAAATGTGCCCTGAGTGGCCAGTATAGACAGGATATGAGGCGCGGGCGGGGTCATGAAAAGCAATATCTAAAATCACTCTGGAGATCTCCAGCATGCTGAACTCTGAAGTCTTGCAGAAATTACCTTGCTAGTAAAGGGGCAAATCGCAAAAAGCTCTCTAGGTTCTAGACCTGTGAGGTCAGACTATGACCAAATCACAAAGATTTCAAATGCAGGAAGCACACAGGGGCATTTAAAACGTTTCAGCCTCCACATAGGAATATCTTCGGAAGGTCTCTGTAGAGCACAGACGCTGAACCCACCCTGTTTCTTTATAGTCCAACTTCTGTTGCTCCAAGCTATTATTATGTGGGGTCTTGACACTTACTCAAGTAAAAGTAGTTTATCACAGAATGGCCTATAGAAGACTATTCAAGCAACTCATTAGTTTTTGAGAAAGGAGCAATGCTGAGCGATGAAGTTATCCTCGATAGCGATCATTAAACCATGTATAATACACCTTCTTAAATCCTGAAAGGGGGCTTTGGAAATGGAAGATTAAGTAGGGTCTTTTCTAGCAACTCCGAAGCATGAATGTCAGCTTTGAAGGGCTACATTAGAACACCGATGAGAACACCGATGAGAGTCTGTTAAAAACACCGATGAGAGTCTGTTAAAAATTCTCAGAGCAAGCCTATCTATGTTTAATTCAGAATGTAGCCTGCCTGAGTTTAATGGAGCTTACTCCCTGGTAAGCATCTTTAGGACTGCATTCACAATTAGATAAACCATAATTAGCCCCCTATGGAAATTTGCCATGGATAACATCATGCTTGTGGAAATAGCCTTTGCATCAATTACAAGCAACCCAATCTAGAACATATCACACTTTGCCTTTGCTCTTGGGCAGTACTATCTTGGCCTCCAGTGGGCTTTTTACAAGCCAGAGAAGGGCAAAAGCAGCAAGTCAGGACTTATGGGAACTGGGCATGCACATGCTTGGCAGCAGGTGCTGCTTGGCTGGGATTCAGCAGCATTAGTTGCCCACAGAGGACTCCTATATTTTAACAGAGAAAATGCAGAGAGAGTTGTCTCTCTGCAGACAACTTGAACCTGGAAAACAGAGTCAATAGATTTCCTCACTGCTCACAGGAAAGGTTCTGTGATGGATCCTGGACTGGCTGTACAGTTCTCCTGAGGAGCAGTCAACTCTGGTGTGCAGCACTCATGATATCCAAACTTGAAGGGAAGGACAAGAGCTCAGTGGAAGAGTCTCTGTTTTGCATGCACATAGTCCTCATTCAATTCCAGGCATCTCCAGGGCGCATTCCAGATTAGACCCTAAAACGGGGTCAGGACGTATCTCTGAAGTGTGCTTCTACACTTCCTGTGTTGTGACACTGAAGTCCCGACGCTGATTGCAGGGTGCCGCTCATATGTCAGATGCCTTGTTTCAAATTTAATCTCTGCGATTTAGTGCAATGACGTTTAGTGCAATGACGTTTATCTGGCATTAAAAAAGGTGTCATTTTCCCGGGTTGTTAGTTTTCACGAGACTGCCCCCCCCCGCAGGTTTTACATTTTGACTGCAATATGCCTGAATGAGGCATTTAGCCACTTTAAAGCGGCTAATCTGGAAAGCACCCTGTAGGGATATGTGAACTGGCTCGACCTTGAGCCAGTTTGACACTGAGCTTGTCTAGCTCAAGGGCTCACCTGGTTTGGTTTGAACTCAAGCCGAGCCCCGCCCTCCCCCCCCCCGCTTGTCCAGGGGTTCTAACAAAATTATAACTCCTCCTCACTGCCTGGGGGTGGGGGTGCTGCCACAGGGGAGGTCCTCCCATAGTGTATGTTGTGGTTAAATGTGAATCCCAGGTCTGAAAATACTGGTATCTTCTGACAGAGGAAAAGGGCTCAGTATGCAGGTCTGCAGGCTATTGGCCTTAAGGTCAACTTGCTTCCTTCATCATCACTAGGAGCACTGGGTTGGCACACTCTACTTATCCTCATTGCTATCTACAAATATGCACACCCAGAATAGCTGTAGGAACTTCCCACGTGTCTGTACCAGTGTTCCCTCTAACAGGGATTCTCAGATGTTGTTGACTACAACTCCCATAATCCCCAAGCAAAGGCCATTGTAGCTGGGGATTCTGGGAGTTGTAGTCAACAACATCTGGGAATTCCTGTTAGAGGGAACACTGCTCTGCAGTGCACACTAAAGTTGCAATGGAGGCTTAATTCTGAGCCAGCCAGTTTCCTCAGGGCTGTTTCACAACATTCTTTCAGTGCTGGAATGGATAACTTCCATATTAAGCATCAACCGGGCTGGAAAGGGAAGAGTCAAGTTTGTATCTTAGCAATAACAAGAAATACCATCTCTGTTAGAGCTCTTGTTCAGAGTGTGCTCTCAGCCAGACATCCACCCTGAAGCCCCAAGCTCTGTCAGCTGTGTATGCTGCCAAAGCACTGGCAGAGATTGTGTGGTCTCCCCACCCACCCTTGATCAGCATCCTGCTGAGAAGAAAAGATACCAGCTGAGAGGGAAATACCCATGGAATAAGCCCCACCCACACGGTTGCAATATTCATCTATCCTTCAGATGCATAGGAATGCGCCATAGCAAAGCAGCTCCCACATAGCTGAGTGTGCTTGCGAAGGGAGGCGATATAAAATCCAATTCCTTCCCACCCATGCCCTGAAGCTTCCACCCTCCTCCCTCCCCACTCCCCACCACCAATAATTTATCCAGCAACTCAGTAGAAGTATATCATCTGGAATACTCAAGCAGTGTCTCACTTCCACAGGCTTCCACATGGATTGCATGCAAAATCATGCTCCTTGGAAGGCAAGAGGAAAGATTCCTAGAGGCAAAACAAAAAGTTGAAGGCCTTCAGGGAATGATTGCCCCCCGCCCCCCAGCAGATTCTTTGTCCAGCCCACTGAAAACGCCTATTCACATCAGGCCATTGACTACGAGAAATGCCTCATTACAGGCAACAACATCATCTCAACCTGCCAAGGTCAAAAAGTGGGACAGAGAAAGAGAGGACAAATGGAAGGGGAGCAGCAGAGTGCAGGAAGCACATAAAAGCCTGTAGCATGCATGACTTGAGCTGATTGAGTTATTTTGCAGCAGCCTCAAATATATGGAGAGCAGCAATAAACCATTGAGATCATTCCAGCATCTGTGAAGGATGGAGAAAAATACAAGTGTGTGAGGGAGGCAGAGTTGATGGCCAAGACAGGGCTAGGCCAGTGGCTAGGCAGATTCAGTTATCTGCTCCAGTGTTGGTCCCTGTTGTCCAGTTCATTAGGCCCAGAACCACAGGCCAGTTTTGGTTTTGAGTAGATCCCAGTGCTGAGTAAGAGAATGCATCAGTGGCAGGCTAGCAAATGCTTTGTGGCTTTTCCCTCTACACGTTCCTAGTCTAAAATGGGACCCAGGCTGGCTTGAAGCTTAGGTGCAGGGGATGAGGCCTATGTGTCTGGTCAGAATTCCTTCTGGCCGTGCTGGCGGTAGGGCTATGGGAAACAGACTGCCAATCAAGCTACAAAAATAGGAAGCCAGGTGAAGGAATGATCACTGAGGATAGATAGTACTCTCTGGAATCCTTTCCCACTTTTGCTGGCCACATCTGCCACACAGTGTTTATGCATGTATTGAACTCTCTTCTGACTCTCCTTTCTCTACATGTTATGGCCCCCATGATGCAGATACTCAAAACAGCCTCCATGAGTTGACTGCAACAAGTACAGTAGCTTACCACCTGGCCATCAATATGAGACAGAACATTTCCACCCAACTCCTAGGAACGTTCAGGAGTTCAACAAAAGGAAAAACGTTTCCACACAGCGCATAATTAATTTGTGGAATTCTCTGCCATGAGATGTAGTGATGGCCACTAGCTTGGATGACTTTAAAGGGGACTTAGACAAATTCATGGAGGACACGTCTACCAATGGCTACTAGTCTCCAGCCTAAGAGGCAAGATGCCTCTAAATACCAGTTGCAGGGGAGCAACAGCAAGAAAGAGGGCATGACCTCACCTGTTGGCTTCTCAGGAGCATCTGGTGGGCCACTGTGTAAAACAGGATGATGGAAAAACAACAACAACAACCAACTTTATTTGTTAGCTGCCCCATAACAAATTATTCTCTGGGGGACTAACAACACAGGATTAATACATATAATTAAAACACATAACACATTAAATCATAACAGGCAAAAAGGTGAAAATAAAATAAAAATAAAAAGGGGTGGGGAATCAAAGCAGCATTAAAAACTCATTTTAAAATTAGTTAAAAATCAGATAAAATCTGAAAAGCCAAATTTAAAAGCCCGAATTTAAAAGGCCTGGGTGAACAAAAAGGTCTTTACCTGGCATCTAAAAGAACAAAGTAATGAAGCCAGGCAAACCTCACTGGGGAGGCTATTCCATAAATGAGGTGCAACCACTGAAAAGGCCCTCTCCCTGGTAGCCATGACCTCTCCTAGTTTGGCAGGGGCACTTGGAGGAGGGCCTCCGAAGAAAATATTAAGGTATGGGTAGGGACATATGGGGCAAGGAGCTCTCTCAGGTAACCTGAGATAGGCCTGATCCAGTAGGGCTGATCTTATGTTCTTCTGTGGCATGGAGATTCCCCAAGCAATGGCAACAATCCATGCAATAAGTTGCTCTGTAGTTTACAACTGTGACATGGAAAAGCAGCCAAGCAGAGGCTGTTTTCAGAAGCTTCCATATCAGAGCTACAACATATAAATCAGCTGTTTGCTTCTCCTTTTCCCTCACTTACTACTTAAGCTCTTCGCCTCACTCATTTGCCATTCCTCTGAGTGGACAGGCTCAATGGAGCCCATCTGTCCCAATGCGAAGGGATCGCAGACCTTGGAGCTGGTTCTGTGTCAAGGAACAGATGGTTCAGTAGCTGCAACTGGAAGTAGCTGGGAACTGGAAGGGAGGGCGAAACCAAGTTCAAATCTCAGACCCATCTCAATGGTCCCATTAACCCTTGAGGAAGTGCGTAAGCCCGCACCCCATCCTGCTGTAGGATATGAGCACTGAACCAGCTAAGGATCCCAAGTGCTCTTGCATTGCCCAGGACTCCAACCTCCCTCCCATCAGAAGGCGGCGCTGAAGTCTTTGAGAGAATTGAACTCCTGAACCATCACAGGAGGTAACCAGTGAAGTGACAGCTCTGCTAGAAACATCCATGGAGGCCAGTGAGAAGAACCAGGAGGACTCTCCTTCAAGTCCAGGGACATCCAGACGCCTTCCAGCCCTGCTAGAGCACATGCCTTCACAGCTAGACCTAGTCCCTTAAACTCCAGAGCAGATGGCTTCTAGGAAGATGGGATTTCACACACATACATATCTCTCTTTGCAAAGCTTCTTAAACTCTCAAGTCAGCCCCAGAGTGGCACTGGAGCAACATTCCAGTTCCCTTGCTAACTGGGCAAAGAGGCACCTTTTAAAAGTGGGGATTCTCTTTATTTAGCAGGGGGAGAGCAACTGGCCCTCCCCAGCCCCAGCACAGCATCCTTCCAGTGGCTGTTGCTGGTGGCTGTCTTATGTTTCTTTTTTAGACTGTGAGTCCTTTAGGGACAGGAAGCCATTTTATTTATATCTATTAAACCGCTTTGGGAACTTTTGTTGAAAAGCAGCATATAAATATGCATCATATTCGTATTCCAAACTCTTTGCTTGTCATGTCGGGACTAAATGTGATGCTAATCATATCATTTGCCATTGCATTTTTATTTTAAATAAAGATAGGGAAGCTGATCGGGATCAGGACCAGGGGAAGGAGAAGAGTGTTTAACCCTTTACTCTGTGCCACAGTCCAGATGAAAACTGCTCTTCTCTGAAGCTGCTATTAGCACTTGAAGTGAAGATGCATCATTGAAGCTTTCATCTCAATGAACAGAGTGGCTGGGAGAGGTGATTTTCAGTAGGACCACAGTACAAATGCAGGGTCTTTTTAAGACTCTGAGAGGTCTGGGAGCAGAATGTTCATTTGAGCCCCACTACCCTCAATTTTCTCTGGCTTACATACTGTGCAAAGTTATGCGCATGGTGAAATGTAACATTTGTGCAGCTGTGCAAGAGCACTGTTGTGCAAGTGCAAACATTGCAGAGTTACGTGACAATGCAGCCATTATATATAATGACTGCACTGTTGCACAACTCCATTTGCACAGTGTTTGTGCCTGCACAAGAGCACAAATGTTGCATTCCACCACATGTGTAACATCGCTCCATATATCAGCCACTGCAGTCTCTTTCAATGCAATAATTCATACTACTGAAATAACTCTTGGTCCTGGGATTACGTTTTAACTGATCAGCTTTACTGCCTTGAATGAAAAGGATTGATCCAATCATTTCAAATACTGAACCATACTTTGGATAGGGGGTCCAAAGTTGGGTGGGAGCCCTCCATTTGTGGGACCCTGGACAGTTGCCTCCCCATCGCAAAAAAAAAAAAAAGAAGAAGAAGAAGAAGAAGGGGAAAAAAGGCCTTGTTCACACGTAAAGCCCTTCCCTTCACCATGGTTCCAATTGAGCGGGGTGGGGGGAGCTGTTATTTTTTAAACAATTAAGCCAAATTACACGATTACTGTCAGGTCTCATTTGGCCCTCAGTGAGCCCAATATCTTAGGGTTCTGGCCCATTGTTGCATCAGTCCCTCTCCAAGTGCTCTGTAGTTCTGACTGCTTGCTGCTTGACCAGTACCTTGTCACAACTGGCTTGAACAGAATTAAGATGGCCCCAGTTTCCCAGTGTGTTCAGTCCGTCAAACTGGACCATGGCCCATCAAGTGGGCCACCCTCAGCTGGTTGTGCTCACCACTTGGCACAGGAAACACATGCCTCTGTGATCCAGATTTGGCATTTCCACCAGGACAGCCCCCCTTCTCTAATTACAGCTTTAGATTGTCTTTCCCTTGCCACTTCCTGTTCCCAATTGCAGCTGTGAAATATGCTAATCCACTGCTTACATCATGAAACAAGAGAGCTAATAATAACCTGCAAGTTTTCAAAGCACATAAAAGGGTGGATGTGGCGTCTCACCCTTCCTAGTGCAGCTGCCATCCCACGCTGGTTGACTCCTTGTGCTGCATGACAACTGCCTAGGCCTAGCCCGTCTCCTTTGAGTTTGCTGTGGCCTCCCCTCCTAGGAATCCTCGAGTGCTCTGCTTAAAGAGCAAATGTTCATCCTTTCTCTCAAGAAACAAAGATTAAGTGAGACGGCACCATCTTCTGGATCACCTATCGTTGAAAAAATCCATGTGCTTTAAAGTTACGGATAACATTTACGATAAACAGTAAAGGGAAATAAGCAGGGGGAAACTCAGATGTCTCTGAGCTAGTTTCTCCAACTACTGCCATGTCTGCAGGTATTCAGTTCTGGATTGATGAAGAACTCTGTGGCTCTCAAAGGCTTGCATCTAGCAGTTGACATCCTGACTAATGCTGCGTGCAAGCAAACAAAAGAAGCATACTTGCTGTGGCTCTGATTCCACTTCTGAAGCATGGGTGCTTGTGCACAAACAGGGGATTTCCACAAATCTCCTGTTCCCCTGGAAGTATTCTGGGCTGTGCAACCTTCAGGGACATAGTTTAAGGTGGCACAGAGTGCTGCCACGTAGGGGAGGATGGCACCCCCCCACGACCACAAACAGACTGGGTGAGCACCCACTTCAGAAACAGGACTGCAGCCACTGCATGCAGGTTTCTTTTGCTTGCATGCACACACCCTTAGCCAGGATGTTGGCCAGAATTTTAACATGAGTTGGTAGAAATTTAAAAAAAGATATTTATCATTTACTCTATATTTCTTAATCAACATGGTGACTGCAATTTTTGATCTATTCAATGCATGTTTTAAAGCATCTGCCTTCACATCCCTGATGCTAGAGGTAGAAAAGAACCAACATTCTGCATTTTACAGAAGTGGAAACTGAGACTCAACCCAGTATGTATACATGTGATCAATTTCCACCACCTCCTCCCATGTTAGCTAACAAGGGAGGAGAAACAAGGGATGACTGGGCAGCTCCTGAAGGCTCAGAAGGGCCTACTGCTAATCCCTGAGGCACAGGCATCCTGGGGACTTCTTCTGGGGTAGGGGCAAAGCCAGCAATCCAGTACCCCCCCTTTCTGGGATCATGCCCCCTTGAATTCAATGGGAACTGGCTCAATCGGGGGGGGGTCCCCTCTTGCCCCTGTTCTGGACACCCATGCCCTGATGCCACATCTGCGATGTTCATGCGGCGGTGATGGAGCAACTCTCTCAGCCACAAGAGTTGTTTCATTGTTCCTCTTCTCTCCCATTCTATCTACAAATTGAAGCTTTCCCCCAGAGGCCCCTACAAGAGTGCAAAAACCTCCTGCAGGGGCGTAGCTATAATTGAGTGAAAGGGTTCAAAGAACATGGGCCCCCAGCTCCTGAGGGCCCTCCAGCTCCATCCCACCCTATTTTCTTCATTATCTCCCTCATTCTGGGGGGCCGCCATAGAGAGGGATGAGCACGGGCCCCCTCTCCCCTAGCTATACCCCTGACCTCCTGGGCAAACTTCCCATCTGCGGATGGTAACTGGGAAGAGCCAGCAACAAAGCATGACTTTTTTGTACTTCTTTCAGCCCCATCGGTACCAGACACAGAGACACACACACATGTCAAGGAAGGGAAGCTCTCCATGAACTCTGTTGGAGGGTTGTGGGGGTGGCGGTACACAGATAGGAGGGTGCTCACAGAGGGAGGCATGTTCAGTCACTGTTGTGGGCTCCCTCCCATCATGTTTAAAGGTTCTGTTGAGAACTTCATGTCGCATGTTCATAGTGCTGACTGCATCTGCATAGTGCTGGGAACACAGGAAGCTGCTTTATACCGAATCACACCCTTGGTCCATCTAGCTCAGGCCTGCTCAACTTAGGCCCCCCAGCTGTTTGGGGACTAAAACTCCCATAATCCCCAGCCACAGTGGCCAATAGCCAGGGATTATGGGAGTCCCCCCCCCCTTTTCTTTTTTACATTTTTATATCCCGCTCTTCCACCAAGGAGCCCAAAGCGGTGTGCTACATACTTAAGAGTCACCTACTGAGCCACCTACATACTTAAGAGGCCCAGAGTCACCCAGCAAGTACTTGACTGAATGGGGATTTGAACTCGGGTCTCCCCGGTCCTAGTCCAGCACTCTAACCACTACACCACGCTGGAGTTGTAGACCAACATCTGCAGGAGGGCTGAAGTTGAACAGACCTGATCTAGCTCATTATTGTCTACCCTGGCTGCCAGCAGCTTGCTAAGGTTTCAGGCATGTGTCTTTCCCAGCCCTACCTGGAGATGCCAGGAATTGAAGCTAGTGCCTTCTGCATGCAAAGCAGATAAATGATGATGATGATGATGATGATGATGATGATGATATTGATATCAATCTAATATTGATAAGACCCAGAAAGACAGTAAGTGTCGGTTATGCAAGGAAGAGATGTGAGATGGTTGTGCACCTTGTATGTTGTAAGAAAATCATGCAGACTGATTATAAGGAAAGTCACAATAAAGTTGCTGCAATGATCCACTGGAACTTTTGCAAGAATTACAAATTGCCAGCAAGCAAGAATTGGTGGAATCATCCAATTGAGAAGGTAACAGAAAACGAGGAGGCAAAAATCCTTTGGGATTTTTGAATACAAATGGATAGGCAATTAGCATACAATATGCCGGATCTGATAGTCATCGAGAAGAATTGGTTCTGATACCTGATATTGCAATCCCAGGGGATAGACGAATTGATGAAAAACAATTGGAAAAAATAACTAAATACAAGGACCTTCAAATTGAAATTGAGCGGCTCTGGAAAAAGAAAACAACAGTGGTGCCAATAGTTGTTGGTGCTCTTGGTGCAGTACCAAAAGAACTTGAACACCATCTTGACACATTGTGCATCAATAAAATTACAACACATCAGCTACAGAAGGCCACACTACTTGGGACTGCACGAATACTACGACACTATCTTTAATTTTTTTTGGTTATTCTAGACCCTTGGAAAGGGCCTGATAATTAAAGTACCAAATCCAGTCAATAACATTTGGTATACCGTGTGCAAACAGCTTCATCATCATCATCATCATCATCATCTTTATTTGTTAGCCACCCCATAACAAATTGTTCTCTGGGCAGTTCACAATACAGAGTTAAAACACACACAAAAACACACACAACACATTAAATCATATCAGACAAATAGAGAGAAAAGAAAATACACATACAATACAAAGCAGTTTAAAAACTCATTTTAAAATTAGTTAAAAATCAAATCAGATCAGATGTTCTACCACTGAGTAGTATAATGACCTGAATATATTTCCTGAATACATTTCATGAACATTTAGGCAAATGTTGGAGGGGCTTCAGGGGGAGAATCCTACTGGATGAATTATTTGGGATGGAAGCTGGCTTTTCATAACCAATGTCTTCCCCCATCCCCACCCACAAAAAATGCCACATCTTTTCAGGTGGCAGCAACAGCACTTCTAGTGCTGCTGCTGTTCCCAGCAGCTGGCTCCCAATAGCTACCCCTCCCTGCCAGAATGCACCAGGGACTGGTACTATATCACAATAAAGACAGAGCACTGCTGCCGCTGCCACCACCATCCATGAAGGTGTTGCATTCTCTGTGGAAAAAAGACAACATTTGTAAGGAGCAAGCCACTCCTTACTCTGAGAAGTTCAACCAAGTTTCATCCCCCCACCCCACCAAACTTCTTTAAAAGCCTCCTATTTTCACTTCTGCCTGTGAAAAGGGCAGCAAAATGAGGGGTGCTGTTCATATCAGCACTGCATCTGGATGCAAATAAGCATGGGCTGTATTTTCTATTATTCCCCATGCTAGTAATGATTTGTGAACTTACACAATGCAAAATATAATCAAAAGTGAACCTCCTTGCAAAGCTCATTTTGTGTGCATATGTACCCACAATACAGATAGAGATTCTACAGGTTCCTCCAAGAAGGGTAGTCACAATATCTGATTCACAGATTTCCATTGCCATTTTGGTATTGCTGAAGCAGGGAATTTTGTCCCTCTTCAAACAAGTGAAATTTACAGCGCAGTCAATGTGGTTTATGGCAATATAAGTCAAATGCACATCAACGGAAGATTTCAGTTAGCACGACGGCAGACATGTCCTTCTTCTAAAATACAGTACAAGAGTAGGAAACATATCTTTACATTACAAGTCTACCTGCCATGACATGCCCCCATGTGTGTCACTAACTTACTGTATTTCCCTGCAGGAACACTTAGAATCTGCAAGGATCCTCGGGTGCTTTCCTATGCTTTGTGAAATAAGAGCCTCCTTATCGCTGACAAGTTTTTAAAAGTCTTTAAAGCCTTATTTTTTCACCCAGACTTTTAAAAACTGATTGTGGTTTTAAATTGTTTAAGGTTTTTCATTTTTATCTTAATTTGTTCTATGTTGTTGTAAACCACCCAGAGATGGAAGTTTGGGGAGATTAGACAGACAAACAGACAGAGGCATATATGGAGGACAGGTGTGCCACAAAACCGGGAGGAGAGTTCCTGAATGTGGTCAGCATTGCTAACAGCCATTAGAGGGGAAATGGAAACTTCTCCACAGATGCATCAACTGCTTTTAATTTTAGGCTTTCCAGCTCAGAACTGGGGAGTTTGCTTGTGGAGACAGTGTACATTGTGGCCCAAGACATTTGAATACTGGCAGCTTGGGTAGTGAGGAAGCATAAATATTTTGCAACTACCACACTCACTCCAGACTCTTCATTTTGCACCTCCTATTATTCGAGTGTTATCTTTCTGTCAGCGTAATACATTACTTAAAATATCAGGGATGTGGAATTAAAGCTCAGAGGAATCACTCAGGTTGACGAAGGGAACCCTCACAGCTTTTTATGTCTTGCTGCACTCTTCAACTTATCACCCATCTCTTTGGTTTTGGAATTTGCACATCACCGTTTTCATGCTTAGCAGAAGAAGAATGTGAAAGAGCATGTTCTACAATTAACACTACCAGGTCATCTTAAAAGGTTGCATACACCAGTGTTCGGACCCTTAGGAACATAGGAAGCTGCCATATACTGAGTCAGCACACTGGTCTATCTAGCTCAGTATTGTCTTCACAGACTGGCAGCGGCTTCTCCAAGGTTGCAGGCAGGAATGTCTCTCAGCCCTATCTTGGAGAAGCCAGGGAGGGAACTTGGAACCTTCTGCTCTTCCCAGAGCGGCTCCATCCCCTGAGAGGAATATCTTACAATGCTCACACTTCTAGTCTCCCATTCATATACAACCAAGGGGACAAGTCAGGCTTGCTCTACAAGACCAGCTCTTCTGCCACCACTGGTGTGTGCAGCTCTTGAAGATATTATAGAACTCACAGTCTTGATTACTGGATTTCTCATTCCAAGAATGGGGTAATCCCAAAGACACTTTGGGTCAGTTACTGTGGTCCAGTCCACTCCACCCATTGGCTTTATAACAGCTGCTTTATCACGTCAGCCTATTGCTGCTCCCTCAAGACTGCGGTAGGAGGGCAGGAGTTGTGTGATTTGTTCACAGGAGTAGAATATGCCAGCTTTGGACTCCCACCTGAACCCACATGGTATGCAAAACTCTGTCAGCATCAGTTCATGCTGATGAGTCACAAAAGCTGCTAACTGCTAGCAAGGGGGGAAAGCAGCTGTCACGAGTCTGGCAGTTTGTGTGAATTGGCTTGCTCTTTAGCATCAAGTGGTTCAGAGTGGACAGAGTGTTATCAGGTTCAGAGTGGACGTAAGAGACATCACTGCAATAAATTCAACAATTTTACCTGACAGACTTTACACAATGCATATTCATTTTACATACATTGCTCCGGCAGTTGATTTTCCTCTCCATCAAATGCACGGACCACATGTCTCTCCTGAATTTGTCTAGCAAATTATTCTTGCAACAAGGCTGAAAGATCGCCTTTGCTGCCAAGCTGCATAATTTTTATGTAGATCATTGCCTCTGGCAGCTGATGCATAGATTCGGGCTGAACTATGCAGGCTCATGAGCTTGAACGTGGACTTACTGTGGACTGGAAAAGCTTCAGCAAGAGGCCAGTTTCCCCGAACCCTCCAGAGCTCATGCAAACTTATGTGCCCACCAAGGCAATACATCTCCTTACCTTCCACTGGTGAGGTCTTCAATCTTTTGCAAATGTTATGCACTCCCCCGTAGGTGTCATTTATCCTAGTGACCGCCTCTGCACTGCGAAGCTCCATGAGGCCCCGCAGGTCCCCCACGGAGCATCCAAAGTCCCCCTCATGGCTGCCCTCAGCAACAGAGTTCCCGGGATGATGATCTGCAGAGTTGTTCGTCATCTTGACAAAAAATGAGCGGGTTCAGTAAGAACAGAACCAAAAATGCTGGGAGCTGCTGTTCCACCTTCCTGTCTCTTTCCTCTATGAAATCACACCAGGCGATGCAAACTCTGGAGCTCTCCGCAGAAAGCAGCCCAGTGTGGTGGCTCGTAGGGCACCTGGAACAACACCTCTGGGGAGGAAGGAGGATCCTGAGTAAATTGGCAGGGCTGGAGAGGGGGTGGGGAAAACAGCACTTCCTTCTGCAGCTCCCCCGTGAAGCCAGTGAAACTAGCCAAGTCCAACTTCTTCAGATGAAGGTGTAAACAGGATGTGCATGTTACCGTGGAAGCGAACTTAGCAACAACCAGCATGCATCTCCCAGAGAAAGAGGTGGGTTCCCTGGATACCGTCTTCAACCGAAACTGCAAGACAAAGATTTGAAACAAAATTAGAGAGTTAATAAGAGGCCCAGGAGGATAGCTAATATGCACACAGGTACAACAGCTGCAGAAGTACAGTGTATGTATCAATACTGGGAATAAAGTTACTGGGAAAGCAGAATCTTTATGGATAAGCTGGTTTCTGAAGACCTCTCCTGAGTGGGCTTTAATAAAGGGGCCGCCTCAGAAACAAACAAATTCACTCATCATACTGAGCATGCCTCCCTCTGCTGGAGATCATGATGAGACCCGGAGGATGAAGCTGGGAAATAGGAAGCCGCCTTCTACCAAGTCAATGAGCTACATCTAGCTCATTACTATCTACACTGATTAACTGTCTACACTGATTAACCCTAACCCCTGCTAACTTGACAAAGAGGCACCTTTGAACATGATGATTCTCTTTATTTAGCAGTGGGGGAGTAACTGGCCCTATCCACCCCCAGCACAGTACATCCAGTGACTGTTGCTGGTGTCCATCTTGTGTTTCATTTTAGGTTGTGAGCCCTTTGGGGACAGAGATCCATCTTATTTATTTATTATTTCTCTTTGTAAACCTCCCTGAGCCATTTTTGGAAGGACGGTATAGAAATGAAATGAAATGAAATGAAATGAAATGAAATGAAATGAAATGAATGAATGATGATGATGATGATGATGATAATAATAATAATAATAATAATAATAATAATAATAATAATAATAATAAATAAATAAATAATAACTGGCAGTGGCTCTCCAGGGTATCAGAGAGGGCTCTTTCCTAGCCTACCTGGAGATGCCAGGGATTGAACCTAGGACCTTCTGCATGCAAAGCAGATGCTCTATCACTAAGCTACACCACCTTCCCCACAAAGGAAGGGGAACATCCCTGTAGTTATGTTGCACTTCAGAAGCACTCTTGAGCACCTCTGAAGCACAATGCAACATGGATGAGCCCCTGCCTTCCCACTCCGTGCAATATTGGGGAGGAAGTGGGTGGATTGTCCCCGACCTCAAGCAGCCAGTGCAAAGACCCCACGCCTCTCCTGAATGACGATACCAAGGCTAGTCAAAACTTGTGGGCCCATAGCCCTAAGCAGGTCCCTTAAAAGGACATACTCAGTACAAACAGACCACGAGAAATGGGTACTCTGGCCTTGGAGATGAGAATACTTTTAAGGTGGTGTGATTTGTTTGTCTGTTTAATGAAGAAAAAAAGAGGGGAGAGGTTACAAAATGGCAGGGGATTCCTGCAGGGAAAAGCTGAAGCCTTGTTGGCATTTGTCACTAAGTTTTGTTTTAGGCAGGGAAATGCTAAGCCTCTAGAGAAAGAAATGCACACACCTTTACAAATAATGGCAAAATGGCACAGGAAGTTATAGCTTGCCACCAGTGAGGTCACACACAGCATCCTAAGAGGGGTCAACAATATTCATGCAACCGCTGTATGGACAGCATTCCAAAACACATCACATGCACTGGCAACCCTGCAAAGTATGTGCTGATGAATGAATTGTGAGGAAAATTCCTCCCATCAACCAGGTTTCATCCCCAGCCAAGTCATGTCGGGAGGAAAGGCTCAATTTCCTTTCAACCTTGAAGCAACTGTTGGGGAGAGAGATTTGCAGTTCCTTGTGACTGAGGTGAGCAAATGTCTCATTCAACAGTTGTATTAACACCCTGTCCTTGCTTAGGGTTAGTGCCTGCACACTACCAGGGACATTCTCCAGTAGGAGAGGGAAGTGTGCATGCACTATTTACAGTCAGACCCAATTTTTGGAGTTTCGAAGAAGGCCGGAGATAATTTCAACCCTAATATTTGAGGACTATTCTAGTCTGTTGTAAGCCAACATTCTTGGAAGACACTGAAGTGGGTCTCATGGTCAGTGAGACCCACTTTGAAAGGGTTTGCGGGGAGAGTGGGCTAAGCCCGCTCTCCTCGCAGACGATCAGCAAGCCCTGACTGCTGGCTCTGTCACGGAGCCGGCGGGGGCTTGGAAGTTTGGGGGCTGTGCGACCCCCAGAAGTTCCAGCATGCCCTGTGTGAGCGCACAGAGCATGCTGGAGAGACCTCTAAGCCGGGAGGCTGCTTTTTAGCCTCCTGGTCGGGAGGCAAGCTATAACCACCTGCAAGCCCGGTGGTTTACATGAGCAGCAAAAATCAGGCTAGGATCTCCTAGCCCAATTTTTGATGGTCGTGAGATCAGCCTCAGTGAGGCTGTTCACACGTATGTGCAAAACCAGGCTAAGCGAGCCCAGCCTGGTTTTGCACACACCTGTGTACTGCCGGGATTACACACCTGTGTACCGCCGGGATTGGGCTGATCCCGGCGGCACCACAGCAGCAAACCTGTCTATGAAGCCTCCCTTTAAAATGAGGCAAAGGGAGCGAGTACTCCCTTAACCTCGTTTTGAAGATTGTCTGTCAGCTGCGGCTGCTGGCATACTTGGGGAGGCTAGGGGATACCCATAATGAACAATGCACTTGCATGGTGCATTATTGGACCTCCGGGGTGGGGGGGAGGATGCATCCCAGTACCCCAACCCTAGGAGCTACTGATAGGCCAGTGCTTGTCTGGACAGGTGATCCACCCACCCAAGGACTGCTCTGCTCGTGTGCGGGGGAGGTAAGCATTTCCTCGCCCCTTTAGAGCCCATTCTCTAATCATGAGAATGGGCTCTCTGCATAGTAATTGCTTACACCTAACAAGACAACTGCTTGACTTTCTTCTACCTGAGAACTATTCTGCCAACTTTATGCCAATTTAAAATGTACCGCAAGGGCTAAAAGTGTTTTGCTTTTGGAAGCAGGAGATATCTGTTTGGAATCCAGCTTGCCAGATGCTATAGCTACATCTAGTTGCAGTGACAGAATTATTGGTTTAAAATGGGATTTGCTCCAATCACATTCAAAGCAGGGACGGGTAGGTCTGATTTGTAGAGCAGAAAGCCTGGCACAAATGAGAAGAGATGAACTCTCTCCATGGTTTCTGAAGCACAGCTGGAGAGGGGGAAAGGGAGCCCTGGGGGTGAGGCTGTTCATACTGTCACAACTCCGCAGCGGGGAAGCAACTTGCCTAGGGAGCAAGAGGTTGTTAGTTCGACTCCCCCACTGGTATGTTTCCCAAACTTTGGGAAACACCTATATTGGGCAGTAGTGATATAGGAAGGCATCCTCTCACACTGTGCGGGAGGAGGCAATGGTAAACCCCTTCTGTATTCTACCATGAAAACCACATGGCTCTGTGGTCGCCAGGAGTCAACACCGACTTGATAGCTCAACCAATTTTACATATGATTAGAGCAGACCGAGGTTTAAACGAACATGCAGTTTGGACCAAAGTACTTTGATTTGCTTTCTGGTAAAGTGCAATGACTTTCTCCCAGTGGTCTAGCAATGCTCTCTGGACTGTTATAAGTAACTACCTTGCCCTGACATAACATTTTACATCCCTAGCAAGCTTATGCATATTTACTCAGAAGCAAATCCCACTGAATCCAATGGAATTTACTCCCTGTTAAGCATGTATTGGATTGCACCAACAGTCAGAGCTAGGGAATGGGGGGTGGTGGAGAAAGAGAGGTGCCCCAAACTTGCACCTTGATTTCTGCTGAGCCTTTTTATTCCCACCATAGCCAGATTCAGACATTATACTGTACAAGTGTACAGATGTCTGCACACTCATACATGTGCTTGTGTGAATGCCTGTACCTGTGTTCATGTTAAAAGTAAACCTGGGTACAGGCCCCTCAAATGCATAGTACAGATAGGGAATATACTGCTGTACCTGTGTTGAACATAACATATGAATGACTGTATCTGTGTACAGAGCTATACCTGTGTACACTGAACACTCATTGTACGAGTGTTGAATATAATATGTGAATGGGTCTCATGTATAATGGACTTCTCTGCCACACTGAATTCTTACATAAGAACATAAGAAGAGCCTTCTTGGATCAGGCCCACGGTCTCCCAAGTCTAGCATCCTATTCCCCACAATAGGAACATAGGAAACTGCCATATACTGAGTCAGACCATTGGTCTATCTAGCTCAGTATTGTCTTCACAGACTGGCAGCGGCTTCTCCAAGGTTGCAGGCAGGAATCTCTCTCAGCCCTATCTTGAAGAAGCCAGGGACCAGATGCTTCTGGGAGCCCACAAGCAGGAGATGAGGGCCTGCCCCTCTCCTGCTGTAGCAGCCCTGCAGCTGGTATTCAGATGCCTCTTGTTTCGGAACCTGGAGGTAGCCTATAGCCCTGAAGACTCCTGACATTGGCTCGGCTGGGTGTGCTGCCCTCTGCAGTAATAGAGGGTTGGTATAGGAGAGTTCCTTATTTGGAGAGACTGTGCCCTTGTGGAAGTGGGAATATTGAGATGATTGTCCCTGTGCTTCTGTATTGTTCTTTCTATCACGAGCTGCGTTCCAAATATATTGCTCCTCTCATTCTTAGATACTGACAATTCAGATGAATTTTATATAAACTTATTTCCTTCTGATAAATACACTTATGACTCGCACTCAATAGCCAAATTCTGTACGGCTGAAATTAAAATCCGCTCATGGTGTGTCAGAAATGGTCAATTTTAATCATCCCTCCTTTTTCTTTTTAATTTTGTTTTATCTTATATTTTTTAATCTCAATCTTCTATGTAACTGATTCTTTATATGGATATGCATGTATGTGTTTATACTGATATCTACTCTCAGGGTAGATTTATTTGATCTGGATTGTGTATTTGATCAAAGATCGCAATAAACTAAACTGAAACTAAACTAGCCCTGAAGACTAGTAGCCATTGATAGCCCTGTCCTCCATGAATTTGTCTAAGCCTGTTTTAAATCCATCCAAGCTGGTGGCCTTCACCAAATCCCATGGCAGAGAATGCCATAGATTAATTATGCACTATGAGAAAAAGTGCTTCCTTTTGTCAGTCCTAAATTTCATGGCAATCAGTTTCATTAGATGATCCCTGGTTCTAGTGTTGTGAGAGAGGGAGAAAAACGTATTTGTATCCACTTTTTCCATACCATGCATAATTTTATAAACCTTTACTCCTGCTATGAACTAGCACTGAATTTGTCATGCACAGATTCCCATCTGACCCATGAGAGGCAGTGATTGCGGTCTATTGGCTCAGAATGCGTGCCGATTCCCAGGCTACAACTGGCAACTCTTTTATGCTTTTTATCCCACAGACCCACTGCCTCCCCTTCCCATCAAGCATCTACCAAATGTCCAGATCTGATTACAGTATTTGCCTTTTTTACATTCAGATTTGTAATCCTCCTGGGTATATGTAATCCACAAAATAACAGGTATTTCCTTGATAAACATGCAGAATCATGGTCCTAAGAAAGAAGACATTAACCAAATTTAAACAGAGGTCCAAAACAACAACTTCTACCATACTGGAGCTAAAGAAACAGTACTATTATCAATCTGGAGCCAGTCTACTAGTCACTATTTTGGACTAGGCTCAGGGACATAACGTGAGCTAATAAGCAGCTTCCACCACATACCAGAGTACCCAGCACTGGCAAATGACAATCTGCCTAAAGGAAATCGCCAGTTGCAGTTTTCCCTTTTCTATCCTCCTGCAACAGATGGATGCTGGAGGAACTGAGGAGGGGTAAGGAAATGTTCAGAGGACAAACTGTTACACTCCCTAGTCACATCCTCTTCAGCCCTGATAACAATAGGGCAAGTTGTTCTGCTGTCCTTCAGCCAGATCCCAGCTCAGTGAAGATTCAAGAAGAGTAAACCTCTGAGTCGTTCATATCTATAATTTGAAACAGTATCTTTGCTATGTAAATTACTCAGTTCTTCTCAGTAAAACTCCAATTCCTGAGCCGGTTGGTGCTTCCATTACTTCTCAAAAGGGATTCTCAATTTGCAATATCATCCACTTCTACAAACTGTAAACCAAAAGGCTCTTGGGCAGATCTTTTTCTGTTCAGGGAGAGGGAACAGAGTTTGGGAAAGCTGACACCTTAGGAGCACAGGGAGCTATCTTACACCATGTCAGACCATTGGTCCATATAGCTCAGTATTGCTTACACAGTCTGGCAGCAGCTTCTCAAAAGTTTCAGGCAGGAGTCTCTCTCAGCCCTTCCTGGAGATGCCAGGGAGATGCCATCTCTTCTGCATCCAAAATATATGCTCTATTACTAAGCTACAATTCCATCCTTAGAATAACAGCCTTACAACAGTTCGTTGGTAAGGACAGATTCCTACCTCACTTGGGGTAGTAGATTTGTGCTTGTCCATGTAATTCACTGCCAACAAACCCCAGACAGCTACCAAGAAGCACAGGTAGCAACAGCTCATCTATGTTTAAAAGCATTAAAGCCTCCTATGGTAGGAGGCTAAGGAGGCAGATCCAATTAAACAAACCCCTGCTGTTTAATAGTGTGTTGGGGAGGGGCAGTGGGAGATAATTTTTTCCCTATTTTTCTTCTTTAATAGCAAATAACATCTTCTGAAAAGAGCTTAGAGGTTAAGAAAAAGGCAGCTAATTAATATTGTGATGGTGGAGTCCATAATTAGCCCTGGAGGAGCCTGTAGGGCACCTATCATTATCTTCCCATTCCAAACAGCAAGATTCCTTTCCTACTCAGAGCTAGAGCTCCAGGGATTCCTTGGCACAGGTCGAGAGAAGGGAGATTAAAAAACAGAATCTTAGAGGAATAAAAAGTTCTCTGCTTCAGTTTGCTCTCAAAATGGTTTTCTAACTTTTGCACTAGTGTTCAAAGTTAGCCATCTATAAGAGACCGGCAAGCAGGAGAAGAGGAGGGTTTCAGGACAATGTTACCAGCCAGGTCTGGCCACACCACTAGGCACACCTAAGCAGCTGCCTAGGATGGCACTACACAGGGTCAGCTGCGGTGAGAATTTGCGCCATTTCCATTTTTTATTCTATGCATGGTGATTTCACAGAATTTGGCTTGCATCCTCACGGCTTTTTGTTTGCAGCAAACCAAATGGCCTTGTTCTCAGACAGTACATTTCTGTTAATGAATCCCAAAATGGCACTTGATCTGATCTTATTTAGATCCCTAAAAGGGTACGGAGCACTTGAGTGTCTACTTCTTAGAATATAAGCTCATTAGAGAAAAGACAGCAGGACATTGTGTACATAGAGCTTGCTAGATCAATGGACTCCTGATCGTCAGGGATTGAAGCTTCCTTATTCTGTACAAGCCAGAGAAAAAGATGCCAGAATTTTTAGATTCTGGATCCAGGGCCATCACGCGATGACCAAGTGTCCAAGGGGACAGTTTAGTTCAGAGAAAGTCATCAGCAATTCCTGTGCAAAAACTAAGTTTTGAAAGGCCCATTGTTCAACACAAACATTTCATGCAGCATGGAGAAAGGAAAATGCACCCACATTTCAGATTCAGATCAGCCAATCTATTAAATGAAGCCAACATGGCAAAACTTATGAAGGGTTGTTCATCTTCCAAAACTCAGAATTATAGAAAATTTCAAGCAGAACCAGACAACTAATAGGTAGGATAGAGGCTCCCAAAAATCTCAGATTTAACGTAAAAACCGGTTGCATGTTTGTTTTATTACACTGCCGCCCTAATTTCATCCTACCAACAACCTTGCAAGGTGGGTTATGTTGAGAGATAGGGACTGGCCCAGAGCCACCCACTGAGTTTCATGTGTAGCTCTCGAGGAATGGAGCTTCTCTGCTGTTCCTTACAGGCTCCAGTGATGCCCTCACACACTATCATCACTTCTCCTGTATTTCCTGCACTTTTCAGACACTGCCACAAATGTCGTTGTACCAGTTCTGTCAGTTTTCATGCGGGGGGTGGGTGGGTGGGAGGGAGAGAGAAGACAGGTGCTTCAGCTCCATAGCAAAAATGCCTGTTTGTTTTTTAATCCTCAACAATAAATTCCTAACGGTAAGTTCTTTAGAAAATGTACTTTTTACTTGAACTGGATTCTGATAGGGGGCATAATTAAACCAGTGTGTGTGAATGAGGGGGCAACAGTTCACATGGTTTTAAATATATAACACATTCCCCTGATCATTTGTTGCTTTTCATAAATGGCTTCCTTCCCCAGTCTGTAGGAGGGGGATGAGCCAAGCTATGTATTAACCGAGAAAGGGATCTACGTACCACAGTGAAAACAGCACACGAAGGGGCAGCTGCTCGGTGGTAGAGCATCTGCTTTTCATGCAGAAAATCCCAGGTTCAATCCATGGCACCTCCAGATAGGGATGGGGGAGAGTCCTGCCTACAGTCTTGGAGAGCCACTGCCAGTCAGCGTAGACAGTCCTCTGTTCCTAAGCCATCCCATATACTAAGAGACTAGGAAGCAAGCCTTGAAAGCATCTCTGTTCTAAAAAGGGAATGCGGCCACTCCCTCTTGCATCCATTCTTTAACCTCAGGGCTTTTCAATCTATGCTATGTTCCTAGGAGCCCTGGGATTCCTGGAAGCTTATGAGGAATTCCCTGGTGAGAAGAAGCTGGCACTGAACACAGCTTGTCCATCACTACCAATCTTTTCCTGCAACTTGCAGAGCTGTGAGCCCATCTTCCACCACACACTCTGTTGGTGTAGGGCAACTGCCAGACCCTAGAAGCCTGGCTGCCACCCCTCATGAATAGAGCACACCCTAAAATGCATCTCAGAAGCTTCTGCAATATGCAGGGCAGACAAATGCAGGCACAACAGGCTTCCTGAGGTAAGGAAGCATGAAAGCTGCTGCAGGCTGCCCTGCAGCATTTGCATGTGAAGGCATTTCCTTGTGAGTAGTACAAAAGCTTATTAATCTACTGATGTGTCCCCTTTCCAAGGCTACGGGGGAACCCTACTGGGTTGGAAAAGGGTGGGTGGGTGGTGGGTGGGAGGTAGGGTTGCCAACTGTCCCTCATTATGCAGGATGTCCCTCATTTCAGGGATGGGAAGTTGGTCCCTATAGGGACAGCATTTGTCCCTCATTTATTCAATAGCATATAATTCAATTACATAGACCTCAATGATACTCAGGCTCTTGATTACCACTGCATACACCTCCCAGCCCCACCAGCCAACCCCCCAAACTTGTGTCCCTCATTCTGGAATTGCCAGGAAATATAGGACCAATAAAAGGAGGTACTTTTTCACACAATGCATAACCAACTCTGCCACAAGATGTGGTGGCAGCTGAAACCTGGATGGCTTTAAGAGGGGTTTGGATAACTTCATGGAGGAGAGGTCTATCAACGGCTACGAGTCGGAGGGCTATAGGCCACCTCTAGCCTCAAAGGCAGGATGCCTCTGAGTACCAGTTGCAGGGGAGTAACAGCAGGAGAGAGGGCATGCCCTCAACTCCTGCCTGTAGGCTTCCAGGGGCATCTGGTGGGCCACTGTGTGAAACAGAATGCTGGACTAGATGGGCCTTGGGCCTGATCCAGCAGGGCTATTCTTATATTCTTATGAACTTGTGTCCCTCATTCTGGCAATGAAATTTTGGCAACCCTAGTGGGAGTGCACCATCACAGCGTGACTCCTCGGTGATGGCTCCCCTAAACCCCACCAGTGCTCCTCCCCATCACTCTGGGCAAATTTGTGCGGTGACGCAAATGGCCTCTGCACATGCATGGACGTCACTCTAATTTATTTATTTAGCGCATGTATATACCGCCCTATGCAATAAGTTCCTGGGTGGTTCACAATATAAAAATGGCCTCCATGCTTGCGCGGAGGACCAAACCAGGGCCCTGCCAGCTCGGAGTGATGGGGAGGAGTGTTGGTAGGGCCTAGGGGAGCTGCCACCATCACTGAGGCGCTGCACTGCTACCACAGCACAAATGATAACCTCCCACCCCCGCCCTTTTTCAACCCCTTAGGGTCCCCCTGGTACTTGTAAAAGGAAATCCTTACTGGATTCCCCTTTGCAAGCACTAGAACCAGTTGAACTGGGCTGAACCAGTTCAATCTGGGCCCAGTTCGGCTCGGATTTGGACTGCCCCCCTTTTTGGATGGCCAGTCCAGTTCAAGCTCAAACTAGTTGAACTGCAGCGGTTTGAGTCGAACCCAGTTTGAACTCAAACCGGTCTGCATATCCCTACCTGGGTGATTATTTTAGGGCCCTCTGCAAATACATCAAGGGTTCATTTCAAAATAGGGAAATTATTCTTTTTTACATTTGTATTGTATCTTTCTTTTATTATAGAACCCCAGGCACAGTGCATAGGAGACACAGTGCATAGGGGTCACAGGCAGTCTCCCATCCAGGCACTGACCAGATGTAGACCTGCTTAGTTTAGCAAGGTAGTTAAATCACACTGCCAAAAACCAATCTCTGCAAAGCTCAGAATCTAACACAATGCCGGGTAGATAAAATTTGGAAGAGTCTCCCCCCCACCGCCCCCGCTGCTGGCCCATGAAAAAAATCCCTCTCCATCTGTTCACCCCATGTCTCCTCTTTTCCACTAAACCCTTCAAGAGTGCAGCCAAAGCCTCTCCCCAACCAGCACATACACCCACTCACATCACACACTCTTCTCCTTACAATTTCTGAGTTTAACCAAGTGAGAAACGAGAAGGGGAAGCAAGGAGGGGGTGTAGAGGAGAATGAGCACACAACCAAGGGGTGTGGAGGAGGAGGAGGAGGAGGAGGGAGTGAGCAGCTGATGAAAAATGATGGCTGATGCAGTGCTGCAGACGAACCTGCCCAGAATAATAAACGGCTGCATTACACCTCTGTCCTGCCAGGCGGAGATCATGCATTGGAAGAGGGGAAGCCCCTTCCTAGCAATAAACAGGCAGAAGTGCAAATGACAGTGCCCATCACTCTTCAGTCCACAGAGAGGAGTTGGGGATGGCTGTTTGGGATGAGATCTGATATCTCTGGAGATCTGAGATCTCTGGAGGGACAGCTACCTAGGCAGAAGGACAGAAAGGAAAAGCCAATCACATAAATCCTATTTAGACTTTATGTTGCACATGTGTAGTATGTGTTTTTGTGTGAATGGCAGAACATGTGTTCAGTTTAAATACAGACCTGGGTACAGGGCCCCTCAAACACAGCATACAGACAGGAAGTGTAGATAATTGTATGTGCATATACTATATACAGATTGTACATTATATGAGCTTTTATCGTGCTGGAATCCATACTCATGTCTACCTGGGAAGATTGTGGGGTGGGAAAATTGTGAGCACATACACTTCAGTAAAGTTATTTTCCGACTGTTCTCTTTGGTTTTATGTCCTTTTTTATGGACACCAAAAAGAAATGAAGGAATTATTTTCTTACAATTCTGCATGCAACTGAAACTGATCTTACTTGGGAGGAAGCCCCAATGCATACGCTGGTGAAAATGTTCTGTAGCATTACACAGGTGGAGCAAAGAGGTTGCTGCAAAGCTGCGTAACTCAGCCAAAGGCTTGCTGCATAGCCAGTTGTGAAGCATACCCACTCCCTTCCCTCCTATGTACTTTTTAGCTTCCATAAATATGTCCCTGGGGGTTGCACAGTTCTCAAGGACATATCTCTGAAAGCCCAGAAATATTTCTGGAGGGAGGGGAGAGCAGCGCAAATTATGGCAAGTCTTTGGCTGAACTCTGCAACAGCTCTTGCCCCACCCTTGTAAAGCTGCAGAACATGTCAGCCGGTGGAACTTATTTGCATGTCAACATGCACAAAATCAGATTGCATATGTACTAAAACATAGGAGAAAAACAGGCAGAGACATTGCCCTGCTACAAAGGAAGCAAACTGCTTCTCCACCACTATCTGATCCTCTGTTCCTTAGCCCTACTTCATTCATTTAGCACCCACTGACCATTCCCACATTCCTAGTTTGCCCATCTTATGGAAGATGTAGGCTCTGTGAATCAGGGGACATGTCAGTTCAGTGTTCTGAATGACACCCAGTACACTGCTGGCAATAAAAAAGAAAAATGCATAGGACGACACCAGATTAGGAATGTAAAGCAAAAACAGATGCTTCCTGATCCTTCTTCCTGCCCTGAGAAAGCAAGAGAGTTTGTGAGGAAAGCAGAATAGTGTCGCATGAAATGACCCAGCATTAATCCTGCAGGAGCCCAAACCTTGGGAATGTACTTATGAACATATGAAAAAGTGGAATATAAATATTCATAACAAAACAGCAACAACCTGCCTTATAGCAATACAGACCACTGGTCCATCTTGCTTAGTCTTGTCTACACTGATTGGCAGCAGCAGCATTCCAAGGTTTCGGAGGGAGTTCTTTTACAGCTATACTGGAAATTCAAGAGAATGAACATGGGACCTTCTATATGTAAAGCAGATGCTCTATCACTAATGGCCCCATCTGCATAGCTGTGCTAGTAATCAGATCTGATTGCAGTCAAGATCCTCTGACTTGCAGCACAAAATGATTGTACATGATGGTTAATGTACAAGTGCCCTAAGAAAATAGTCACCCTAATAAAAGCAAAAAACCCTCCCCAAAACACCAACCTGGTGGCTGGTAACTATTGTCGCTAAGATACTGAACAATATTCATTGAAGATTCTGTGTGCATGCTCAGATTTTTTCACAGCACCTATCAACTCATACACAGTGACTAACAACTTGAACGCAGGATTTCAATTTAATTCATGTTAGTGACTGAGTACAGAAGCAGCAGTGTAGCAGTTATACTGGATCAAAACATAAACCAGACTTTGACGTCTTTTTTCAGCACACCCTTTCAAGAGAGGACCCCCCCCGGATCTTTTATTGTTATCTGGAGGCAGAGGGTTAGGGAAAGCTCCCGCTTGACAAATAACTGGCAAACTGACACAATTGCTGCACAACTGGCCCTAGCCAAACAGGACATAATACTCCTTGCTCTTCTATCACTTCTGCCACTCTCTGCACAGAAGGGGGAAAATGATATAGCAATGCCTTCATCAGCAAATGATGCCTCCTCTCATCTTTATCATGTTTGCCCTGCCAACACTCCTGAGTTGTCAGCAGCTCTGTTATACCAATATGCATGAAGGGAGGAACTGAGGCAGAGAGAAAGTGACTTAACCCAGACAGAACTGGGGCCTAAGCCTCATCTACACATCCCCAAGGCAAGCCAATCCTGCACTATTTATGTGGCTCTAATTCCAGCCCTATTGAGTGCTTCCTCCTGCCCTCGCCTAAGGGAAGTGAAAAACAAAAGTGCATGCCTTGCCAAGTCATCGCAAACACAAACACCCCCCCCCCCCCCGCCCCAGACCTCTGTTCTCTTTCTAAACATCCCGCAGATAACTGTTTGCAGGTCTGAAACTCAGACTGAACACTGGTGACGCGCCCTTTTACCTATGGGGAACCCACACTAGCTCTCAAAAACCTCACCCATAACATGCACGCCCCCCCACCATCCAGAAGGACAGTGGTGGAGCCTGACTGCTGGTGGCCTATGTGTGGCTGCAGCAGCAGCCCCGCTGACCCCGCATATGACCTCAGATGCGGGAGGCATGGTCTGGCTCCCGAATGGAGACACGGGAGGCATTCGGGCTCCCGAATGCGGCCCTTTCGGGAGTTAAACTCCAACTCTCAAATGGAGCCTCAAGAGTTGGAGTTTAACTCCTGAAGGGGCCGCACGGCCCCTTCAGGAGCTAAACTAAGACGCAGGAGTGCAAGTTTAGCCAGCCTGACATCACCCCTGCATTCCTCTTCCTACTAGGGAAGAGTCGCTCCTGGCTGTGCTGCGAACGCAGTGCCAGCCTTAGTTTAGTTCCCGAAGGGGCTGCATAGCCCCTGCTCGGGAGCTAAACCTGCACCCCTGCATCTGACATCAGATGCGGGGTGTGTGTCGGGGTCGTGAGGCACGGCCCCTGATTGGGCGTGGCCCGGGTTCTTTGAACCCGTTGGCTCAATGGTGACTCTGCCCCTGCAGACGGATGTGTTTAATCCAGGCCTGCTCAACTTAGGCCCCGCCAGCTGTTTTTGGACTCAGATCAGATCAGATCATGCCATAGAGTTGGTGTCGACTCCTCCAGACCACAGAGCCATGTTGTTTTCTTGGTAGAATATAGCAGGGGTTCACCGTTGCCTCCTCCCACACAGTATGAGATGATGCCTTTCAGCACCTTCCTATAGAGCTGCTGCCCAATATAGGTGTTTCCCAAAGTCTGGGAAACATACCAGCGGGGATTCGAACTAATAACCTCTTGCTCCCTAGGCAAGTCACTTCCCTGCTGAGTCATTAGGGCTCTGGGAAACTCAGGATGTAAACTGGCTTTTAAGACATATTTTAACTGGCTGTCATTAGTTGTTAGTTTTTGGGAACATTTTGTTGTATTGACGATGTATTGCTTTGAGCTGCCTTGAGCAATAATTATGACAGCAAAGTGGAGTTCAAATGTTCATTAAACAAACAAATAATAAAATAAAATAAAATAAGAATTCCTCTTCTGGCACAGAGTGGTAAAGGGATTCCTTTGTGTTGCTGTAGCTACATGCCTAAGCCCCATAGAGATAATCCCTCCCTGTCATTTAAAAACTACACAGAAATTCACAACTTCCCAGGCAGCAAGGAGTCAGCACAGCTCACACATGTCTGCAACTTAGAAACTTGGAGGCTCAGACTGTGCTTCTTGGACAGGAGTGGTCAGCCCAAGGCCTTTCTGCTGTAGTTGGACTATAACTCCCATCACCCCATATGTAATACATCCTGTTTGGGGATGGTGGGAGTTGTAGTCCAGCAACAGCTGGAAAGCCTCAGGCTGATCACCCCTGTTCTAGGACCGATACACAGGTGTCTCCAAACTGAAATGCACTGCTGACTTCCCCTGAAGGTACCAACCGCTCTAGGTGTGCCCTCATTGTCCTCTTGTTTTAACTGGCCTCCAGAGGTGTGCACAGAGTCCAAAGTTCTTCTCAGAAATAGGTGGGGGACTCCAAAGTATATCTACAGTAACAAAGAAGCTTTTGCTCACACTGTTTTCTGCTAGGATTTTGTTCAGCAGGGCAGCAGCCTTTGTGCACTTCAGAAGGACCTGTTCACGCAACAGATAACTATGAAATGCCACCACTGAACACTGGAGCTTTTTGTGGGGATTAGCTTCCTCAAACATATCTTTATAAGCATGAGAACCAGAATATTGCTTTTGTTGGGTTTTGTTTTTTTTTAAAGGGGGGTAAACTGTTGAGATTCCATATTAAATTACATGCAGGCACACACCAGCAATCCTGGTTAAGGTCCTAAAAGGAAAACATGTGCCACAGAATGCACACTGAAGGAATGGCTGTTTGGAAGAACAGGACTGGACCAAGTCCAGGAGACCAGACCAAGTGGCGATTCAGAATGTCCATGCACGTGGGAAGAACCCTATTTATTTCCTCAGCCGTTTCTAGGCAGATCAGACTGGGCCAGTTCCCAGGGACTGTTGGGAAGTGCTACTGAATGCAGTACAGCACAAACCTTTAGACAGCTGAGACAGAGAAGAATGATCTTTCTCAGGGATGAAAGTGATTAAAGCAGGCACAGACAGTCGGAGATCAAAGAGCAGAGATCAAGTGCGGACGATTATTCTATTCAGTTTGGCATCCAAAAGGGAGGCTGCAGGGAAATGTGTCTGGGCTCATTCAGCAGCCATGCCTCACACAATTCTCTGGTACTTGCTTGCCAAAGCCAAGGACAGTGGGAAAATGACATCCCCTCCCTCCCTCCCCATCTTCCTCCAGAATTTTAATCAACTCCGGCTCTCAGCCAGAAGTTTCTCTGCCCCGCCAAGCACCACCTGTCCACAGGCGGAAACTGAAGCTGTGATTTGGCAGCTGTCCCAGAAGACTGGGTCCTATCCTGATGACACTTGTGCCAGTCTACATTTCAGAGGGTTGCAAAGGAGCTCCTTTCCAGCCATTGTTCATGCAAGTTCAAAACACTGAGCCAGGTGGAGATGCCTTTACAGGAAAAAGAATGCAGGGGTGGGGAGAGAAGCACTGGTCCCTTCCTCCTCCTATGCCTCCCCCTACCTCATGGCCTCTAGACATTTTTCTCCCTTCCCAGTTCTGAGCCATGAAGGGAGAAAAAGGGTTGCAGCAATGACTCAGGCATGCCTGCTCAACTTCGGCCCTCCTGAAGATGTTGGTCTACAACTCCCATAACCCCTGACTATTGGCCACTGTGGCTGGGGGTTATGGGAGTTGTGCTCCAAAAACAGCTGAGGGGCCTTGAGCAGGCCTGGCAGAGGAATGGGAGGGAGGAGGGTTTAGTGCCCCTCTCCCAGACACTCTCTTCAATAGTAAAGGGAGTGTATGGGGGAAAGGTACCCTCCTCCCTTCTCTCTCTCTCTCTCTCTCTCTCTCTCTCTCTCTCTCTCTCTCTCTCTCTCTCTCTCTCTCTCTATATATATATATATGAGGCATGGAAAGAATAGTTCCTTCATATCTGCTTAGAGACATGCCAGTCTAAGATCTGGAATTTCAAAGTTGTAATTTTGACTGCCACAATGTTCTCTAATGAGGAATGAATTTCCATCAGACGCTTCTGGTAAAGCAGATTAGGAACATAAGAAACTGAGTCAGACCATAGATCCATCTAGCTCAGTATTGTCTCCACAGACTGGCAGCGGCTTCTCCAAGGTTTCAGGCAGGAGTCTCTCTCAGCCCTATCTTGGAGAAGCCAGGGAGGGAACTTGGAACCTTCTGCTCTTCCCAGAACAGCTCCATCCCCTGGCAGGGGTGGGGAACCTTGGCCCTCCAGCTGTTTTTGAACTACAATTCCCACCATCCCCAGCCACAAGGCTGGGGATGATGGGAGTTGTAGTTCAAAAACAGCTGGAGGGCCAAGGTTCCCCACCCCTACCTGAGGGTAATATCTTACAGTGCTCACACATGTAGTCTCCCACCCATATGCAACCAGGGTGGACCCTGCTTAGCTAAGGGGACAGGCCATGCTTGCTACCACAAGACCAGCTCTCCTCTTAATATTATTCATATTAAAGGGAAGTGGCCCTTAGCTGAGTGATAGAAAACCTGCTTTGCATGCTTAAGGTCCCAGGCTCACTCCCTGGCATCTCCAGACAGAGCTGGGAAAGACTCCTGCCTGAAACCTTGGAGAGCTGCTGCCAGGCAGTATAGAAATTAGAACTAGATAGAATAATGGTCTAACTTGATATAAACAGGCTCATATGTTCACTCTTATAGCTACCTCCATATATTCAGTCGGCATAATAAATACCACAAGTTTTCTATGTAGACAAGCACCTCTATGAAGGAATTAGCATGCAATACAATCCGCATGCAAAACATTAGAAATAATCATTTTCAGAATATAGAGGATCTACAGATCCACCTGCCAGCTCACCAGGGGCGAGTACCCTCAGCCCTCTGGTGAGCAGGACACTCAGCAACAGAGAGATCTCGTCCCCAAAGATCTAATTTTCACTGTCATTTTTGAGAGGCTAAGAAACGGCAGGAATCTTCTCTGAGCAGTAGGAGACGGCTCCTCCCGCTTTTTCTTACCATCTCCATATCCCAGTGTCAATGACAGAAGACTCGTTTCTCTCTCCTGAGTCCTCTGCCAATATGCCAGAAAAGGATCTGAGGGCAAAGAGGAGATTGGTGGCAACCGCAAATAATGGCTAGCTAGTGAGCTAAGCCTAAATTTGTAGATCCCTGTTCAGATACATGTTAACTTCCTGCATGCACAACAACACAATTGCAACTTCCCAGTGTGCATCTTCACAGCAAAACATTCCTGTGTAAAGGCATTACATGACGATCTACATGCAAGCCGAGTAAGAGAAACAACAAGGAAATGCTTTCCATGCAGAAACTGTGGAATGTTTAAAGCAATCCTAAAACAAGGCAAATGGATACACATGAGAGTGAAGGCTCTTTCTTTATAACTGTTAAAAGCTCCATTTGGGTCTGACTACGATATCTCACACCAAGGCGTCTGGCACATCCAGGCATACCTGCAGCTGTGACAACCCTGCCACTCATCATCAAGACAAGGTTGAAGAGGTTGGTTCCAAAACCAAACACATTTCACCCACCCCCTTTCCACCAAACATAGGCGCACACACCTTGTTTTTACTGGGACAAAATAAAAGCAGCAGCTGTTTATTTTCTTACCTGGCTCTCATAAGCACTCTCTCTTTACTTTTTGTTGCTATGGAAAAATGTAACATGCAGCTTCAACAGAGGGGATGCTATTTATCAGAGCTAAAAATTGGAGGGGGGGATATGTTAATGGGAAAATGGTGAAGAAAGGCCTTCAGGGAAGGCTACGGTAGAGAGAGCAAGAACACTTGTGGCTTTGATCTCACAGAATATCTGAACAGGTCTATTCTCTGCTCCTCATCTATGAAACTACAGTAGTTGTGCCATGGAAGTCTCTATACAATACACTTGTGAGAGGCTTTATCCCATAATCAACTATCATAACCCTCCAAAAGAGTAATCTGTGAGATACTGGTAGAAACTACTTTCAGGTGCTATATAAACACTTGGCAAGGTGTTAGAGCAATCCTGCCATAGAAGAGGAAAGCTGGCTGTAGCATCCATGTAACATTCATTACACATTGCGTGGTGTAGTGGTTAGAGTGCTGGACTAGGACTGGGGAGACCTGAGTTCAAATCCCCATTCAGCCATAAGACTTGCTGGGTGACTCTGGGCCAGTCACTTCTCTCTCAGCCTAGTCTACTTCACAGGGTTGTTGTGAAAGAGAAACTTAAGTATGTAGTACAACGCTCTGGGCTCCTTCGAGGAAGAGCGGGATATAAATGTAATAATGATAATAATAATAAAAAGAAGATCCATATGGGCAAAGCACACAAATGTGAATGTTCCCTCTTTAAGCAGATACCAAAGACTTATGCTAGACCAGAGTGCCATCATTGGCAGTGTGGAAAGCCAACGTTGTCCAAATGACATAGGGCCCAATATAGCTCCAGTTGAATACAGCTGGACATGTGCAACAACTAAGTCACACCCCCAAATCTAGACACACTTCTCAATCAACTAAATGCACCAGTGAAGCAAGGGAGCAGCAATTTTTGATGCCCACCCCTTCCACAGGAAGCCTTCTGTACCACCCCCAAAAAGTACAGCCCTCCAGGATGTATTTGTGGGTGGTACAGAGGGCTTCCTGAGAAAGGGGAGGGCAGCAAAAGTTACCACTTTCCTGATACAGTTAGTTGGAAGTTCTTTTAGGCTGCTCTCTCATTGCACTGGTGCATCCTTGCTTTATATGCCAGTCACTGACTCTCGCTCTTTCACGTGTCAGAGAGTGAGAGTGAGATAAAGATTCCTCAATATCAATTTAGGGATCACATGGTGTGCATATGGTTATAGTGAAGGCCTTTTTATTTTGCCGGTAGGCAAGTAGCTCTTATTCCAATTAACCCTTAACAACTCAGCCCAGCAGGTCCAGCAGAACAATGGCAGTCTGCCCTTGCCAGTGGCCAACATTAGTCTTACTAATGGGGGTACTGAGTCCTTATCAATTGTGTGATAAGTCCTCCAGCAAGAAACAGATTTGAGGAGACAGTTGTTAATGTGCTTAAACAGAGAGGGTGCTTCCAGAAATGCAAGGAACTTGTTTAAAAATATGGATTTATTTTATTAAGAGAGAAAGTTTACAAAATGAAAAACCTTCCTGTGAGACTTCTTTAAAAAAAATAAAAATCTTGGGTAATGATACTCTCCTCCCCAGTGCAAAGCATGGTATTTTATACAACGTGATTACAAGGCTCCCATCACACCTTTTAATTAGCACTCAGCACCAGGGCATATTTGAATGCCAAGCAAGGTTGACTCACCTCTGCAGAAGTTATTTTGTCAGAGAAGGAAAGAGAGAGAGAGAGAGAGAGAGAGAGAGAATCTGAAGCCTACCAACACAGTCAAGGAAAAATAAGAGAAAGGAGATGTGTTAAGTGCTACCTCCGAGGGTTATTTCTGGATACGAGAACACCATGTGGAGACAGCAAGTGTTGACTCCACTGTCATGGGAGAGGGTGCTCAAGTCTCACTTTCTCTCTGCCTGCACCCATGCTACAGCCTGGTCTGGCAGGAGAAGAGCATCATATCTGGCAGACATCCACGGGTTTAAAGAAAGTGACTATATATCAATTTCCTTTCTTTGGCTCAGGTTTAATCTCCAAATGGGAAGCAGTCACCACTGCACAGTTTAGGTTAGATGTATCTACTCCCATCCCAGGAGAATAGTGCAGTGATTACATTTTTGAGGTAACCAGAAAGATTCCACAAATAAACCAACAAGTGGTAGTGGTGGTGGTGGTGTGAGTCAAGATTCACAGGAACAGATTTTCACTAGCCTTATGACCCCTCTCTGAAGTTTTAGCAGCATAAACCTTTTAAAAATATATCCAAACAGAAAGTTCTCAGATGAATTCACTATTATTTTTCATACATATTAAACTTTGGGGTTTGAAGATCTGTGTCAATGTTTCTTCGGTATATTGAAATGCATACTAATTTCATGTCTAGTTCACTCCAGAGACCCCTTGTCCAAGCCTGTCTCACAAACGAAACTGATATGAATAACGATGATGACATGATATTGGCATTCATTTAATTACTTTAAAGCAACACCAGCAGGAATTTTATGATCACTGCAGAATAAAAACTAACACTGGAGGCAGACTCTCAGCTACAAGCAGCATTGCCAACCCAGTCAAACCACTACTTAAGAGATAATTAGCCTGTGGAATTCCTTGTTACAGGACAGGGTGATAGCTATTAGCATAAATGACTTTTAAAAGGATAAGATCAATACCTGAAGTATAGATCTGTTGAGAATATTATCTATGACGGACAGAAGCATTGCCTCCACATTCAGAGACAGCATACTTCTGACAATCAGATCGTGGGAACTATCAAGGGATGTATTTTGACATCATGATCTGCTTGTTAACTTTCCTGTGACATCTGCTCAGACACTGAGCAGATACTTCATATGTCCGCTCTCCTCGCAGACAGACGATCATGCCTGCAGCCCTGGGTGGCTGGATGGGCCACCCACACGACTACCGGCTCCGTCACGGAGCCGGTGGGGGCTGCGGGGATATGGGGCCACCACATGGCCCCCAGAAGTTCCAGGATGCCCAGTGCGAGTGTGTGAGGCATTCTGGAGAGACCCGTGAGGCCGGGAGGCTGAATGCAGCCTCCTGGTCAGGGGTCTACTTGTGTGTCGCCACACACCGTGGCGGCACACAAGTAAAAAAACTGAGGCTAATGGAACGCTCACTCCATTAACCTCATTTAAGGGGAGGGGGAACTAGGCGGGCTAGCCGCCTTGGAACCACTGGCTCACCCACAAGCCCGGTGGTTCCCATGATCAGTAGAAAGCAGGCTAGACTCCCTTAGCCCACTTTCTACTGATCGTGGGAATAACTTCACTGTTAAAGACAGAATGCTGGGTCACTGAACTAACATGCAAGTCCTACATTCTTATGAGCTTTCCCCCCCACCAAAATGTTCAATCACTTTTTAGCATGGTACCAACTGCAGTAAATATTATGCCAATTTAATATTCTCTCTCTCTCTCTCTCTCTCTCTCTCTCTCTCTCACACACACACACACACACACACACACACACACACACACACACAAACTCTTTCAGATGTTTTACAGGGCGACTGGTACTTTGAATCTACACATTCTACACATTCAGGGTATCAATTGCTGCTAGTCCACACAGACACATTGTGCCAAAACAGTGGCAAGAGCTGTAAATCTGCACGGCATTTAAATCTGCACGGTGGCGGCATCTTCTTGGTGGTGCTTCCTCATTTGGTGCTCCCATAGCTGCTCTAAGAGAGAAATCCACAGGTGCCTTAATGCCATAATCATTCACTGTTCTTTAGTTCTTCCATCAGTATGTGTTACTATTAGCAAGGACAGTAATACTGTCCTTACTAATAGCAACATGACATCCTATTTCTGTGAGTAAAATTCTCAGGCAAATATTGAGAAATGTGCTTGCATTCCTTCATACAACCTGGGAAAAGGCCGGCAACCTAGCACATCTCCATTACTAGAGATTAGAGGACACCCCCTTCCACATTGTTCAGTCAGTGTGCAGGAACAATCGGAGAGTTAAGATTCCAGTCTAGCTTCCCTGTGCTGAACAATCCAGGACCCGCTCAGAATCCCAGAAACAGCACTTGCAGACTGCAACTGGTGTCCTGATGTGCTGCTGCACGAGCTCGTTATTTGCATACCTTTCAGAGCACAGGATGTCTGTGGCCTCATCTATGAAAGGCAGAGTGAGAAAGCTCTAATAAAGCCTGAAAGGATAGATGGCTTGGCTTCCCAATGGTTTCCCTGCTCTGCATGCTCTTACCTCCATAGCTTAAGAAGAGGTCACTGAAGCCCTTACCCCCCTTAAGAAGAGGCCACTGAAGTTTATAAGGCTGAATAGCAGAGATTACTACTTTGGACAGAAATTTATCTTGGCAGAATAATTGAGAAGGCGGAGGGGCGTAGCTGCCTGAGCTATGAAAGGGTGGACGAGCCCTCCTCCCCTAATCCTTTCCCTTTGCAACCACAAATAAGCAAAACCCAATTTAAGTGGCCTGGTGGCAGTGCATTAGCCACAACGGCATCCATCCTGCTGCCAAAACCTTTCCAGTTCTGTGGGCAACAGAGGGGCAGGCATGTTAAGACTTGCTTGCACCCTGCCCACCCGCCCCCCATCCATTTACTTTCACAACCAGAGTTAAAACTGCCCACATGCAGACTTGAGAGAGGCAGCACTTCCTGCTCACACCACAATGTGTTTCCATTTTAATAGCAGCCTGTCGTAGGAGCACAAAAGGTGAGGGAATCAAGGCAGAGAGAGGAGGTCCAACCTCCTCAAAAATATCACAATGGGAAGGGGAACTAGCAGCACAGCTGAGAACACAGGTGCTTCCTGTTCAAATGGAACAACCAAGCAGGTGAGTGGGATGTTTGAAGACCTTGGAGGGAAGAGGGAGGAGTGGGGGGGGGAGTCATTTGATTCATTTGGAGTCCAAAGGTGTGTTCTCTCTCTCTCTCTCATACACACACACACACACACACAGAGGGAGGGCGGCCTTAGACTGTAACCCCTTTTTCCTTCCACTAAATGTAAACCACCCAGAGATGGAAGTTTGGGGTGATCTACAAACACATACCCTGCCAACTGCCCCATTTTACCCGGGATAGCCACATTTTTTTTTAGTGATTCCCAGCATCCCAGGGAGGGCTGCCAAAATCCCAGGTTTGACATCGCCTCCACCACCACCCCGCCCCCACATCCTCGGTTAAGCCTCCTCCTTCTCCAGCAGCTCTAGCTGTGGATCTCAGCGGAAGGAAGTCTCGCAAGAGTCCAAAGTCCTCTCTCGTGAGACTTCCAACAAGATCTGCTGATGGAGCAGGAGGCGGCTCCTGGCAGCCCAAAGCATCTTTGGCACCCCGGCATGTCCACAACGAGCGGGGAAGAGTCCAGCAGCAGCAGCACCCACTCCCTTCACGATTTGGTTTCTGCGGGTCAGTGGGAAGAGTTCCTTCCAAAAAAAAATTTTAAGTCTCAACTTTCCCCTGAGCATGTCTGGTGTAAAAAGTAGCGCATTCAGCTAATTTAAGTGGCAGTATTGAATCTTTGTGCATCCCTTCTATTTAAATATTTGCAGAAACAATTGTGATTAATGCCTCTTCCTGTGGTATGATATAATGGTGATACACAATGTTATAATAGTATGATATGATCGAAGTTTCAAGGCCAGAATGAAGTTTGGATAACAGCATAACAAGGGGCTAAAGACAGAAGGGAATAAAAAGTTCTTGCTTATCCCCATCTAGCATGACTACATTACATTATTGATTTGTTATCTGCTTATTTAATGATCCGAATTGTCAGGTGCTCTAAAGACGATATAGCTGGTGGGAACGCAGGAAACAAATGTCCTCTGAGACCCTGCTTGCTACACTTTGTTTATTCTGCAGGGGCTTTCATAATGTCTCATTGTGTTGTGCATATCTCAGTGGGTCTTCAAAAAAGAAGTTTTTTCATTATTTTCCACACCAAGCAAAGCGCCTCCTTCCGCACAGTATGAGATGATGCCTTTCAACATCTTCCTATATTGCTGCTGTCTGATATAGGTGTTTCCCATAGTCTGGGAAACATACCAGCGGGGATTCGAACCAGCAATCTCTGGCTTGGCAGTCAAGCCATTTCCCCAGGGAAGAACCACCAAACTGTTCAGAGCGGTGGGATCAAAGCAGCACACAGAGAAGACAGCAAAGACTGGATGGAATTCATGAAGCGTCAGACCAGTTACCCCCAAACTCCTGCATAGGCAGAGAGGAAGGAAAGGTGGGTGGGGCTAGCATTGCCAATTAAAAACTTACAGAGATGCAAGTTTGGGCAGGGTATAAATTAAATAAATGAATGAATGAATGAATGAATGGGTGGTGAGGTGGAAAAGCAGATCTGGATCAAGAGTAAATTGTTAAGTATCCGTTAACATAACAGATAAAGGACACAACTAGGACCAAGAGGAAAGGGATAATAGCTTTTCTTCTTTCCTCATAAGCTAAGTGTCCAGCCTGCAGTTTTCATAAGGTAAGTGTCTAGCACTGCATACAATCTGGCCTGCTATTTTAAAGTATGCCACTCAGGGCCTCCAGGCCTTTAAGCACCAATCACCTGCTGTGGTGGGAAAAACCATTTTCTTCTTTGGATTGATTCAAATGAGTCCCTAATCTAGGTTATTTATTTTGATCTATTTAACCTGCAGAGACCCCAAAGGCTTGAGGCCATTTGAAAACAATTAACAAGAATGCCTGCATCAAATGCAAGTTAAAATGTTCCTGTCATTTAAAAGAATACCTCCCTGCTCATACTTGACTGCTCACTGAATTCTTGCCATAACACAAACACACACTTCTGAACTTGTAAGCAATTTAACGTTAAATGGGAGATTACTGCCAAAGTGCAGATTCAAGGTTGAATTCTCACTTGTGGAATTCCCTGGAGATCTCTCTGGCTACTCTCTGACCACCTTTAGATGCCAAGTAAAGACTTTCCCATGCTGGAAAGAAATGTTTCTTTCTACACAGTGTACGGAGGTCATGCTAAACAACAGGCTGCCTCCCTCAGCTTACTCCACTAGACAGAGCTGGTCTCAAGGTAAAAGATCAGGTGACCAGCCAGGTGGTCCAGTCTCCTTACCCAGCTGGGAGAGGGAGCTGGACCCTCCCAGAAAGTTACAAACTGTCACAGCCTCCAGGCAGAGGTGTATTATAGGATAGAATAATATAAAAAAGAAAGGAGGATACTAGATGAAAATGAAATTAGAAGCAATCCACAAATGAATTGTTTGGTTGATCCATGGGTGGGCTGCGTGACCTCCGTACACTTTGTAGAAAGAATCATTCATGATTAAGTCCAGAATTTTTCTCCCACACAGTGTAGGAAGTGCTAAACAATAGGATGGACCAGAGCAGTGATGTATAGGAGGGAGCGGATCACACTGAAACTACCTGCTGAAGCACTGTGACCAAAGGTGGCCTGTATGGAAAGGAAGGCGTTTATTTTGTAATGTTTGATAAAGGGCAAAACGGAGAGCAGACGTTTTAAAGTAGGAATGGAGGAGGAGGAATAGGAAGAAAGAATCGATATGACCACAGAAGGGAAAAGAATAACAGACTACCAGAGTTCTTGTGTAGGCATTAAGACAGGGAAGGAATTGAGGGGGTGGGGTCTGGTTCTCACTGCCAACTGGATAAGGAGACTGGATCATTTGAGCTCTTACCTCGAGACCAGCCCTGTCTAGTGGAGCAAGCTGAGAAAGACAAACCATTGCTTAGTATGACCTCCTACACTGAGTGAGAAACCTTTTTATTCTGCAGCACAGATCAGCATTATTTGTTAACTGTTTTAGTGTTCCTTTTTTGTTATTTTTATTTCTGTAAGTTGCTTTGTTGTTATTAAAAGCAGAATATAAATACTTCAAACAAACAAAAGTAGGTGAGCTAAAAAGAATAACCTATTCTGTTAACTCATATAGCGCAACCCAGAGGGGAATAATGTGTCATTTGCCTTCCCTGGAGTAAATCTGAAATACCAAAGACTACATAAGCGGTGTTCAGTGAATCAATGCTGATCCAGGACTCTGATAGCCCAATGCTAAGATTACCACATTCTGGAAGGTACATGACTTTGGCAAGCCCTGCCTAAGATCCAGCTGCTTCAGTTTTGACTTCTGCAAAACCATATCAAAGAAATCTGTAGAGCAGATGAAAACACTCAGAACTGTTCTCAGCATTAAGACTATTTGGAAAGGAGAAGAGGTTGCTCCCTATGTGCACAAAGAGGGATTTTCTCTGTGCACATAGAGAAAAATCCTGCCCACACTCCAATTCTGTGCATACCATGAAAAGAGACTGCTGTTCCCAGCAGTCCAAAAGGCAACAGGGAGCTTAGCCAGGACAGCACAAGTCACACAGTCAAAATGGGGGACTGGTCAGGATTGCCAGGCAATTCCCAAGCAACTGTGAATCTCATATTCCTGCCAATTCTCCTGGCATTTCTGGTTTAGCACTAGACTGAGCAATCATCTGTGAAGAAAGCAGTCAATCTTTTCCTGGTTTTATCCTCCATCACTTCAGGAATGGGCCAACCACCAAATGTTTTAAACAATCCATTTAGGGTGATGGAAATACATTGAAGAAAATGACCCTTACCTATTCCATTCGCTTCCTTTCCCTTGCACAGTAATGAAGTTTGACCCTTACCATGACAACAATATAATAATTAAGCATTTACATAAAGTGATTACATACATTATCTTTTCAAGCCTTATAATAATGCCTTTCCTAATAGCCAAATTGGTATATCTAGGCTGCTGACTAATATCCATGGAAGGTGGGTAGGTTCAATTTTGATAATGAAAATGGTAGAGGGTAAAGGGCTTAACTCAGGGGTGCCAATCTCAAATGTCCCGGTAGGCCAGAACCAGCTATGACTTGGTATGTGGGGGCTGAGGTCATTTTTCAGCACATTAATTATTACATTATATATATATATATATATATATATATATATATATATATATATATATATACATATATATATATATATATATATATATATATATATACACACACACACACACACACACACACACACACACACATACATACATATACACACACACACACACACGTGGCTAATCCCATGTGTGGCAGATCTTGTGAGAGTTCGTGAACAGAAGCAAAGTGGTGATTGGGCAGTGGGGATTCCATATGCAGATAGGGAGGAGGAGCCTGTGAGAGCAGAAGCATCATGGTGATTGGGCAGGGGGGATTCCATAGGCAGATAGGGAGGAGAAGCCTGTGATGGTTAAGGTCATTTGGAATGCAACTGTTACTGGTAGGAAGATATTCTTGACTGTAGAGGAGAGAAATCTATCGATCGATCGAGGGCAGGGGTCTGTGAAGAGAGGGAGGAAAGAGCCCCTTTAGGAGAAGGAGGTTGCCATTGTGTGAATTAAATGAGGAAACAAGATGAACAAGATCTGTTAACTCAGAAAGGGAGAGAGAAAGAGAAGGAGAGAGAGAAAAGGAGGGGAAGAAAGGGAGGCGAAGAGAGAGAAAGGAGGAAGGGTGAGGGACTGGCCCGAGCCTGTCAGCGACCTGGGGGGAATGAGCAGCTGTGGTGGCAGCAAGGAAGGGCCCAGTCAACCACTGCTGCTGTTTGGGGCTACCGAGGCCACTGGAGGAGGGACGCAGGCAGGCAGGCAAGGGACGGGGACGGGCCTGTCAGTGGCCTGAGGGAAACGGGTGGCTATGGCAATAGCTGCAGCAAGGAAGGGCCTGGTCAACCGCTGCTGCTGCTCCTGTGAGGAGGAGCAGGAGTGGGGCTTGGGTGAGGGTGGGGAGGTCTCTGGGGATAGGGGCTGCAGCTTGGCCAATAGGCACCAGTAATGCTGCAGCCATGACCAAGAGGGGTGAGGGGGATGGAAGCAAACGGATGGAGGAGGAGGAGCAGGAATGCGGCTCAGGTGAGGGTGAAGAGATAAGGTTGCCAACTTCCTGCACTAAGGTTGCCAACTTCCTGCATCCCGACATTCAGCAGGGAAATGCTTGTCCCGTTTGGGATACCATTTCTCCCGCTTTTTGACACTAGTTAGTATTAATGAAAGAGAGGAACAGAGTATTGGAGTCTGGAGGAAAGGCAAGGGAAAAAGAAGGATGAAGGATAGTGTCAGTGGGCTCTGGTCCAGGGGTGGGACAAGCAAGATGGACGGGGGTCTCAAGTGGCCAAGTGCATTGAGCACTTGCTACTCATCAGCAGGACAGTAGGGGTGTGCACGGAACCGCACAGCTGCGGTCCGGCACTGTGGGGTGGGTTCCTTTAAAGGCGGGGAGGGTTTACTTACCCCTCCTGCCACTTGTCCCCCTCCAGCGCTCGTATTTCTTATAATAATTGGGGCAGCAGGATACCTCCCTGCTGCCCCATGTCCCTCTGCAATGCAAAAGGCTCCGGCAAGCCTTTTGCGCATGCCCAAATCAGTCAGTCTGGAGCCCCAGCGAGCGACCCCGGTACCATTACCGGCCCCTCCACTCCCGCCCCTCCCCCCGCCGCCGCTTCTACTTCAGCCCGGACAGCCTCGGCTCAGTTCTGTCCAAAAGCAGTGCGGAGAAACACGGGGCGGAGGGAGCCGACGTTCTTGTCTCTAAGGTGGTCTCTGGCGGTCGAGTTACCCTTTGGGAAGAGACGCAGGTTCTTCTGGGAAGCCTGGAGGCGTCTCTGCAGAGCGATCGAGGCAGGGCAGGACTCTGCGAGAAAGGCTCCTTTAGCAGCAGCAATACAAATCAAAAAGGCCCCTGGAGGCTCAGTCCGGAGTACTGAACTGTGAGGCTTTGGGCAGAGCGGGGTGCAGCAGCAGCCAGAGGCAGTACTAGGTAGCTACCCACTCTGGAATTCTGGAACTCACCGAGCGCAAACACCAAACCAACCACAGAATTGCATTCTTTCCCATCCGGGCCACCTTAAAGGAGAGAGCAGCAGCCTGCCCGCTAGTCCCTCGGGCGAAAGGGTCTCCCGCTTGCTCAGCTCCCCCTCCTGAAGAGTTCTACAAACTCCCCGTCCTGCCCCACGAGGCCAAAACAAACCGGCTCCCTCCGCCCCGTGTTTCTCCACACTGCTTTTGGACAGAACTGAACCGAGGCTGTCCGGGCTGAAGTAGAAGCGGCGGCAGAGGAAGGGACGGGAGTGGAGGGGCCGGTAACGGTACCGGGGTCGCTCGCCGGGGCTGCAGACTGACTGATTTGGGCTCAGGAGAGAGACTTTCCCAATGAGATTCTCTGCCCCTGGACCCACATTGTTCTCCAGTCTTGAGACTCCTAGCTGGTGTGTTTTTAAAGCAAGCATCTATAAGGCCATTCACGTCTCCCCGACGTGCATCGGGGAGACGTGAAGCTCGCGCGTGATGTGCGCGTGCGCAAAAGGCTTGCCGGAGCCTTTTGCATTGCAGAGGGACAAGGGGAGGCAGGGAGGTATCCTGGCGCCCCAATTATTATAAGAAATACGAGCGCTGGAGGAGGACAAGCGGCGGGAGGGGTAAGTAAACCCTCCCCGCCCTTAAAGGAACCCCCTCCACCCGAACTGAACCGGCCAGATCCGGACCGGTCCGGATGATCCGGAGGCCTTTACAATGGCCTCTGGACCGGTCCGGACCCATCCCTACAGGACAGGCCAAGAGTTCTCCATGGCTCCTGCTGTTCCTGCAGGACATTCCTTCCTATGGGCCAGCATAAAAGTCCTTGCGGGCTGAGTCTGGCCGCTGGGCCATTTGTTGTGGAGGCCCCATTTAACTGCTGCCCGCAACAGCTGCTGTGAACACATTCACAGCCCCATCCTTTGTGATGTGACTGCATTTCAGGAGAACCAATCATGGATCCCCCACATAATACATAGCAATAGCAATAGCAATAGCACTTACATTTATATACCGCTCTATAGCCGGAGCTCTCTAAGCGGTTTACAATGATTTAGCATATTGCCCCCAACATTTCTGGGTACTCATTTTACCGACCTCGGAAGGATGGAAGGCTGAGTCAACCTTGAGCCCCTGGTCAGGATCGAACTTGTAACCTTCTGGTTACAGGGCAGCAGTTTTACCACTGCGCCACCAGGGGCTCTAATACATACTCGTAGCTTTGCTAGGCTATGTAGTAAGATTATTAGCTTAGTTATGACTAAGGCAAGTTTTGAATCAGGGTTTTTGCAGCTCACACTCTTAGCCACTCTACTGCACATTTTAAAAAAATAAATTTAGTTTCCTCTATTTTCTACTAGATTGATTCAAAGGCTGCAGAAGGGTATCCATTCCTTAACTGGCACTTAATGGGAACTTTGTGGGATTCTTTTCCCAAGAGCAACAAGGAAGGGAAGAGGGAAGGGACAGGGAGGGGGCTCTTACCAGACTGAAGCTAATGGCTCAGCAAAAGTAGCAGCTGAGCATGTGATGCTAACTAAGAGATTAAAGCAATGAGGACAGTTCCACAATTCCTTCATCCCTATTCGAGGTTCTGAGGACTTTGCCCTCTTCTTTCTTACTCATATCCTCCAGTTTCTCCTTTGAACATTGGAGCAAGATTTAGTTTCCACCCCACCCTTTGCCCTTTGGAAAAAGTAAGAACTCTTGTTTCCACCCTTTGCTTTCCTAAAGAAACTTCCCTTTTAATCAGCTCAGGAGGAAAAGCATGATAGTGGCCAACCAGAACTAAGGCATTCCAAACCACAAATAAATACAGAACTTTTCACAGAGCCCCTCACAGCATAGGATATCAGCAAATTGTGCTAAGCATAACCCATAAGCACCAACTACTCCCAGCCCTCAATAAAAGAATTAAAATAAAACATAAGTACACTGCGGAGGAACTCTACGAGGCCCACTGTCAGAGGCACTAGCTTCTAAACCTGTGTAGGAGATGACCAAACTTCCAGTCTACCTGCTCAATCCTGGATAACTAATTTGATCTCTCATTGATGGGAACAGTGGTCTGCCTCACAGAAAATTAAGAAATTGGAAAACGAACCATAGAGCAACCAAGGCCTCCTAACTATGGTCAAGATATATAACACTACTGCCATTAATTGCTGTCAGCAGTATACAGTACTTACAACTCCTGAGGTGCATGAAGAGTGGGCTACATGATGCACAGCCTTCCATCAATGCTAAGGGCACCAGGGCTACTGCACAACTTCAAAGGCCAACCTGGCTGACAGTAGAGCAACAGGGCTACTGCACAATGACTTTAAAGGAAGCAGTGCAGTGATCCTTCAATTGCAAACAATGGAAAAGAGTGTTGTGCTGTTGTTTGGAGGCACTTTAAAGTCATTGCATAGCAGCCCCGTCGCTACACTGTTGGGGCAGTCTTTGAAGTTGCACACCAGCCTTGGTGCACCCAGCATTGATGGACAGACCCATAGCGGGGGCAGGGTGCTGGGGGAAGGTGCTAGGGTGGGCACTCCCCCTAAATTTCTCTGTTCCCCCTTTTGCAAATAATTTTTATATAACTGAATGTTGCTTGTACTTAGGACTGATGAGGACCACGTAAGCCAGCGCCCTTATTTTTTCTGGTACCCCCCCCCAAAAAAAAACCATTTAGGCCTGTTGGTGGAACGCTATGTATCATGTATCCCATCACTTCCAAAAGGTACACAATGCCAGTGGTGAAGAAAAGCACCATATTTTAAAACCAATTACAATCGTCAAGGCCTTTTTAGTTGTGGCACCATGTCATGGAACTCCTTGCCCAGCAAGGCCCACCTAGCAATCTCACTGTTGGTGTTTTTGCTATCTGGTGAAAACTTGTTTTGTTTCACCAGGCACTGAAGAACATAAGAACAGATCTGCTGGATCAGGCCAAAAGCCCATCTAGTCCAGCATCCTGCTTCATGCAGTAGCCAGTTGGGTGCGTCTGGGAAGCACACAAGCAGGAGAAAGAGGGCAAAAGCCCCCCCCCCCCGTTGGTGTTTCCTAGCATCTGGTGTTCAGGGGCATGCCACTCAATCTATAATCATGGGTTTCCCTTCTGTTACAAGTTTATCTCTGCATTGTTTTCCAGATGTATTATGCTGCAGTTGCTTTAAAAAAAATTAACTTAAATTGATAATACATGGTTGTGTTTTATTTTAATGGTTGTAAGCCACTTTTCAGGCCCTTGTTTAGGGCTGAAAGGCAGGGTATGCATTTTAAAAAATTAATCATTAGACTGAAGATTAACTGATGTTACACGAGGCAGAGTCTCCACAAATATTTACTCATCGTCACCAGCGGTCGTTTTACTACATGTGCTGGGCAACCTTTTGGAATCTCCTTGAGAAACAGAAGCTGGTCAACTTTTTCCAGCAGGACTTCTAAGCCTTAAACCAGCTCCGTGAGAGAGGCAGAAACAGGAGTGCAGCCCTTCCTGACCGGGAGCTGCAGTGATGGGAGACCTCTTGGATTTCTGCAGCTGCTGACAAGGGGAGTCATTGATGCAGAAGATAAAAGAACCAAACAAACACTGGCAGCCCAAGGAAGGGCATACACAAAAACAAACATCACCAGGGGACATGCACATAGAGCCAAAGTGTTCTCCCCAAAGCACCCGGAAGAATCGAAGCTAAGGTACTGCCTTTCTTTGGCCCAATCCCTGGGTCTGTCCTTCCTCCTCTGGATTAACTTTCCACTAACTGCGGTGAGGGGTGGGGGGTGGGGAGGCTCTGCACTGTTCAGGTAGAGAAGCTGTAGTCAGCATATATTGCTTTCCCCCCAGATGGGAAGCAGCAGCAGCAGCACCTGGGCTGTTTGTTCCCAAGTGCCCGTCACCACACTCCACTGCCATCAAAAGCAAAAGCATAAAGAGGGAAGAACAAAAGGCAGCTAGGAAACAGATCAAATTAAAATTCCCAGCCTCCCACATGGCGCTGACTCCTACACACCTCCCTGCCAGCCATAAGCTCCTCTGACGAGCTGCAACTTGAGAGGCAGTAACGGGGAAGGGTGAGCTGTTACCATAGGAAGCACACTTGAGTGCAACATTTGCTCCGTCTAAGAACATTTACTGGTGATGATGGAACGCTGGAAAAAGCAACAGTGCACTGCTCCGCCCTGTAGCAGCGGCTCTCTGGCCAACACCATCTCCAGCAAGCCACTGCTTTTCCTCTCTGGGCCCTTTAGAGTTAAGGGTGTCAACTATTAATATTACCGTTCTTCTTAGGCTAGTGCTACACTAGCATATATACATCTTAGCGTTACCCATGTGGGAGGGAGAGGGGTTAAATCCCAATGGTATCGATCCACTGGGGAATGCACCAATGAGTGGCTTTTGTGTTCATAAAAGGAGCATTTGTGCGAGTTTGTTCAACATTCAGGGACTGCAGCAGATACACACAAATGTTAAGCCACAGGGTTACGTAAGTTGAAGGAGGCTCTAGTTCACCACAGCCGATACCAGGATGAATCCGTTAGCTTTTAAGGTGCCACAAGACCCTTTGAGGTTTACACAAGGATGCATGCATGTGCAGTCTCTCATGAAATGAAGTCTCTTCATAGTAAATGTTAAGATGATGTCTGCACTGGTGCTAGGTGTGCCCAGTCTGACTTTGTGAAAAACCAAACAAATCAGCTGCTCTGATCAGGACGACATAGCAGAGGGGGAAGCCCAGCACTATCAAAGCTACCAACGTGATCATCTGTCACACCCATATGCAGCACTAATGAGGCAGAGTATACTTATGTAGATATGGCTTCCAAATTTGCATAAGTGCTGACAGGCTTTGTAGCTCAAATGTTACATACTCACATCTCAATGTGTATCTGGCAAAGAAGGAAAACAAGCAACACGCATGCACGCTCTAACCCCCCCCCCGCCAGGGAGTGGGCAAGCCTTCTGTTGCACAGGTCAATGAATTCATTATTTGTCCCCAGCACCCAAATCTGATTGAGCTGGACAGACAGACAGACAGACACACACACACACAGTATATCCTACTTCTCGGCATCCCATAATCACATGCACAGGTATTTATCTACATAAATCTGGTCATTCAGCTGGAAAGTCATTCACAGAGATTGCTGGTCCCTCCCCACCAGACATGAGATAGCATGCACAGCGATATGTATGAAAGAGGCTGCCGCTAGACAGATAGACACAATCATTCACCATACACTTATTTCCTGGATCCTTGCCTGAGCTCACTGTCTGTGCTCCTCTCCCCACGCCCTGCCCTTGTTCTCCCACAGTTGACATGTACTTCACTTCAGTAACTGAGATTTAAAAGACAGACTAGCTCACCAATGCATTTTTGCCAGTCAATAGGCTGAGTATGACACTGCTCCCCACATATTGCTGGTTTCATGTGCTGACATACCCCACCCAGGCAGTTTGAAGCACTTCCTCCAAACGGCACACTTCTCTGCAATAGGAGGGGCGTCCCACCAGATGGGACATCCTCCCGGGCTGCTAGCCAATCAAGGCTCTGTCATAAAAGGTTTCTGCACTTTGATACAATTCATGCTCCTTGCTAAAAGAAAAACCTGTAACTCTAATGCCCAAAGAGGAAGCAAAAGGAGGAAGCTGCAGGTGGACAGCCTAATCAAGACTGAAAAAACGATGACGGCAGCAAAGGCACCAGCAGGCAAGACTAAAGTAAATGATTCAAAGCTTTGAATAGTGCAACTGGGCTTTGGGCACCCCCAGAACGGTGTGTTTGACAGAGGAGGGGAATCAGAACTGGAACTGTGGGGGAGCCACAGTTAGCTATCCTGGGGATTGCTTTAAAGAAGGGCTGGAAGGCAGGGGGCAGGGGCGGGGAGGCCTGCTTCATCTCTGCCAGGAGTTCCCAACCAAAAGGGAAACCAAAGTTGGGAACTCCTGCACTAGGCTGTAAAGCACCCCATATATGTGGCTAGGGATTATAGGGATTTTTATTGTTACAAGGGTTAGGGTTACATTTATATCCTGCTCTTCCTCCAAGGGGCCCAGCCCCAGAACAGTGTACATGGTTATGTTTATCCTCACAACAACTCTGTGAGGTAGGTTAGGCTGAGACACAAGTGACTGGCCTAGAGTCACTCAGTACATTTTATGGATGGATGGGGATTTGAACCCAGGACTCGCCAGTCCTAGTCCACCACTCTAACCACTACAAGCACACTGCAGTCCAACAATGAAACTGGGAACCCCTCATATATGGGATAAAGCATCCCATACTTTCCCCTTAAAGGTAAAGTGTGCCGTCAAGTTGATTTAGGCTCCTGGTGCCCACAGAGCCCTATGGTAGTCTTTGGTAGAATACAGGAGGGGTTTACCATTGCCTCCTCCTGCGCAGTATGATATTATGCCTTTCAGCATCTTCCTATATCACTGCTGCCTGATATAGTACCAGCAGGGATTCCAACCAGCAACCTTCTGCTTGTTAGTCAAGCATTTCCCTGCTGGACCACTTATGGTGTCCTAATTTCCCCCCTGTGCCACTTATGGTGGCCTAATCCAAGAACAATACCAGCTGGTCTTGTGATAGCAAGCATGACTTGTCCCCTTAAGCCAGGGGTGGGGAACCTTGGCCCTCCAGCTGTTTTTGAACTACAACTCCCATCATCCCCAGCTGTGGCTGGTGGGAGTTGTAGTTTAAAAACAGCTGGAGGGCCAAGGTTCCCCACCCCTGCCTTAAGCTAAGCAGGGTCTGCCCTGGTTGCATACCAAAGGGAGACTAGAAATGTGAGCACTGTAAGATATTCCCCTTAGGGGATGGAGCCGCTCTGGGAAGAGCATCTAAGCTCCAAGTTCCTTCCCTGGCATCTCCAAGATGGGGCTGAGAGAGATTCCTGCCTGCAACCTTGGAGAAGCCGCTGCCAGTCTGTGTAGACAATACTGAGCCAGATGGACCTATGGTCTGACTCAGTATATGGCAGCTTCCTAAGTTCCTATGTTCCTAATCCTGTTCATATATAGTGGATGGGAAGAAAGGACCTTATTGTAAAGATGGTCTCTTTACTCCTTTTCATAAACAAACAAACAAACACAAACAAACAAACACCCAGTAAAAACAAAACAGGAGGATGTATGCATCAATGTTGGCAATCAAATGCACACATCTTTCAAGAAAATATAAAATTTAAATAAATTTAAATAAAACTTTATATTCCATTTAGATGAAAAATCATTTCATTTAAAAGAAAATTTAAATTAAAAATGGTTCATGAAATGATAGGGCATTTTGCTGCAGGGTCAAGATGGCTTTGCAGATGCTGTACCTTTATTACTACTATTGTAAAGGGATACATGATCATTGCTACATTTAAGTTGTACAGAACAAGAGTCCTCAGCCTTTAAGCAGGAGAAACACATTTGAAAGAGCCACCAAGTGGCGGAAGGGGCAGTTGTGTCATTCATCATCACTGGTGTCAGGGGGCACTATACTAAATCGGTGCCTTTAACATACACAGCACTCTGAGTTACAATAGCCCTGCCAGCTAAAGAAAGTATCACCTTTTTCCATCTTCTTATGGGCCGAGTACTGTGAAAATGTGATATCCCCAAAGGATCCTGCACACAAATGAACAGTCAATGCACATCTGTTGCTCAGTAAATTGATTGTCTGGGAAAGGCCCTAAGTCCCTGATCCTGGCATGATCCCACATTAATCTGAGCCTACATTATGCAATGCGACAGCTACAGCAAAACACATTCCAGCAGTTTCAGATCTGCAAGAACCCTTCTGTCTGAATCCATATAATGCTTGCAAGATAGAAGCATAGATCTCTCCTCCCTCTGCCTAATAAAGAGCTTTCTGAACTAAAGGGAAACATTAGTAAGCTACACATTTGCTTGCAGTACAACTCCAGTAAAGCGGCAAGCATATTCAGAACCAAGAACAAAAGCAGGAACCTGGGCTCATTACATTAACCTCTACCTCTACCACTGGAGGTTTTGTGGAGGCAATGCTCTCAGATTTAAAGGGGATGGAAAGAAGAAGGAGCAAAGGAAACATGCTGAGTGGTGCTTCCCCCCCACCCTCCACACACTTTTTTTAAGGAAGGGAAATACATAGTCCCAAAATGTTGCAAAATAACAAACAGAACTACTTTGGATTTTGTTTCTTAAACAAAACGTTTCCACAGCACATCTCCATGACTCAAGATGTCTTACCAAAAAAATCCTAACAAGTATCAGAAAGTTTGTAACAAATTGGACATATTTGCTATGCAGACATATGCAAATCCACATCCTGCTCTCTGCTTATCAATGCAAATGATCTTGTATCATGGAGAAAACATCCATGTGCAACTAGTTTCCCATCCTCCAAATTGTTTCCCACTTCCAAGAACTGACTAAACTTTTAAATACAGAGAATGTGGACAGCCCTTGGCCCCACACCTGCCTTAGATGGTGGAAATGTGTGCAGGTGTCGGGCGGGGGGCGGAATACACCACAGACTCTTGGTTTATTGTTCCAAGGGAGTTAGTGGTAATTTTAGCATCTCCATCTCAAGGTACTCTTCCTTTGGAGGCTGCACTATGGAGCAGGCAGAAGAACTGTGGGAAGGGAGTTGGGGGAGCCTCCTGGAAAGTTGTTAAGGAAAACCTTTCCATCTAAGGCATTGGTATGTCTCTCTAAGTGTCTGCAGTAAATCATCCGAGTCTCACTCTTTAGTCTTCAGCACGGCTTGGGACTAAAGGATGGTTTGGGGACAGCAGGAAAACAAAACTGCAAAGGAGCCTATGAAACGGGAGTTGAGGAATTAATTTTGGAAACTAAAACCTGAGAGCAATTGTTCCTGACGGCATTTGTTCCTGTTCTTTCAAGATTCCACCTAGTTCAGTTTTGCTCAGAACTGCTTTATGGCAAGGAGTGTGGTGGGCCAAAGAAAAAGGAACTGGACCAATATGCTAGAGGCACAGGTTGCATTCCGAGATACATTACCCAAGAATAACCCATTGCTTCACAGCCTTAAGTAAACGGCTTCCCTATCCTTCCCAACCAACCTTCATCTGTCCATCTCTTTCTACCACACACTGAGGCTATTCACGCAATTGTAGAAAACCGGGCTAGCCTCTGCTAGCCTGATTTTATACAATCGTGAGAACCACCAGGCTCGTCTGCCTGGTAACCCGCTCAAGTAGCCCGCCCCTTAAACCGAGTTTGCGAAGCGAGCACTCCACAAACCCAGTTTTTGGGATCGTGAGTAGCTGCAGCGTGGCTCCGCGCCATGGCTACTCATGAGTAGACCACTGGCAAAGGCTGAAAAGCAGCCTCCCAGCTCGGGGGTCTCACCAGTATGCCCTGCACGCTCACGCAGGGCATACTGCAGCTTCCGGGGACCACGCGCCCCCTCCCCAACTCCCCAGCCCCTGCCAGCTCTGTTACAGGGCCGGCAGTCGCTCCCGCCCTGCTCATCTGTGGGGAGAGCGGGCTTAGCATTACGAACCAAGTCTCACTGATCATGAGACCCGGCTCATTATCTGAAACCCCATCTGTGTTTGCACCGTGGATTCTTTTGGGAGCCTTTTGAGGGTTGTTGTATTTTAAAGAACCCTCTGACCCTCCTGAATGAGGTAATAGAGCATAGAAAAGCAGGAGCCAGGACATGAAGGGGATATATACTCATGCAGACAAGACAGGCCAATACTTGCCTTCGGCTGTGTACATAAATAGCTGTTGTCCCTGCCACTGGATTCTTCACCATTTCACCTCTCTTAACTTCGCCTGATTTCAAAAGTGTCCCTTTATTACAAAGGGACTTATTACAAAGGATTATTACACATGCACACAAGTAAAAAGCTTGATGAAATTTGTGTCGAGTTAGAGAACGGCCCACCCCCTGAACCCTGTAGCTCTTAAAGACTACAGAATCCTGGTGAAAGTAGACTGGCCCCTCAAAGGCAACTGAGAATATACTCCATAACCACATTTAAAAGTTTTACTTCTTTCAGAATATCTAATACTAGTTAATAGGCAGTCAAAATACAGGCTTGGGTGGAAGAATTCCACCCATTCCCCACTAACTCCGCATTAACTCTTCATTTCAGGTTTATGAGGCACTGTTCTGGTGCAGCCCATTTGGGGAAGCAGTCCAGCTAGGACCCCAAAAGAACAGAGTGTTCCAAGGGAAAAGACTGCACACATTGCACCCTCTGGTCTCAGTCCCTCTGCCTCCAGCTTCAGAGCCCAGTTGGAAAGATGACAGAAAAGGAAAACTAAAAGACACATAAGAACTGAAAGAATTTTCTGCCAAGAGATGCTACCCAGCAGGGAGCATGGAGTGGAGGTATTTTAAGTTTTGATTCTTCTTGCCAGAGAGATTGCTGTTATTGTATATTTAGTCTTTGATGTATTTATAACCCTTATTCCAGCCCTTACAAGGTTCCCCAAGGCAGCATGCAATCAATAAAAATCAATACAAACTTGAATTCAAACAAATTAACAAGTAATCAAAGCAATTAAAAACAAAACAAAAACCTGGGAAACAGTGCATATTTAGAATTAAATTGCACAGAGGAATGATCACTCCACTCCAAACCCAATCCAAGTGAAACAATAGTGTCTTAACTAAGCATCAGAAAAAACTATCAGCAAGGGGACCAGGTGGGCATCCCAGGGGAGGGAATTCCACTAAGCAGCTGCAGGCCCAGAGGTCACATGGACATTCTAAAGTGTCTTTGAGCTGCCATATATATTAATTTGTTAAGGTATTTCCACAGAAAGAAAAGATGGTACACATGGAAACCAACATACCCTGATTGCCAGAAAATTACAAAAATGGACATTTGTACCCTCCCCCTAGAGTCTCCATCATAACAACAGCTGCCAGCAGTACAGCATGGAACAGGTGAATGCACAGATGGGGTTAATTGTCATGCTGTAGGTTTCTTTAACCAGCCTTGGACTGGAATAAGGAGAATTTCCAGGAATTCATCTTTGCTTGCAGAATCTAATGTATGCATTTGCATATTAACTGCTAACAACTACTCAAATACAAATTTGCTAAAATTAAGCAAAAGCTGTTGTGGGGGGGAATGAAATGCAAATACGATCCACTCACCCCTTCCTTAGGGCCAAACTAGACATAAATCATGTAATTAGCCTGATATGCTTGAATCCCTAACCCTCTCCCGATAGCAGGCATGTGTGTTACAAGCTGGACCAGAGCTATAGAAAAGGTAGGAGGCTGTAACCCTAGTATGGATGTGCACGAACCGGTTCAGAGGCTCTTTTACGGACCTCTGAATTGGTTCAAAAGTCTGGTCGTAGCTTTAAGGACCAGGGAGGGTGCTCTTTACCCCACCCCTGCCACGTTTCCCCCACCAGCGCTGTGCTTTAAAATGGACCAGCAGGGCGGCAGTGCACCTTCTTGCTGTCCCGGTGTCTGGTGGACCAGAAGTACCTGGAAGTGATTGGTGCGCATGCATGTACACATTGCATGCACACTGGGCATTTCTGGTCCACCACACACCAGAGTGGCAAGGAGGTACGCAGGTGGCAAGGAGGTATGCTGCCACCCCACAGGACTGTTTTAAACACAGTGCCAGTGGGTGAAATGAGAGGGGGGGGGAAGGTTAGAGCATCCTCCCCGGTCTTAAAGTGATCCCCCTCAACCTTCGAACCAGCATATCAGATCTTTTCCTGTTGGCAGAAATTGCAAAGTTGGTTTAACCTGCCCTCCAGATAGGCCTCCCTTGCCTTCCATGCCCCCTCAAGACATGCTAGTCAAGAAGGGGTAGATGAGGTTAATGTGTCATAATTACCACAGGGCAGTGCCAATGCCGATCTTATGACACCGGCTGACATCCAGACTAAGTTACTCAATGGTACTGCTCAGGAGTTACTCTAAAGGAATTTCAATAGGGTTTCCATGGAGTAATGTCATCAGAATATCAGCAGGTTTCAAAAGAATCACTGCAACCATGTGATCAAGGCTGTAATAAAGAAATTCTGTATATGAACTTGAACAGACATCACCCTCTCAGATTTTCCACAGAAAATGCAACTAGCATAGATATATGTCCCCTGTATATTCAGGTCATTTGGGCAAGTAGCCAAAAACATATATGGCTGAGTCAATAACTGAAGTGAACAAATATTTTTGATACTATATCTAAACTCACCTTATTTACTGATCCCCACACCCCCATATTTATACATATATAGCAGAGGTAGGCAACCTTTCACACTCTAGTAGTCATTGAACTACCACTCCCATCATCCCCAGCCACAACTGTGGCCGGGAATGATGAGAGTTGTAGTTCAACAGCTGGAGTGCCAAAGGTTGCTTACCCCTAGTATATGTTAGGATACGATACAAACATATAAATAAAATAAAATATTTAATGTTAGGTTTCTGGCAGGTAGAACCAAGGAGCAGAGACTCAGAGGTCATTCATTTCATACTATCAAAATTAGTGTTCTACCCAGGTTTAGGAGCTGTTTGTGCTCCCAATTTTTGGTTGTGCTGGGAAAATGCAAGTACCTGGTTCCTTGATGTTTCCTCAGTTGGACAGCTGGGGCGGGGGGATTTAGATCAGGTAAATGTTGGAAACACCTATATCGGGCAGCAGTGATATAGGAAGATCCTGAAAGGCATCATCCCATACTGCGTGGGACTCGTGGGAGATGGCCACAGTAAACCTCTCCTATATTCTGCCAATGACAACCACAGGGCTCTGTGGGCACCAGGAGTTGAAATCGACTTGACGGCACACTTTACCTTTAAATGTTGCAGATAAAAAGGGTTAACCCCTCCTCCCCCAGCAGCACTGCTCAAATAAAATGTGGAGCCTCCTCTTCATTGGTGCTTGCAAATCAAAATTAAAATGCTGGGAAATTGCATGGAAATGTTGGGAAATCCCATGTAAAGTTCGGCACCAAATTTTGCCCTACTGATCTCTCTAGCTCAGTACTGTCTGTTCTTACTGGCAGCAGCTCTCCAAGATCCCAGGCAAGACACTTTCCCAATCCTGATGACAGTTTTTGCTGGAGATGCTGAGCACTGAACCTAGGGCTTCTCTGTATAAAGCATATGTTCTTCCCCCAGAGGTATAGCTGAATAGAAGCAACCCAGGGCAAGAGGCCCCTTGCTTCTTAGTCTGATCCCATAAGAACAGTGTGATGCATTCACTATTTCCATTGGCTTGGAGCAAAGCTAATAATATTGTCCTCTCCTCACACATGTGCAACCTGTTCTGCTTGAAGACAGAACATAAGGAGCTCAGCAGGCTGAGTAAACCTAGCAATTTTATTGCCGGCAGAAAAGCTGAAGAGAGCCTCAGGGACTCTGAGCTTGACACACAGACAAAACTTCAAGTGTTGCTGAGGCTGAGTTGCTGGGCACAGTCCAAACAGCCACACAGCAAGGGCCCCACCCATTTTTGCCCACGCTGAAAACAACCCATGCAGTAAATCTCTGAAACTGGTGGTTTAGCTCCTCGGCCCTTGGCCCCACCCTCAATGGATTCATTTCCTAAGCATGCGGCGTTAATGACGAATGGGCTTTTAGAAGGAACTGACTGCACCCAGACAGGAGATTATTCTTCTCAAGACAATCTAGCTACTTCTCTCCCAGCTACCACAGCACACCCTGAGATTTGGTCTGAAACCTTATCAAGTCATGTGCAAATATTGTAAGGTAAAGGTAAACTGTACCCTTGAGTCGATGCCAACTCCAGGCAACCACAGAGCCCTGCGGGTTTTTTTGGGTAGAATACAGGAGGGGTTTACCATTGCCTCCTCCCGTACAGTATGAGATGATGCCTTTCATCATCTTCCTATATCGCTGCTGCCCGATATAGGTGTTTCCCATAGTCTGGAAAACAAACCAGTAGGAATTCGAACCGGCAACCTCTTGCTTGCTATTCAAGTCATTTCCCCATTTGATGAAATGGTCACCAGGCATGGCTGAGTCCTGGTGTGGTGTAGAGGTTATGAGTATCAGTTTTGAGCTAGAAACCTATGAATCCACTGGTTGACTTTAGACAATCCTCAGCTTTTATTTGCAAGAGGGAGAGAATAATATGAATCTATCTGATAGGGCTGCTGAGTTCACATATGTAGTCCCTGATATGTGCAAATTAAATAATGTAATGGCATTTCATATTGGGAAAGATCAGATGTTGATGTAATCTTTGAACCAGGGCAGAACATTTTGGAGGACCCACCCCAAACCCCATATACACACACACACACCACAACCAACAAGTCCGTAATCTTTCCAAAAGTACATCCCATAATATGGAATGTGAAAGGCAGAATTATCCTGTGAGGTCCTAGTTCAGGGATGCACTTTTCTCTGCCTCCCATGATGTTAAATCCATGTCACCAAATGAGGGCATTATGTTGTTATGCAACTAATACAATGTATTAGGGCAAGTTCAAGGAGACACCAGGATTCTGAAAATAGAGAAAGAGAAAAGAAGCACAGAAGACACATATAAATGGGGAAAGGGATTCAGACATGCTTCATTATTCATTTAAGAAGAAGTCAAGTCACATGGCTGACATCTGTATGCTTAGAAAAACTTGAACATATTTTTAAAATTATATGTTTTACTGATCTGCAGAATGGACGTAAGTCTCAACTGTGGATACCAGGCTGTCACAGCTGTGTCAGAGAGATATCTGTCTTAAAGTCTCCATGGTCAAATGCAGCCATCACAGAGGATCTTTCCACTGTACAAGAGTTGAGAGAGCCAAGAAAGCACACAGCCTTTCTAAACCTGGCAATATTTGCTGCTCAGACACTGGAGATCACATGGGTATAAGGAACACACAAAAGCTGACTCATCCATGCAGCATTGTCTAGGGGAGCAAACAACCAACACAGATGACAAAGGGTGAATCAGGTTCTTCACAATGTTTTAGAAATAAAAAGGCACGGTTTGTAACTGAGAGTGGCATATAAAGAAAGCAGAGTGTGATCTTTCCCTGCAAGCTAGTGTCATCTTTAGAAATCTGTCCAAAGCCAATCACATTTAAGGATTGCTATGCAATTATCATCTGGGAGGGAAGTTTAGCCCCTTGATTAAGACACAGAGGCTATTCACACGACCTCCCAAAAGCAGGCTAAGGGAGCCCAGCCCGCTTTGGGGAGGTCATGTGCTGCAATTGGAGCTGCGTGGCTCCCGGCAGCAAACCTCCCAACATACCCCTCCCCTTAAATGGTTAGCGGAGCAAGTGCTCCGCTAACCCTGTTTTGGCAATTGTGAGTCACCACGGCGAGCCTCCGTGCCATGGCAACTCATGAGGAGACCCCTGACCGGGAAGCTCCAACAAGCCTCGTGGGTCTCCCCAGAATGCCCTGCACATTCGCACAGGGCATCCTGGGACTTCTGGGGGCCAGGCAGCCCCTGATCCCCACTGCCCCTACCGGCTCCGTAACGGAGCTGGTCATCGTGTGGGCGGCCGATCCAGCCGCCCAGGGACAGCTCCCTGATCATGTCCAGGGAGAGCGGGCTAACCCCGAGGCGCTTCACTTTGCTCGTGTGAAGTGCCTCACAAGCTTGTAATGTTCTAACTCTTGTTACTTACTGGGGCTATCCTCACAAGCAGACTAACCCAAGCTAGGGGGTTGGAGAGGAGAGCTGGTTTTGTGGTAGCAAGCATGACTTGTCCCCATAGCTAAGCAGGGTCTGCCCTGGTTGCATCTGAATGGGAGACTAGAAGTGTGAGCACTATAAGATATTCCCCTCAGGGGATGAAGCCGCTCTGGGAAGAGCAGAAGGTTCCAAGTCCCCTCCCTGGCTTCTCAAAGATAGGGCTGAGAGAGATTCCTGCCTGCAACCTTGGAGAAGCCACTGCCAGTCTGTGTAGACAATACTGAGCTAGATAGACCAATGGTCTGACTCAGTATATGGCACTTTCCTATGTTCCTAGGGCAGCCCAGCCTGGGTTGGGCTGCGCGTGAAGAGCCAGGATCACTCCTGATCCTGGTGCTCCCAACCTGCCTAACCCAACTTTTTACCCTGGCCTTTAGCCAGGGCTAAGGGCACAAGTGTGCCCTTAACCCTGGAGCCGGGGTCACGTGTGTTCGGACTGCACACAGCCCAAGCAAACACAGAGGCGGGTGACAAGAGCTTTCTCCTTCAGCTCCCTGCTCGGCCTCTTGTTGGGGCACTGCCCGTGGGTTGCGCCAGTGGCAGAACCTGTCAACTAAAATCGATCGGGTGCAGGGAGGTAGGCAGGAGCCTAACTGCCTCTCATTAGCCCTCTACTCCACCAGCATTTTTGGTCATGTGAACAATCTTACGGTGTGCCTTTGGGAAGGTCACTGAGTATTAAGTTTTGAGATATGGCTTCCAAATCCTGTTTGAAACACCTGGAAATCAAACATGGGCTTAGAGCAGATTCTTCTACAGCCAGGTCGCATAAAGACTAATCACAGTGTCTTATATCTCCACTAACTGTGCGGAGAGGCTGTGTGCACAGCACCTCTGCAGCAGTTAGTAATCCAGGGATGGGCAGCCCTTATCTTGTCGGTGGTAGTGCCTTTGGTAGTTCCTTCATAATGCCCTCCCTAGGCCTTTCTGTTAGAGAGAAGTCCTCCACCTTCACTTGTGTACATCTTCCCCTGGGGAAGAGGTTCTCACCTTGAAATGTGTTGAAACCTTTTCCAGCAATCAATTGTGACACCATTCCTCCTGTCTTCCTTCTGCCTACTTTGGTGAGGTGCCATCCCTGTTCTCTATTTCCTCCCTAGGAAAGGGAGGAAATAGACCTAGGGAAGTATACTAGTCAGGGTTCATTTTAGCACTAAGTGTGTGTGGAGGGGGGGAACATTTCTTTTTGCACAAGCTTTTTAGGGTGCTTGTTATACTGGCTCTGTTTTTAGGCTGCTGCTCCATTAAAAAAAAAAAGTTTGGTCCTTTGCTTAATGGTTTATAGACATTGACTTTACTCATGTCTGTAAACCGCGTTGAGAGGTTTCCTCTGAAGGGTGGAATATAAATATTATAAATAAATAAAAGAAGTCGTCTGAAACCTTCACCATCAGGGTTTTTAAGAAGCCTGCTAGCAAGCCTGGAAGAAAGCCCTAAAGTATGACTGTCTGCTGTTAAATCCACAGCTTCCAGTCCTAGGCTTGACTCATGCGGCGGGGGGGCGGGGGGACTCCACTGACTGGTACTTCTTTGCTTCCTTTTACAGCACAAAGATGGAATCCTGTCAAGCCCAGAGGTGTTCCCTCCTCCTCCCAGAGGGATTGTCGTGCAGAAGGCTCTGCAAGCAGCGAGATTTCCCCAGCTTGACAGATGGGCTGCTCCCAGCAGAGTTTCCACAACTGCACATGGGGTTATCTGCATGCTACCGGACTACAAGGGATGGGATTGTTTTGCAGAAATACTCCCCTCCTTTTGAATGGTGCGGATCTGCCCCCTGGGAACACAAGCGATGCAGCAAACAGAGATCTCTTGCTTGCAATATCAGCTAGTTATCACAAGCGAATCAGAGGAAAGGACAAGAGCGAGGACAACATTAAAAATACATGGGAGGACTGACAGTCCAGGGAAACAACTCTTCAGCTTAGGGAAAAAATAGCCCTCTTCAGCCTCCATCACTCAGACATCCTGTGGTAAGACTGATATGAGTCAGGCAAGCCCTTCCCTGGATTCATAAGGTCACAGGGAAAATACTGATTCAAAGACAACAGGAAGATAACACTGGTTGCTACTAGGAACTTTTCCCCCCCTTAAAGGGCCAGACAGCCATGTCTCCGATGGGATTTAAGATCAGGGAAGTACATGGTTGCTCGAGAAGTATTTATCTAGCTATCTTTAACTCATTTTTACAAATTCCCCAAACTGATGGGATCAAGCATCCACACAATGATGTACAATGCAAAAAAAAAAAAAATTAAAATTAAAATCAGTAACATAAGAACTAAAATATACAAACAAAACATTTGTATTCTATTCATTGTATAATATAAATATATTATATTTCTAGGTGCAATTGTTAGTCATAACGCATACTAAAATTCTCTCCCTGCAGATAGCGGAGTTGCAGGGCTCTGCTTCTACCTCTGCCTACGAAGGAGGGCAGCCTCTGCCCAGACCCAACTACTGACATTCCTGGATGCCAACACCAATACCTGCCAATAGAAAGAGGGTTCGACAAGAGGATCTTCAGGTCCACTTAGCCCTATGATTAGCACACAGTTATTCTGCTGCTTTTATTCCTCCCTTGCCCACTGTTTTGGCCATCGGCTGTTAAAAAAAGTATCTATCTATCCTCCCTTGCCAACCCCACCATACTTTTGCATAAGAACCAAAGAGTACCCCTGCCGGATCTGACCAAAGGTCTATCAAACCTAGCATTCTGTTTCATGCCTCCAGGAAACCATTGGCAGGGCATGAATGCTTTAGTCCTCCCTTACTATTGAACCCCAGCAACAGGTATACAAAGATATAGTACTTTTGAACATGGAGGCTCAACAGAGCCAATAGGACTAATAGACAGTGTTAGTCCTCTCCTCTATAAGTGTGTTTAGCTTCCCCATCTAGCTACCGGTCATTGTAAACCGCCCTGAGCCATTTTGGAAGGGCGGTATACAAATCAAATAAATAATAATAATAATCACCACAAAATCATCCAAGCAAATTCTAAACTTTAAAATATGTGTTGAGTGAAAAAGCCACTTGCTGTTGACTGTCCTCAATTTCCCGCCAATTAATTTCAATGCATGATCCTCAGCTTCAGTATTATGAGAGAAACAACAACTTCTCTATCCACTTTCTCCACGCACAAACCAGTCCCCTTGCCATTCCAAGAGACAGAATTCCACGCAGAATGTTCTGAGCTGCCACCCTTGTACCTTAATTAGCAAGTTCACCGCTGCTTTACAGACACTAGGGCTCTGCAAAGATTCAGCTTTGATGAGTCAAAGCCACATCACCTGCACATCTGCTCCGGCCCTTCAGGGAAACAACAGCTTGCAGTGCTTATCTCTGCATAGAGCACACCTGGAATGGCCCTTAAAAGGCATTTGGAATCGCAGGAAGCCACAGTGAAAGGTACGTGGCAAGGTGCATGGAGAGTGCTGGGAAATGTAGTCCTTCCCAGCACTTTTCTCCATAGGAAAAATAGGTATATTTTCTCCACACACAACTGGTTTGTGTGCGAAGGAAGTGCTTAGATAAAAGTGTATGGATATCTTTTTCCCCCCATGGGGAAAACGCAGGGAAGGATTACATTTCCCAGCACTTCCTGTGCACCTTGCCACATGTCTTGCAAGATGTCACCAGGACGACCTACAGCACTGAACCCCTTTAAAGGTCCTGCCTGCTGCTGTGCAGACTACCATTCCATGTAGAGGCAAGTGCTCTAATCTGCTACCTCCCACAGGAATAGCGGCAATGTGCAGAGGATTTGACAAAGCTGAAGAATATTTATATACTGCTTTTCAACAAAAGTTCCCAAAGTGGTTTACATACAGGGGAAAAAAAAATAAAGATGGATTCCTATCCCCAAAGGGCTTACAATCTAAAAAGAAACATAAGATAGACAGCATCAACAGCCACTGGAGGGATGCTGTGCTGGGGGTGGATAGTGCCAGTTGCTCTCCCCCGAAGAATAAAAAAGAACCAGCACTTTAAAAAGGTGCCCCTTTGCTCATTTAGTAGGGTTGACATTGACACTTCCAAGCCAAATCTTTGAGCAGTCCTAATAAGCACTCCTGGTTGATCAGAACATTGGGAGGTATTGTGTATACTCAGTCCTGATTCTCTGAAAAATGCATTCAGCGCAGGAATTCCTGGAGAACCTTAGGGAGAGCTGGCTCCATCATGCCTTCACAATCTTTTTCTCTGTAATCTTGCCAGTTAATTGAGATTTCACATATGAACTCTCTCATGGGCAAATCAGTCTGTACACCTGATGACATAAAAGTCAAGGAGAAGAGATATGATTGGTTCTGCATCCTCCGTTCTCCCTAAAGTATATTTGGATATACAGAGTTATGTCCTTCTACTTCAAACTAATACACCAATGTAATTTCCTTGCTGCTAGGTAGCTTTTGGTTGCTATCATGCCCCATCCTGATTATCCTTACTACTTCACCCTTCAACACTGGCTGGCATCCTGCCTCACCAATTTAGTGATAAGCATCTGAGCTGTCCCACTCCCCCAAAAAAGGAAATGGGGACAATTCCACATTCATGATCCAAATTCCTGCTGCCTCTCTCTCTCTCTTTTTTACATATTTTTAAGATGATCCAGATCCAAAATCTATAATAAAAGCAAAGCTCTGTAGCTCTGATTATGCAAATTAAAGGAAATTTGCCTACACACAATATAAAATATGTACTCTGTTTCTTTTACTCAGGGTGTAGGGTAGGGAAGTATATTGAGCACTGAAGCCCCAATCTGTGATCATCAGAAGTCCTTCTAACCCTTCTCTGGCTTATGAGATTTCACCAGGCATCTACTCAAATATTTACAAATGGAGTTTCATAACCTTAAGGCCTAGAAACCTGACTTTTTAAAAAGTATATAGTTTTCAGTCCTTACAATGCTGAATTCTGCACCAGGTCCCATACTCTGTGCTTACATGGCAAGATTATAGAAGCACAGAATACACAGAGGCTTGGCCATGCACGAACGACATCTCCAACAGATTGTATGCATGTGGACCGATATTAGTATTGTGCCTCTAATACAGTTAGTCTTGACTTAATGTTTCCACACCTTTCAGCCAACATCCTGCAAATAAACTTGCCCTGCGGGACATCCGTCAGAGTGCTAAGAAGGAAGAACATTCATAAAAGGAGACAAGAACAAGAATCCCAGGGTGAGGAAAAGGTGAACAGAATGAATTATCGGATGGAGTTTCCTTATACACTTGAAAACAAACTCCAGCTTGCTCAATGGATGCTAACAAGCTCACTTTGAAAAGCTACATTCAAAGCTTTCCATACTGCTCCCCACCTGCTCATTCATTTTTGTAATTTGCACAAATCATCTTCAGCCCTGATTCTACTCTTGTGGTAACTTTAGCATGAACTACTTTCCTTTGTAGCATCTCTATAGAAGGCTGTAGGGATGTACACAAAACTGGAAAAGCTGGTTTGGCTCAAATCCAAACCGGATTTGAGCCTGCCCATTCCGGATCTGTGCACCCAACTGAACTTGGTTTGAACTAGAACTGAGACAGTTTGAAAGGACTCGGAGGTCTAATAGTAAAGGAGAATCCAGTGAGAATAGCTCTTTACCAGTAAAGGGCTGGGGGAGGTGGTGGGGAGGGGCTTCCCTAAGGCAAAGCAGGCAGGGGAGAGCAAGAAAGTACTTTATAAGTGTCATTGGTGGCGGCTCGGTGGCCGTGGGGTGGGGAGGCACAGGCCTCCCCTTGAGTAACCTGGTCTGGTTTGGGCCTCTGCACAGGTGTGGAGGCCACTAAAATGGCCTCCACACATGCACAGAGGCCATTTTAGTGACCTCCATGCCTGCGCAGAGGCCTGAACAAGGCCTGGGGCTACTCAGGGAGAGGCCATCGGGGGGGGGGAGCCACCGCTGTCCCCGTGACAGCCAGCTGTGGCACTTGTAAAGTAATTTCTTACTCCCCTGCTGCCCGCTTTACCTTTAGGGAAGCCCCCCTGCCCAACCCTTTACTGGAAAAGGGGAGTCCTCACTAGATCTCCCTTCACCAATAAAGTTCTGAGCTGGCTCGGTTTCGAACCAGGCCCAGTTTGACGCTGAACCTGTCGAGCCGAGCTTGGCTCGCACACCCCTAGAAGGCTATGCTGAGATTTTTATTTTTTCATGGTTAACTCCCAATGCATTCTTTATACAATAAAAATATTTTGGACCCTACTCCCTGGTAGCAACTAGATCTCGGTTTTGTCTTTCCCTTGTTTAACCAACTATGCCCATAGGAGAAGGCACAATAATAAGTTACTCTAAATCCCTGACCCATCCGATAGTGCTTTTAATGCATTTTATCTTGGGATGCTTGGAACATTTCCTGGTTCTTTCAATATTAACCAAATCTATTCTGCTCTCTGTACACCAGAATTTTAATGGCCTAGGGAGGTAGCAGCTCATCTGCATAATTTCCCAGCAGCCTCAGCTGAAAACACTGGAGACTGCGACTCCCTTGGACTTGGGCTTTTGGCCACCCTACACCGTCTCCACCACTGGGCTAAAAAGGTGCATCATATCACAGAACCTCAGGCAACTTTCATGCAGTAAGAAAGGAAGAACCAAAGGCCGCTCCATCAGTAGAGGCAGAGGTCAGAACATGGACAAGAAGTAAGAAGATGGACCATGAGAGCTCTATGTTGGTCATTTGCAATGTGTACACTATGCTTATTTTTTTGCCTGGAAGCATCAAAGATCACACCTGAAGCAAGTGTTACTGGTTGCTCAGGTGGAAGAGAAGGTAAGAAGGCCAGAGGAGTGAGTTTCTATATTTTGCCTTATTGCAGAGGTTGTGCTGTTCTTGAAGAGGTCACAAGGGACATGACAGCCAGGACAACAACAGGGGACTATGAAGGAGAAGACAAGATCTGCAAGAGTGAAGAAGATGCATGGCAGATAGTAAGAGAATCTGAAACATTCTGAACAACTGGAAATACTAGCAATGGAAGGAAAGACAGATCACAAGGATGCATACAGGTGAGTAGCTCAAATCTGTATATATAGTGTCTGGAAAGTGAACACACAAAATGAGCTGAAGCAGGTGAGGGATGGCAACAAAAAATGGGTTTTTTCCAGGCATATTCAAAAGAGAAGGGGGATTACAAATGATCACGAGCCAGCAATGTGATGTAGTTGCAGATAAGGCCAATGTAGTTTTAGACTGCATGAACCCCAGTTTCCAAGTCAAGAGCAGTAATTGTTTCACTTTATTCTGCACTAGTCAGATCACATCTGGAAGACTGTGTTCAGTTCTGGGTGCTACATTTTTAAAAGGATGTAGACAAATTGAAATGGGTTCAAACAAGGGCACTGAAGAGGAGTGGTTGAAGGAGTGGGGTATGTTTAGCCTAGAGAAGAGAAGGGAGCATGGTGGCAGCACTCTACAAATAGCTGAAGGGCTGTTCCATAGATGAGGGCAAAGACTTGTCCTCTGTTGCCCCAGTGGGCAGGATTAGAAGTAATGGGTTTGAAATTAAAGTGGTTTGGCAATGGAACCAGTTACCAACTGATGGCTTACAAGGCTCCCTCCGTTTCTGCATATATAGTGTAAAGGGCAGGTGCAAATCTCTAGTTAAGCAGTGGCTACACTGCCGGGAACTGCAGCAGATTGTAGCTTCCTAACAACATGTCCACCTTGTGCTCCCAAGTGGGAAGGGCCGAGGATCAGTGGTAGAGCACATGCTTTGTATACAGAAAGTCCCAGGTTCAATTCCTGGCAGCTCCATGTAGGGCTGGGAAAGACCCCCATTCAAAACTCTGGAGAACGGCTGCCAGTCAGTGCGGACAATACTGAGCTAGATGGACCAAGGGTCTAATTCAGTACAGGGTAGCTTCATATGCACTTCTCCTTCATATGTCTAGGGGGCAAAGTACAACTATTTCATAGAGCCCAAGGTACAGGTGTCCTCTCAAGGTCTGAACTTGGCAACTTTCCTTGATGCCAGTGAAAACTGCAGGGATGATCAGCCATCAGCTCTGCTTTGTAGTGATGGAGGGCTAAACTCAGAGTTGAACAGAGTGAGGATAGATCTGCAAAGGGGCCAAAGGTGAGCAGGAGAGATAAAAGACAACAGGGTTTGGGAAATTTTTGTTTTTTTTAAAGGCAGAATGGTGGGAGAATCAGCATTGCCAGCCTACAAACCGTCCAAGTTCTTTCTGGCAGCAGGGCGAGGGGATTCCTATCTCGAAATTCTCTTAGGGGCTTAAAATAGGCCATGTCATTTCCTCCCACTAATAGCTTTGACCCGGCAACTGCTCCAGTGGCTGGGAGCTGGCGGGAGTCTGGAAGCTGCAACAAATGGCAAGCCTCCAGTCACCACCACAAGCTGGACTGTGCCATCATCAAGTGAACCGAAGAGCTGTTTGGGGATGAATAAGAACACAGGGTTATCAAGAGCCTGTTCTAGGGAGCAAGAGGTGCTGTGCAGCATGCCCAACGCTGAAGGCAGCTTGGTTTCTCACAGATGACATCACACCCACAAGACCATGCACTTTTAATTTGGAGTAATTGCTCTAGAAGAACTACTTATCTTGAGTATGTGCCCAAAGAGAGGGAAGGAGAAACGAGGCAGTAAATGTTGCTCTCCCCATTTTAGAGATGGAGATTGTGACAAAAATAGATGATGGCATAGCCATTCTGGATGAGACCCAAAAAGAAAACAGCCCTTTGTTCTTTTCTGCTCCGGTTGCTTACACGGAAAAGCGCTGCTAAGGAAAATGCAGTTCTATAGCCCTTTCTCCGAAATGCTTTTCACGATCAGAGGTTTCCCTGGCAATGGCTTTGATAAACTTGAAATGTTTTCTTTCCTTGGAGTAATCAATGTCCAATTACCCTTTTAAGCATTATTTTATTGTTGTTGAGTTCCAACAGCCAATCCCCCCCCCCGGGAGAGACAGTATCCTGCCTGTCTGTCTTTCTTGCCTTTTGTCCAGCCCCAATGAATAACTATGAGTTGAGATCCCATGTGCTGCTTGATCTGTTTGTCCGTCATACCATGACTGGCTCTAAAATTACATAGCAAATGGGGTCATTCCCCCCGCCCTCATTTGGTTCTTCTTGCTGCATAAAGCAGCCTGATGTCCCCGTAGGCGTTCCTGAGGGTAGACTCAAGGGGTCTTACTTTCTGCTTCCTTCCCCTCTGTATCCTGACTACAGAGCCATGTGGAGTAGCCAGTTTTTAAGCAGGGAGTCTGGGTCTGTTTACCTCAAGCTTAAGGTTCTTCTTCTTGCTCTGAACAACAGACTCCTGACATTTGCCAACCCTGTACATAAATCTACAACCATACAACAGAGTTAGCACTGTGTGGGGTAGTTGGCAATGGGCCCCACTGCAGTTGTCAGGGGGAGGCAGCTAGTAGCCAAGGGAACCCGAGCCATCTCCTGACAGGAGTGGGATGAGGGGAAATGATGGCATTATACACAGAGGCAGAAGCTGCTGGTAGAACTGACCAAGCAGCAAAGAGACACTAGCTAAGGGCCCTATACTCTGGTTTCTATTCTGGTCCACCTCATCTTTTGCCTCTAAAACCTTTTGGTTAAGTCAGTGGACTATGGGGGCGGGGAGGAATGGTGCATCACGAAAGGCCCTGGAGTTCAAATAAAGAAGGGTGTGCTTCAGGTGCGTTCACACACTCTAGCTACACAGAAAGCATTGCTGGGTCCCAGAGCAAAGTCTGAGGCGCATAATTCAGCAGCCTTGCTGAAACAATGCATGGGTCTAAGTCCAAGCAGTGTCTGTTCAGGCATACCATACATGTGTGTTCATTCAAATCGCCCCTCTACCTGTGCTATAAAATCCTGTTTATACGGGGTTTTGTAGCATATGGAGAGGGGCAATTCTGATGAACACCCCTCACATGCCATTTAAAGGATGTGCCGAGATTGCATCGGCACAGCTTTTAATGATGGCAGGGTGGATGAGTTCTCGCCACAGAACCACACATTATGTGTAGCAACCAACTGAACTGGCCCAAATAAATTGCTATGGAGGGAACTAATCTGACTACTTTCCTATCACTATATTAATTGATAATTACCATCCTCCCAAGTTAACCAATTTCAGCCTTAAATGTTCACATGTCAGCCATCTTGAATTGGGAAGGATGACATCATCATAAACTATGCCATTGAGGTGTTCCTATGTGTCATTCACTACAAATGTACCAAATTTGGTACAAATCAGTTAGGCAGTCCACAAGTTAGCTTCCTTGCACCTCAACCGTTCACACTTCTGCCATCTTGAATCAGGGTGGATGACATCATCACAAACTACACCGCTGAGGTGTCCATATGTGTCCCCACAACTGTACCAAATTTGGTTTCTACTGGGCCAAGCACTGCAGAATTGATAGGACGACACACACAGGGGTGCCGGGTGATCTTACAACTTTACTTTTCTTTTAAAAAGTAGGCTAAAACAGCACAAGACCTGCCTGCTGATCATCGGATGTAATAACTGCACATGTTGGCTGGCATTCTAATGGTGTGCTTGTGCAATAAAGAAAGATGAGCTCATGCAAAAGTGTTGCATAGCTGCGCTAAAAAACCCCAGGAACTTTCAAAACTGCACTAAAAACTGCGCTAACCCACCACCACCACCACACTGTACAAAATTTATCTTTAAGACACATGAGGCATGTCATGGGCTGTGCCAGCACAGACATGCTTGCTCTGGCACAAACACTCTCTGGGAACACAAACTCCAGACTTCGCATAAGTAGCCAGCGCTACAGCCTTGCACTAACAAACATGCCATTAGTCAGGATCTCAGTTACTGTGAATTTTCTGAATGTATTTGATTTGGAAATCTATTGTAGGGTGTGGCTTCTCAACACATGTACACAACATGCACATTTAGTAAATTACATGCATGCTATTTCCATGTATGATTATTTACATGTCACACTTATCTGTTGGCACAAAATGTTTATTCTATTCTATTTAATTTTATTCTGTATTTATGTTTTTATTTGATTTAAAATTATAATAATTTTTGATGATAATGATGAAATTGTGGTGATGATTTACATGTGAATTTCAGGATGGGCTTGCCCACTACACAGAAGCATTTTGTGTAGGAAAAAGGGAGTGTTTGAAGCAGCCCACAGTTACTACTCAGAGCCAATCCAGTTGTTATGGATAACAGGCCACCCCACGCCAGAGACCAGCCAGCAGTCAGACATCTCTGACAACTAGCATCCAGGAATTTTAGATACCTTCTTGCAAGCCTTTGGAGCTTATTCTAGCAAGCCAGACTCTGCATTGAGAATACATGACATTCCTATATGGATTAGAAGGCAAACGTTACACATACTGACAAAAGCTTGGTACAAACAGAGTTCCTTGTGCTCCATATAGGACACCCTCAGGATAAAGGCACAAATCAACATCCTAGTTCAAAGTAAGTCTGGGGCTTCAGTACACTTGAAAAACATTTGTTACTCCAATCTGAAATTGCAGATCTGTCACTGCGGAATCCCAGAGTCACCATGCTCCAGATTTCTTAGGACAATATGCCAAATACAGTGTGTGTGTGCACACGCACACAAACACACTTGTGTGCACGCACACACACGAAGGGGTCTGGTTCACACAATCATTTGAAACTAGGTTTAATGTAGGTTACCAACATTAGCATGGTTGTGTGAACTCACGCCAATGTGGTTTATGGCCTGAGATGAATCTGAGATTCCCACCTTGGTGTGGATTCGCAGAATCACACTAATGTTGGTAACACACAAAACTAGATTCAAACAATTGCGTGTCTGAGTGCATGTGTGTGCGTACAGCTTCAGTATATACACAGAAAATACTGGTGGCTACCTAACCCAGGAAAGGGGAGCATCCTTAAATTTTAATTTACAGTTTCTCTGCCAAAATTCTCCAAGGAAAGAGAAGATACATGTAAAAACAATTTCTTCCATGCAAGCCCTCTAAAGGGTTAAACAGAATTACAAAAAGTGAAGGCAGTAGGAAAAAGAGCTTTCCTCTCCCAGAGAGAGCCAGTTTGCTGCTAGTCCCGCTTTCCTTCCCAGCAAGCCCTGCTCCTGGGAAAGTGTAGGCTGTTTTCCATATATAACTGCAAACTGTTCCATGCAGTAAGAAGGCTAATTAAAGGGAGGGCGGGAGAGAAAGACGCATGTAGAAGACCGAAAGGCAATAGTTATAAGAAGAATAGTGCCTAGGACGAGGGCTAAATTAGAACCTTGCAAAGCAGAGTTTATGATAGCCCTGAAGGATTCGACCCTGCCAGAAATAGAGGCAATCATCAGAGGCTGTGAAAGTATACAGAAAAGCAACAGGAGTGCATGGAGTTTTTTTTAAAAACAACAACAACGTGAATAGAAAGAAATTTTAATCTCAGGGTGTGTGAATATATATTATGCTTTGCTGTCATTCACTCCAAGGCGGATTAGTTTTATTCTGGAGCGGTTGCCAATGTTGCACTAGAGAAAGGCTGATCTCCGAACTCCTGGATAACTAAGCTATCCACTTGCAACTACCTAAAAGTGATCTAGCAGTTACTACTTGCTCTGCTTACCAATGCTCCAGTACAGGGTTGCACAACTTTGGCCTTCCAGCTGTTGTTGGACTACAACTCTCAAGACCCCCGGACACATCTTCAGGGATGATGGGAGTTGTAGTCCAACATCTGCAAGAGGGCCCGAGACTTATGCATCCCTGCTCTAGTACGCTCAGAAAATCCTCTGGCACAGCACGAGAATGGGTGGTTCACATCTTACTTAAACGCATGAGCACCATTTTAGAGGTGTATATATAGTAAACCTGAGAATAAATTTTAACCATCCACCTCGATCTTTAACTTTCCTCTTTCTTCCATCCGTTCCACCCAGCCTTGTCCCTCACACCTGTCCCACAGTCCCCCTTCCCGGTATAGATGCTCTTTCCCAGTACTGTTGCAGGGAGGCAGCTTTTCCCAACAGACATGCTTAGCAGTGCTCAGCCATTAGAAGTAAAGAGCAGAGTTCGAAGGGACTGTGCAGGCCTTCTAGTCTAGCCACCCCCTATTTAGTGCAGGCACAAAGAGGAGGTGGGAAACAGACAAGCCAGGTAAAGGGAAAAGCTCTCCCTTGTTTAAGCCCCTACCTCCCTTTCTGGTCTATCCTCCATCCAAGGAAACCCAGGAAACCCTAGCTCCCTGAACTTACTCCCAGTCCATTTCTGGGCCCAATTCAAAGTGCTGGCTTTAACTTTTAAAGCCCTAATTGGCTTGAGACCAAGTTACCTGAGAGAGTGCCGTGCCCCTTATGACCCAACCTGGAGCTTAAGATCTTCGGAGGCCTTCCTCCAAGTGCCCCTGCCAAACAAGGTGAGATGGGTGGCTACCAGGGAGAGGGCCTTTTCAGTGGTTGCACCACATTTGTGGAATAGCCTCCCCAGTGACCGTTCACTTGGCTTTGTCACTTTGTTCTTTTAGATGCCAAGTGAAAACCTTTTCGTTCACCCAGGCATTTTAAATTCTGGTTTTCAGATTTGATCTGATTTTAACTAATTTTTAAATGAGTGTTTAAGCCACTTTGTATAGTATTTTGTATTTTCTTTTTTGTCTGTTACGATTTAATGTGTGTGTTTATTATATGTTTTAATCCTCTGTTGTGAGTCGCCCAGAGAACAATTTGTTATGGGGCAGCTAACAAATAAATTTTATATCATTATTATTAATCTATCTATCTTTCTATCTATCTAATTCTCCTAAACGTACCCATCGTTAATCCCATGTGTGGCAGCTCTCGTGAGAGTTGGCGAGCGAGCTGATGATTAGCGATGGAGACAGGCAGAAAGAAACTGCTGGCCAGGAGAATGGCTGCCCATCAAGGGAGGAGAAGGGGTGGCCTAGCCACGGAGGGGGCATGAAATGGGGCTGAAGAGGGGAGGAGCACAAACTGGGGCTGGGGGGAGCACGAAATGAAGATGGGGTAAGATACAGAAAACTAGGGGCGCAGATGCTCTGCACCAGGTCAGCTAGTAGTTATTATTGCTGAATGCCAGGTTGCTGCACTTAAGAACAAAATGTTTTGGAGTCTTGATTCCTTGGCTGTTCTGGCTCTTTTGTGCATTTATGGCAAACCACACAAACCCCAATGTCAAAGCTCTTGCCTAGGTGCTTTAAATGAATACAACAGTCATCTGTTTGGGCAACATTACCCCTACTCCTTTTAAAGCATCTCTTCTGGGTCACAGAGTTCATGCTGGAAATCAAGGGTCATCCCCTGCAGAGGCAACTGAAGGTAAGGTAAAGTGTGCAATCAAGTCAATTTAGACTCCTGGTGCCCACAGAGCCCTGTGGTTTTCTTTGGTAGAATACAGGAAGGGTTTACCATTGCCTCCTCCCGTGAGGTATGAGATGATGCCTTTCAGCATCTTCCTATATCGCTGCTGCCCAATATAAGTTTTTCCCATAGTCTGGGAAACATACCAGCGGGGATTCGAACTGGCAACCTTCTGCTTGTTAGTCAAGCATTTCCCCGCTGAGCCACTTAAGGTGACCGGGGCAACTGAACAGCACATAAAATCAAGAGTAAGACATTCAAGGACTGCTCTAGCTCTGAAGACTGAGCATTCCCCACTCCACTATGGTACGGATGAGTAGGTGAGGTGATGGGCTTGATCCTTGACAGAGGCAAACACACCACAGATAGGAAGAGTTCCTCATTACAGGCTTTAGACATTTCTGCAACTCGGTCTGCCCACGTGCAGATCCCAGAAGCAGGACTGCACAGAGGCCAAGAAAAAGAATGAGTCATCCATCCAATATAAGGTCCTGGTTATAGTGTTGTTACTCCCTACCACCACGAAGCACTTTGATTATCAGTTCTGCTATGCTCACCTCTGAACATGATGCTATGGGTAATGCTATATAGCAGAATTATATGCAGCAGTTTCTGGATAACAGCCATTCGGTACAGGTTGGACCCATAGAGCATTTTTACTCATCAGGAGGGAACCATAAATCAAACGCTGACCCTCTTCACCTTGTACAAGGGAAATCTAAGCACAAATCTAAAGCCTGTTAGGGAGAGACAGTTTATTGCGCAATGGACATGCATTTGTTTCTTACTGTGTACAGTCCACAAGCCTTCCCTCAAAGTTGCACTTCTGTTCAAGTACAATTACATTTTCCAAGCCCTGAGTATCTTCTGTCTGGGAAAGTAAGTATGACAGCATATTCATGGATGCTGTGATTGCTGTAGACTGCAGTAGTAATCCAGGTTTGTGCAGGGCCCCATTTGAGAAAGAGAGAGTAGTGGATTATATGCCAGACTTCGAACATGGGTTGAAATCCCCACACAGTGGTAAAGATCATTGGGTGACCTCATCTTGGACCAGTCACCATCTTCCAGCCTGATCTATCTCCGACTTGCTGTGAGGATAAAATGGAGGTGGGAAAGCCACATAAACCACCCCTTTGCTCCTTAGAGGAAGGGATGGAATAAAAGTGACATAAATTCTGATGAGCGCATCAAACAGTCCTGAGCTTTGTACCTGACACAAAAGAAGATAATTAAACCCATGTATCATTCACCATCAAACCAGACAGAGATATAATGACCGCAAAGATACAGTTCTGCTGTCAGTATAAAAGACAGCTGAACAAATTACCCAAATGAAGGGATTCTCCAGGAAGTTAGTGGGCAGAGAACTGGTTGGAAAAAAGACACCCCCCCACAAAATCAAAAGTCATTTTCTTTCAACCAATGTGTGTGGAAGGTATCTACAAGCAAATATGAAATACTTTAAGAGAGCCACCATGATTGGCATAATTCCACACTTATCTCAATCAAACAGTAACGGGAAACATACTGCTCTTTTCTGACACAGTTTCCCATTTCTGCTGCTAATCTAGCAGGAAGAGTAGATAAAAGCATTGACTCCAAGCACAGCAAGGGCTTCAGAACAGTTTCTAAATTGCCGGAAGAACAGCTGGGGGAAAAAAGAGGTAATAGCGGCCATGTACATACACTGGAAGTTCAGCTCTCAGATATTCCATGGGAATCTCTAGGAATAATTTACTCTTGCAGTTGGAGAACACCACTGGCTTTATTTCTGAGGACAAAAAGCACACATCTGAGGATTATCTCATGCAAAGTCTATGTCCATAGATCAATGGCGCTTCCTGTACACACTATATGTAACCAGTAGCATAGTTTAGCCTGTAAAGAACGAGACACAAAACTAAACTCTGGTGGAGGGGAGAAGAGTCGACTAAGTCTACAGTCAAAGTAATAACAGAATCATTTACTTTTAGAGTTAGAAGGAAACTTGGTGGTCTTCTAGCCCAATGCCCTGCTTCTCCTGGTTTCTTTCCTGCTGAATATCCTTCTTCCATTTCACTCTCTGGGAGGACCAAAGGAAATATTTCAGTGTTGGTTCCAAAGCATTTCCTTTCAGAATCCCCAAGCTAGAGAAATGAGGTTTGAGATAGATGAATTTTTGGAACTTCTCCAAAGTTTGAATTTGTTTACTGGATCTTAAGTAGGTTTTGCCTTCCTCTTTTTCTGGGATGGCTAATAATACTTAGCATTTGTATCGTGCTTTCAAGTGTTCACAGCACTTTACAAATATTATCTTAATGTAATCTTAACAACTCTGAAAATAAAGGATTATTACTCCACACTGGGGAGGTGGGGCTGAGACAAACCACCTCATGGGCCCAGGACAGCGGCGAGATCTGAATAGCAGAAATCTTGATTCAAAGCTCAGTGTCTTTAGCCATTACTAAAACAAATTGGCTGCCCAATGCAACAAACAGATCCATGATCAGATCGTGTCAGCTGTCACATCCAGTGTGCTGCTTTAATACAGGGGTGGCTAACCTGAGGCTCTCCAGCTGATGTGAGACTGCATCTCCCATCATGCCCAGCTTCAGTTTATCCTGAGGCAGCCACCTTTCCCATTTTCAGCTGCAAGCTCCACCCAGTATGATGAAAAGGTTACAAAGCACAATATGGGCAGGATTCTGTTAAAAGTGGTGGGACTATGGTGGCAAGTGTAGCTTCACTCACTCTGACCAGCAATTCTCCTCAAACTGATAAGTCTTAGACGGGGCTCTATCTAGGATGATCAGATTTCTTAGAGGTTCCCACTGTATCTTGTGCGAGTCCACCATCAGAGATTATTAGGAGAGGCTCAAAGGCTTACTATATTCCGACAGGGCACAACGTTTCACTCCCTCTTGGCTTGCTCCGCTCATCCTTTACAGTACAAGCTCCAGCTTGCTGTGGCTGCCTGTCATAACTAGTTTAGGTTGCCCAAACAGTGCTTAGGATGTTCATAAGTATTATGAATAATGTATATAAAGTGCACTGATCACTCAAAAAGACTGATTAAATGCTTCTAATTGGCATGTGATTGCCAATATCATTTAACATATGAGGCTCAATTATAAAAGCTGACATATATCTTCTACAATAGACGTTTCCTGGGCCAGAATCACTACTGGTGTGATTACAAAGGATGCAGCAATACTGCATCACTAATAAAGGCCCTTCCAGGGTAAAAATTGTACAAATGACCTCTTTGCTGATCATTTGTATTAGCCGCCTATCCCGTACCAAAAGTGCAGTGGTATTTCCTGTCCCTCTCGAGTGAAGGGGAGTGCATGTTTTGAGACAGATGTCCCTGTGCTTGCAGAGTGAAGGAGCGGCTTCCTAGCAACTCAGTGTTTTGAGTGCTGAGAAACAGTCATCTCCCCACAACAGAAGCGCTTGCTAGGGCAACGTCATCTGGCACGTGCCTTGCAAATTAGCAACCACCGTGCATCATCTGCACAAAAATCACATTGTCTGGAAAGACCTCTGGTCTGGTCCCATATAGAACACAAACTTGGCATATTCTGCTTCACTTGCTGAGTATGTTCCAAGTTGCAGTTTAGGGCCCTTTCACAGATTAAGCAATGGCAAATCCTAGCTTGTCATTGAGCATATACTTGACAGGGATCTACCAATGCCAGCTCCCTGACACATGTATGATATGCACTTGCTGTATTCATGTTTTACATGTTTAGATGCACAGACAAAATGATGTATGAAGCTGCTATCAACACTAGCTCCTCGAACTAAAATCATTTGGCACAAGGAATGACACACACACCCAAATCCTGCCTATGACTCACCTAATGATAATGCCTTATCACCTAGACATTTTAGAAGGCAGCAATATTAACAACATTCAAAAGAAGCCAATTCATCTCACATCAGGCTGGGTGGAATCCTGTAACATCTTAAAATAATATGACTTCAACAGCTGCACTGAATCAAGCACACTGAACAGACTGTATCTGAGAATGATGAGAAGTCATTCTCCTTTGCATGTACCTCAACATTTTCTTCCCATTTCCCCTATACATTTCTGCATCCCATTTCTGCCTTTTCCAGGAGCCAGTCTATGAAGCAGACAAAAACACTAGGGTCTATGTTTAGGGTAGAAGAATAGTCTCTGAAACAGAGCTATTCCTTACCCCCTGGTGACTTGGCCCCTCAGCAAAGTCACACTGGGACAGAAAGATGCTAAACTGATGATGCTGGAAAAGGATGCTAACGAACGGGTACATGGGCTTATGATGCTGCTGCTCATCAGCTAATGGGGAAGAGGGGGAGGAGTACCTGATATTAGAACATTTGCTCTCTTTGCTAGCGTAGGGAAAGCACTTGGAAGCATCAGCTTGCTTCCAGTTCCCAATACATATTTTCAATCCAACTTTTAAAGCAATGGAAAGAGGTCTCAGGACAGTTCCAGGGCCATACATCTTTCTCAGTCCTCCCTATTCTCACATAAACCGAGGATGAGGGACATAAGTCACAGATCCCCCATAAATCAAGAACTGCAACAAGAGACAGGATCATGGGTGCACGTTAGCAAAATGACAGCGCAGTGCCTTTGTCATTACTCAGAAGGGTCCACCCCAGGAAAAAGACGGAAGCCTCCTTCGAGCCTATCCTTTCATGGCTTGTTTCCAGAACCCCTGAAATTTTACAGTTTCACAGAGCAGAACTGTGTTGGGAACATGTGCATTTCAACAGATCATAGCACACTCTGTCATGCGATGCTGCGTACTGCAGCAAGTCAATGCATCCTGCAGGGATCTGATGCATTACACGTTCGACTGCAGCACACTGCAGTGACACCACGACTGCAGAGCGAGCTGCTCTCACCAAGCCGAGGCACAGCGGGGGAGGGAATGCTGGGAAGAGGAGGAAACCTTGTGGCACATTTTTCACCCATGACCCTTCACCAGTCTTTTTTGCTTGGCGCCACCCAGTGTTGCTAAAATGTGATCCTTTTGCAGCACAAAGTGGCCACACATACTAACAGAACAGGATCCAAACTGGCACTCCTGATGGAGCAGCCCAGCATCTGGAGATGATGAGTGTGATCATCTGCAGATGGCAGGCCTGGATGGATAAAGGACATGGTAAAAAACAACAAAGCAGAGGAAGGAAAGTGAACAGACAAAGGGAAGCAGAGGGGGAGAAGATGGAGGGCCTGCTTACAGATTAGGTTTGCTCCACAAGGCCAATGTGTCGTCTGTCATGACCTTTTAACGTACAGAGGCTCAGCACAAGGACTGGGCAGTTTTCACTACACCACTAGAAGCCTCTCTTCGTGGGTGTTTATCGTGGCCTAGTAAAAAACACCCCATCCATCTGAGGAGCTACTTTGCTTAAATTGGGGAGTACCAGAAACATATGCAATTTAAATCTGCTTCCACAAGGCAGAAGCTGCAACACATGCACATTTCCCTAGAGCAGGGCTTCTCAACCTTGCATCCCCAGATGTTATTGGACTATCACTCCCATCATCCACAACCACTGGGTATGATGGGAGTTGTAGTCCAACAACATCTGGGAACCCAAGGTTGAGAACCCCTGACCTAGAGAGTTTGGTACTCAAGGGCACACTACTTTGGAACACAGAGGATCTGTTTTGCTGTCATGACAAATAGCCATTAGTAGACCTGTCTTCAATGAATTCACAAACTCTTTTTTGAAAAGCTACTGATGCTAGTGATGATCACTATAACTTGTGGCAATGAACTGCACAAGTTAAATGACACACTGGAACACAGGAAGCTGCCATATACTGAGTCAGACCTTAGGTCCATCTGGCTCAGTATTGTCCTCACAGACTGGCAGCGGCTTCTCCAAAGTTGCAGGCAGGAATATCTCTCAGCCCCATCTTGGAGATGCCAGGGAAGGAACTTGGAGCCTATATGCTCTTCCCAGAGCAGCTCCACCCCCTAAGGGGAATATCTTACAATGCTCACGCTTCTAGTCTCCCTTTTGTATGCAACTAGGGCAGATCCTGCTTAGCTTAAGGGGACAAGTCATGCTTGCTACCACAAGACCTAGCTTCCACTGAAGCTAGGGTGGGCGTGAGAAGTGCCACCTAGCCCCACTTTGTAGCCCAGCTCTTAGCCAGGGTTAAGGGCTCGACCAAGCCTTTAACCCAGGCTCTAGGACCGTGTGTTCACTGGGGATATGTTTAGCCCCAGCAGACCACAGAGGTGGGTACCTAAAGTGTCTTTCTCCGGGGGGAATCCCCCAATGCATTGCGCGTATTGCGCAGTGCATTGTGGGATTTTCTGAGGCCGGGATGTGTTGTCCTGGCCTCTGGAGCTCCGTGCTTTAGGTATGCAGTGCAGATCATCTGGGAGTGCGGTCTGGGTCATCTGAAAGTGCTCCCAGCAACTTTGTAGCCATCATGGGGTGGGGGGAAAGCGGGTTTGACCACTGCCACCTACCACTCCGCCTGGTTGTGTGAACAACCTCATTGTGTCACATTGTGTCATAAGGCTTTTACCCCTTAGGGGTTGCCAGGTCTCTCAGATCACCTGATCCTGTTTGTCTTTTTTATGGTGGTTGTTTTTTCGTGTTTTACAATTTAACTGATTTTAAGGTTTTAAATGTGGTTTTTTTCTTTTAATGGGGTTTTATTGTATTTTAACTTCTGTAAACCACCTTGGGATGCCTTTTATACTGCATAAAAGGTATACAAACTGAATAATATAAAAACTGAATAATAAATAAATAAAATAAGCATAAGTATTGTGAAGCTGAGCTTCCATTTGTCTGTGCTGAACAAACAGCCAATTCTGATTCTGACCCCAGGAACCTGAATTTTCCCAGCCTTTGTGTCCACTGAAGCCTTAGGCTACCATACAAAGCTAACAGGGCTGGTGTCAGGAGATGGGCAATCTGGACTTGAGGATTCAAACCTCTTGGGGTCAAGACAAGTCCTAAAGTTTCAAAAAGGGAAATTCCAGAGACTTGTGCATTCACCCACTTTCTGGCCAATTCAGCTCAGCAGCTTCGCATGGGACCTTTTTCCAACACAGAAATAACCACTGCAGGAGGAAACATGCACAAAATGGACTGGTATGGCCGTAATGCCAAGCCATGGTTTGGAGAGAGTCACCTTAAGTGGCGCAGCAGGGAAATGCTTGACTAGAAGGTTGCTGGTTCGAATCCCCACTGGCATGTTTCCCAAACTATGGGAAACACCTATATTGGGCAGCAGTGATATAGGAAGATGCTGAAAGGCATCATCTCATACTGCACGGGAGGAGGCAATGGTAAACCCCTCCTGTATTCTACCAAAAGAAAACCACAGGGCTCTGTGGGCACCAGGAGTCGAAATCGACTTGACGGCACACTTTACTTTATGTGAACAAACCTTAAAAACCTTTGGGTTACATGGCTTTTTCCTTCCCCGAGGTGCCACAGCCCCATCCCTAGTCTGATACAAAGCATAAGGCCAAACTACACATTATGTTAAACAGTTGGTCCCTGTGCGTTTGGTTCCTTTTTATTCAACATCAGACATGGAGCTGGGGGAGATCTGGACTGGAATGGAGGGAAAGAGCTAAAGCCTTCCTCTGCCCCTGCTATGGGCCCAGTCTGTACTCAAACACAATCTTACAAAAGGAAATAAAGCACAGAAGGGCTGAACGACATGTTTGGAGGACCACAGTGTGCTGGTTCAAAGTGACTAACTATGGTTTGCCTCAAATCAGGAAGGGAAGGAAGGATCATGCACCACAAGGGAAGGAGGTAGCTCAAGGGCCCTTAAGGACTCATTTGTGTTATGCCAAAATATGGTCTGGCATTTTGTCTGAACTGGAGTATATTGCAAGATATTATATGTTGGTTTCCCAAGATGCGCATTGATGACAAAAAGATGCTGCTACATGTCCTTCAATGTAACAGTGAGTACATTTTATTTCCAAGGAAGGAAAGCTGTAATTTAAATGAATAGGCCTTCCTCGTACTACAGTCAGAGGCAAGATTTTGGTAGTAATGCTGGCGGTAGGAGCAAGAGCTAGAGATATAGCAACTTTGCAATTCTACCACTTGCCAGATCTGGATTTAAAACTCTGAAAATGCCTTTACCTTTTTATGTATGGTGCAGCAAGGATTAAAGGGGCCCAATCATTGCCTGTTACCCAAAGGGCCCATACACTCTCTGGAGCCAGCCAGGCTTGGTAACAAGACATCATTTGGAAGACTATAACACCTACTTTAGAAAAGCAGATCTCAGTTGGGATGGGGCTGTAGCTCCCTAACAGAGCATCCCAGGTTCAATCCCTGGCATCTCCAGGTAGGGCTGGGAAAGACTCCTGCTTGAAACCCTGGAGAGTTGCTGCTAATCAGAGTAAACGATACTGAGCTAGATGGACCAATGACCTATCTCAGTTATTGGCCTATCTGTGTAGTTATTAGTTTAGTACTGAATTCTGGCATGTAAATAAAATCCTTTGTTTTGTTAAACCTGCTGGAAAGTGGGGGGCCGGGACCCCAAGTATTCACATTTATTGACCTTGCTTCCTATGTGTACATAAATTCCTATGTGTAGGTGCTGGCACAACTATATAGTCTATGTTCTAACATGAGCACCACAAGAATCTTTTGGTACATAAGCGCAGGAAGAACTCTGTTGTGACACCCTCTTAAACCTTTTAGCCATTATTTGCACACTACAAACCCCACCTATACATGACAAGCAGATTGGAATTGCTTTGATAGGAGGCTGCAATTCACTTGACAAGGGCTTATTGAATGCAAATTTTCAGGACATTAACATTCACATACTGTATGGCCACCTGCTGCATCACAGCTTGGGGTCCTGGAGGCATCTTGTACCCGATTCTAAACACAAATAAACACAAACCAGGTTGTGGTTTATATTAAGGATGGCTGGAAAGCAGATTGGGGTTTACTGGTGGATCACTAGATTATCTGCAACAGGTTGGCAATGGTTTTGGACTCCCAATTGCTGAACCGTAGTAACAAAAGGCTTTCTCCCTTAATTTAAGCTGTTATAAGCCTTGATCTATAATAACGGAGATGTAAATTTGTCCAGGTATATAAGATTTGTCCTTCTCAGGGAATGTCCTTCAACAGGTAATTGGCTCCATCCCCTGAGCAATCCTTTGGCATCTGGCTCTACCCTCAACCCTCTGGCTGACATCCAGACTAAATTATTCACGAGTAGTCCCACTGAAATTAGTGGGACAAGTTGGTCATGACTCACTTGTCCCGTAATTTAATTTGGACTGCTCAAGAGTAATTTAGTCTGGATGTCGCCACTGTTTTGCATTTGGCTCAAGTTGGTGGACTTTGGAATACTTGTAAAAAGCAAAGTAAAACTTGCAAGCCTGAAATCTGCCCACACCTGGTTCAGATGACTAAAACAAATCCCAACAGCATCACTGAAACCAAATCACAGTTAAGTGAAACTCAGAGACCTCTGTAAAAAGCTGCACTGAGTAATGAACGAAAATGACACTAAAGTGGAAATATCTGGTGCTGTTGCAGAATGTAGATGTTGTTGTACCAACAGTCCCCAAAGGGTTGCTTGCCACACAACAGTTGCAAGTATGTGAAAAGTCTGAATTCAAATTGCAAAAGCCTGGCTGAAAGCATGGCGAGTCCCTCTTTTGTCTCTGCAGCAGAACTTGGGATTTATCCCTGCCCAGTATGACTAGTGAGCCACAACTAACGATAAAGCATTGATTCACAGCTTTATGAGAAAGCCTTGATCCAACTGTAAGCATTGCCAGCTGCTTATGCAACTGTAATTCCACAGAGCCTCTTGCTAGGGTGGGACTTAATGGACTAGCGGCAGTTAGAAATGGGACAGATTTCTCCTTTCAGGAAAACTGGGCAAAAGTTCCTGACAGTTAATGGAATGGGTCCCACTAGTTTCACATAGCCATATGAGAATTTTAACACCTTCACCATCCTCATACATTTCCTCTGCAATTTGTAAAACATCTATTATTAACATTGCTTAATTCAGAAATGAAACAGGCCGGCTAAGGGCTACATCAAAGCACCTATGTACTGCATAAGCATCACCCTGTACACACACCAGAGAAATCCCAGGACCCCACAATTTTGTGTGACAGCTGTTCAAGGCCCTTCACATCACAGGTTAAAAGCACTAGAGACTGACCTAAACTCAAAAACTGGAGGCAATATTTGGGAGTGTGGTCAATGTGAGCTGCTGCTGTGACCAGCTTTGCAAAGTACTTGGGAGTCAGAGAGAAGAAAAAGGGTCAACTCATTCCAGTGTCAAAGTGTACTTATTCTTTCCCTGCATCTTCGCTCATAGGAACATCGGAAGCTGCCATATACCACGTCAGACTATTGGTCCCTTTACCTCAATATTGTCTCCTCTGCATTGCTTCTCCAAGGTTTCAGACAGAGGTCTTTTCCAAACCTACCTAAAGATGCCAGGGACTGAACCTGGAACCTTATGAATGCAAAGCAGATGCTCTTCCACCAAGAAACGGCCTCATCCTCAAGAGATTACAATTGAACCATCAGAGCACCTTCTCACAAATCCATCTTGAGGTAGATCTCAAGATGGCAGAGATTGAACCTAGGAGCATCTGCATGCAAAGCATATACTCTGCTACTGAGCTATGACCTCTCCCTCTCTCTGACATACACTGACAGTGAGGCAGGGTCACTCCTCCACTCAGATTTAGGATGAAGGGTCACTCCTGCAACTCAGCTAATGATGCACCCAGGCTGATCCTGTGCCAGAGATTTCTGTGGCTCACAGTGCACATGACTTGACTAAGGTCATATAGAGCAGGGGTTCTCAACCTTGTGTCTCCAGATGTTATTGGACTTCAACTCCCCAGAGGCCTTTGGCTGGGGATTATGGGAGTTGAGGTCCAATAACATCTGGGGACCCAACGCTGAGAACACCCAATATAGAGTCACCTGTGCCACACACTAACATTCAGGAGAGGAGAGCTGGTCTTGTGGTAGCAAGCATGACTTGTCCCCATAGCTAAGCAGGGTCTGCCCTGGTTGCATATGAATGGGAGACTTGATGCGTGAGCACTGCAAGATATTCCCCTCAGGGGATGAAGCCGCTCTGGGAAGAGCAGAAGGTTTCAAGTTCCCTCCCTGGCTTCTCCAAGATAGGGCTGAGAGAGATTCCTGCCTGCAACCTTGGAGAAGCCACTGCCAGTCTGTGAAGACAATACTGAGCTAGATAGACCAATGATCTGACTCAGTACAGTTTCCTATGTTCCTATGTACATTTATCAGAAGGCACCTGCATCCCAATTCTTCTGCATTCCAGCATTCCATATTTTCCTTCTGTGAAGAGATCCAAACTCCAGGTTTTGTAAATATTCTACATAGGAAGCTGCCGCATACTGAGTGCTCACAAATGTAGTCTCCCATTCAAATGCAAATCAGGGCAGACCCAGCTTAGCAAAGGGGACAATTCATGCTTGCTACCACAGAGCTTTAGGACAGTGCAATTGGTCCTAAGCACTCCCACTGAGACCTGAACCACCCCAAGGCCATTTCTCCTGCAGTATTTCTATAAGATAGGTGTGTCCATGGCTTTAGTACACAGCTGATGAACCAAGAGCAGGCTTGCAGTGACCTGGTTTCCATGAAAGTCTTGCTATTCCTCTCAGAGGACTGCACAAGCAAGCAAGCTTCTCTGCAAGTCTTCCTGGGTGACACACCAGGAAGCCGGCAGTCACAAGACTGCCATAAGTCCCTTCATCTGCCCCCACAGCTTCTGTCTGCACAGCCTCGATGATCCTGCCCATCTGTTTGAAAGGGCAGCTCTGTCATCATTCCAGCAGCCAGAGCTTCCAGGTGAAGCAGGTCTCCCTTGTCCCACAGTTAACGGCAGAACTCTGGCAATAGTGCTGGTGGCAGAAAGAGGGGCCGGGAGAACAGTAATTTAACACGTCATCCACTACCTGCCAAGTCTGCATTTCAACCTTTGATGATATCTGGTGTATCTGCAGTGCCACTCCCACCCCTGGCACTGGTGCCAGGACAGCCACACTCCCCTCCAAGCTGGGCTCTGCATGTGAGTGAATGAAGGAATAACTTGGTATCTGAAGGACTATCTTCTCCCATAAGTATCCCCCCCCCCCCCACACACACACACACACTGGTCATCCAAGACCATTCCAGGTATCTTGACTGAGTGAAGCTCCAAAGATATGTACTAAAAGTGGAGCCTTTTCAGTGGCAATGCTGACTCTTTGGCACTCCCTCCCCATGGAAATCAGACAGACCCTCACTTTGTCTTTGTTTTAGATGCTAGGTGAAAACCTGGCTTTTTCAGAATGCTGTTTGAGTCCTTGCTCTTAGGCTGCTGAGTTTAATCCTGCAACTTCTATTAAATACTGGAGGTGTTTTTTTAATGTTGTTTGGCTTTTGTTTCATCTTTCAAAAGTTTGATATTATGGTGTTTTATTGATCTCCAGGTCTTTCTGGAGAGTTTTTTTAAAAGGGTGACAACAGTTGGGCAAGGGTGCATGTAACAGGGATGAGGAGAAGAGAAGTCTGCTTCAGATGAAATGACCTGTGGATAAAATCCACAGATATCCATGCACAGTAACAGACTGCATATATAGAGTTAAGTATGAAGATCTGCATACACTGACACTAAGCAGAAAGACAGTTCTTCAAAAGCTACACAAGCTTAGGAAGGGGGCTCAAATCTAAGCAGCACTGCTCTTTCAGAACGGTGTTAAAAAGGACTGTAAATTGTTTTGGTGTTTTCACACACCAGCTACACAAGCAACCGTCTCCCCTGATGAACTGCATTAACTTCTATTTGTCATCCAGCAGATGTCCAAGTAATTACAGGTTCCCAGGAGCACAGCAGCCTGTGGCTTTAAAAATCTGACCTTCAACAGCAAGCCAGAATGTTTTTCAGCCCTCGGATGTCCTGTGTTGCAGAGAACCTCCTGAACTGTCATTCTCAAAAGGTAGGTCATGTGGGGAGGTTGCCAGGCTGGCGGCAGCAGGTGCTGGAGAAAGAGCGGCATGGAGACAAAATGGATGCATGACTTTGCAGTCAGGTGTGAGAGCAATTGGCAAAGCTTGCAGGCAGAACTGTGTGGGTGGGTTCCTTAAGTTAAAAAGGGGAGCATCAGCCGCTCTAGACGATGCCCACTGCAGTCTCTCCTTTGCCAAAGCTTAGCTTAAAGCACACAAGCTAAGAGCTCATTTTGCTCAGTTCCCATTTATTTATCTATCGTATTTTTATACTGCCTGACATGTACATCTCTAGGTGGTGCATTTAGGAATGCAAAGGGCCACATCAGCATTAACACCTCTGGAGTGGCCACAGAACCATTCCTTAGAACAGGGGCAGGCAACCTTGGCTGTCTCCAGCTGTTGATGAACTACAACTCTCATCATCCCCAGCCACAGTTATGGTTCAACAATAGCTGGAGAGTGCTCCCCACTAAAACCATCTTTATGCCCATTTCCACGTCCTTTGACAAAGCATCTGGCAAAGTGATGTCAAGAAGAAAGTTGCGTTTAATCTGTGAGACAAAAGAGACCTTGCTCCCTTACTCACAGGAAGTTCAATTTCTTTTCCGGGGGTGGGTGGGGGGGAGACTCACACTTGCTAGATTGCTTTGCAAGCAACTGACCATGGTGAAAAGAAACAAAAAGAATACTGAAGAAACATTCTAGAAAATGTTTCCTCCGCACATCACTTAGCTCCAGGTCAAACTATATGTCATTTTCAACAGGCAAATTAAGCTTACTGTGCTTAAAAAAAGAGAAAAGTACATACACAGCTCTGATCCAGACTTCATGGGGCGGGGGGTGGGGGTGGGGAGAGACTTTCCCCTATCTATGGTCCCTATCCAGAATACACGCCTTAGGAACACAGGAAGCTGTCTTATACTGAATCAGACCCTTGGTCCATCTAGCTCAGTTATTTGTCTACACTGTGGCAGTGGCCTCTCCAAGGTTTCAGGGAGGAGTTTTCCCCAGCTCCACCTGGAGATGTCAAGGATTGAACCTGGGACCTTCTGCATGCAAAGCAGATGCTCCACCACTGAGCCATGGTCCCTTGCATGTGCTACTTACCCTGGGGAAAAGCTCCCATCAGCACCAATAGAAACTTTCTTTCTGGGTAAATACGATGTGCAGGGGTCTCAATTCACACTGCTGCGGAGGAAAAGAGCTAAATTTGCTCCTCTCGACAAATGCTGTAGTAGCAGATCAGGGTTCCCATGCATGCTATTATCATTAAAACAAAAAACAAAACACAGAGCACTGAAAGATCAAATTAATGATTTGGGTTGACCTTCTGAATACCAACAAACTTTATAGGACTTTCAGTACAACATATACTCCATCTTCATTACTGGCAACTATATCCTTAGCTACAAGGTAAGAAGCATGTCAAGCAATCTGTTCAGGCCCTTACATGTGTTTCCACACCACATGGGCAAGTACAAATGAACGGATCAAAACATAATCCCATGTGGTATTAGTCCTGACAACTGCGAATAGGGAGGAAATGACTCGCCCACAGACAGAGAGAAGCATACAGCAGAACCAGAGAAGAAAGGGCACTGGATGTAGCATTTGAAGAAGGAAGAAACCACTCTCTTGCAAACTTGTATCTGAAAAAATGTATCCGGTACACACACACACACACACATAGCAGTACTCCAGTTTTAATAATCAGCAATCTGTTTTCTCAGCCTTTTAACTTAAGATTTTTAAATATAATGTGCTTTTATCTGTGATTTTGTTTTATTAGTTTTGTGAATTTTAACTGTTTTAATATTTGTTGTGTTTTTACTTTGTACACCACCTAGATGTTTATATCAGGCGGTATAGAACTATGACAAATAAATAAATAAAGCAATCCCTCTGGCAGGACTTCAAATACACTTTAAAGCCCAACAGTTTTAAAACCCAAAAGGTAACATGCAACGGATAAATAGTTAACATTATACACAACACTCCTTTCAAGCATTTCATCCACTGGGCTAATGTAATCACATTACAGATATTACAGGGAGCCATGATTAGACCTTGGCTTCACATACCTTCTCTTAGCCCTGGGAGTGCATACTCCCCTCTCCCATTCACAACTATTCTACTTCTGGAAGTATCCTATTTCCAGTTGTGGTTAGAGAAGCTTTGGAAGTATCGTACTTCCAATTGTGGTTAGAATCAAGCCATGATCAGTTGCGACATCCAGACCAGCCAATCCTGCCTTATTCTGATCGGAGCTCTTGAAATAAACCACAAGCTGAACCCAAGTTCGCTTCAGCTTGTGGTTTATTTCAAAAGCTCTGGCCAGAATAAGGCAGGATTGGATGATCTGGATGTCACAACTGATCCTGGCTTGACTCTAACCACAATCAGAAGTAGGATACATCCAAGGCTTGCTACTGAAGGTGGGGGAGGGGACATGCATTCCCAAGGTTCTGAAACGTTGCATGAGACCAAGGTTTAATACATGACATCTGAACTGGCCCACAGCCTCTGAAAGCTGACAAAGGGCCAAACTATACCACCATGTCATTTGGTCCTGCATATTTTATTTTTTATTTTTAGTAAGGTGTAAGCAACAGGCATGGGAGCCCTGATCTGGATTGCCTCTCCCCTGGTTACTTTTGGCACCAATGGCAATCTGGAACATGGCAAAGGCAAAGGGTTTCAACTCTACACATTGTGTGTACAACCCACCCCCCATTTTGGATTATATTATGATGTTACTATGTATCCTTAAATAAATAAGGATAGTATTATAAACAGTAGTATTTAAAATAGTTAAATAAAAAGGAAAACACCTCTGTCTGTACAATCTGGATTGGGGCCCCTGCACCTGCTATGTAACAAACAACATGTTTAACATCATATGTAGTTTTGATCTTAATTTTAGTACATAGGAATGCTCTTTACCTATCCAAACTATGCTATGCTATGAGTCATCTGTGGAGAATGTTTTCAGTTACTGTCAAATGAAGAAATTCCGTTTACAATTTTATAACTTATAAGTGCAAATATCAGTCACCACATCAGCCACCCTTGAAGTTTAACGTGTCAACAAAATGTCACTTCTTCTATACCACCAAAGCTTCTGTAACTAACAATAAGACTATAAAAATCACTTTAAAATGAAAGTGCTCTGAGGGTAACGGTTAATTCCCATAGTGCACACACACATGTATCTTCTTTTTGTCACCTCTGGCCAAACAAGTTTTTGAAATAATACAAAAGCCTGCAGAACCTGTTTACCAAAAGATAAAAGTAGGATGACTGTGCACACTACAAACAGAAATCCATCTTTTATACTGATGTTTTAAAAACAACAACAACACACACACTTTTATCATCCCTCTCCAGTCTAAATTTGGGGCAGATGAACATTGGTAAAGCAAGATTAACCCCCAAATCTCAAATTTTAAGATCTTACACACAATCATGAGAGGGGTGGGGAGGGCAGGCGGGCGGGGGATGAATCTATCGTTCCCCCAGACGATCAACGATCTACTCTTGGGGGTGCTGTCGTGCGCTCACGTGATCCATGCTTCTCCAAGTAGCATGGGAAACCAGTCCATTCCAGGAATCCCCCAATGCGCTGCACAAACAGCACGGTGCACGGGGGGTTCCCCCAGAGTTGGGCGCTCTAGGTGCCCAACTCTGTGAGGCTCTTCACATGACATGAGCCACCTAGGGCAACCCAGGCAGGTCATGTCATCTGGAGCGTCAAGAGAACATTTTGTCCCCACTTTTTAACCTGCCATTTACCTGTAAGCTTGTTTAGCCTTGGTAGGCGACCATGTGCACCATCACTGGCGGGTTAAAAGGCTTTCTCCTGGCCCACCACCATTTCCAGCACGGGGGCGGGGGGGGAGTGGCCATGCCAAGCATGGCAGCTGCCCTAATGCAAGCAGCTGCTGCCCTCATGGCATGGGGCCCTCTGGGATGCAAGAGGGGAAAGTCCTCCTGCTCCCAGCATTTGCCTTCGCCATTCTGGCACTTGTGTGAGTGTGTGGCACAGCGGAAGCAAAGACAGCTGCCACTAGTCAGCTGGGGAAGGCAGGCAAGTTCCTGCCGTCCCCACAACCCTCCCAAGCGGCAGCAGAAGGTTGTGTGCACAACCTCTATGTTGCCACACACAGTGCTCGCACCCTTTAACCCAGGTTAAGGCTTGGGTTAAAAACTTGGGTTTGCGGGGCAGGCAGTACCAGGACTGGCCACAATCTTGGCAGTTCACATTGGCAGCCAAACCCAAGCCTGGGTCTGGCTGCTCGTGTGAACAGTCTCATTGTCTATAAACACCGATTCTCTCATTGACCATTCTGTCTGTACATACCCATACCTTATATATGGGGCAGATACTGCCTGCCATGTCTTGCCATGAATAGATTTCAGGTCAAGTTGTGAAACAGCCATAAATACCCATACCGTTTCATGGTATACAAAGAACATGGTCCTTGTCTGAAGGATCTTGCAATGCATGAGAACAGTCTTACGTGGCTCTGCATATCAAAGAGACGGTGGGTCCATTCACACGTTATGTTCAACACTTGTACGAATGTATACAGATCAGGGTGGATTTGATTTAAATCAAACTGATTTAAATCACGATTTAAATCACTAGCAGGGTGAATAAAAATCAATGATTTTTTTTAAAAAATCAAAAAAATCGGATTTTTTTATTTAAATCGGATTTTTTTTAATTTAAATCGGATTTTTTTAAAAAAATCATTGATTTTTACCCACCCTGCTAGTGATTTAAATCGTGATTTAAATCGTGATTTAAATCGTGATTTAAATCAGTTTGATTTAAATCAAATCCACCCTGACACAGATACATATCTGTACACAGGTACAGTCATTCACATGTTATGCTGAATGCAGGTACAGAAGTACAATTCCTATCTGTACCATGCATTTGAAGAGCCTGCATCCACGTTCACATTTAAAATGAACACAGGTACAGTCATTCACACAAACACACATACCAGTGCAGAGGCATCTGTACACTCATACAGCATAATGTCTGAGTCATGCTATTATGGCCCAGCAGTCAGAGTGTTGTACTTGCTCCAGGAAGATCCCAATTCTGATCCCTGCTTCCATGGAGGTCAGTGAATGATTTGGAGGCCATTGTGTGCTTGTGCAGCCTAAATTACTTGTTACAGTTTTTGTGAAGGTAATGATGGGGTAACCTTTATGTACAACACCTTTAGCTTCTTGAAGGAGGAGAGGGTTACAAATGCAATACAAAGAGGCCCTCCGGCATGTCCTGGTACCATCAGCGGTTTGGTGGACAGTGAGGCACAGGCATGCTCTCACCTCTGTATAGCCCCCACTCCCTGCCACTTGAGGTTCACCTGGCACCCTTCTTATCAGTCTTCCAGCAGCGTCTCAAGACTTTCCTTTTTAAATGAAAGAAGTACTGCTGTCTTGGCTCTTGGGTTTTTTGTTTGTTCGTTTTATGCACTTGCTGCTTACTATTCATGCTGTCGTCAGCTTTTATTAATTGTTTTATGAATTGTCCTTTGAATGGTTTTTATTGATGGCTGTTGGTCGCCTCGAGTCTTAATGAGAAAATCAGGATATAAATAGTTCTAAACAAACAAATATTAAGTGATAGAGCAGCTGTGAGGCCAACAAGATGGCTTGTGCCACCACTGCCTTCATTGCTAGCTGCTCTATGGGGCAGGGACACCCAGCCTTTGGTCCCCAGATAGCATTGGGCTACATCTCCCATCAGCCACCATGACCCCTGCTCTATAAGGCTGGGGCTTGTAGCTCTCTGGGTGCAGATCTTCCATGCTACTATATGTACGCATGTGGAAGGGGTGGGGGCGGGGGAGACTTGGTTCTGCACATTAACACTGACCACTCTTACCAAACTTAAAGCCAATGTATCAAGCCTGCTGGAGCCAAGTTTATGCTTTAACAAGCATTTTGAGACTATTGTTGGTCTGGAAATACTCGCAATTCGCAACTAATCCTTTGATCACAATTCTATAGAAGGTCTTGTTTCCTCACAGACAGAATACTAAGGGAATCTCGTGGATAGCACCTATTTCCTTTGTTCACAATCAAGGAGGTAACACTTTTATGAGGACCAACTAAAAAAATAAGAAGCATCAAACAGCAAGCTCTTCGGCCCTTCAATTGTGGTTGGACTACAACTCCCATCATCCATGACAACTGGCCACTGTAGCTGAGGATTATGGGGGCTGTAGTCCAACAGTGGAAGTAGTGCAGCCCTAAGCTAGATGGAAGTTAGACAGGGGGCAGAGGCGTAGCTAGGGGAGAGGACCCCTTGGAGTGAGGGAGATAATGAAGAAAATAGGGAGGGGTGGAGCTGCGGGGGACCTTGGGAGCTGGGGGCCCAGGTTCTTTGAATCCATCTGCTCAATTATAGCTACACCCCTGATGGGGGAAAGAGGCAAGTTGGAGGCATTCAAAGAGTCTGCAGTTTGTTTTAGAGGGGTAGGTGCAGGCTCCCAACTAGAATCAACCCTGCAAGTCAAATTAAGCCTTTGCCTAAAACAGGGGAAGGCAAGGTTGGCTCTCCAGCTGCTATTGAACTACAACTCCCATCATCCCCAGCCAATAATGGCTGGAGATGATGGGATTTGTAGTTCAACAACAGCTGGATAGCCAAGGTTGCCTACCCCTGGGCAAGTGAAACATAACATGCATTTTTAAGCATTTTTACTCTGAACTTCAGCCCCACTGGGCTCAATGGAATTTTCTCCCCCGTAAATGTGCCTAAAACTCTTTTGGATTGGTTCAAGTCCACCTGGCCCGTGAAACATCGGAAACAAGGGGCTTTTCTTCTAAAAAGAAGGCATGGTTCCTCCTTGGGCAGCAGCAATTAGACTGAATCCATTTAAATGCCAGCATGCCAGGTGCTGTGCACAAGAAGTTGATCTTGCTAACCAAGACTGACAATGCCTATTTTCAGTTAAGTGGTGACTACCTTTGGAGCTGTTGTAACTAAGCATCCATGTAGTGACTATTAAGTATCATTGCCTCCCTGACACAGCATTTTGCATCTGTGGCAAAGCCAGAGACCTAGTTTTCATAAATAGCCGATGAGGCAATAAATGTGAACCTATGAAGCTGTTCAGTGGGAAAGCGCATGCATTGCACAATGAATGTCACAGTTTCAATCTCTGGCATTTCCAGTTAGGGCAGGTAAAAGCCCCCATCTGAAGCCCTGGAAAACCACTGCCAGTCAATACTGACATAGGCCAACATGTCCCACAGAGTAACACAGGTAGTTCTGAACCACCGAGGGAGTCTGAAAACAAACACTCACGTTGCTGTGCAACAGGGCTCTTGCACCACCAGCAACACAAATAGGAAGTGGAGAAAAAGTTGATGCTTCATGAGGCATGTCTGGATCTCCCACCCCCAACAAATGAAGGCTGTAGGCATGTGGTTTAAGTACAGGGAACTCCTCCTCCTAGTTACCTTGCGTTAAGGATGGGCTGCCCTCTGGATAGAATGCAGGATTTATTAGCATAATTAAACATCCAGGTATGTCCTGCTGGTCCAAAAACCATCTCATGTCTGAAACTGGAGACCAGACCTGGAAGTCTGACTTGCTGAATTTAAGCCTGGCTCAAATAAAGAGCAAAGGTCACCTCAGGAGGCATCTATAGCTTTAAAAGTGATGCAAAAGCCAAGGTCAGCTTCAAGCATTTGATGTAGAGGAAAACAGACTTAGCTTCCTTCACAACCAAGGATTCTGTCTTCCAGAGCCCCCTACCTATTCCTGACCATGCAGGTACTATTAATGCTGCCTCTACCCCCTGGGAAAGCCTGGGTTGGCTTGGTAGTAACAGACACCTTCTCTCCATTAACTCCCAAGGACAGCTGGCTTATTTTTTTAGACTAGGGAACTGAAGGAGCCAGAAAGCACCCCTCTCTGTGAGAGGTTATAAAAGTGCCATGTGCTCCCAGTCTGGGAAAGAGATAGCGAGAAAGTCCTTTGGCCCAAGGGACAGGACAGTACCCTAGTAGTCATTCGAGGAAGAAATGATCCAGCAATGGGTAAACCAGGTCTTTGCCCCCCAGGTGTTTTTTGACTACAGCTCCCATGATCCCCCAGCCACTGTGGCCAATAGCTAGGGATTATGGGAGTTGTAGGCCAACATCTGCAGGAGGGCTGAATTTAGCCCTGGGCTAAATCATTTGCTGTAGAAAAAGAGTCAGGTTCAGATCACTGCTACTCCAAAGAGCTGCATCCATCGATGTCCTGTATGAAGACCAGGGATAACCATTTCCCCCCTTCATACAGTGTGTGATATACAATGAAGACTATTCCTTAAATACAATGGAGAGAGGTGTATGTTTTCTTCCACAAAGATTGGTTAAATTCTGCAGCCTGTATTTTTCTTCATTGGTTCTGCAACTTTTTTACTGTTGTCCATTATTTATTTTGCTTTCATTAGTCATGAAAGGGACAAGGAGTTGGGTGAGGCACTGATATGCAACTCCCTAATCACTGGAAATGCTATTCAGCCATGCTTTTCACTTCTGAGATTCACCAGGCATTGACAAAACATTCTTAATCATACTTTCCACAACAACCAATAAGAACTAGAAACTTGCCTTAAAAAAAAATGTTAGAAAGGTGAATTGGGCATCCAACCTCACAATCTGATCTGTGTAGAACAGGATGTCTGGCATTTTCTGGTTCCTTTTAAATCCAGATCTATTCAGACTGTTCAGTCTGCACTTTTAAAACCAAGTCCTAGGGCAGGGATAAGCATTGCCTTGGCTCTTCAGCTGCTGATGAACCACAACTCCCATCATTCCTCAAAACAAAAGAATTGTGGCTGGGGATGATAGCAGTTGTAATTCAACAACAGCTAGAAAACCAAGGTTCCCTACCCCTGACTAGGGCATAGTCTGAAGGCCCATAACTAGGAATGTGCAAAAAACCAAGGAAAGGGCAGATTCTCTCTCATTTTTAAAAGTGTAACTGATTTTGTTTTCCATTTTTAAAATCTGAATTGTGTGTTTGAATGTTGTTGTTTTGTTAGCACTTCACAGAACCTTCCAAAGTGCAACAGCCTCCCAGCAGTTTTCATGGCAGTGGCTGCCTTCTTTTTTCACACACACTGCTCCATGGTGACCCTGTGACCAGAGGCAAATGGGTAAAAAAATCTGGTTGCCTGCAGTTTGGGAGCTCCTGGAGAGTTTGCCATTAATATAAAAAAGGAAAATGGCTGGCAATTCATGGAGGTTCAGAAAATCCTCCCCATTCATTCCATGGCCCCATTCATACCAGGTTCCATTCATGCTTAAAAAACAACACATGCCTACACCTAATGTGACCACTTTGCTGAAGAGAAGTAGATCTTAATCTGGACAGTGCCTGAACAGATGACTGTCTGGTTCAATTATAGAAGAAGAGTGAGAAATAAAAAATAAATAATATATCTATCTATGAAAGCAAGGAAGCAAGCAACCTGGTTTTATCACAGCTTGTGACTAAAGATTCTATGATGCTGTTAGAACATGAGCGACTGTAAATAAGTATCCCGCACTGATCTCTGTGTACGATCCTCTCTCAGAGGTGAGAAAATGTTAATTCTGTCTCCAAGGCCCAGCTGGCTCTTTGCTAAGAAATCTGAAGTTCCCCGACAGGTCGGCAACAACGGTCAAGTTAATTTCACTGAAAATATTCTGCCAGAAGACTGAGTAATGACAAGGGAAAGATCTGAACTGGTGAGACGAAGGAGTCCAGAAACGTAATCATCATTCTCCTGAGGACATGTTTACATTATACATTTCCACCAATTTCAGACCCATGCCACTCTTCCGGCTCCCAATTACATGGGGAGCTGGAGTTTTGTGAAGGGGGCTACAGATTTCTAGGAGAATTTTCAGCATGTTCACAAAGCTTTGTGGGGAAATCCATGACAGTTCAAATGAGGGGCTGTTGACTCAATAGGTGGGTTCAAAATCTGCTGACAAATAAGTTGGAGGCAACATCCAGTTCCCAGGATGTGCATAGGAACCTGGCAACCTCCAATTCTCACCTTCACCCAACTCCAGAATTTGATTACGGAGGTCAGGCAGAAATCAGGTAAAAGTTGGGTGGAGGGCTTGGGAACTGGTGGTTGGTGGCCTTGGATGACACACCTGCCAGGAACACATACTTCCCAAAAACTGGAGGTTCCCTCCAACTTACTTGCTGGTAGATTGCACAAAGCTGCCCTTTTTCTCTTCAATCATTTCAGCACACCCCTTCAACATGTAAACCAAGCAAATACTGAAGTCAGTTCAGAAGCTGCTTAACTTAGGATAAATGTAAAGGCAACAGCAGTTTAATCAACTATTAATTTAGGACCAACTGAACAGTCACAAACCAATGAGCAAGTATATCAAAACCCAATGGTCAGCTTAAAATCTTGCTCATTTCAGTTGGTCCCAATCAAGCTATCATGTCACCATAGCTTTTGTATTGTTTCTAATAGAACAAGATAGTTAATGGACCTGCATTTCTTTTTAAAAACCAGGATAGCCGAGGCTGTGAACAAATCCCTAGGCTGCACTTGACAAACTTTGTAACACTTCTACCATGGCCTTTGTCCCTTTACACAAGGAGGCCAACAAGAAATAATTGCCTTATAATGACAACTCAGCTATTAGATTCAAAACCTGTCACCATCAGACTTTGGCAAGGTCATTTAGCTTCCCTCCCTCTCTTTCAAATGCCCCATATATTAAACAAGGATAAGAATTCACCTTTCTATCACTATTTAGATCTGCTGTTACAGATATATATTAATCTTATGACTTTGTGCAGCACCAAAGCACAATGGGCCCTCTGGTATATATAATAAATACAAATACCAACATCAGTAAAGCAAGCCTGTGCTGAGTTACAAAGAGCACTTCAAGGAGAACGCACACTGTGCTCACCACATCACAAAGGGGCTGGATCACATAAGCCTGACATCAGTGGAGGCTAGAGGTGCATTATTTTGCAGCACCTGAAAAAAACTGTCTCAATTTCCCCTTAAAAATGCGACAAGCCTAAAGGAGATGAAGAAGGGGGGAAAGCGGGGGGTGGGGGGGTGGAATATAAAAGCACTTCATAGATTAAGAATTCAAAAAGCTCCTTACCATTCCTGACAGCTGCTATCACTCAGCCTCCTAATAAACATACTGTGAACGTCACCGTTTCCACAGACCAAGCATCACTGGCAGACGGCAGAGAGGAAAAACATATAGCCACTCAGAAAGATGGTTCCGATAAGACTGGTGGAGCTGACATGAGCGGTGTGTCCTCTGCTTGGAAGGACAGGTGTACTTTTGCCCTCTTTACACTCTCACACATGCAACAAAACACAATCCAGAGAAGAACACACAGAAGATGCCCTGGCTGACATCCTGACTAATGCTTTGTGCATGCTTCGAACAACAGTGCACTGCACACAAAGCGCTAGCCACCATGCTTCCAAAGTGCAGCATTTCTTGTGCAAAAGCTCAATGGTTTTTGGCACTCCCCCCACCCACCCACTCTGTTACAAAGGAAACATGTTCCTGGTCCTCAGGGATGAATTTCCACCATAACAGAGTGCTTCCGGGACACAGAAAGAGTGCCGAAAATAGTCATGCTCTTGTGCAAGAGTGCCCACACTTCCGAAATGTGGGGGACTCACATGGGACACACATGAAGCTAGTGCTTCATGTGTGCTGCTGTTAGTGTGCATGCAGCATTAGTCAGGATCAGGGTGGATTTGATTTAAATCAAACTAATTTAAATCATGATTTAAATCACTAGCAGGGTGGATAAAAATAAAAAAAATCCGATTTAAATAAAAAAAATCTGATTTAAATAAAAAAATCTGATTTAAATAAAAAAAATCGGATTTTTTTTTAAAATCGGATTTTTTTGATTTTTATCCACCCTGCTAGTGATTTAAATCGTGATTTAAATCAGTTTGATTTAAATCAAATCCACCCTGGTCAGGATGTCAGCCACTATTTCCAGGAGCTCAAGGCACAGAAGGCAATCCCCAGTTACACTAAATAAAGGGTCAGGAATTGATCAAGATGTTGCCTCTGGCTCTCACAGATCTTAGTCCCCTTCGCATGCCCCCACAGCTCTGAAAGGACTGCTTCTCTGTGATGCAAACAAGTGTACCTTCATGCTAAAAGAATCTATGAATGAAGCAATCACATCGGCACAGACAACTGCATGGCCCTTTCCTGTCCAATCGTCACCTGGGGGAAGGGAGGGCAACGAGTAGGTGGGGAAGGCCTACTTGATCTGTCCTTTCCATGTGTTTGTCTCCGCACATTCTTCTCAGTGGTGTGGGATCAGGCCACAGGAAAGAGCAACTTTCATGGAGCTATAATAATAGCATGTGAAGGGCCTTAGCAAAAGGTGAGATCCATGAATCTCCACTTCACATCTTCCATCAGGAGGAGGGAAGCAGAAGCACAAGTCTCTTGTTGGCATGTAAGCGATTCATTAATACTAATGTCCAAATTTGTCCTGAATTTTGGGTCAGACTTATGTGCAAGTAGAACACACACACACTCTCCAACACTTTAAACAAATCCATTTTATTTTGTTTTATACATAAATATCTATGTAAAACACTTTGGGAACTTCTGTTGAAAAGCGAGATAGAAATATTCGAACAGCATGCCCATCCATAATGCACCTGTGTATAGGCAGCACATCTTGCCCTAAAAGCTCTGCCTGCTTCTTGAAAAGAATGACCTCGAAACAGTGGTGCATCAGCTGGTAGGTGGTGTACTGAAATGCACTCTATGTGCATTGACATGAGACATGAGTTTTGGACAGTATAAAATATGTTAAATAAAAACAAACAAATAAATAAATATGTAGGGCTGCCTTTGTACATAGTGCAGAAACTTCAGTTAGTCCAAAATGCGGAAGCCAGCTTGGTCTCCAGGGTAACCTGTAAAGACCATATAATGTCTGTTTTAAGATCATCAGGAGTGGTCCGTCTTCGGGTGCCACAAGTTCATCTGGTGGTAACTTGAGATTGGGCCTTCTCAGTTGCCGTCCTGAGATTGGGGAACAGGCTCCCCATGGGTATAAGAGGTTTACCACACTTGGAGGCCTTCAAGAGAACCATAAAGATCCAGCCCAGCTTTTAATATCATTTAAGTAGTTTTAATGTTAATATTTTAAATAGCTTGGGTTTATTCTTTTGAACCACCCTGAGCCATTTTCAAATGGTCAATATATAAATGAAATAAATAAAAGAAATGTTCCTTGATCTGGTTAAGTGTATATGTGGCTAACTGCAAATCTGCCAAGGGATGCTTTATTCATCACTACCCCATTATAGCTCACGATAGCAGGGATTAATTCTCAGAACAAATAGATCTTTCCCTCTATTCTGAAGTGCAGCCATTTGTTAAACCCAATGTGGTAATGTACACAGCTGCAAAATGCATAATTTCTAATTAATGGCTTGTTATACTGCACTGTGCATACATCAGCGGAAAAGCCATCCCTACCCAGAAGAATTTACAATTGAAATACACGCAGATAAAGGGCGAGATGGGAAAAATAAAGGCGGCCTTGGGACCACAGAGATAAAGTGATGCGACTTGCCCAATGTGCTGCAATAATTTAGTGCCATAGCGAGGAACAGCACCGGGATCGCAAGACTTCAAAGTACAAGCTCCTGTTGGCTGATTCACAAACCTCAATTACTGCATTAACGTGGTGACAGAAGACTTGGCAGGAGATGCCTCCATTCTTCAAGACATACTCAGACTATATATGGACCTTGCAACTTCAGTCAGTACCCTACAGTCTTCCTATATAAGGGCCAAAACTAAATGTGATGCAGGAGATCAGTGGACAGGATCTACCACGTAAAAAAGAAGTTATGTTATTAGCCAGGGCAAGTAACCCATTTAGATTAGGACCACAGGACTGTAGGGAGAGGAGTTTAACCCTTTCTCCTTACATGGGTTCCCCAACAACATGGGGACATAGGAAGCTGCCTTATACCGAGTCAGGTCACAGGCCCAACTCACTCAGTATTGTCTACTCTGACTGGCAGCAGCTCTTCAAGGTTTCAGGCAGAAGTCTCTCCCAGCCCTCAAGTAAAAGTTGTGCCATCGAGTTGGTGTCAACTCCTGGCGACCCCGGAACCATGTGGTTTTCTTTGGTAGAATACAGGAGGGGTTTACCATTGCCATCTCCTGTGTAGTATGAGATGATGCCTTTCAGCATCTTCCTATATTGCTGCTGCTCGATATAGGGGTTTCCTGTAGTCTGGGAAACATACCAGTGGGGATTTGAACCAGCAGCCTCTTGCTCCCTAGGCAAGTTACTTCCCCGCTGCACCATTAGGTGGCTTCTCCCAGCCCTACCTGAGCGTTTTTCACACAGCTGGCTTTACCGCGAGTTTATTGCAAGGCTTTACTTTATAAAATTGGGCTACACTCTAACACACCATGAAAAACCCAAATAGTGTGTGAAGCACTCCCCAATACCTCACGGGGCTTCGGAGTAAATCTGGCTGATATGTAAATGCACACCCTCCATTCTGGAGGAGATGCAAGCTGAAAGCCCTGTGTGAAAAATGCCCTGGAGAGGCCAGAGATTCAAGCGAGGATGTTCTGCTTGCAAAGCAGATGCTCTACCACTGAACTATAAGAAACGTAAGAGCATCCTGGAGGGGAAATTTCAATCCGGGAAATGGCATGTGGGTGTGTGTGTGTGTGTGTGTGTGTGTGTGTGTGTGTGTGTGTGTGTGTGTTAAAAAGAGCCTCTCCTAGCAGCACTGGCCCAACCCAATTCAGGGGCCCAGCTTCTATTTTGTTTTATTTTTAAATCCAAATCACAATTCTTCTACATCATGTGGCATTTGGTTCTAACAGTGACAATGCTTGCAAATCACTAACTGTTAAATCAATCATCATCAAGCTCAGGGCATCACTTTTGTTCTCCCTAGAACAGGCCTTGACGAATTTTCTTTGGAACTAGGAGCCAGTCCAAAACTTTAGAGTCCAGACAGCAGTCAAAACTATAGACTTAGTGACAGACGTTGTCAAGAGAGAGGATAAATAGGCTTCTCTTATTTCCTTTACAAGTAACATATTTAAAACAGAAACAAGGTTTCCAGGCTATCCTAGTCTAGGTGCCACAGTAAAGCTTCTAAGAGCCGCAGCAACCTGGAATCTGGGGTTTGTTGAGCCCTGCCCTAGAACAATTTCCTACCAAATTACTAGCCCACAAACTAGCCTACCTCCTAACATATACATATGTTAGTCATTTGTGGCCGACTGATGCCATAATAAAAACTATAAAAGCTAAGCACAACTCTTTTCCAGTTGACCTGATCAATTAGAAAAGACTCCTGACCTGGAGGCAATACTCACTCACTCCAGGTCATCAGGCAAGTGACCATTTACAAGCCTCCCCTAGTATCTAAACTGAAATATTAGCAACATTTCTGATGTTCAAAAGAATCAGCAAATACATCATTGGTTCGGACATGGATAAATATACACTGAATGTGTTTTGCTAACTCACGCTCTTTCTTTTAACCTTGAAACAAGGTATCACCCCTACAGGTCCTTTCCTCCCTGGAATCTATTCAATTTCCAGTCCAATAATATGGAAAGGAAGGCATAGATAAACAGAAGCCCTGCCCAGTACAGAGACATCACCATAATGAGTTAGAATTTTCAACGAAAGACATCAATATCCAAGACACAACCACCAAGTCAGTATTCAAATGAGAGCATCCTTGGGGTCCCTACTTTGCTTCAAAGTCAGGGAGGCCAGTGCTCCATCTGCTAGTTCATCTTGGGAAAGTAGCATTACTCTTCTTGCCTTCTTGTACAAACAATTTCCCTGCTTGTAAAATGAGGATCATACTACAGATGCCCACTACCATGATATGCAGTTTGTGCCTGCAAAGAACCCTGACATCCTCGGGGGCATCAATATTATTAATATTTAGTCTGCCCACATAATGAGAGGTCAGACTGTGTTGCCTATTTCCTCTTCCTCCCCGCAAAAGCTGTAGAAACAGAAGACACAGAGAAGGGTTATAAACCTATGGAAACTTTGTTATCCTTCAACATTAAAGCCAAAAGCAACTAATTAAAACACTATCAAAGTCAGATGTTTTATTAGCTCAGCCTTGGAAAACCTTGGCTGGGGATGCCAAAGAAGTCAGCTCCCATGACCAGCTGGAACACTGCATCTCCACCTGATCAGTACATCACCTGCAGATGTCTGGCCAAGCATGTTGTAGGGATGACAGATGTAGCAACTCCAGCCTTACAATAGAGGTGAGGCCGGGGGTGGGAGAGATCTCCTGGCTCAGGGTTTGAGTAAGCCTCTCTCTCTCTCTCTCTCTCTCTCTCTCTCTCTCTCTCCATTCATTCATTCATTCATTCTATTATATTTCTATACCGCCTAACATGTGCATCTCTAGGGAGTATACATATGTTAAGGCGGTATTAAGGATGAAATATATTGGGCAGTATTAAGGATGAAACCATTAAGGAAGCAGATCATCCCACATATGTCCTCTCCTCTGTCTTTCTCTGGAACATCAATTGTTACCCACTGACTGAGGCTGTTCTCATGAGCAGCCAAGCCTGGGCTTGGCTGCCTGTAAGAAATGTCAGGATCCACATGGATCCCGGTGGTTCCACAGCATCAAACCAAACACCAAAACACAGCTCTTAGCCGAGGTTAAGGACACTGCCAGGTTTGTGAGTCAGCACATGCTGCTTGCAGCTTGCGCTGACATAGAGAGAGGCACCTAGATCACCCATCCCCTGGGGGAATCCCCCAATGCACCATGCGCAGTGCACTATGGGATACCAATAGGCCGAGATAACGAGTCCTGGCCTCTGTTGATCCATGCTGCTCCTGGCAGCGTAGGTCATATGGGTGTGTGGTTTGCGTACACCAGGGACAAAGAGCAATCATCTACGGTTGAACCCTTATTGAACGTTGAATGTTGGTTGAACCCTTATTTCCCCCCTGCCCACAGAGTCATGTGAATAGCCCCACTGTGATTAGGGGTCTGAGCCAATCTGTTAGTTCCTCCTATGTTCAGAAGACTTTGCTCAGAAGACTTTGCTCTGAGGTGCTCAATTCCACTGTCTCCCACAGCTTGGCATTTCATCTCAAAGATGCCATCTGATAATTTCCATCACCATTCAGATATACAATTTCGTCTACTCTTGACGACAGCATAGATGATGAAAGCTTTCAACAATTTGTACAGATCTCCATTTCTCTGAAAGTTAATGCCCTAAAAAACAAATGTGGCAATCCATGTTCAATTCCTGGAAAGGGTTGGATGAAAGGGAGAATATTCAGGCATATTTTCCCCCCTCCACAGAACACTACAAGACTGTTTGGTATGTGAGAAATCAAAATGTAACAATAATGTCTAAACTGACATATTTAAGGCACCATGTTGATCTGCAAATAGACACATTTCAGAAAAACAGATCTTGTTTGTTGCCTTTTGGAACAAATTTCAGTATTCAGTACAACTATTTGTGTTTCTCAGTATTACGTTGGATTTATGTTGGAAGTTAATTATCTTGATATTTGAAGTCTGCCTCTAATTTTGATAACTATTGTATATTTATGAATATATTCTATGTTTTGATACTTTCAAATTTAAAAAAAGATTGTGTTGAATGCAAATATCTACATAGATTTCTCACTCAAATTATAACATTTTCCAGAAGTACATAATTGGTGAAAGAAACATGCTATATTGGAAACAATATTAATGACAATGCTTCTAAGACCACTACAAGGCACCCCTAGACCAAAGTCATAACACAAGCCTTCACCTCTTCTAGCCTCTCTCTCTCTCTCTCTCTCTCTCTCTCTCATGATTTTCCATGCTAAGAGAAATCATCAGATCCTTCGGCTGTTGGGTTATCTTACTCCATGTTCTGCTCCTTACTTTATTAACCTATTTAACTGCCTTCTGCCAAGTCAAACCATTGGTCCATCAAGCCCAGTGTTGTCTATACTGACTGGCAATGACTCTCCAAAGTCTCAGACAGGGGTTTTCCCCATGTCTGCAACCCAAGACCTTTTTCATTAGAAATGCTGGGGATGAACTTGGATCTTCTACATGCTTTCAAAGCAGCCACACCATTTTATTATGCCATTAACCCTGGGGTGCTTGCTTCAGAGAGAAAACATTTTCCCTTCTGCCATTGGTAAATCTCCCACGCTGCTGAGTCATGCTGGGTCATTCATGGCAAGATGCATGTTCCCGGATCCTCCAATATTCTTTTGGAAACAATGAGTGAGCAAGGGCAAGGAGAAACTGAGGACTTCTGTCTCGGGTTGCCATTACACCAGTGGACCCTTGCATTGGCAATGGAGTCAATATAAGCATCATCCTGATCTTGGGTACACAACAGAGACTGTTAACATTTGTTGGGGAGAGAACAAAGAATTTGAGTAATAAAGCCTGAGCACCTCCTCAATGTGAAACTGATGTAATTGTGAAACTGGGTCATGTTTTTCTCTCTCTCCATGCTCTTGACTTTCCTCTCCTACAGTGCCAAGAAATTCCCAACATCCACCCCAGAGACAGCTGCATCTCAGTTGCACTGCCAGAAAAAGAAAAGTATTGCAACTATAAGATATTACTATAACTCTCTAGGGACAAATCATCCATTAAAGCTCCATCATAACCAATCAGACAAGTGATGGATGGAAGCTGGAACATCTCAGCAGGCTGTATCATCTGCTGGCAAACTTTGCTGAGAAGCACTGAAAGGAAAAATCACACAATGCAAGGCTTGTGGACTAAGAGCCAAACAAGATGTTACGCGAGAGATCAGTCACTGGATCGCCTGACAATTTGAGTTTTACTTTAATGCAGCAATGAGAACCCTAAGTTGTGTCAGGGCAGTACTACTGGGGAGAGGGTGTTTAACTTTTTTTTTGCTCACATGGTTTTCCCAGTTTAACTTGCACCCTACAAAGTTTCTTTTAGAACTGCAGAGGGGGAAAACAGAGAATAATTTTCCTAGCACTATTCCACCACCAACACACACCATTGGCAGGTGCAGCATAACTGAGCCACCCAAAGCTGCTATATAGCACAGAAACTAGCAACAAAAATGGTGGGTGGGATGTGGAAGGGACTGGGTGGGTTATAAACTGACCATCTTAAAGGAAAACCACCACCACAAAGCCACCTATATCAAAGTAATCTCATACATTAATATCTGGCTGTTTTTAAAATGGGACTGCAGTTTATAAGTAGCCCGACAGTGCCAATTTCCCCCATTTGGTAAACACAGAGCATACTGCACAAGGGGTGACCAACTCCAGCTGCTGCTGAACAGCAACTACTCCCATCATATCTAGCCACAGTTTTGAGGCTGGAGATGATTATTTATTGATTTGATTTGATTTGTATACCGCCCTTCCAAAATGGCTCAGGGCGGTTTACAATTAAAACACACCACTAAAACAGTAAAGAGCTAAAACAAATTAAAAAACAATATAACAATTAACAATTTAAAAACATTTTAAAACAACAATTAAACAATTACAGTCATTAAAAACCCAAAAATCGGGTTTTGTATTTTAAAATAAACCAGAAATTAAAAAACCCACAATTTAGGAAGCTGAGAAAGCTTGGATGAAAAGAAGGGTTTTAAGGTGTTTTTTGAAAATTGCCAGAGATGGGGAGGATTGTATCTCAGGAGGGAGAACATTCCACAATCTCGGGGCAGTGACGGAGAAGGCCCGTCTCTGTGTAGCCACCAAATGAGTTGGCGGTAACCGGAGACGGACCTCCTCAGATGACCTCAATGGGCGGTGGGGCTCATAACGAAGAAGATGCTCTCTTAGGTACCCAGGGCCTAAGCCATTTAGGGCTTTGTAAGTTATAACTAGCACTTTGTATTTTGTCCGGAAACCTACAGTAAAGGAGTAACATGGTCTCTCTGAGATGATCCAGAGACCAACCTGGCTGCCACGTTCTGAACCAACTGAAGTTTCCGGACTACGTACAAAGGCAGCCCCACGTAGAGCGCATTACAAAAGTCAAATATGGAGGTTACCAGCAGATGTACCACAGTTTTGAGCTAATTGATCTCGAGAAATGGGCGCAGCTGGCGTATCAGCCGGAGCTGATAGAAAGCACCCCTGGCCACTGCCTCAACCTGAGAAAACAGGGAGAGGTGTGAATCCAGAAGTACTCCCAGACTGCGAACCTGTTCCTTTTGGGGAAGTGTGGCCCCATCTAGAACAGGCAGATCAAAACAGTCTCTAGAGTTCTGCCCCCGCACAATAAGTACCTCCATCTTATCTGGATTCAGCTTCAGTTTATTCTCTCTCATCCAGCCCATTACTGCTTCCAGACAGGCATTTAGGGAGGATATGTCAGCTCCTGAAGAAGTTGACATGGAGAAGTAGATCTGGGTGTCATTAGCATACTGGTAACACCCAGCTCCAAATCCCCTGATGATCTCTCCCAGCGGTTTCATGTAGATGTTAAAAAGCATTGGAGAAAGTACGGAGCCTTGAGGGACACCATACTTAAGCTCAGATTTTGAAGAGCAACAGTCTCCAATCGATACCATCTGGAATCTATCCAAGAGGTAGGAGCGGAACCACTGTAAAACAGTGCCTCCCACCCCCAACACTCTCAGACGTTCCAGAAGGATACTATGGTCAATAGTATCTAAAGCCACCAAGAAATCCAAAAGGACCAACAGAGTCACACTTCCTCTGTCAATTGCCAATTGGAGATCATCCATCAGGCTGACCAAGGCAGTCTCCACCCCATAGCCCACCTGAAAATCAGTTTGAAATGGGTCTAGTTAATCAGTTTCCTCCAAGACCGCCTGGAGCTGAGAGGCCACCACCCTCTCAATTACCTTGCCCAGCCATGGGAGGTTGGAAACAGGCCTATAATTGCTCAACTCTGAGGAATCTAATGCAGGCTTCTTTAGAAGAGGTCTAATGATTGCCTCCTTAAGACAAGGAGGCATCCTGCCCTCCCTCAGAGAAGCATTTATGATATCCACCAGGCTGTTTACAACAACCTCCCTGCTAGATCGAACAAGCCATGTTGGACAAGGGTCAAGAGAACAAGTGGTAGGCCTCACCGATCCAAGCAGCTTGTCCACATCCTCAGGAGTCACAAACTGAAACCGATCCAGTCGAATCACATAAGAGGAGTCGTTGGGCACCTCCAGCTCAGACATCAAATTAACGGTGGAGTCTCCATCTAGCTCGGCCCGAATCCAAGAGATTTTACCTGTGAAAAACTCTTTAAACACATCACAGCGGGTAACTAATGACTCCAAATTCTGGTTTGGGGGGGCAGATACTAATCCCCTCACAACCCTGAACAACTCAGTTGGACGTGAATTCGCAGAGGCAATATGGGCAGAAAAGAACCGCCTCTTTGCCGCACGTATTGCCTGAGCATAGATCTTTAAGTGTGCTCTATGTCGCAGTCTGTCAGATTCGAGTCTAGTCTTCCTCCACTTGCACTCCAGTCGCCTACCCTGCCGCTTCAGCCCCCGTAGATCTTTTGTATACCAAGGGGCCAATTTTGAAGTGGGTCGGAGGGGACGCTTGGGAGCAATCGTGTCTACTGCCCTGGTGAGCAAGTTGTTCCAATTCTCAACCAGGGCATCAACAGGATCACCAGCAAAGCCAACATTAAATCCCTCCAAGGCTTCTTGGAAACTTGCTGGATCCAATAACCTCTTCAGGCGGACCATTCTAATGATGGGAGTTGTAGTCCAGCAACAGCTGGAGAATCTCAGAAGGGTCACTGCACTAAAGTTACAGCAGATGGCTCCAAGTATCTCCATATGTATTGGACTGGTAGTACAAGAAGCTTAATTCCTTTTGCTTTTCAGTGGTGTTATGTTACTAACTAAGCCACTCATTTTGGATGGAATATTCTCATCACTCCAATTATAGAGGGAAAGGTAGGAGGCACTTAATGAAATTACAGTCTCCCTGGCCAGATTCCCTCCACTTTTAGCCAAATCATGCCTGTTCATAAGCCTCTAGAAACATTAGCTAACAGGGGCATCAAACCTGGCTCCCACTGGTCTCCATATAATTTGAGCACTGAGAAAAACACCCACCTGGGAAGTGGGGGAGAGTATCATTTCCTGGGCCAGAATGTCACTCAAATCATGAAGTTGAATTAGCATTGCAATGTTCTTTTGCTGATGGCATTTTAAGTACTGGATACTTCTAATCATATACCCTTAACCTGAGAGCCAGTTGTGGTCCTGTCATTAAAACCAATGTAGTCCTGTGACTGGGAAGGCTTACATAATCCCACTTTCCAAATAAAATCATTGGGTGGACATGGCAAATATGACCCACTCAGCCTCAAATGCCTCATCTACAAAAATGGCACAGTAGTTGATCCAAGTCACAACATCACTGTGTGGACAAATATTAACAATTCTACAGCACTTTTGAACAGAAGGAAAAAGGTAGAAACAACAAAATGTATTAATTTTGCAAGTATAAAACACATGCACATACACACAATGCTTTCTTCCTTAATAAACATTATTTAATAATGTTTTCTCAGGCTTTTAACTGAAAATTCTAAGCTATTTAATGTGTTTTTTTCTTCTGAGATAGTTTTGTTTTGTGAATTTTAACTTTTTGTATTGTTTTACATTTGCTGTGTTTTTTTAAAAAACTTTGTACACCACCTAGAGAGGCATATATCAGGCGGCATAGAAATAAGATAGATAGATAGATAGATAGATAGATAGATAGATAGATATCCTCTCCCTCTTCTATATTTTGACTGTAGCCTCTGCAGAACTGGAAATTGAATTTTGGAATGTGTAACAGAATATTTGGATCCTTTTAAAGGATCAATAGACTACAACAGAGGGTGGGAAAATAGAGAGAGATTTCATGCCAGACCAGTGTCCCCAGAGCCAAGAGATGATGCATTACATTGTTGTTCGTGATAATGGCATTTTCTCATCTGGGAGCCTAGCACAGAGAGCACAATACAGTATTTCATTTTGGATCTTGTGCTTAAAATGACCTCAGCATCACCTACCTGCATGACACAGAAACCAAGAAGGTCTCTCTTCAACCATCTCCTGCTACATGGGTTGTTCTCTTTTGGGGTGGTTTTGTTCATGAAGCATGTAAGCCCCAAAGAAGGAGTTAAGATGGAGAGAAAAAGCTAAGTATATTACATTATTTGTCACTCTCTGCAGTTTAAGGGTAGACAGAACATCACACCCTCCCCTCATCCACTAACCGGGCAACGCCTCACAAAGGTGTAGAATTACACTGTTCTGCAAAGAAGCCGTTTGGGTCTTACTCCAGAAAGAAGAGGCCGTAATTAATCCAACATTGTAGGGGTGTGCACGGAACCACAGAGCTGTGGTCTGGCACTGTGTGTGGGGTTCCTTTAAGGGTGGGGGAGGGTTTACTTACCCCCTCCACCGCTTCCCCCCCTCCAGCATGCGTATTCTATGTAGTAATTGGGGTGGCAGGATACCTCCCTGCCGCCCCTTCTCCCACTTGAGTGCAAAGGGCTGCACGGAGCCTTTTGCGCACGCGCACATCATGTTTCCCTGACGTGCGCGCACGTGGCCACACACACACACGCACATCAGGGAGACGTGAAACTCGCGCGCGACATGCACGTGCGCAAAAGGCTCCATGCAGCCTTTTACACTCAAGTGGGAGAAGGGGCGGCAGGGAGGTATCCTGCCGCCCCAATTACTACATAGAATACGCGCGCTGGAGGGGGGAAAAGCGGCGGGAGGGGTAAGTAAACCTTCCCCTGCCCTTAAAGGAACCCCCACACACACACCCGAACCGAACCGGCCAGGTCCGGACGCCTTTAGAATGGCCTCCGGACCGGGCTGGGCCCATCCCTACAACATTGGTGCAGAGAAGAAGCAAAGACTCTTGCTGAGGGACCCTGTTATAAAATGGGAGTTTCGCATAAACATAAAAGATCCAGCTCCATCATCTATTTATGCCTCCTCTCCAACAATTAGCCTGGCCACACCTAAATCACAGATTGGACAATCACTATGAAATTCCTGTTGTATCAGGAATTACAATTCACAGTATCTCATGATTGCCAAATACACACAGTTTGTGGATGCTGATGTTTCTACTCTACAAATCCAATTTACTGGGATGATATGCCTGGTAAATTTGGACCTACCCAAAGTGCTTCAGTTTATAGAAGGCTGACCCAAATGCAGCAATGCCAAGAGCACAAGATCAATAGAGACAGAAAAGCCCTAGGAAATATAAGCAGCTGTAACTTTGTTCCCCATCCAAAGAGTATTTCCAAAATTGACACAAACCTTAGCTACATCAGAGTGAGATCCCCACCCCACAATCATGTCAATGCAATTGTTCTCACCCATTGGTGCAAATGAGTGCAAATGAGGACAAGCAACAGGGATGGAGGGCAGACCAATTGATCTGAGCGCTTGCCTATCAACACCATTGGTGCCAATCTTTATTTGGCCTCATTGTCACAGAGAACAGCCCATGACTGTATGCTGTGGCTGCATCGGAACTCATTCTGAAAGGAGAAGGGCTGGAGCTGAGCAGAGGCAGGGCTTGTCTGTGCAGAAAAACTACAGAGGAAAGAACTCAGCATTCAAAAGATTAAGACAGGGCTTGACAAATCCCAGGCACCAGGGAGCCATGGCACTTAGAAATTCAACTGTGGCACGTGGACTACAATATTCAGAGGTAGAGTAATTTAATAAAAGCTTTGTTTCTGTACAAAGTAGGTTACTTGTAAATGGGATAAAGAGAAGCCCATTTACTCCAATGTCCATCACTAAATCCAGCAATTTTGTCAAGTGCTAAAAGAGCAACGAGGCACCTTTTTAAAAAGTGGTAATTCTCTTTATTTAGCAGGGGGAAAGCAATTGGCCATATCCACACCCAGCAGAGCATCCCTCCAGTGTCTGTTGTTGGTGTCTATCATATATTGCTTTTTTAGATTGTGAGCCCTTTGGTAGGGATGTGCACAAAACCAGCTTTTCCAGTTCAGTTCAAGTCCAAAGTGGGCTCAAACAGAACTGGGCATGTTTCGTTTTGGCACCCCGAACAAGGGGCCCAGCTCAGCTCAAATTTGAGCCAGTTCGGAAGTGCCAGGGATGATCTTTTTTTGTTTTATTAGTTTTTTAAATGGTAGACTTACTGCCTCCCAGGCCTTGGGGGGTGCTGCTGGTCTCTGGCAGTTCCCCTCTCCTCTTTTGGCCTCCCCCAGTCTCACCCGGGGTTGTTCCAGCTATACAAATGGACCATGAGTGGTGGCCTTCAAAATGGCTGCCACACCGAAATAGCCTGGGAGAGACCAGGGGAAGGCTGTTGTGAGGGAGTGGTAACCACCGGAAACCCCAACGGTCACCAGCAGCACCCACCCTACCAAGGCTCTGGAGGCAGTAAGTCCACCATTTAAAAAACTACCAAACCCCGGCCCAGCCCAGGGGTTCAGCTTGACCTTGAGCCCAACCAGGCCTGGCTCAAGCGCAAACCCTCAGATCAGGCCGGCTCAATGGCAAACCACTATGAGGGGTGGGGAGCCATTTATTGGTTTGTTTATTTATATCTATATAAATCTATATAAACCTCTTTGGCCACTTTAAGTGGCACAGCAGGAAAATGCTTGACTAACAAGCAGAAGGTTGCCAGTTCGAATTCCCACTGGTATGTTTCCCAGACTATGGGAAACACCTATATCGGGCAGCAGCGATATAGGAAGATGCTAAAAGGCATCATCTCATACTGCACGGGAGGAGGCAATGGTAAACCCCTCTTGTAGTCTACCAAAAGAAAACCACAGGGCTCTGTGGGCACCAGGAGTCAAAAATAACTCAATGGCACACTTTACCTTTAAACCTCTTTGGGGACATTGGTTGAAAAGTGGTAAATAAATATTCGTCGTATTCATATTTGTAATCATAAAGCGTCCATTGTCTGGCTCCTAAGTCCAAAGAAAACTTGTCAAGTCCTGGGTTAAGTCTTATGTTTCAACTTCACTCCTATTTTCAAATATGACTTCACAGGATAACAAAAGCTGCAAGAGACCGAGGTTATTCAAGGCACATCACCTGCAACAGAAAAACTCCCAAACCGACCTAGATTTCTTTCTAGGTAGGTTACCTAGAAAGTGAATATTTCCTGTGCCACTGAATATTTAAGAGAGAGAGAGAGAGAGAGAGAGAGAGAGAGAGAGAAGCAGCTATGCCCTACTTTGTAAGAGACATCAGCTGTACCAGAAATTGGGAATGCATGTTACTGTGATAAGGTGTTCAAGATAAACTATACACATTTCACCAAATCAGACAAAAGCTTTGAATTGCTAACCACTCGCAACTATACTTCCATGCTTATGCATGACCAGGATGGAAGTTGCCAGCTACAGGCAACAAAGAGGGTAGAAAGCAGACACCACCAGCAATAACAGGCCAGACACAAACATCCCACCATGGTCTGTGGAGATGTTGGAGCAATCGAGACTCAGTTTGAGGACTGAAAAAGGCAGTTAGGGTCCGTTGTTTCCCCCCCCCTTTCTTGGGGGGGGTTCTTTTCCTTTGAGGGGCAGGAAATTGTGGCGGCACTGTTTAAGGGCCTTCTTTTGACCACCCCCACCCCAAAGCTTTCTGTGGGAACCTGCTAAGGTGTCCCCAGGTTGCTAGGTGCCCATGCCCAGTTGTAGAAAGTAGGGGTGTGTCCGGACTGGTCCGGCGGCCATTCTAAAGAATGGCCGAACTGCTGGACCGGTTCGGCCCTGGCTGGTCCGGGTCCTGGTGGGGGGTATGTCTTTAAGGGCGGGAGGGCTTGCTTACCCCTCCCGCCTCTTTGCCCCCTCCAGCACCCGTATTTAGCAGAATAACGGGGTGCTGGAAACCAGCCGCCCCCCCGCGAGCAGATTTAGCCCAAAAACTACCGATACCACTGCAGCCGCCCGCCAGCCAGCCAGCCCTCCCTCCCTCCCAGCCGCCCGCCCGCCCGAGTCCTCACCCGATGCTTTGTAAATAACGAGAGGAGCTACCGAACAGAGCTCCTCTCGCTAGGAAGTCCTGCAGCATACTGAAGCTTTGCACGCGTGCGCATGCGCGCGCCGCAAAGGACACCAATCGCCGGAGGCCCGGTCTATCCGCCGGGAAAAGGCCGGGTAGACCGGGCCTCCGGCGATCGGAGGCCCGGTCTACCCGGCCTTTTCCCGGCGGGTAGACGGGGTCTCCGGCGATCGGTGTCCTTTGCGGCGCGCGCATGCGCACGCGTGCAAAGCTTCAGTATGCTGCAGGACTTCCTAGCGAGAGGAGCTCTGTTCGGTAGCTCCTCTCGTTATTTACAAAGCATCGGGTGAGGACTCGGGCGGGCGGGCAGCTGGGAGGGAGGGAGGGCTGGCTGCCGGGCGGCAGCAGTGGTATCGGTAGTTTTTGGGCTAAATCTGCTCACGGCGGGTGGGGCGCGGCGGGGGGGGGGGTGGAGGCTGGTTTCCAGCGCCCCGTTATTCTGTTAAATACGGGCGCTGGCGGGGGCAAAGAGGCGGGAGGGGTAAGCAAGCCCTCCCCACCCTAAAAGGAAGGCCCCCCTTCGGTGCCGGTCCGGACTGCTCCGGACCGTGCACATGTCTAGTAGAAAGTGGAAAGGCTCACCGGTAGAAGGATGAATGCAGATTAGAATTTGGGCAGGAGCCCAGGTGTATGTCTGATCAGGAGCGAAGACAGGAAGGAACTGGGGAATCACACCTGAGCATGCTGGGAGAAGGGGGACGGACTTCAGCTACTTGAAAAACACCTGAGATTTCCTGTCTATCGGGAGCAAGGAGTGGAAGTTAACCCTTTGTGAGCCGTGACCTCCTACTTCGAGGGAGAAAAGGAATCGCTTAATACATATGGTTGCCTACTAAAGCATCTAAGCCAAACAATCTGTATGCGTCTTAACAGAAAGAATCAACACCCTTGTACTTAAAAGCATGACCAATATACATTTTGTATGTGAAACAAGTATATAATGAGACTGTTTATAGTATATATAAGTATACTATAGAAGTATAAGACTGAAATAGAGAGGCGTGTTTATGATTTACATTCTATTTGAAAATTTAATCTATCAACAGCAACAAAAGTCTTAAAGCCTCTGATGCAGAAGAGCTAGCAGGGCAAAGAATCAGTTCATTACAATAAACTTATGACGTATATGTTGGCATCAAATGGAAGTGCAACGACAAAAGGGGATAAATCCTTGAACTAATGAGCCTCACTTGGCAGGCACCAAACAGACTTGGTATGGCAACTCAGGAAAGGCTGTCAGTCATGATGTCTGCAGCAAGTTTACAGCTCCTAATACCAATGATGGTGCAGCCATATTCTTCAAATTTCAGTTAGTCAACCCACTCAGATCTTTTAAATACTGGATGGAAGAGTCCTTCTGGCAGACTCTAAGGGATCTGAATGAACAGCAGCATGTGGGGGGGAAGAAAAAGAATCTAGCTTATTAACATTTATATCAAGAGGTTACACTTCAAAGAGAAGCCAAAGTTTCATGCTCAAAGCTCCATCAGAAAGGATTCAGATTGTAGCCCTAGTCCCACGTTCACCATCAGCAGACAGTGAATGCATGGGAGCGGGGTGAAAGGGCGTTAGCTGGCCACATATCCCAGCACTCATATGCTCCATGGCCAAACCCCTCACTATCCCTGCATTCAGTGCTTGCCTCTGCAGACAAGCACTGAATACAGATATGGGGGTGGGGGTGGGGTGGAGAGTGCCCAGGGCTATTAATCACAGGGATGGTCTGCATCCAGAATCTGCCTCTGCAAAAATGTGATCAATGTGGGGGACAGTGCGGTGGGGTGGGGGTGGGCATGGAGTGTGCCAAGGCCAGGGGGCAAGGCTAGCCAGCAAGTTTCTGGTCGTCGTCGTCCCCACCCCACTCACGTAGTCACCAACCACAGACAGTGAACACACAAATCGGGCTTGCATACAGAACAGTTCTTCAACACATTTATTTTCTTCTTTGGGTGGCCCAGTCCATTATTTCTGTTGTACATTCTCTCATGGAACTGACATGTTTGTTTCTCCCTAAAATGCCACTGAATTTATTGCATACACACACACACACCATCATGTCATGACTCTGAATTCAGGATTTCCTCAACTGAGGTGAACACTTCAGGGGATGAGACAGGGTGGGAAGACCTTATCAGGACTCCAGGACCCCTGACGGCAGAAGAACATAGGGAACCCAAGCCAGCACCCCCCACCATGTCCACAAGACACAGGCCTGCCTGTGTCAGAGGAATTGCCTGAGACCCCACCACCACAGCTGGAGCCAGTGCAAGAAATCCGGCAAGGTCCTTTAAAGAAAAAGAGCCTTCCCTAGGCACAGGGTGGGGCCAATTCACCCACCTAGGCAACAGCCACAAAAACCAGCAACATTCCTTTTATATTGTCCTACCCACCTCTAGTGTTCCTGCTTGGAGTTAGCCAAGGATTTGACTCCTTTGCCTCAGGATAGGGCTGCACAATTTTGGCCCTCCTGCAGATGTTGGACTACAACCCCCATAATTCCTGGCTACTGGCCACTGTGGCTGGGGATGATGGGAGTTGAAGTCCAAAACCAGCTGAAGGGCTAAAGTAGTGCAGCCCTGGTCTAAGGGCACCCAAAACAGCCTCCTTGCTGAAGCTAAGCAGGTCTTGGTGTGGTCAGTGCCTGGATAGGAGACCAACGCATACCAACATTGGTAGGGACATAGCTCTCAGTGGTAGAGCATGTACTTTGCAGGCTGAAGATCCCAAGTTCAACTGTGAAAGACTCCTGTCACAAGGCCAGTCAGTGCAGACAGGACTGAGCTAGATGGACCAACTGTCTGACTCAGAAGAAGGCAGCTTCCTATGTTCCAGTGGCCAATAGTCACAATAGGAGAGAGCTGGTCTAGGAGAAGAGAGCTGGTCTTATGGTAGCAAGCATGACTTGTCCCCTTAGCTAAGCAGGATCTGCCCTGGTTGCATATGAATGAGAGACCTGATGTGTGAGAACTGTAAGATATTCCCATTAGGGGATGGAGCCGCTCTGGGAAGTACATCTAGGTGCCAAGTTCCCTTTCCTGGCATCTCCAAGATAGGGCTGAGAGTGATTCCTGCCTGCAACCTTGGAGAAGCCGCGCCAGTCTGTGTAGACAATATTGAGCTAGATGGACCTATGGTCTGACTCAGTATATGGCAGCTTCCTATGTCCCCTATCTCCCCAACTTGGAGGATACTTTTTATTGGTTTGTCCACATTTGACCTGGGATGAGTTGTCTTAGCATCCCTTGCTTGTATGATATAAAACCAATAATGTTGTAGGAGTGTACAGATGTCTGTAGACTCATACATGGGTTTCTGTGAATGACTGTACCTGTATTCATTTTAAAGTGACTCTGGATAAAGGCCCTTCAAATGCATGGCACAGACAGGAAGTGTACTTCTGTACCTGCATTCAACAAAGCACGTGAATGACTGCTCCCAAGTACAGATCTGCACCCGTGTACACTATACACTTGTATGAGTGTTGAACATAATGTGAGAATGGGCCTATAGTCTCGCTGCTATTGTACAGAGGGCGTTTTATTGTTTTTGCAGTATGTTTTTCTATGCTGCAATAATCAGGAATGTGCACGAAACATTTCGGGCAGCCGCGGGGGGTGGGAGTGGTAGCTTTAAGAATGAGGCACACAGGTTCAGGTGCAGGCGTGGCAGCCATGTGTGTGCTGCCACTGTGACACAGCTGTGTGCAGCCTTTTGGGAAGGGCAGAGCTATGACTGGAACAGCGGCGGGTTGGCGGAGGAGCAGGTAAGGACCTGTGTGCCTCATTCTTAAAGCAACAGCTCGCCCCCTGCCGAAACATTTCAGATGTGGCCACCCAAATCATTCCAGTGCCTTGCTAATGAGGCACCAAAACCACCTGGGCACATCCCTAGCAATAATATTGTACAACACCTTGAGGAAATTTGTATAGCACCTTGAAATTTTCCCCACACTTTATTTTTCCATGAAAATTTTTTCATTTCTAAACTTCCTATTTGGAAAAAAATGTTTGAGATACAGTGAGGGGAAATTAATATGGTGGAAGTGCTTCTTTTTACAGTATAATAAATAGATCAAACAACATTGCCAAATCAAATCATGGTCTATTTAGGGCATCAGAAAAATATCAACAGTAATTTCTTGGGGGGGGGGATTAATACAACTGTTATGCAAATGAGGGAAAATTTCACATGTGATTTCCCCCAGAAAATTTTCCCATTCTAAATTCCAGAAGACCCATTTCTCTGATCTGATGCACAATTCTGAAAAGCAACGAGGAGGAAAAACCTTGAGATGTACATTGTGAAGTGGCTGGATTTAACTTCTGCTTTAAAACAAAAAAATCCAAAAAATCACTGTATAATCCACAAGATATCCACGTGGAAATTTATGAACAAGTCTTCAATGACTGAGGAGGAGGAACAGCAGAGGCAGAACTATGGCTGGGATGAGAGATAATGAGACTTCCATCCAAATCAGTCACCAAAACTGTGCCTCTTCTTTGCATCTCTTTAATGAGATAAAAGCTTTTCGTTGGGAACATTAAGAAATTGATGACTGATCCGGAAAAACAGTGGCAGCTCATGGGACATGGTGCCTTCTCATTGTTTTTTTAAAAAAACCCTGCAATACTGGTGAAGCCAGCAAGATAACTATTGATCTTTTCTCCATGATTAATGAGCAAAAGGATGCCATAGAAACAGAAATGTCTTTGATCAATTCAGTCAGGTAAATACACGACATTTGAAATAGGAACAAAATATCTAGCACTGCACCATTGTCTTGTCTTGAAGGTTCAAGGCAAGACTTTCCAAAGCACCAAATTATCAGTTCTTGATGTTAGTTTCTCTTGCATAAAAAGAGAATCACAATCACCTTATATTGCTTAGCTAATGGATGTCTCAGGACTACGAGAGAATAATCCACACTGCACTTATACTGGCTGGGACTTAAATCACACAGCCTTTCCTCAAAGACAAGTAGTATAAGTATTTGAGTAGTTCAATAATCTTTCAGCATTTTTCAAGTGGGGGCCACTTTGGCAAGAAGCCTTCTGTGTGAGAGCCATTTCCCTCTGGGCTGACCTCTGCACAGTTCTGCACTTTTTTCAGTGCTGGGAGGGCCCTTTAGGAGAGACAGAGCTCTAGGAGGAAAACACTGGGAAGGCTTGCACTTCCTAGGACTCTGTGCATGCCTTCCAAGTTGGTGCAGGGGCTCAAGATGGCTCCCTTTTCCTTAAAGGAGCACACACACCCAGAGGTGCTCTAACCCCTGGACCTTGGGGACCCGGTCTGGTCCTCAAAGATCGGGGGGGGGGGCTCCAAATGGCTGGGCCCTCCAGCAGTCACCCCGTGCCTGACCCATCAAATCTCAGTGTTTTGTTTTTTAGATAATTATTACCGTGGCCAAGGGGTGGCTGCCAGGGGAGGGAGCGGAGCAGTCTTTCTCCCATCTCCCCCCCTCCCCCAGCAGCGGCAATGGGGGCCAGAGCAATGCTGGGCCTGTCCATTTGGGCCAACACCTTTGGCAACCTGCGAGGTGTGCCTGCGTAGTTAAGAGATCGCTACAAGCCCATGACGTCATGGACAGGCCCAGTGGGAGGGGGGGAGGGGAGAAGGACTCCTCTGCTCCTCCTCGCAGCCACTCCTCTGCTGCAGTAGTAATAATTTTAAGAAAACAAAAACACAGAGGTTTATTAACGGGGGCCTTGAAGCTGGGCGGTCCAGTTGCCCAAATTGTGCCACTGCACACACCCCTACTTGGGGTGTTTTATGCTGGGCAAAGCATAAAACTGCGCTGTGGGAACAGCTGCCTCCACATGGTGCCAAGGGAACTATGCAGCATATTCAGCTTTGGCAGAAGCTTCACACAGGGCCAATAAACAATTAGTCAGGAGTCACACCTAGGGCTGGTGGGAGTCATCAGAGGGGCACCTAGGTAATCTTGGAGCCTGGACCTAAAGGCCTTTGGAAGTATCCCCCCTCCCACTGCAAGTTAAGCAAACAGTAGGTTTTTGAGGGCACTAGCCACACCACCCAGTACAGACTAAAGAGGATTTGGGGGCCCCACGGGGTGTGGAGGCCTTGGACTTTGACTTGGAAGTCCAGGGGTAAGAGTGCCTCTGGGGGTCATCCTTGGCCCCTGGGGCTTACAATGAAAAACGCTGGACTAGTTCCCCAAAGACAAGTAGTAAAATGGACCTGGAAAATTTCCACAGTTCTCCAAAGAGCACCGAATCCCTTCTGGGGAGAAGTGTCACATCATCCCAGGTGTCAAAACATTAATGACAACTCACCACTACTCCACAGTTTTGAAAATGCTTTTTGCCATTTTGGTTTCCTGTGCTTGACTCTGCTAAGGACCTAAGAGCTCTGTCTTCCAAGCTATTTTATACTTCAGTTAATGCCCTGTTACCCACAGCTCTGCTGGTGTATTCCAAACTCAACCTACAAAACACTGAATCCATTTACTATTTCAAGCCTTATCTAGGTCTAAAAATTAACACTGCACTGTAGATTTGTATTTTATACTGTGAATGATCTAGCACAGTTAAGTGTAACTCTTCTGCAGAACATGAGAATTCAATCCAGACACTCAACAGAGCATAAGGATGCTGCTCAAACCCAATGCATGGATAAGATAAGTGACAGTTGTTTAAGATTCATAGGATTGCAGACCATATGAGCAAGAGTACAATTTACCCTGGGGGTTCACAGAGCCCCCCCGCCTTTAATCTTGCAAGTTGGTGCAAACAGGGAAATAACATTGCTAAAACACAGCAAAGTTCCACTGAAAAGAAAATCAGTCCACATTATTCTAGAAAGGTCTGCAATTTAACCCTGAGACATGCCCGACAACTAGATCCATACAGGAGCATACCTAGAGCACCCCACCATCCTAAATGCGAAGAACATACTAAAATCTCACTATTCAACAGCCCCAGCTAATCAGCTCTTTCTTGGTTCTACTTACAGCTCTGCCACTGCAGCTCCGTTCTGAATTTCTGACATCATGTCCATTTGTATTCCAAACTTGCACATCTGAACTGCAACATGCTAGAGCGCTCAGTATTTCTGATCTGCCTCACTCCAACTCTGCCAGGGATGCACAGTTCCTGAGTGGGAGGGGGGCAGCAGCTCTATGGCACATAAAACTCTGCATGTGTGAGGCCCCCTGTTAAATCCCTGGGGAAGATCTCTGGGACTGACTGTGCCAGCCATGGAACTGGCTCTGTATGAAGGCAGCTCCTTTATATCCTGTATACCTCACACACACACAGCTCTCTCTTCAGCTTCCTTACCTCCCTGCACTAGGTTGCACTTCCTTACCTCCCTGCACTAGGTACTAGGTTGCACTGATCAATGCCCCATGAAGGAGTGGTTAACAGTCAGCCTGCAGAAGCCACTACAAACTCCCTTTGCACCAAAGACACAGGAAAGCTGCATGCCTTTTTCATTGCTGAGCAAATCGTGCAGAGCCTCTCTCTCTTCTCAGAGGTCCGTAAAGGCACAACCCAAAGACAGCAAGCCAGGCCATCGACCCTTGTTGGCACAGAGAGACCATACACCCAAGAGAGAATTGACAGGACAGCCAAGGCAGGTAGACACCAAAAAAAGGGGAGGAAAGCAACAGGAGGCAGGATAGGAACTTCACCCACACCATCCCTTCCCAGCAGACATTCCCTAGCAGATGGGAGGTTCCCCAAATAAGGTTATGCTTCCCCCCCCCCCACCTGTCAGGAGACTGGCAGGAAGTCAGATAGGATTGCCTTGGTGCTAATGGGGAAGGGGGATGGGGAGAACAGGGGGTGCACCCATCTGCTGCAGAAATACAGCCATTTGGCAGCCTTGATTATCAGCTGTGTCTGACTGCAGGGGTTCTGCCACAGCTACCCAAAGGAGGGGCACTTGGTGTCAGCTGCTGGGAGAGGGAGGAGGGCTGGGAGAAGGGGGGGGAGATTTCTGAATTGTGGGAAAGAGCATGTGCAGCACAACCCTATGCATGTCTACTCAGAAGTACGCTTCACTGATTTCAGTGGGACTCACTCCCTGGCAAGTACACATCCGACTGCAGCCCTAGTGTCCCGTGTCCCAAGGTTTGGGGGTTCAGAGCCATTGCTACTGCTACCATCATGCCCCCTCCCCAAGTCTTTGGAGAACCACTCAGTATGGGTTTTAGGGAGAAAAGCAGCATCAAGGCAAATCTCACCCGCCCCCATTAAAACAGCATGCCAGGACTCTTTCAGTGGCTTTCACAACAGCAGAAGCCGCTCTGCTCACATATCCCTACTGTTTGTTGCCTCAGCAGACACACATCCAGCCTCTCCAACCTTTTGGGCTGAACACTCAAGGTTGCTCAAGACTGACTGCTTATTTCTTCACTCTAGTCACAATCAGGATCGCTCAAGAGTAGTTTAAAAGGTGGGTTATTATCACTCTCCTCCCCCACCTTTCCAAAGCATCCTGAAGGGAGAAATGCAATTTCTAATTTGTGTGATCGCGATTAGAGGATTCGGGCGGCGGGGGAGAGAAGGTGAGCTAGTCAATAATTCCTGGGGTAGCGTGTGTGCGCGCTCAGCATCGGTACATTAGCAACGCCAGAGAAGGGAAAATGTAGTGGATTGGGGCGGGGCGGGGTGTGGAAGAAAGATTCCGTTCAACTTAAGCGTGCATATTAGCAGTAGAACAAGTTCGACAAGGTATGCACTTTCTCCCTTTTTCAGCCGGCGGCGCTATGCGGACATCGCCCCATCCTGCTCCCACTTCAGATACGCTGCCCACTACCGCCCTTTTTGAGCAGATCGAGCCTCGCCAGAAGCAGCAGGTCCTCAGTCGCGTCGCCCATCTCCAAGCCATGCAATGAGGGCGAGGAGTCTCCCTCCGCCCCGCAGGAAGCCCCCTCCCTTCCCGGCAGATCGCTGCAGTGGTCGCATTCGTCCGACCGCACTGTTGTCCAACACTTAAGCCCTCTCTCCCCTCTAGGGCTGGCCGCGAATGGGGTCTCTGGGGAGAGGAGGAAGTGGGGTGGGGAGGTTGACTCTCCCCGCCCTGCCGCGCCCCTCGGAGGCGACTGATTAGCTGGCGTTCCTCAAGCTTCCTCCCAGCCCAGCCCCCTCCCCTTCCTGCATCTGTCCGTCTGGCAGCCAGCAGTCCATTTGTCAGCGCAGAACTGGAGACCCTGCCGCGGAAGGGGCGGGGGGGGTGGTGGTGTCCAGCTTCCCCTTTTCGAATTCAGCGTCTAAACGGCCCTCGGTGACACACAGACCCAGCATTGTGCTCCCGAGACCGGTAACAGATAACCAGGTTACTCTGCTGAAGCCCAGGAGCACGCTAAATACTCCCGCATATTAACTGCACACACCTTCCTCCCCGCCCGCGCGCCTCTTTTAAAAATAATAATAATCGAACTAAGCATCAGCCGGAGCCTAAGTCAGGATCGTGTCCCCGGAGGTGATAAGCGCTGTCCTTGAAGCGCTAATGCCGGCAGGGAGTCCAGGATGCACACGCCTCGCCCCGCGTGTTTTACTACTAGGCACAGCAGCAGACCTTGGGACTTCGCTTTCTTTATGCCTCCGTTGCCACCCCCTGATCCGTTTTACGCATCCACCTCCATCCACACCGGCAGCAACATCGCCTTGCCTAGGAATTCAGCTCTCTTCCCCCAGCCACCTTTGCTAACAGAGAAGTGTTGTAATATTGGGGGTGTAGCCTTGAACCAGCAATTCAGGGAGATAAAGGCACGGTACCACCCAGTCTTTCTGTGTGCCACAAGCAGTAGTTGAAGACATATTTTTAAGAGTTCCATTTTGGATCACTTAAAAAAATAAATCAGAGAAACACACGCTGGGAAACAACATACTTTAGAGCCTGCTTCTTCTCCCGTCTTAAAATAAAATTTTAAAATATATCTTTATGATTAAGGCAAGCCACTATCTCCACTATTACTGCTGTGGTCAACGTTACCAAAATCTGGAAACACACATCACCTAAAGCAACATTTAAGTTTGATCATACAATCTAGCCACAAACAAAATTCCAAGCATGTTCATTAATATGTCTCCTTTCTCCCCCTAGACAAATATTCCCTTTTTAAAAAAAACCCAGCTAGACGCAGGGAACTCCCTGAATTTTCCACAGCTAATTATAGCAGGGAGAAAAACAAACTCTGAAACACTCCCCTCCTAAGAGCCGTTTTTACAAGTAAAATCAGAACTGGGCAGAGGAATATCGGATAAATATCTTCCAGTAGCCTGTAGATTCCCAGGCAAAACGAAAGGCCGCCGAAACTCTGGTTTACTCCACCCAAATCTGCCTTCCTTTGCCTTTTTCTCAAGTTTGAGAAACGAGCAAAAGAAGCAGGCATGGAAAATATGTTTGCAACAGTTTCCCGTTCTCTTGTCAATTTCTCAGCCAAAGGGAGGGGTGGCGGCGGCGGCAGAGTCCCTTATCCAGGCCCAGGAAAAGAGCAAAAAAGACATAGCCCTCCGTGCAAAGGGAAGAACGGCGGGCGGAAGGACATGGAATCGCGACAGGCAATCTGGCTTACTTTTGCACCTCGCAGAGGGAGGAGAAGACGCGAAGGCTTCCTCCAGAAAAACGGCTGGACGCAGCCTACCCGCTCAGCCGCTCCAAGTTTGCGGCGTCGCGTTAGTTGAAGCGGCTACCTCCGCACAGAGCAGCACAGCGTGGAGGGAGGGAGCGAGGGCTTTGCGCTACCCAGGCAATTCATATGCTGCGGTGGCTCCTGCTGATTTCCCTCCGCCTCCAGTAACCCAGTCTTCCACAGGCTGGGAAAAACCCCTGGATTTCCATGGGAGGGAGGAGGGAGTTGTGAAAGCGCCTTGATTTCTGATCTTGCCCGTCCCTCGCTCTCGATCTTCCCGAAGTTTGGAGCTGGCGGGGTGCGAGGGAAGACCGCTTGTCCGATGGGCGGTTAAGGGTTTCGGGGAACTCTGCTGCAGCTAAAGGTTCCTAATCTGAAGAAATGCGAGTCCCTCTGGATTTTTCCGCCTGTCCTTCTCCCCTGCCTCTCTTTCCAAATCCACCCTTTTGCAAGTTGAGTCCCTCCTGCGCGGAGCAGTGAGAGCTTAAGAAAAAGCTTGTCATGGCAACGCCACTGCCTAGCCCTGCCAGACTCACCCCCACCCCCCCATCCGCGAAAGGAGGAGGAACTCTCTTAAGGTGGTTTGCACGTTCCGCCGAGCTGACCCAGCCGGCTTGGGATTTTTAAGGGGGAGAAAAGGAGATGCGGTCCCCTGAAGATCGCTGGAGGGGTTTGTTCTCGCATGACCCTCTGCCTCTGCATGCAGAGGGAGAAAGATAAAACTCTGGGCAGATCAATCGAGTGCTGGAGAGGAATGGGTTGGAATCGGCAATGCAGAGAGAGAGTGGTTTTTTCCTTCCATGTGCGGATGCTGCAGGCAATTATTAAACACCACTGCTTTAGAAGAAAAAAGAAAACCGATTGCTGCTTTCTTTTCACCCACCATGTTCCTTCTTAACAGGTCACCTAACTTAGACAACAAGCAAATAAGACATGATTGCAGGAAGATTTTTTTTTTATTTTAAAAATGGAAATATGCTTTTTTGATTATAAAACATGTAAAGGGTACAGAGCACAGTCCTGCCCCTGTTGCAAGACTTTGGAGATAAGAACACAGATTCTTGCACTGTGAAGCAGACCAGCCATCTGCAACATTTACAGTTTGGGCTACCAAATACCACATGTTGCCAGTGCCACAAAACCTACCACATTTCAGATTCAGCCTATTTGTTCCCAAAAGCCTTCTAGATACCCCTGCTAATTTGGCAAAGAGGCACCTTTTAAGTGGTGATTCTCTTTATTTAGCAGGCGGAGAGTAACTGGCCCTATCCACCCCCAGTTCAGTACTTCTAATTACTTTTGCTGGTGTCCATATTACGTTTCTTTTTAGATTGTGAGCCCTTTGGGGACAGGGAGCCATCTTATTATTTCTCTGTGTAAACCACCCTGAGCCATTTTTGGAAGAGCAGTATAGAAACTGAAATAAATAAATAATAGATGGTGTCCATTTTATGAGTGCAAAGTAGAAACTAACAAGCTGCCGTGTATTTAGGGTTATCCTATGCTTCAGGAACCCCCGACCATTTCTCTAATTGTGAAAGGCCTGTAAATACCACCTCAAAGAGCAGAAAGGGTTGTTGCATTTTTCTCTGCCAGAGAGGCACAATAAATTACACAGTTGTTCTTCCAGAGCACATCCTTGAGACAACCTGCCTTCTTGTGCCATTTCTAGGACCATGCCCTATAACAGATATACCCCATAATTGTCTTGGTGTATCTGCTTAAAGGCCAAGTTCACATGTAACAGCAGCAAGCAAGTAGGAGGGAACTGCCTTTTCAATGTCATCCAAATCCACCAATTTTTGATGGGAAATGTTGGGTTCTCTCCACTGCCCACCGTTCATCCAACATCTGTAACTTAGAACTCAAGTTGAGCAGATTGTTGAGTGGTGGAGGAAACCCAACATTCTCCACCAGACATTGGTACATTCAGATGACAAGGAAAAGGGTGAAAGTAATGAGAGAACAGGCCCACCAGGAACTGGCAGCTCCCTCCAACTTATTTGCCATCATTAAATGTGAATCCACCCATAGAATTGAGCCAAATAGTTGTGATCTTAAGTAAACATACTTAAAAACAAAGGCTGGTTCATACCTGTATGCCTATTTCATAATGACTTACATGTGTGAAAGGACCATCACAACTATAGCAACACAGACAGAACTTTCCTACCTCCTTGCATCAGTTCTAACATAATGGTTTCCAGTTCTCACATTCAGCTACAAGTTATCAAATGAACACAGTAATTAAGTGTAAAGAAATCAAGCAGTGTCCATGCATGTGTGAATCAGGCCTATGAGTCAATGAAACACTTTCAAATAAATAAGTTTAAGTTCAGTGTATGAGAAATCTCCAACACAAAATGCCTCACCAGAATTCAGTTTCATCAAATGGCCATACGTTCAAGAGACACTCTTAGTGGTGAACGGGAACAAGAATGTTTTTTCAGCAGCTCCAATGGAAAACATTTTTATTCAGGCATGCAGTGAGGCTATTCACATGACCACTCGAAAGTAGGCTAGGGGAGCCCAGCCTGCTTTCAAGTGGTCGTGAGAACCACTGGGAGCTATGTGGCTCCCGGCGGTTGGCCCTCTTAATCCCACCCCCCTAAAACGAGGTTAGCGGAGCAAGCGCTAACCTCAAGGTTAGTGCTAACCTAAGTTAGCGGAGCAAGCGCTCCGCCAACCCCATTTTGGCGATCATGAATCGCCACAGTGTGGTTCCACGCTGCACCAGTTCACAAGGACACCCCCGACCTGGAGGCTCCAACAAGCCTCCCGGCCTCAAGGGTCTCCTCAAAATGCCATGCACACATTCTGGGACTTCCGGGGGCTGGGCAGCCCCCAATCCGCACCGCCCTTACCGGCTCCGTGACGGAGCTGGTAGTTGTGTGGGGAGCCAATCCAGCCACCTGCTCTCTGCTCGTCTGCAGGGCGACCGGGCTAAGCCCGCTCTCCCAGCAGAGCCCAGTTAGGCTCTATGGATGGATCATGTGTAGAGCCTCATTCTCTGGCTGATCTCTTGGGCTGCTGGACTCTGGTTTTATTCTGCATTTTTCCCCCCTATAGTTTTCTCTGGATGTTTCAACAACTTGGGTGTGGTTTTTTTGTTTTGTTTTTCCTTTTTGTAAACTTTTGTTGGGCCTATTTTTGTGCATATCTTTGAGCTTTTTGATGATAAAAAGGATAGACATTCAATAATAATAAATATGTAGGCTGTCCAAGATAACGTAGGACTCTTTCATGCACTGTATGGCAAAATATATATGCAGACCTCCATACGTGCACACAGAAAGAAATTGCAGCCAGTTCTGGCTCTCTGGCACATGTAACAGTAGGTGTGCATTTGAAAACATGCATTTGTCACAAGCACATATCACATGTTAAAGTATACACAGAAAACATGTGTTCAGATAAATCTTAAAACAAGTAATGTGTGAAGTGTTCCTCTGCTGAGGCATAAACTTGCTAACCAGTTTTTGCCTCTAGACATTTGAGCCTCAAGTGATGGATTCGCGGGGTGGTGTGGGGTGTGTCTTCAAGAAGCCATAGTGGGCCACCTCCTTGGAGCTCCCTTCCCCTTGCTGCTACCACCACCACCTGCTTGCTTTACTTGCCTTCTCTCTTTAGGCCAGAAGGAGAGAGCAAATGAATGGGTGTCTGGCAGCTGTCTTTGCAGCTCCTTATCTATCTTATCTCCTTATCTTCACCACTGCTGCTTCACTATACCACCCTCTGCCAAAATGAGGGTTAGAGAGTTATGCTATTAGGGAATTAAATAAAATGTTTAGATCAGGGATTCTCAACCTTGGGTCCCCAGGTGTTGTTGGACTTCAACTCCCATCATTCCCAACCAAAGGCCATTGGGGCTGGGGATTATGGGAGCTGAAGTCCAATAACATCTGGGGACCCAAGGTTGAGAATCCCTGGTTTAGATTCAGTACCTGTTCAGGCTCATCGATATTTCCCCCCTTGAACCAGTTCAGTTTAGGGATGTGCTCAAAATGTGATTAGTGGTCAGAATCGCAGCACAGTCCCTTTAAAACCGAGGGCTCACACACACACACACACCCCCGAGGGCTTACACAGTTCATACCTGCTTCTCCTCTGCTCGCCGTCACCCAGCTATGATTGCATGCCAGCGGGGCATCTCCCAGCTGCCCCTGCATGATGCTGGCATGCACATAGCCTCCACGCATGCGCAATGACCACGTGCATGCCAGCATCGCACAGGGGCAGCTGGGAGATGCCCCGCCGGCGTGCAAACATAGCTGGAGGGACTGCCACGATTACCAAAGTGGCACTGAGTGGAGGAGGAGCAAGTATGGACCTGTTCCCCTCCATGTTAAAGGGGCTGTGTAAGCCCTCTGTTTTAAAGAGATTGTGCTGCGATTCAGATGCCGAATTGCATTTCGAGCACATCCCTAGTTCAGTTCTGGTTTAGACACTAACTTTGAAAAATGGCTTGGGTTCAGGCACTTTGAAACAGTTCTGAATTGGTTTAGATACACTTCATGTAGAATTCCGTTTAGATGGATACATTTCATGCAGAATAATCTCAAACAGCTTTGCTAGCAATGCAACTCCGCAACATTAATGCAATAACTATTTCACTTGAGAAAAAACAAGTGGTAAATACATAAAACAAATGGAGTCTACTTTCTGTATCTTTCCACCATCAAATTTATTTCAGAGTGTAATGGGTCAGGGGTCCTGACAACTCACTGAGATGAAAAAAGAGGACTCTGAAGGAGCAACAGAGTTTGAGGTCCCCCCACTCCAGGATTCAGGGAACTCCCTATTTGCAGAGCCCCCACCTCAGCTCAGGGATATTCCCTTAATGTTTTCATATGATCCAGAGGATGAGTCCACATTCACACCTGCCCAGCTGCATGTAGCACAACCATACCACCAGTGCCTACAAGTAGTACTATAGACATACCTGGGAGGAACCTAACTAAGGGCAAGGTGATGCCAGAGCCTAATAAGGGCATGCTGAAGCCATGCCATTTGAAGGGCATGATGACGTCACAGCAGGGAGGAGCCAAAAGCTTCTAACTAAGGGCAAGTTGAAGCCACAGCCTCCTAAGGGCATAGTGACGCCATGTGGAAAGCTTCAACAGAACGTGCTCGGGCATGATCAGAACAGACCTCTAAGTCCAGATGTTCAGACATTCCCAGAGCAGGTATAGAATAAACACCCATGTTTGGACATCCCTCCACCCGAACAGGTCTGTGTATGTTCAGATGTGCACAGAGCAGGGGTTAGGCCAGGCCTACACAACATAAGGCCCGAGGGCCAGATCAGGCCCTCAGAGACATTTTGTGGGCCCACTGATTGGCATAACTTGCAGCAACAGCACCCCGAGGCCACTCTTTGGATTAGTTCCCTCTTCTTCATCTTTTCATCCTCTGTCCTCTCTGAAACTGCCTTACAGCATCATCCTATGCATGTTTACTTGGAAATATTCCCACAGTGCTTCCAGTCATGCTTACTCCTAAATAAGCATGAGTAGAGTTGCAACATGAAATCGACAGCAATTTAGAGAGAGGAGAGGATTTTGCATTTGTACTCACATCTGAAACACTTCAGTGGTGTACTCACACCTGAAAAGGGCTTACTTAGGTTTCTCCTTAAAACAACCCTGTGAAGTAGGTTAGGCTGAGAGAGAAGTGACTGGCCCAGAGTCACCCAACTAGTTTCATGGCTGAATGGGGATTTGAACTCGGGTCTCCCTGGTCTTAGTCCAGCACTCTAGCCACTACACCACGCTGGCTCTCATACATACATACAATGTAGATAGATACAGTGGCCTCCTTTTCATGTACAACATATTCTGATTGGAGAAGATCGTTGCTGTCTAGATTGTTACATATTGAAATCCCCAGATGTCTAGGGGAGAGCATACTGGCATGCCCCACCACCATGCTGATATGCTTCATAGATAAATGCTGTACACATAGTGGGGGGGGGGGTGTAACAGGCCTGCATAGCACAGCCAAGAGTTACTATATCTGGTAACACCTGAAAAGGACTCACATACATACATTTGACTGGCTTTTCTTTGAACTTGTTTCCATGCCTAACTGTTGTAAATTAATCTAAATTGGTCTAATTTAATTAATTAAAATTAGTCCCCTGCTAACTTGGCAATGAGGCACCTTCCAATGTGGTGATTCTCTTTATTTAGCCAGGGCGGGGGGGGGGCAGGGAGCGGGGAGGAGAGAAACTGGCCTTATCCACCCCAGCACAGTACCTCCAGTGACTGTTGCTGGTGTCTATCTTATGTTTCTCTTTAGATTGTGAGCCCTTCCGGGACAGGGATCCATCTTATTTGTTTCTTATTTCTCTGTGTAAACCACCCTGAGCCATTTTTGGAAGAAGGTATATAAATCAAATAAAATAATACATTTGTACGCTGTTGAAGGGGTTCAAGTTTTATTATTATTTATTTATTTGATTTGTATACCACCCTTCCAAAATGGCTTATGCTGCTTGTAACTTGCAACACAGAAAAGAGCCCCTTTCCCTATTACTCTTCCAATCAAATGTGCATCCTGCCACTGTAGTTCAATAAAAGCAAAGATACTTGGGTAGCATCTTGTCTGGTTTGGGCCTGAAAGACTACATTCCTATGCATGTTTATGTGGAGTGTGGGGTAGTCCCACTGAATATACCTCTCAGTAAACATGGGCTTACTAGCCTAATCATGGCTCTAGTAAAATATCTGACTATATCTGACTTTGCACTGTGGGGCAGTAAGGACATCCAAAATAAAGATCCCAGCCCCGATGGTGCACAAGCAACCTCTACCACTCCATGTTGGTCTCTAGGTACACATTCTCATCAGCATCTGATTCTTGAGAGCTGCCTGACAGGATCCTCACAGCAGGATCCAGATCAGGCGTTACATCTCTAGTTTGGTAACAACTGGTCTGTAACAACCCGTGGATCAGCAATAGTTTTTGCTTTTGCAGATGAGTTTGTCCGAGACAGCTCTAGGATCAACATCTGAAGCTGACTGTGTATCATCAGAGCATGGCTTCCTACTCCCTCCCCACAGAGTGGCACATGTCTCATTGCTATAGGGATACAGAAAATAATTTTTAATATCATTCACAAAGTGCAACATTCCAGACAGCTCAGGATTGGCTAACAGGGTTGTTCTAACTGCATTACCAGCAAGTTCTAAAAACAAGAACTCATTGGAGTTAGAAAACTATAAGGCAGCCCACCTCACAGAGTTGTTGCAGTAAGTCTGACTTGAAACAAATAAGTAAAACTTAAAAGGATAGTACTATTATCCAAAAAACCCCACATGAATTAATAAAGCCTCTGGTCAGAAAAGCCTTTTCACATAGGAAAAGATAAGGATCAAAGGACACGTGGTTGGGGAAAGCTAACATGGTGAAGTAACCCCATTTAAGACGACAGGAGGGACCCAATTTAAATTATTACAGGCTACAGGGAATACTTGTAGCACAAAACTATTTAGGCAATTAAAAATAGTGCAGGAGAGATCAGAGAGGCTCTGATCTGATAAGAAAAATGACCATGTACTTACAGCTCGTTGGTTCTTTGTGGTCTTCACAGGGACAAAGAGCGAAAATTCTGGTTTACCTCAAGACATTAAGCCTTGGTGGTGTTGGGCAGGGTCCTCTTTCTGGTTGTTATCATGCTGAAACACTGAACAGACACACCCCAGCCACAATGTTTGAAGGGGCAGCTTTTAGAACAAGTATGCAGAGCCATTTCTCCCCCACCACCATAGGATCTCTTACAACTGAAATTAAAGATCTATCCATGACATTTCTAGTTTCAGTGCTGAGTCTGGGCTGTATAATGGGGGACATGTTGTGTGGGGGTGAATTGTATAGAAGTGAAGAGTTTTGAGGATCATGTACAAGATTTGCAATTAACTGACAGTTTCGTTTTAAACTGCTCCCATTTGTGTTAACTATGAACTTAAAGGAAATGGGGGTAGGAGGAAAGACATTAATAACTTGTTCCTATTTATTTATTTATTTATTTATTTATATAACAAGGAACCTTTTAGCATTTACAAGTAATATGTCCTTATTGCCTTTCCATAAAGGAAAGGCTGAGTTCAGCCACATGACCATTTTATACACCACTAAGATTTGCTCGTGGTTTATTTAATTTTCTATCTTGGCATTATTTGTTTGTTTGTTTGTTTGTTTGCTTGCTTGCTTGCTTATTTATTTAAAACATTTGTATACCGCCCTAAACACAAGTCTCTGGGTGGCTTACAACAAAACAATAAAAGCAACAAATAAAAAGGTTAAAACATTACAAAAATTTAAAATTTAACACATTAAAAATATTAAAAACACAAAACAGTGTCTAATTAAAAGCCTGGGTGGACAAATGTTTCTTGACTGCCCTTTTGAAAGTTGTAAGAGATGGGGAGGCTCTTATTTCAGCAGGAAGCGTGTTCCAAAGCCTCGGGGCAGCAATGGAGAAGGCCCTTCCCTGAGTTGCCACCAGACGAGCGATGTACTCCTGCAGAACAAGGCATGGGCTCTAAGTTCTATGGCACTTCAGGCCAGACTTAACTTCCCCTTCAAAAACATTTCAGTCTGCTACATACCAGTGCTGAAGCAACATCAATCTGAAAGTTCTCAGCCTGACCTTCCTTGATTCCCCTAGCTTCCACATACTCGCTTATAGATCAGCCTACCCTGCTTTCGTTCTTGGCTTTACAACTATGGCCTGGCGTGGCCCGCTCAGAGTTAGTCTAACTCTAAACCATGTAATTGGTTCTCCTTGTCCCCAGGAGACATGATATTAAGATATGCTAGGACCCCTTCTGATGTGCTGTGTTAAACACATTAATTCTCAAGAGGTGATGTTTCTACTTTGAGTGGCTGTTGCCTTGCTTCAAGATGGAAGATCAAGATAAAATTACTCCCAACAAGATTCCCTTGATCCCCTTCCATGCATTTTAAAGTGCCAGTTGGCTGTCTGTACCCCGTCTGTCCCAACCTCCCCAATGAGTCTTGCTTTTTACCAAAAAAAAAGGAAGGAAGGAAGGGGGATGCTGTTGTCACATACTTCCAGTTTATTGAATTTCTCCAGCATTCCCCACCCCTTCTGCTGAGACTCACCTGAAGCTTGGAATGGAAGAAGCAAACAAAAGAAACAAATGCTCTGCATGGTTTGGGCAGGCTCAAACGTAAGTGTGGTTCCACATGAAGCCTGGTTCCCTGGTATGGTCCAGAGGCTCAGGGGTGCACTTTATTCTAACCTTCTTATTTGAAATAAGCTGCGATCTGTACCCAAGCTTTATAGTGAGTTACGGATTGCAATTTATTTCAAGTAAGTAAGTTAGAATAAACCAAGATCAGTAAGTTCAGATGTCACTACCAATCTTGCCTTACTGTATCTTAAATCAGAAGTTGATGCTTGTGTGAGCATGGGAATAGGAAGCACCCATTCCGGAACCTTGGGGACATAGCACGGAACTGGACGTAACCATGGTGCTGTGTTACATCTCAGCTAGCCCTTTAAATGTCCTCAGCTTCCCTGGACATTGTTGCTGCATGTTAATCAATCACTCCCTGAAATAGTTCCTTCCCATAGAACCTTCCTGTTGGCTGCACACTTCTCTGGGAGTAAGCCCTACTGAACAAAGTGGGATTTACTTCCAAGTGGAGTTCTTTGGACAAAGGGCGGTATAAACAAACAAACAAGCACAAACAAACATAAACTTCATAGACTGTGCTGTTCCCACCTTTAAAATATTTAATTGGTGCTCTGATGATTACAGGTGTATGTGTGTGTGTGTGTGTCAGAATAAGCAATTGCTATTTTAAAAAATAATTAAAGGGAACAGAGGGGAGGAGAGCATGAATTGTGGTGGCAAGCATGAATTGTTCCTTTTGCTAAGAATTGTCCCCTTTGCTAAGCAGGACCCTGGTTTGCATTTGAATGGGAGATTACATATATGAGCACTGTAAGGGATGGGGCCCATTTTAGGAAGAGCATCTACATGCTTGCATGCAGAAGGTTCCAAATTCCCTCCCTGGCTTCTACAGATAGGGCTGAGACTCCTCCTGCAACCTTGGAGAGGCCGCTGCCAGTCTGTGCAGACAATACTGAGCTGGATGGACCAATGGTCTCTGACTTGGTATATGGCAGCTTCCTATGTTCCTAACAGAAGAAGAATCATTAGGTGTTAGAGCCTGGAGGGAAGGGCATGGAGCTGCTTTCAACTGCCTTCCTCACCTCTTTTGCCCATTTGAAGTCAGTCCCAGGGTGACTTTCCCCAATAAACTCCTCTCCCCCTGACCCCGGGCTCTTGGGAATAAGTTCCGCCAACAGAAGTGAAGCTTACTTCAGAGCAAACATAAATGGGAACAAACTGCACTTGTGTTTTACTCATTGGAGTAACTTAGTGGAGAATCTGGATCTTGGATGGAGGTTTCTGGGCCCCAAGGCAAAAATGTGGTTTAAAAATACAAATAAAAACAAAGGGGGCAGGGAGGAAATAGCAACAACACTGGCTGTGATTTTTAAAAAAAAGAAGAAAAAGGAAAGGAAAATGACTGGAAATAAAGCAGGAAAAGTGTGCGCAGGTGCAGAAGAGGGCCCTTAAGAGCCAAGCCTCCAATTCATCATCACCCATGCAGAAAATCACTCTACCTCAGACTCTGACAAATTGTGCTATGGTTCCCCTGCACCTTTCCGCCTCATACAAGTTATTTCATTAGGGCTTTCATGTCAGAATATCTGAACAACAAAAAGAAACAGGTGCTTTAGAGGGATAGCAGAAATCTCCCTCAGGATAATGTCATGTGGACAGTGACACCCCATAAAATGTCCGGTAACAATCAATGGCCATGATGGAATAAGACAGAAAGCCACCATGAGGAAGGGTCCTAGTGAGTTCATTGAAGAGGCAAGATTAGAACCAGGGAAGTCCTGGTTCCTCACTCAGTCTCTAAGCCAGCGCTGTGTACGGTTTACATTAATACAATAGGATAAAAGCAGGACCGTAAAGCAGTAGTCCTATGAATGTAAGCTAGGTGCCTAGTTTCTGAACCAGGAAGCCTCTAGTTTTGTCCCCAGTCCCTGGATTGCAACACTTCTCAGCACTTTCCCCACAAACTAGGAACATAGGAAGCTTCATTATGCCAAGTCAGACAATTGGTCCATCTTGCACAGTATTATCTACACTAAGTGGCAGCAGCTCTCCAAAGTTTTGGGCAGGAGTCTCTCTCAGCCCTACCTGGAGATGCCAGGGAGCAAACCTGGGACCTTCTGCATGCAAGCAGATGCTCTACTACTGAACTACTGCCACATCCCCTAAGGGGAATATCTTACAGCAGGTAGTGCTCACATGTAGTCACCCATTCAAATGCAATGGAAGGCAACCCCTGTTTTGCAAAGGGGATAATTTATGCTCACTACTGAAAAACTGACTCTCCACCCCCTTCTCTCAAATATCAATATTTTCTCAAATAACAATATCAGTATGAATATTGTAAGAGAGAACACATTGCAGTAAAGCACAAAAACAAAAGGACATTTTCATAGGTATCACAGAAGACACTTTTAAAAAATTTGGTACATCTCCATTACAATATTCAAAACATCCACATTTCATAGTGCAGTATTTCCACTTTTATCTCTCCTTCGTCTAGATAAAAGTATTTCCACTTTTATCTCTCCTTCTAGAAGAGGCTATACTCCTTAGGTAGGGAGTTGGATGTTTAATTTACAGTGATGGAGTTAATGTGCCCTTTCAAGTTTCTTGCTCATAGGTGGCTGAAAAAAGCATGTCAAGATTTCAATGTGAATGTTAATCCACCTTCCAACTGAGCCCTTCATACAAATCAAAATTAGCCTCTCCTGCTTTTCAGTCATTCAGAATTGTTACAAGATAGGCTAAAAGGCATAACATCATCACTTATGAATATTAACAAACAGTGGGTTCCTCACACACAAGCAATTGAACTCATATTGACTGCTGATTGCCTGTGCTACAGGAACCTGGGTCTATTGAACTTAATGGAACTTCTGAGTAAGCAAACATACCTGAATCAGGTGGCCCATAATCTTTTGCATAATGCTGAAAGATGTAATATATTGTTTGGATAGGTGATGGACATATTTGTCTTTGTGTATACATCTGCAGCTAAATGTAGCCATTAATATTGAATACACTAGATTATTTCATACAGCGAAGTAAACCTGAATAGCAAGAAAAGTGCCGTTTACTAAATTTTCCTATTCTTTTCCATGGAAACTAGTTATCCCCTAATTTTCAGGAAATATCCCAGTAACTGGAAGCTCTCGTCTGGTGTGTTAAATGCTGATGTTATGACCGCCTCAGTCCCTATGGCTCTTGCTCTCCAATCATTGCCATGATATTCTGTACTATTCCTACTGCCATAATGCTCTGTGTGTTTATTCACTCACTTTTATGCTGATATTGTTTATGCCAAGGACTGTGAGAAGAGGAAGATGGCTCAAGAAAGACAGAACATAAGATTCATTGAAAGAACTGCAAGTGACCTTGTGAAATTCCAACTGTGGCTTCAGAGAGATTAGAATAGAATTTCCCTTCCCTACTAGTTGCATCTGTGTATTAGGGCCCAGCTTTGAACAAAACCAGTTACCACATTTTGTATTCCTATGTTGCAAATCTGCAAGGCCACAGCAGGCATCCTGTGTATAGAAAAGATTCTTTATTATTGCTATTGCCACATCCCCTCTCCTCCCTTCCCTCCCATTCCCATATTAATGGCTATGGTAACTGAAGTTTGCCAAGGGGCCAGGAACAACAACAAACAACCTTAGGGATGTTTATTGCTTATCAGCCAGGATAACAACACCCATATAAAACATCCTACATCAGCAGTGGGGGTGCCAAAGATAAGGACTGTCATGTAGAAACATCATGGAACCAGAAGAGAATGGACAACAACTTCTGAGACCAAAATCCTGAGGGCTGGCACCAAGGATGATCTTTTTACATCTCTGACTGACATGGGAACTGACCACCTTCTTGACCATCAAAGGCCAGAAAGAATATAAGACTTTGGGGTCCAGTGCAGGCCATCAGAGGGCAGGTCCAGAAGATGCATCTTCACCCTCTCCAACACTGCAATGTCCTTAGCACCCCAGTGTCACACACCTCCATCTTTTCATTGCACCCTAGCATCTGGATCATCAGAAGAACCAGTGAACTTGCCATTTACTGGTTTCCAGTCCCTTGGTAATGAATTTTCCCCTTCTTCTCCCTCTCCACTCCCACTAAGTTAGCTTACCTAGAATCATGTTTGAAGCATTAGTTTTGCCTGCCAGGACCCTTTCTCTTCCTGTAATTCTGAACCTCTCTGTCAAGTAAAAATACAAAAGACATCCCTGGTCTGGTCGTTGTCTCTCCTCACTGGGTAAGCCCAGGCATTCTGGATCACTGGGATTCCCAGATAAATTTGGAACACTGAGCTAACATGCAGGCATAGACTGGTACACAGGGATGCAGAAGTCAGTCCATTGGTTTAAATTGGTGCCTGGGATCACTGACCAAACTAAGCTCATGAGCACAGGCAGGTACGCAGGGGTGTTAAATTGGGTGACTGGTATAAACTGGTGGATTGGAGCATCTGCTAAATTGAGCTCACAGGTATAGACTGGTACACAGGGGTGCATAATTTGTCCCGCAGGTATAAACTGGTATCTGAAGCTCATGAGAATCACCAAGAACCAAAGGTTGTGTATTACTGATTTAATAGCTAAACCAAATCTTTAATGCAAACATACAGGCAGGTAAACTATCAGAGTAAACAATGGCTCAAAGGATAGCCAGAAGACTATAAGGTCATTTCCACGACCATAACAGGGGCAGGGAAGGTGGGTGGGGGAAGGCAGGGTTCAACTTTACTTTCCCCCAGTCGAGCAAGGAGTTTCTCTTTGGTGCACCTTTGTGGACTCACATGATCTGCGCTGCTCCTGGCAGCACAGATCGATGGAGGCCAGGAAAATGAGTCCCAGCCTCTAGGTATCCCATAATGCACCATGCAATGAGCACGGTGCATTGGTGGATTCCCCCATGCTGTGTGTCCTCAGGCTGCGTGCAACCCAAGCACATATATAAATCCCAAACTTGGGGTTGAGGGTACACTCATGCTCTCTAACCCTGGTTAAGGGCCGGGGTTAAAAGATGGGCTAGCAGGAGCGGAAGCACCGGGATTGGCAGTGATCCTGGCACTCCACACAAGCAGCCAAACCCAGGTTGAGCTGCCCTAGCCTGGGTTGGGCTGCTCATGTGAATAGTCTCAATGTAAATGCTAAGACATGCCTTGTAACCCCGGCTCCATCCTTCATTGCATTAGCCTTCCTATCCTGTCACCCCCTGTAAGGATTGTGGATAGGACTGCAGTAACCTTATGATAAAGGAAAGCAAGATCCATTGGTTTCCATAGGAAAGTTGAGCACCTTGACCAGTGGTTAAGGATGTGCACAGAAGTGGGTGGGGGAGGCTTGAAGGCAGGGGATTCTGCTTTAAGGGCGGAGGAGGGTGCACTTACCCCTCCCGCCACTTTCCCCCCGTCGGCACTCTGTTTTTGGCAAAGTCCATGGGGCGACAGCATCTCCCCCTGCATCCCAGTTGCTCCTGTTTACCAGAACTAACTGGAAGTACCTGATGCACCTGCACATGCTAGGGTGGGCGTGCATGCCCTTAAAGCAGCACCCACCCCCCACCTTTCGAACCAGATCGGAGGCCCATAAAGGGCCTCCAAACCAGTTCCATGCACATCCCTACCAGTGGTATAGATTGACATACAAAGCATGGATGCACCACTGCAGAAAGAGAGCAGCCTAACAGAATTTTCCAATGAACTGCATGGATGCAGTGGCAATTATTGACACCCTTCCCCAAGAAACCCACCCACAAATATGTCTCTGAGGGTTGCACAGCCATTGGGAACATATTTGCAAGTGGCACAGAGAGCTTCCAGGAGAAGGGGAGGGCGTCAAAAACTGCTGTACCATCGCAATTCGTTGGGAAGTTATGCTAAACTGCTTGCTCTGTATGTCAGCCACCAATGGGACTTATTTTTGTTTCTGTGTTTCTTATTTGATTAAAAAGAATTCTGAGCGCACCTCATGGAAAGTAATCTGTGTAAATGAACTAGTTGACCTTTGAATCACGGTAGTACCTGGAAGAATCATCCAAGATAAGGGCCCCATTGTGCTGATCACTGACGCAGACTGTAATTATTTATTAATGACAATAATAGCAGGTCCCCATTGCTGGAAATTGAAAAAGAAAAGGCCAAAGGCACAAAGGTACTTTTCATGAGGAATGGGCCATGCTTGTGCCTATGAAAATTTTGCTTTCATAACATTTAAACTGTAATGTGGATGAGACACAAACAATGCAAACGTACACCCAAAGTATTTATCCTACTAGCAGGAGAGAGCCACTGAAGCTTGCTACACACACACACACACACACACACACGACAGGTGGATGGTTCCTACATGGACTCCCAGCAATTCTGGAGCAGAAAGAAATGTTCCTAAGTGGGCACAGCAAAGTTTGCTCACCTCACCACACTGTACAGCTGCCTCAGAAAAGTCAGCTCTTCATCAAAGTCACACGTTAAAGGAAAAGCTGGCCAAAACTGTGCCTTGAATACTCAGCTAGCCTTGCGTAATAAGTCACAAGGCCACCCATTCCCACTATCTTGTGATCCCACCAAACCAATTCTTCAGAACCAGACAGGAAAAGAGCACCATGTGATACTATTTAAATTACATGTGATCTGAACCTATTCATTAGAAGAGAGGAGAGTCCCTGGAAGGCAAGGATGAGCTGAAGTGTGTTCATCTGGTATCCACCATGTGGGTTGATTAAACCAAGGATTTAATTTCATTAAGGACTGCAAGTCCCTGATGGACTGGGAAGGTTGGCTCCATGTAAATGCTGGAGATAGTACAGCTGTAAAACTAATATTGTTGTATTGCTGGTCTATGACCAAAATAAAGTTTTACATTTACAGCTGTAAAACGGAGGAGATAATTATTTATTTACACTTTCAACCTGCCCTTCTTCCAAGGATGGTTCTCCTCCTGCCCATGTTATCTTCACAACAATCCTCAGAGGTAGATAGGGCAAGTCAGCAACTCTCAGCCCAAGTGACTTTTATGGCTGAAGAAAAATTTGATCCTGCCTCCCTGGTTCTAGTCCACCATTTTAACCACAGACACAATTGTGCACCAAGAGGCTGATGCAAGATGGCATTTCTCAAGCTCCCACTAGGAGGTGGAGGCACTGAAGCGCAGCAATGATGCCATTTCATCTCCTTCCCCATTGCTTCACTCATCCCCTCAACCACCTTCCCCACCACCACCTGTTGTGAGTCAAAATTAGAAGTTCTGTTGGCCAAAGAAAGTGGGATAGCTATAATCTCTAGGAGAAGACCTGGTGACCTGAGCTTTGTGCGGTTGCCTCTCTTTTTCAGGCAGTACTTCAACAGGTTCTGCAATTGCCAGTACTACACCTTAGGAAAGGATGCACTTTTGGATTCTAGTCTGACATATAGTTGTTAAAGGCAGAGGAGACAAATGAGAAAAAATGGTGGCAACGCTACTTAGGGATATATTCCAGAATAAGAACGTGGCCGAAACATGTCGGCCACTGGGGCCATTTCGGATTTCAGAGGTGGCAGGGGTGCTCCCTTGAGGGCAGGGGAGTGTGCACTTATCCCTCCTGCTGCATTTCCCCTGCCGGCACTCCATTGTATCAAAGCCCCTCAGGGTGGCAGCATACCTCCCTGCCGCCCCGTTGCTGTCCTCGGCCGGAAGTACCGTGTGTGTGTGTTGGTAGACAAAGTGAACCAGGCAGAAACAAGAAGTAATGCACCAAACAGCTTTGGCTGTGCTTATGCCTGCAGGCAGGGCAAGCTATGGTCAACAGGTGTTTATCTCTATTCAGGAGGGACAGAGTATTGTTTCCAAGAAAAGGGGCCTTGTAACAGCTGGGTGCAGAAACTTGTGACATTTAGGACTTATGTAGGTAACACAATTAGGTGAAAGGGGATAGTGGAATTTTCCTTCATCAACCTTTAATAATAGTCTGACTTGCAAAAATTAGCAGGTGGATATTTTCACAGTATAGAGTTATTACCTGCTAATTTCTGCCAATCTAGTTATTGTTAAAGCAGCCAGGCCAGGTTTGGTAGAAAGTTGGCAACCCTAACAGTAATATTGGTGGTGACTGAGGTTTAGGATTGCTGGCCCAGCCACTTAAAGGGTTCTTAGGAACATAGGAAGCTGCCTTATACTGAGTCAGACCCTTGGCCCAGCTAGCTCAGTATTCTCTACACTGACTAGCAGCAGCTCTCCAAGGCTGCAGGCAGGAATTTTTCCCAACCCTACCTAGAGCTGCCAACGATTGAACCTGGGACCTTCTGCATGCAAAACAAATGGTCTCTACCACTGAACTATGGTTAATCAAAAGGAAGATTCCATCAAAAGGTGTGGCTTTCTCACCACTGTGATAAAAGTTTCACCTGGGGAATATTCTCCCTGCCACGCAGCTCTTAAAGGCACAGAAACTCTGTTGCTGCTGCTTGTTTACATCCAGGTTTTGATGAAGACAGTGAAATTTATATCCTCTGCCTAGCTAGTCAGTCATTATGGGATTTTTCCGTCGCTTTCTGTTTGCCCCTTTGGCCTCCTCATAAGTATTGCATGGCAGCTGGATATTTGTTTGTTTCTTTTGTTCAGCCAAAGATGAATTATGAATCTGAGTAGTGTGGCCGGAGCGACTCTCCTTGCCTTAAAGGCAGGGAGAGCCACTCCTGGTCCTGCTGCCAATGCAGTGGGGCTGATCGATCTCCCTCCCAAATGGGGCCTTTAAGGCAGGGAGAGTCGTTCTGGCCTGTGCTGGGCCGACCTCCTTTCCAAATGGGGGTGTGTGGCCCTGTTTGGAAGGGAGATCACTCCCCTGCATCTGATGTCAGATGTGGGGGCATGGCTAGCCAGGTGTGTCTGATGTCAGATGCGGGAAGCAGGGCCAGGGGGCAGCGGTGGCAGCCGCACACGGGCCGCTGCCAGCCTGGCTCTGCTCCTGGTTGGACTTCAGAAGAGGAAACTTTTCAAAAATTGACTTGACGGCAGACTTTACCTTTTTACTTGTCCCCAAAGGCCTCACAATATAAAAAGAAACATAAAGGCAGATACCAGCAACAGCCACTGGAGGAATGCTGTGCTGGGGTTGGATAGGGACAGTTGCTCTCCCCCTTCTAAATATAAGAGAATTACCATTTTTAAAAGTGTCTCTTTGCTCAGTTAGCATGGGTCATAGTGACCATTTACCCGTTCCGGAACTGAGCTTCTCAGGCTAGAAGGCTGAAGAACTGGGACAATTTGAGGGGAACGAGAGAGTTTGTTCTAAACTGCCTGAAACACCAAAACATTAACAAACCGCCAGGGCCAGATGGCATCCATTCAACAGTTCTGAAGGAACTCAAATGTGAAGTTGCTGGTCTCCTAGCAAAAATATGTAACTTCTACCTACAATCAGGCTCGGTACCAGAGAACTGGAAAGTAGCTAATGTAACTCCAATTTTCAAAAAGGGATCCAGGAAACTACAGGCTGGTTAGCTTGATTTCTGTGCTGGGTAAATTGTTGGAAAGCACACTTAAGGACAATGTTGTTAAACATATAGAGGCTCTACACACGAGCGGTGTGTAGAGCCTAGGAGGGTTAGGTGGGAAGAGTGGGCTTAGCCCACTCTCTCTACAGACTCTCACCTGCGGAGCCCTGGGTGACCGCATTGGCTGCCCACACGACTACCGGCTCCGTGGGGATTGGGGACCACCTGGCCCCCAGAAGTCCCAGGATGCCCTGTCCGAGTGCACAATCACCAAAATGGGGTTAGTGGAGTGCTCGCTCTGCTAACCTAATTTAAGGGGAGGGTTACTTTGGTGGGCTACCTGCCAGAGAAACTCCAGGCTCACCCACGAGCCCAGTAGTTCTCACGATGGGGGGCAACTGGGCTTGGCTCCTTTCCCCACCATTGTAAGAACAGCCTCATAGAATAACAGGCCTCATTGAAGGAGAACCAGCACGGTTTCTGCAAGGGCAAGTCTTGCCTCACTAACCTTCTGGAGTTCTTTGAAAGTGTCAACAGGCATGTGGATAAAGGTGATCCAGTTGACATAGTATACTTGGACTTCCAAAAAGCTTTTGATAAAGTTCCCCACCAAAGGCTCTTGAGTAAACTTAGCAGTACTGGAATAAGGGGACAGGTTCATGTGTAGATTGGTAACTAGTTGAAGGATGGGAAACAGAGGGTATGAATATATGGACAGTTTTCCCAATGAAGGGAAGTAGAAGTGGGGTCCCCAGAGATTTGTACTGAGACCAGTGCTTTTTAATGTATTAATAAATGATCTAAACGTTGGGATAACCAGCGAAATGGCCAGATTTGCAGATGACACTGAACTATTTAGGGTAGTGAAATTCAAAACATTATGAAGAGCTCCAAAAGGATCTCTCCAAACTAGGTGAGTGGGCAACGCCGACAAAATGGCAAATGCAGTGCAATGTAAGCGAGTGTAAAGTGATGCATATAATCACCCCCAACTTCACATATACGCTGATGGGTTCTGAACTGCCAGCAACTGACCAGGAGAGAGACCTTGGGGTCATGGCAGACAGCTCATTGAAAGTGTCATTACAGTGTGTGGCAGCTGTGAAAAAAGGCAAATTCCATGCTAGGAAGGGGTTTGAATATAAAAATGCTAATATTATAATTCCCTTATACAAATCTATGGTGCAGACACATTTGGAGTACCGTGTGCAGTTCTAGTTACTGAGGCTATTCACATGCGCAGCAGAAACCAGGCTAAGGGAGCCCAGCCCGGTTTCTGCTGCATGTGTGAACTGACAGGAGCCATGCATCTCTGTAGCTCCTGGCAGCTGTGCAGCAGCTCACCCTCTTAGGTAGCCCCCCACTTAAACCAGGTTTTGGATGTAAGCGCTCCCTAAAAACGGGTTACAGGATTGTGGGTCTGCCATGGCTGCTTGCAGCTGCAGTGGGCACACTTGGGGAGTGGAGGAATCTCAGAAATGCATCATGCACATGCACAGTGCATTACTGGGGCTCTGTAGGATGGGGTGCCATGTGGTGGCGCTCCCCTTCATCCGACCCTGGGAGCAGCTGAGCAAGCAGCTGGAGAGCCGGAGGGAAGCCACCACTCATCTGCACCACCAATCTGCCTGCTTGGAGCCCTGTCTGTGATTGTTTGCAGGGAGGTAAGTGCTTTCGGGCAGGATTTACAACCCCCTTCGGCTCTCCCCCTGTGAGTTAAACAGAAAGTAGCAGCGAAGCAGCACAAAGGAAAACAAAAGGCTCACAAAGAAAATAGTAAATGAATCAAGTCCCCTGAACTGAACTAGGTACCCCCCCTCTACGATAACTGAGTAATAATTGAAAAGAAAACAATAGAGGAAGGAATGAAAAAGAACAAAGGAGATCAGAGCAAGGGATTAACAGAACAAGAACACAGAGCAGAAAATAACAGAACAAGGGCAAACTGGAACTCGGAAAAGTTGAGAATTGAGAAACACGGTCCACGGTCAGTGAAAGTTGCTAACAGCATCTGAGCAATTCACAGACTGCTAAATATATATGGCTCAAGAGAACCAGGAGCCAATCAGGCTTCCCTGAGTCAGCACTTCTGCTTCCTCTCTTATGATCTCCTGCGCCTGCGTGTCTCCCACTGAGCTTTCCTCTTGAGACGTCTTCTCAAGACAGGTGAAATCCCAGCCTCCTCCTCATCAGGATTCATGTCTGGCAGCTGGCAGCTGTTCCTATTCCTCAGCTCCAGAGTCTGGTCTCCCTGCCAAATCCTGTTGCTGTGCCTCTGAGCCCTTACTAGCAGGCGAATCCTCCTGTTCCTCCTCTGACTCTTCTGAGTCAGAAGTCTGAGCCATGACAGTATCTGGTTCATCTCAGAGAGACCATATCACTCCTATCTTAAAAGATCTACACTGGTTGCTGATAAGTTTCCAGGCAAAATACAAGGTCTTGGTTATAACCTATAAAGCCCTAAACAGCTTGGGCCCTGGGTATTTAAGAGAACGTCTTCTTTGCTATAAACCATGTCACCCATTGAGATCATCAGGAGAGGTTCATCTGCAGTTGCCACCAGCTCCTCTGGTGGCTACTCAGGATGGGCCATCTCCATTGTTGCACTGAGGCTTTGGAACACACTTCCTGCTGAAAAAATAGCCTCCCCATCTCTTACAACTTTAAAAAAGGCAGTCAAGACACATTTGTTCACCCAGGCTTTTAATTAGATACCGTTTTAATTGTTTGATTTTTAATAGTTTGTGTTTTGAATTTTAAATTGTTGTAATGTTTAAATCTTTTTGTTTATTGTTTTGTTGTAAACTGCCCAATGACTTGTGTTTTGGGCACTATATATATGTGTTAAATAAAAATCTTTTTAAAAATCTAAAAAAAATCTGGGGCTTTTTATTCTGGAAAAGACACGACTATAGGGAGCTATGATAGAGGTTTATACAATTATGCATGAAATAGAGAGATTGGACAGAGAGAAAAAATTTCTCCCTATCTCACAATGCTAGTAGCAGGGGTCACCCCATAAAACTGAAGTTTGGGAAATTTAGAACCAACAAAAGGAAGTACTTTTTCATACAGCACATAATTCATATATGGAATTCTCTTCCATGGGATGTGGCGATGGCCACTAGCATGGATGGTTTTAAAAGGGGCTTAGACAAATTCATGAAGAACAGGTCTATCAATGGCTACTAGTCTGGTGGCTATAAGCCACATCATCTGATGCCTCTGAATACCTGTTGCAGGGGAGCAACAGAAGGAGAGAGGTGTCTCTTGTCACCTAGTGCTGTCTCTTGTCATCTGCTAGCTGAGCAAAGGGGCACCTTTTTGAAGTTGTGATTATTTTTATTGAGCAGTGGGGAAGCAACGGACCCTATCCAGACCCAGCACAGCATTCCTCCATTGGATGTTCCTAGTGTCTATCTTATGTTTCTTTTTAGATTGTGAGCCCTTTGGGGACAGGGAACCATCTTTATCTATTTATTCTTATTTCTCTATGTAAATTGCTTTCGGAACTTTTGTTGAAGAGCAGTATATAAATATCCATAGTAATATTTATTTATTTATATATTTTATATCCCGCTCTTCCTCCAAGGAGCCCAGAGCAGTGTACTACATACTTAGGTTTCTCCTCACAACAACCCTGTGAAGTAGGTTAGGCTGAAAGAGAAGTGACTGGCCCAGAGTCACCCAGCTAGTTTCATGGCTGAATGAGGATTTGAACTTGGGTCTCCCCGGTCCTAGTCCAGCACTGTAGCCACTACACCGCGCTGGTGTGGACAGTAGTGGATAGTAGTGGCGTGGATAGTAGTGAGTGTGTGTTGATGGTCAGGCAGATCAGGCAAATGGTTTTGATTTTATAAGGAATGGAAAGTTCAGGGTTTATAATGGTGGAACGTTGAAAAAACTCTCCAGCTTAACTATAATGGAACATTTGTGCCAGTATAATTTGTATGTAAAGGTGAGATCTAAATATAGGTTTCAAATTGGGGCATGGAGCCAACCCCAAACTGGATAACAAGCAGGTATTCAACTTGTGTTGCTAATAACTAAGTAAGCTGGCCATATGGAATGGAATTAATTCCCCAACCAGGTGAATGCCATGCCATGTACCTGGGGTTAACTCTGTGGCAGGGCAATGAGGGAAAAAGAGAGGCAGTTAGGATGGGGCAAAAAGAGTGCAAACAAGCCTCACCTGTGTCTGGCTTTCTGCCCCTGCCCCTATGGCCTGCCACTGCCCAGAATAGAGACTATCTCAACTGTGCAACTCTCCACCAATCACCACAATGGTGGATCCAGGTAATTCTTTTAGCACAGGAAGAACGTCAGTCACAAAGACCCGAGATAACTTCAGTGTTGCCAGAACTACCAGAGCAAACTACAGCAAGTGGTCTCTGCCTTGAAATGGTAGACAAGTGTGCAGAAGTCCTGTGTTAGGAACTGGGAACCTGATGCTGGCAGACAATTGCATGTGTATCTGTGGATGTGCCATATCTAAAATGAAGTGCAGGAAATTTATAACTTCGGAGGTATCCTTTAGGCTGGTTTCCTGAAGTCAATAATATCTGCAGCCGTTATATCCCGTTCCGACAAAAAATTCCGAGACAAGCAAGTGGCACTACAGTAATTCTTTGCCTCAGGCAAAAATTGTCTAACATTCCACCATTCCATTATCAGACAATAAATGTGCTAGATGTCATGGCAATCAATTACTTTAACAGCACTGTTAATTTTCAATTACAGATACATTACAATGGAAATGCCGGCAATATAAAAAGGAGGTGAATGGGTTTAGACAAATTTTTGGTTTATGAAAGCAGTTCTGTCTCAGAATTCTTCCTCTATGGCTGTCATCCTAAGCACAGCTGATGCTGTGGGGTCTCTCTCTCTCTCTCTCTCTCTCACATACACACACACACTCACAATCTGACAGTTCCTTAATTTGAAAGATTGGGTGTAATCCTGTTCCTGCAAGTGTCACCGTCCACTGAAGGTTAATATTCAAATTCCAGTTTTAACAGTGTCCACCCCCAAAGCCTTTATTCTAAACCTCAGAAAATCCATCTTGCAGCACGTATTGTACATATGGAACTCTTGCGTCATTGCAGGGGCTTCTGACATTGGATGGCTTTGTTTTACTGGCTCTTTGGGGGGCATCATGAGGCAGGGTTTATTATATGTGCAGTTGGTCAGGGCTAAATGATCTGGCAGTCTTCTGTAATTTTGGATTTTATAGAAAGCTTCCATAGCAGGATTATTGCATTTCACAAAGATTTCACAATGGTGTTTTAAAGTTTTTACTGTGCTTGCCATGTAAATATGCAATGAAATATGATAATAATTAATCCAGTTTTATAGATGGAGAGAAATGGAGGCTGAGATATAGGCTGGGTCACATAAGTCTATTATGCTGTGACCTGAGGAATGGCAGGTTTGCTGAACTTTCCACCAATGCTATTTCTACCAGTGCTAAGAGTCACTGTGAGCCTTTGTTATTTGTGAGACCTAAATACAGGTTCCAGGGTAGGGCTTGAGAACTCATGAACCAGTTACTTTGCTGATGGGGTGTGTGTGTGTGTGTGTGTGTGTGTTGGGCAGAGGGGTGGTGGTGGTCTGAGCCTTCTCAGTACCTGGATGGGAACCTCACATATGCCATTTTGAGTTGCACCATGGAAGAAAGATGGGAAATAAATAAATTGCCTTTGATTGACTGTTGAACAATAGTGTTTTTCAGAGAGGTGGTTGAAAGAGGGTTCAGTGCTCATAGTCTGCAACTACTACTATAAAACTATGAACTACTTATTTCACCTCTGGTAAATAGACTTTTGTATTGTTTCAAAAACCTGCAAAATGTTTGACTACAGTCAACAATGGGACCAAAGAAATGTGTGTGAATATCAAAGGAAGCTAAGCTTCCTAAAGCCACTCCCAGCTCTCATGAGAATTGATGTCTGCCTCCATTTACAAATGCTCAGTTGGCCTCCATGAGGAAGACATTAGTGCATTTAATACTCACAATAGAAGCATTTACACAGATAAAGTTCTAACAAGTGAAATCTGTTGTTAAAATTCACTAGGGCCCAAACACCTTTGGGCACAATACAAGTTTGTATGGCAGGTCTTCTCCCACACATCACCCCACATACATAAAATCTCATGAATCATGACATAAACGTTTATTTTATTTTATTTTAATTCTGAAATTGCATTCTACATTGCTGACTGTTCTGTAACCTTTTGGTTGTTGGTCCTATTAGTGGTATCCAGTCCATATTTTTGTTCTAATGGACCAACATGGCTGCAGACATTTTATAAACAGACCAACTGACTTTAAAACTTTATTTTCTGGGATTGTTTCATTGCAAAAATAATGAAGAAACTACCCAAAGTCAGCTTCTCTTCCAAGTTTACACTCAGTAGACAAACTAGCAAGGTGGCTTAACCGTTCTTGCCCCACAGTGGACATAGAAAGCTGCCTTCTACTGAGTCAGACCATTGGTCCATCTAGCTCAGTGTTGTCTACACAGACTGGCAGTGGCAGGAGTCTCTTCCAGTCCTATTCTGGAGATGCCAGGGAGGGGACTTGGAACCTTCTGCATGCAAGCATGCAGGTGCTCTTCCCAGAGTAGTTTCATCCCCTAAGGGGAATATCTTATAGTGCTCATATGTAGTCTCCCATTCAAATGCAAACTAGGGTGGTGGACCCTGACTAGCAAAGGAGACAATTCATGCTTGCTATCACAAGACGTGAAAGTGAGTATGACTGACTGACTGGCTTTCACTGTCCCTGGATCAGTGTGGTTATGGGATGCTTTGATCCTTCCCTCTCCATTTATATGCACAAGGGACTTACATACGTAGTTCTTGAGAGAGCATGTCACATAAAGAAGCATCAATCCCTTTGTCTCTCAAACTACATCCTGAACAAATACTGTTCCACAGAAGGGCCCCAGCCTGGCCAGCAGCTCCCGTAAATATCATTAACCATGACATACAATTTATTATTATTATTATTATTATTATTATTATTATTATTATTATTCTACATTTATATCCCACTCTTCCTCCAAGGAGCACAGAGCGGTGTACTACATACTTGAGTTTCTCCTCACAACAACCCTGTGAAGTAGGTTAGGCTGAGAGGGAAGTGACTGGCCCAGAGTCACCCAGCTAGTTTTCATGGCTGATTGGGGATTTGAACTCGGATCTCCCCAGTCCTAGTCCAGCACCCTAACCACTGCACCACGCTGGCTCCACAAAACGCAATTTAGCCTTAGTTGTTCATCTTATGGCAATAGGGCTGCAGCCTGAACACCTCCAGTTCTCCAGACACCAGTAAAGTGTACCTTGTTTGGATCCTGTAGGGAATCTGTGCCAGAACAGAGAACTGAACTAACTGAATTAGCTTTGGAGTTTTAGTTCATGAGATGGCTGTATCATGTGTAGTTCCAGCCTTAAACTTCAGCTAATTCTCAGTGGGTTGATAAACTTGCATGTGGGCTCACAGGATACAAAATCATACAAAATTTTGTACAGGCTCCTCTGTACAAAATAATTCCCTGAGCAATAGAATTCAATATATATGATCAACTTATACAGTTGAAGGATAAAGAAAAGCTTTTTAACAACAAGAACCACCACCCAATATCTGTGACTCTGATCTTCCACTCATTTTTTTGAAGAAGAAAAAAGTACAACAGCCACATGAGAAAAAACCTTAAGGGGTTTCAGCTTTTCTTCTTCCACGTGCTCCTTTATCTGAAAGGGGTAGTCGTGCTCCTTTATCTGAAAGGGGTAGTCGGTTTCTTAAGAGAGATGAGGCAGGCGGATGGGGAAATATTCAGCCCCTTGGGCTGCAACTGCATTACTTGCTCGCTTCCAATCAGCATATAATCAGCCAGAACTTACATAGGGACATAGGAAGCTGCCATATACGGAGTTAGACCATTGTGCCATCTAGCTTAGTATTGTTTTCATGGACTGGTGGAGGCTTCTCCAAGGTTGCGGTTAGCAGTCTCTCTCAGCCCTGTCTTGGAGATGCCAGGGACGCCACCCGTCAATGAAGTTCTTAGCCCCCATTCCCCACCTAGGGTTGTTATCATTCTTTTGTCCCAGACTGATTAAAACAGCTCCTGTCCTGTGTTCTTGAGATGGGGTAAAAAAGTATGGAGTAGAGAAACAGAGTTTGAAATAAGGAGAAAAAAGAAGGGCAACCATGTGAGCAAGAACCCCAAAGGAGATCCAGCTATAGTTTTCAACCCAAAGAAAGCTACCAATTGAAAAAAGCCACTTTAAATGACTATTGGAATGGCTGATCAGAAGATATTCCAGTCAGGAATACTGTATTAGTAGCATAAATAGACAAAATGTCTCACCAGCAGCAGAAAATCCACATTATCATAGTCCAAGGGCAATAATGATGCAGTATGAAAAGACTGAAGATGCGGGGCCCCCACCCCCAAGTCCATGCAGCACAGAAACCTTGCGCCCCTTTCACATTACAGCCTCCTCTGCTTTGGAGAGGCTGAAGCAAGTAGGCTGGCAGGAGGTACGGCCTCAATTAAAGAAAAGACCCTGCCCATTCCAACACTTTAGGGCAGGTTACTGCTCATTATCTTATCTCTCCCAGGCTGTCCATTGCAAAAAACGATCGCAAGCCATCTAATGGCACAATGGGGAAATGACTTGATTTGCAAGCCAGAGAGGTTACCAGTTCAAATCCCCACTGGTATGTTTCCCAGTCAATGGGAAACACCTATATCATACAGCAGCAGTATAGGAAGATGCTGAAAGGCATCAACTCATACTGTGCGGGACGGGAGATGGCAATGGCAAACCCCTCCTGTATTCTATCAAAGAAAACCACAGGGCTCTGTGGGTGCCAGGAATCAAAACTGACTTGATGGCACACTTTAATGATAGCATGTGCCCCATGGGCTCCTTAATTAGGCATTAAAAGTGCATGGAGCTGAGCAACTCCTCTCCCACCCCACCTTTCAGGCAGTACTGTAATCCCACCCCTCCAGCAGCCTGCACGGGGGCAGCTCACAACTGTAATCACACAATACAGTAACACAGAAAAATAAGTAACCAGTCAACAATACAATATCACATACAGGGCTAAAGACTGGCTGAAAACTGGAACCCCAATTAAAACCAAGTTTAAAACCCAATGACCAATGATACAGGCAGCAGAAAAATGATATGAGGGATAAGGATAATGCCTTCTCCCCACCCCACCCCGCCCAGCAAGTTGCTTCAAGGGGCCCATGGGAAGGGGCATGGGGCCTGGATGAGCAGGGGCAGCAGCATAGGGATGTGGTGGGCCCCCAGCAGAGTGGAGATTCCTGCCTGGAATCTCCCTTTTGCTGCCCATCGTCGCTGACCCTGGAGTGCGGGTCCCACTAGGGATGTGCATGGAACTGGGAGGGGGTGGCTCAAAGGGGTGTGGGGGGGAGGACTTTAAGGGTGGGGGAGGGTGCACTTACCCCTCCCCCTGCTCCCCCCCTCCCCGCTGGTGCTGGAGTTTTGTAAAATCCCTCGGGGTGGCAGCGTACCTCCCTGCTGCCCCTTCTTCTTTGGCCGGAAGTGGCCGGAAGTACCAGGAGCGTGTGCGCATGCCGGGTGCACATGCATGCATGCTGCACATGTGCTTGCGCAGTCAGACAGGCTTGCGCACAATCATGATATGCACGCGCATGCCCAGTACTCCCGGCCACTTCCGGCCGAAGAAGAAGAAGGGGCGGCAGGGAGGTATGCTGCTGCCTCAAGGGATTTTACAAAACTCCAGTGCTGGCCGGGCGGCGGGGGGAGCTGGGGGAGGGGCAAGTGCACCCTCCCCCACCATTAAAGTCCTACCCCTCACCCCCGCCGAACTTTTGAACCGGCCAGTGTTCGAACCTGTTTGGAGGCCTGTAAAAGGGCCTCCAAACTGGTTCATGCACATCCCTAGCTCCCACTTGCCGCAATAGGCCAGCACCTCCCCTCCGAGCCATCTGGGCTCTGCACTGGACTCTGTTAGGCTGCGTGTGCAGTGGTGGCTCCACTCCAGTTTGGTTTGCCCAGAGAGGAGCCCAGCCCAGCTGGAGCTGCCACTGCCCAAAGCCAAGCAGAATCCACCAAAGGTTGGAGGGCAGCAGTGTCTGGGTTGGAGTGCAGCTGCTGGCTTGCTGTGGTGAGTGGCAGCTATTCTCTGGGGCTGGCAGCTCCTGTGGCAAGTGAGAGATACACTCAGAGGCCAGCTGCAGAAAGGGAGATTCCAGGCAGAAATCTTCATGCCACCACTACTGGTGCGGGGCCAGGGGGATAGTGTTCCCTCTAACACAGATGTTGTTGACTACAGCTCCCACAGTTCCCAGCCAAAAGCCATTGTAGCTGGTGATGCTGGGAGTTGTAGTGAACAACAACTAGGAATCCCTGTTAGAGGGAACACTGCAGGGGAGGACCTGAGGCTTGGGCACTTGCCCCGATTTGCCACTCCCTAAGGGTGACATTGCCCCCTAGCGCCATGTCCTTGATCCAAATTAGCTCCCTATGACTTACCTTTTTTTTTTTAAGTGGAAGAGTCAAACACAGATCTCCCATTATATCATCTAATAGGGCCCTTAGATCTAGTCCTATCTCTCTCCAGTGCCCACATCAATGGGGTGCTCATCTTACTAGGGTCTCCTTTTGGAGGGCTACCATTTTTCAGTTAATTCCAGCTGATTGTAACCCCCCCCCGGGCACTTGAAATATATAATAGTAATTAAAGCAAAGTACAACAACATCACATCCCAACATCACATTTACTCCCTTTCACCCACCTCTCCCGTTGCCCTGCAAAAAGAGAGAAATCTGTCTGGCAGTAAAGGAGAAATTCCTCTTGGCAATGGCATTCATTATATGGTGCGGGGCTACCATTACACCACCCAAAGGCATCATTAAGTAGTGCAGATGCTCATTTTCCCTGCCTCTCTCCACATGAAGCCCAGACTTTAGAATTCTGCTGTTATCCCAAGTGCTGAGATTACCCAAGCTTCAACCTCCAGGCTGCCTGAAGACCACCAAATGGTATAATTAAATCATGTCCCAGTAGCTTGCTATTACCGCTGCTTCCCAGCCAATGGAAACTAACGGAGCTGAAGTAGCATCTGAAGAATACAGAAGAGTTAAGAGTGTTGAAAACCACCACTTATCATACCGACCAGTATCATCTCATTGTTTCCTGGGGCTCTGCCATCTATCTTGTGTTGTTCTTGTCCTACATTCAAACTCTTATCACTTTGAAGCAGGGAATAGTTTCCTTCTTTGTGTTTAGTATACAGCACAGTGGGGCTCAGAGTCACAGCTGGGTCTCTAGAGGTAGATACTACTAAGAAAGTGCCTTCAGGTTAAAACTGTGAAATGTCAGCCATGCTCAGTTTGAAGGACTAATATCATTTTCTAGTTTGTTCAGCAGATTCAAGGTCTCTTCTCATGATTGTTTCAGTGTGTGGCAGCTGTCAAAAAAATAAAAAAATAAAAAAAGCCTAACTTTGGCTGACTTCTAGATGCTTCTTTATGTACCCACTGCCATCCTTGGGGGATATAGCTTTTGGTGGCCCATTCCAAGCCAATGTATTTCACACTTTCAGGCTTGGATGCTACTGAGGGCACACACATTACATCAAGCTCATTATTAAGAGACAGGCTTAAAACCAAAGCTCTCTCTCTCTCTCTCTCTCTCTCTCTCTCTCTCTCTCTTCAAAAGTAGCCAAGTCTACCTGAATCTCTTTGCCCAAAAGTAGCCTCTCTCTTCAAAAAATACTCTTCCAAAGTAGCCAAGGGGAGGGGAGATGAAGATTCACACCCCAGCATGTGGAGTGGTGGGGTTAATACTTCCTCCTGGGTTGTTTTCCCATCAACAATATCTCTGAAGGAGCTCTTTGCCCACTAAAGCACACCGCTGCTTGAGGGGTGGTGGTGGGGTGGGGTGGGGGGTTCAGTGGTGAAAATTGAGCAAGGGGTAAGTGTTACCCACACCCTACAGTCATGATTGCATTGGGCTCCTTTTGGTTTAAGAAGAGGCACTTCTGGTTTCAAGACTGTCTCTTAATGACAGGCTTAATGGGGCCACAGGGGAGCAGCCTGCCTTGCAAAAAAAATGATCTTCCTCCCCTCTCTCAGCTCGGCCAGCCTGTAGAGCTGCAGCCTGCAGGAGCCCCACGCAGGCCTTTTCTGGAGGGATTCTCAGCTGTTCAGTGGGTGGGCGGGGCTTCCAAGGGCTTCTCTGCTGGAGCATGCCTCCCACCCTGAAGGCCTTCCAGTTTCCAGAAGCTCTCCCCAGTCCCTGAAGCTCTCCAGCCAGGAGGCAGAGTGGTCAGCACTGGCTGCCCACCAGAGTGCTGTGCACACCCTCTGCCCTACAACCCTGGGCTGTGCTGAGAGCTTGTGTTTTCCTCCTCCTCTTCCGAACCAGCAATGAAAGGTATGGGATTTCCCTTTTTTCATAATCCCTCACCCCTTATATATGTATGGAATGGCTTCCTAAAGGGCTTTGATATCCGGCACAGATGTAGGGCAGGGTGGAAGGGCTCTGAATATTGAAATTGAAATGGATTGGTCAAATTGCTTATTATTAATTTTTGAATTTAAAAAATATATATATTTTAAAAAGCCCTATGTGGCTTGTTTCATGGCAGAAAATTACAAAAACTTCTGGAACTGAAGTCCCCCCCCCACCTCCCGACCATCATTCCATCCCTATGTAGAAGAATCTGCCCTTTTTCTTCATAAAAAAAGGTAAAAGCACCCCACTTCTTGCCCCACCCTTTAGATCTCCTGGAATGACTTGGCACAGGGCTTTGATATCGGGCACAGATATAGGGCAGTGTGGGAGAGCTCTGAATGTTGAAATTGAAATTGTGTAGATAGATTGTTTGTTTTTAATATTTTTTTGAATTTTTTTCTAAAAATATCAAAAGTCCTATAAGTGGCTTGTTTCATGACTTTTAATAAATTTTCCCACTGCAGTAACTCTGCCAGAAAGAGTTCTCTCTATCCATAGAGTACTTCACAACTAGTGAAAGTAGAGCTAACTGTAAACAACATCTAAATAAATGTTATTTTATTTGTACATACACTAAGCTCAAGTTGATTTGCAATCCAGCATGTCCGAGTGAGAACTGTGGAGCAAGGGACACGTGTTGTGCTTTTAACTATTTCCACTTACAAATGAACTATATGACCAAGCTGGTTGGACACATCCCACCCTCACTCACACTATTTACACAGTATGTCATCAGTCAGTATGATTTTGTAATAATACAAAATGTTAAGGGGCCCCTACACATGCTGATTTGCCTCTAGCCCCACAACCCCCTAGGGACGGCCCTGCATAGCTTGGCTCCTTGTGTACAGTCAACAGGCAGCTGTAGCCAGTCCCAGTTCTTGAACAAGCGTACCTGTTTGATAAGTGTGAAGTCTCTTTTCTTGTGGTTTGTGGTAGCATGCCAGAAGCCTGATCCAGGCTGCAAAGGCAGATGCAAGATGGCGGCTCACTGCAGGCTGAAACAGAAAACATGGTCTAGGCTTTTCCCATAGCTGCCATGCACTTTAGTGGCTGTGTGAAGAAGCTTTCATGAATCACCAAGATCTTAGCAATACTTTATATTTAGAAATCTTAGCATCAAATCCCCGCTGGTGCTATATTGGGCAGCAGCGATATAAGAAGTTGCTGAAAAGCATAATCTCATACTGTGTGGGAGAAGGCAATGGTAAACCCCTCTGTATTCCCCCAAATACCACCACCCCCGCCGTATTCTACCAAAAGAAAACCACAGGGCTCTGTGGACTCCAGGAGTTGAAATCAACTTGACAGCACACTTTACTTTACCTGTCATGCCACTTCCTAGAGTCTCAGGGTGGGTAGCATGTTAATGAAGATCAAAAGTAAGTAGCTCCCTCTGCCACTTTGGATAATAGATCAGCAGGGGCCAACTTTTTTTGGTATGTGGCATTAGCTCTGATCAGCTTCACTGAATGGGTTACAAAGTGTGTATTTGCTCTATTGAGATTCCTTCAATAATGTGAGAAGCAAGAGAATGCAAAAGAGCAGAACCGATATATCAAAACAGTGCTCTTTGCCAGAGCTCTAAAGGTTAATTAGCAGCCCAGGCCTACAAAGGATTGCAGTTTAAATGTAAAACAAGTTAAATTAGCGAACATATGGCTGCAATCCTGTAAATCATAGGGCTCAATAATAAGATCTGATGTTATGCAAGTTATATCAGGGCATTTTTCATTGGAAACAATTCCAATAAAAATGACCGATATTGAAAATAGTTTTGATGCAATGCACTACAATGAATGTGGCTGTCCGAAAGGCAGCTGTAGCAATTCAAATCACCATCTTTCCCTCCATCATCTCACCCTAGAATGCACCAGTCATTATCTCCCCCCACCCATGCATTACTTGCTGTGCGTGCGGGGGAGAAATAGGGCACAGCCATCTCCCTACCTGTAATGCACCAGGAAAAGCGTGCAATGTCACGAAGTTCCTTCCTGCCCTGGTGCATTGTAGGACACGAAGTTAGGGGGGAAAGCAGTGATTTGAATTGTAGGACAGGAAGTTAGGGGGGAAACAGTTATTTGAATTGCTGCTTCTGCAGCTCCCTTCTGTGCAGCTGCTTTCTTCTAGAAACACTAGATCTTTAGGAAAGATAAGTGCCCCTCCCCCCACATCAGCTCATTGCGATCCAGGGACCCCCTGATGACTGAATACCCAATTCGATCATTACTGGGATTGGGTCAACAGTGACCTCAATCAATTCAATAACGAATGCCTATTGCACACTAACTTGGGAGCAACCCAATTAAATCATTGATATGAGCAAACATCTGAGCAAGCATGCATAGGACATGGCTGCATGCAAACCAGATAAGCTTTGAAAATTTACTGTGACATACAAACCAAGCAGAACAACAACAAAGCCTTCAATCTGCTTTTATAGCCTTCAACAATGGCAGTGAGTAGTTTTTTAGTTTTTATTTTAACCTATCTCTAAGAATCTGAGGACACAGGTTGACATCCTGACTAATGAAGCACCAGTGCTACAGTGTTGTGTTCCAGACCAATGATCTCCTTTCCCCTCTGCAGCTGCCTGTGCCATGTGAAAATATGGCTCTGAGCCTCAGGAAAATTTTCAGATGGCACAGGCAGCTGTGGAAGGAAGGTGAGCTCATTTCCCCTTAATCTGGAGCACAATGCCACTGAACTGACACTTCGTTAATCAGGATATCAGCCATAGGATGTCAACCTACAGAAGGACTGCTCAGATATTATAGGGTCCCATGTCTTGTTTGAATGCATGTAAGCTCTTTCAGCCCTACTCCCTCACTTACATGCATTCAGACTGACTGCTTGATTGATTTAAAATATTTATACCCCACCCCTCCAGTACACTACTGCTCAGGCGGCTCACAGCAATAAAATAGAGACAATGTAAAATACAGGTGAAACTCGGAAAATTAGAATATCGTGCAAAAGTCCATTAATTTCAGTAATGCAAATTAAAAGGTGAAACTGATATATGAGACAGACGCATTACATGCAAAGCGAGATAAGTCAAGCCTTAATTTGTTATAATTGTGATGATCATGGCGTACAGCTCATGAAAACCCCAAATCCACAATCTCAGAAAATTAGAATATTACATGGAACCAAGAAGACAAGGATTGAAGAATAGAACAATATCGGACCTCTGAAAAGTATACAGTGTACTGTGCTTGATTGGCCAGCAAACTCGCCTGACCTGACCCCATAGAGAATCTATGGGGCATTGCCAAGAGAAGGATGAGAGACATGAGACCAAACAATGCAGAATTGCTGAAGGCCGCTAATGAAGTATCCTGGTCTTCCATAATACCTCATCAGTGCCACAGGCTGATAGCATCCATGCCACGCCGCATTGAGGCAGTAATTGCTGCAAAAGGGGCCCAAACCAAGTACTGAATACATATGCATGCTTATACTTTTCAGAGGTCCGATATTGTTCTATTCTACAATCCTTGTCTTCTTGGTTCCATGTAATATTCTAATTTTCTGAGATTGTGGATTTGGGGTTTTCATGAGCTGTACGCCATGATCATCACAATTATAACAAATTAAGGCTTGACTTATCTCGCTTTGCATGTAATGCGTCTGTCTCATATATCAGTTTCACCTTTTAATTTGCATTACTGAAATTAATGGACTTTTGCACGATATTCTAATTTTCCAAGTTTCACCTATAAAAGTAATAAAATTAACCAGATTAAATAAACAAGTTAAAGATTAACTTGATTAACAAGATTAACATCTTAAATCTTTAATAAGTCAAACAAGTGAAGACTTCCCAGAAATAACACCCACAAAGCCCTTCCATGGTTTCTTCTAACCAGCAGTGATGCACATTTTGTGCAGTGTCCTTCCCAGATGTCACTGCAGCTAGCTGCAGCTTGCTCTGGCTCCAGTTTTCCTCCCTAGCACTGTGCACAGCACCACTCTGTGTGGAGGTGAGTGGCAGGAACCGCTGTCTCCCATGCGGGGCTGGAGGCATGTGCACAGGATCTGGCTTCAGCCATTCAAAGCCAAATAATGGCACAGGCCTAATATGTAGGTATTTGTCTTGGGTAATTTGTTTTTGGAACTCCTCTCAATCATCCCTGGCCTTTGGCCATTGTGGCTGGGGATGATGGAACTTGTCATTCAAAAGCAACAAGCTACCCAAAACTTGGTCTCTAGGCTTGATCATGAGAAGAACCGTCTATGAGGAGAAAGAAGAGGGTACTCTGAGATGCCCTTGTAGCATGCCCATACGCGCACGGACCCCTCTCTCATATGAGAGTGGCAGACCTTCAGGACCTTCAGTGGCAGACCTTTAGGATATCAAGCTCTTCAGGACTTGATATTGAGCCAGGATGCTCTATGCAGGAAAGCTGTGAGTATGGGTACTTCGGCAAATGCTGTCACGGTCTTGGCTATTGCCGCCAAGTAGCTGTCAAACCGTGCACCCTGCCAGCCCATGTGTCCACGTCGAGATGTTAATCCTCGCCCACATCCCTAAATGGCCCCCCCTGCTTTCCTGGTTTTGCTGGGAGCTGGGGCTCCCCTCTCCTGCTAATCCCTGTGATGGGAGATCTGCATACGGCGCAGCGCCGTACTGTGCCCAGGAATTTTGAATGGGTGTAAAGGAACACCATGGAACCCAGTGTCTCCACCGCCTGCACACGTGGGCTTGCCCTGACATATGACCCCCTCATGACAGTGACATGAGAGCAGGGCATCCCCATTCAGGTGGGGAGCAAATGGTTTGTGGGGGTGTTCCTGTCCAGGTTTAAGAGGCTGCCACAAGCAGGGATTGTGGAGCTGCCATGTTTTTTCACAGAAAGGTTGGGGAAGGGGAGTCAGCCCCTTCCCTGGGGGGATATTCGCTCCCTAGGCGTACTCATGAGCAGTGCCAGGCAGTAGGATCAGCACTGCTCCAGTGAAAGGAGTGATTCCTCCTATGTGATGGGGATGGATGTCGACCCAGGGCGGACTACAGTTGTATTGAAATTCCTGCAGTTGTACTAAAACGCCCGCTCCAACCCCAAACCTCTCTCCATCTGGAAATGCTCAATATGGAATAGGACTAACATTTAGCTTTACACTTTGCAAAGGACTTTTGCTCAGGGGTGGAGCCACCATTGAGTGGACGAGTTCAAAGAACCTGGGTCACCACCAATAAGGGGCCACACTTGGTGCCCCAGTCAAACCCCCTGCATCTGACATCAGACGCAGGGGGCGTGGCTTCACTCCCAAATGGAGCAAAGGCAGGGAGAACAGCTATCAGCCGTGCTGCAAACGCAGCACTGGCTGTTATTTGCTCTCAAACTGGCCCTGTTTGGGAGTGAAGCCACGTCCCCTGTATCTCATGTCAGATGCCAGGGTGCGGGGAGGCGCTGGCTGGAGGAAAACAGGCCATCGGCTGGATTCCTCTGCCAGTGCTTTTGCTACTGATATGGCTAGAAAGCATTCTTCTTTTTCTTAAAGGCACCAAACAAGATCTCTGTCTAAATAAGCACAATGCCATTAAAATGAACCAGGCATATCCCCACCAGGGATCAGTGTTACTTTCTTGAAATCTCAGGCTTTGATCATAGTTTAGGAGTATTTAGGTGTACCATAAAATATTGCCATAATGAGTCTAATTATTGACTCTTTGAGATGGGGTAATAAAGGGGTTCCCAAACTTTTAAAACAAATGTACCTTTTCTACTGAAATTAATGGGATAAGTTTACTGTATGTATATAATTATTTATTAGTTTATTCCATGTCTAGCCTGGCTTTCTCCATCTCAGAGCCCAAGGAACATGAGGAACCGTAATGTCTATTCAGCACAGACAGCCTCATTTGCTCCCTGACTTTAGTGCATTTCTGGTGCATACTCTAGAATCTGTCCTTCCCCTGCTAACATAAGAGTTCTCAACCTTAGGTCCCCTGAAGTTGTTGGACTACAATTCCCATCATCCCAGCCACAAAACCATTGTGGCTAGGAATGATGAGAGTTGTAGTTTAACAACATTTGGAGGCCCGAGGTTGACAACCCCTGACCTAGGAGATAAGGGCTGTGAAATGAATATGAGCATACTTGCAAATGTTGAAAGAGGGTTCAGAAAGGAGGCGTTAACCAGAAGAAATAAAGGGAAATGGCACCAGGGAAATGAGATTGTAAAGGCAAGAGGAGGAAAGGAAGAGCTCTAGAGAGAGAATGAAGAGATAAGCTGCATAAAATGGTGTAGCTGGGGTTGGGGATCAAAGTGAGAAATAGTGAGGGGGAAGAAACAGTCTTACCCCCCAGAAAAGCTCAGTTGAAAGCAAATAAACAAAGGACACAGTGAGAAATCAAATGTCACAGCCATATAGACAAGAAAAGGAGTGCTTTATTGGGATAATCACTATCAATAATACATGCCTGCAACATGGCACTTGACGGCAATTAAAAAAGCATTATGCTCCCCCAACCAAATCTAAATTATTCCTCACAGCCTCACCACTCACCATGTCCTATTAGAGTGCATCTCCTTGCGTTGCACATCAGCTGAGCACAAGGGAGCCACACAGAGAGAGAGAGAGAGAGACTTAATGTAGGGAATCATAAATGTTTGATGTCAGAGAAGGGATGGGGAGACATGTGTATGTGACTGTGACTGTGCATGGAGGATGGCAACATAATTATGCAAATGCAGGAAACCAATTTTCTGCTTTAAAAAGGGAGAGGAGGAGAAAGTGCTTCTTCACCCCCCAGTCCTGCTCATCCTGTATAGAGGGATCCTGTTGAGCATTAGGTAGGGAACTGATTCCAAGCTGAGCAGGTTTTTGCTCTTGGCTCTGACCTTCCAGGAGACCTTGGGTGACTCACCCAGTTCTGCCACTTGTAAAGTGATTAAAGTGGAAAATGGACTCTTTTATGGAGACTATATCTGTGTATGGAAAATGTCCCAGTGATATAAAAGTGAAGTATAGATCTACATTGAGAGCCAGCCTGCCCTGGTTATTGGTATCAACACTTAGGACTGCCAACTTTTCCCTGGAAAAACTCTGTACCTTTAGTTGCTATGTGACAAGCATAAATTCATTCCCCCAGTGTGCAGAAGTTATAGTAAGAAAGCTTCTGTTGCTGAATTTCCATACAGCTGTTGGGCACAGGAGCCTTGCTAGCAAACATGTTGGCCACTCTTGTTCATATTTGTAAGTCAGCACACAAATTTTGTCTTGCTGCTTTTAAGATTGAGGCAGCACAGGCCAGTCAAATAGGCAGGATGGCCAGAAAGTCTAAGACAGGGATGGGCAAACTTGGCCCTCCAGCAGTTGTTGAACTACAACTCCCATCATTCCCAGCCACCATAAGTTGTGCTGGGGATGATGGAGTTGCAATTCAAAAGAGAGCTTAAGGGCCAATTTTGCCCAACCCTGGTCTAAGAGCTCTAGACATAGTTCTGTTCAAATTGACCAGGAGTGTTGAACCATCCACTTTTATTTACATGAGGTACCACAACAGGGAGAGCATTTTAGTTGTTAACTGCAGTGTCTATTTACATGTCTTTAGTAACAGGAAATGTAACTCCTAGAATGCAGGTAATAAGGATGCATGAGGAAAATCCTTACCTTCTATTTTAGTTCCTTCTGCCACCAAAATTAGCACTCTAGAATTATTATTATTTATTATTATTGTTTATTACATTTATAAACTGCCCTATCCAGAGGGAATGAAGAGACAATGAAAAGAATGAAGAGAGGGGAAATGAAGAGACAGTCACCAGCTAAGATGTTCTGATTCAGTACAAGAGAGGGCTCCTGTTCTTTCCTTTAATAGCTTCATGGAGTGTGTGTGTGTGTGTGTGTGTGTGTGTGCGCGCGCGTGTGCATGCATGTGCACGCGCAGGATCCTCATGTTTAGCATCTCCCATCACACAACAGTGAAATTCTCCGTTCTCTAACAACCATGACAGGTACTGAAACTACTGAATTGGGCAAGTTTCAGACTGCAGTATGAGTCAGTTTTCCTCACTTTGCAAGTGTGAGAGATGAAACTGAAATGACCATCTGGGTAGCTGTGGCCTACCAGATGCAGAGCTGAGTTTGGATCCAGGAAATGTGTTTACTTCCATCTTCGCCCTGGCGCTGTGAAACCTTGGGAATGGCACTCAGTCTCAGACACATGCACAGACACACCGATACCCCTGTAAAATACCCTCCATAGTGTTGTTATGAGCACAAACAATTATTTAAAAGTATTTTGCAATTCAGCAGTGCTATGTTGAGGATAAGCAACACAGAGTAACACTCCCCACCCCGCCCAATTGCACTGATGAAAACAGGGACACTTTTGAGCATGTATAACACTCACCCTCACACCAGTCAGCACTACCAGAGCCTCCCCTCCTTCTCTTCCTGCTGGATGTTGTATTGAAGCCCTTTGCAACAGTCTGTCCTGTGCTGACTTTTGAAGGAAGGTGTGATGCTAAACTGAAAACCACAGTTTCCTTTTTAAAAAGAAACAAACAAAAATATATGAATGTTTAATAGGATATTTAATCTTGCAGTGGATCTTCCTGTAGCTATAGAAGAGCTGAAACTCAGACATTTCCAGCAGTGTTTATGATAATAATAGACAGCTTTGGGGCCAGATGGAGGGAAAGCAGTGAACTGGCATTTTGTCACCACCATGCATTCGGGATAATGGTAAAGTGTGCCGTCAAGTCGATTTTGACTCCTGGCTCCCACAGAGCCCTGTGGTTTTCTTTGGTAGGATACACAGAAGGGGTTTACCATTGCCATCTGCCATGCAGTATGAGATGATGCCTTTCAGCATCTTTCTGTATCGCTGCTGCCCAATATAGTACCAGCAGGGATTCGAACCGGCAACCTTCTGCTTGTCAAACATTTCCCTGCTGCGCCACTTAAGGCAGGTTAATTAGGGATAATAGACCCTGGTAAATAGGGACCGTTTAAGCCTAAATTGTATTTTATATTGTATTTTATTTTATGGGGCAGTTCTCACGATCACCGAGAGTAGGTGGGGTGGGGAAGGTTCCAAAAAGCTTACCTTCCCCCCACAGAAGACAGAGGGATTGGTGGTGGGAGCACACAAGCAGCCCTGCTCCCAGTGCCGGCGCGTCCATTAATGCGAACTAGGCAGTTGCCTAGGGCGCCAAAATGGAGGGGGCGCTGGCCAGCCTGCCGCCCCCCCGCCGCCGCCCGGTGCCGCTCCTTTTCTTTCACGCGCCACACAGCCTGCTGGTACCCGCCCACTTCTCTTTACCTGAGGCCCGTCCTCTGGAGGCCGAGGCAGGCGCTGCTGCTGTGCTGCTGGTGCCTCGTGCCTCGCGCGCAGGCGCAGCAGCAGACCGCAGTTTCCCTCCTTGGGGCCTGGCCCGGAGTTGCGAGCGGAGGTGCTGGGCTGCTGGCGGAGCTGCGGGCTGGTCGGACGACGACGAGGTAAGAAGGCAGCGGCGCCAGGCCAGGAGGCGGCGGGGGCCTCATCAAGGCCACCTGGGGCCAGGGGCGGCGGGCGAGGGGGAAGGCGTGGCAGCAGGGGCCTGGCTGCAGGCGGGCGCGTGGGCCGTGGCACGGCCCGGGGACTCCGCGGGGAGAGGCTTTTGGGCATTCTTAAATATGGTTATTTTCCAAGGGAATTATGGCTGACAGGAAAAAACCATCTGGAGCTCAGTTCCGCAAACGAAAGGCAGAAAGAGCCAAGGAAGACGCCAAGCAAGAGGTGTTCTTCTGGAAATGCCTTTGTAAAACAAGTACAGAACAAAAAGATGACAGTACCATTGGTGAAACTACCACTGAGGAAACTCCTAGTACAAGTGGTATTGGTCTTACTGCAAGTGGTATTACTTCTGAGGACAAAGTCTCACAGTCTGGAGATATTCCAGTGGAACACACAGAGGAAACCGAGGATTTTGAGGAAACTGAGAGTACTGCAATTACTACAAAACACGTTGGTATTGTGCCTAGCTTGGATTACAGTGACCCTGCTAACTGGCCTAACTATTGCAGTGAAAATTTGCGACAGCTTATTGTTCAGCATGGCCCACGGCAGATTGTATCATATAAATTTCCAAAAGACTCCCAAAAAAGAAAATTCTCTCCTGTCTATTACAAGAGGAAACTGGCAAATGGTGAAGAAATGTGCCGTCATTGGCTGATATATTCTACCTCAAAAGATGTGGTTTTTTGTTTTTGCTGTAGGTTGTTCAGCAAAAGAGATGGTGGAGCAACAGCTTTACAAGACCCAGGTTCAAAAGACTGGAAGAACATTGGAGCAATTCTGTCGGCACATGAGAGGAGTACTCTCCATCAATACAGTTACCAGGCGTGGAGAGAACTTGAATTGCGCTTACAGAAAGGAAAAACAATTGATAATATCAACCAACAGAAAATAAGGGAAGAAGAGCAATATTGGCGACAAGTCTTGGAACGCTTGATTGCTGCGGTCAGATTTCTTGGCATGCAAAACATGGCATTTCGTGGTACAACTGAAAAGTTGTACAGTGAGAACAATGGAAATTTCTTGAAGCTTGTTGAATTTTTGGCTCTTTTTGACCCTGTCATGACTGAACATGTGCGCAGAGTTAAAGATGAAGAAACTATGGTTCACTACTTAGAAAAAGAGATCCAAAATGAGCTTATAGAGCTTCTAGCAACTTCCATAAAACAGAACATTTTAGCACGTATAAACTCCGCCAAATACTACTCAGTTATTTTGGACTGTACACCTGATGTTAGTCATACTGAACAAATGACTGTGATTGTACGTTTTGTCGATGTAATCATGCCATCAGATACTGAAACATCTGAGCCTGAGGTTACAATAAAAGAACATTTCTTGGGATTTGTTCCTCTAAAGAAGACTACTGGTGCCTTTATGGCAGAAACTCTTCTTTGGCTGCTTGAGCAAATGGGATTACCACTTGAGAATCTGCGTGGTCAAGGTTATGATAATGGGAGTAACATGAGAGGTAAATAACATGGAGTACAAAAGAGAGTTCTTGATATAAATCCACGTGCCTTTTTCGTGCCCTGCAGTGTGCACTCTCTCAATTTGGTTGTCAATGATGCTGCTAAGAGTTGCCGGGAAGCAACAGGCTTCTTCATGTTGGCTCAACAGATCTATAATTATTTCTCTGCATCAACTCAGCATTGGCAAATACTAACTAGCCATGTACCTACCATTACTGTTAAGCCTTTGAGTCAAACAAGATGGGAGAGTCGGATTGATGCTTTGAAACCACTGAGATATCATCTTGGTAGTATATATGATGCTTTAATGGAGATCTATAATGAACCACACCCACATAAAAGAACAAGTGAATCTCTTGTTGTAGCTAAGGGTCTTGCTGAAGGCATTAGTAAGTTCAAGTTTGTGGTATCCCTTGTTGTATGGTACAACATGCTTTTTGAAATAAATCTGACAAGCAAACTACTACAAAATAAGGAAACTGATTTAAGTTCAGCTACAAGTCAATTACAAGTAACCAAGAATTATCTTGTGGGCTGTAGGTGTGATGATGGTTTTGAACAAGTTTTGATAGATGCTAGTGTGATTGCAAAGGAGTTAGAAATATTACCAAACTTTGAGACAGAACAATTTAGACAAAGGAGAAAGAAAAAACAGTTTGGGTATGAGGCCCCAGATGAGGCTCCACAAGATCCAAAGCAAAAATTCAAAGTGGATTTCTATTATGCTATTTTAGATATGGCCATTCAATCTGTTGAAGAGAGATTCCAACAACTACAACACTATAATTCCGTATTTGGCTTCCTGTATGATATATACAGCATCAACAAAAAATGTACTGAAGATGTACGAAAGGCCTGCAAGACTTTGGAGCAGTCATTGACACACAATGAAAACAAAGATATTGATGCTGAAGATCTGTGCTGTGAACTTCAAGCAGTTGCTCGAAGGCTTCCAGAGTCTATGCCACCACAAAAAGTACTTCTCTTCATACTACAACACAAAATCCAGAATAGTGTGCCTAATGTTTTTGTTTCTCTTAGGATCCTTCTCACACTTCCAGTGTCAGTGGCAAGTGGTGAACGCAGTTTTTCAAAACTCAAACTTATAAAAACACACATACGCTCAACTATGCTCCAAAAGAGACTAGTTGGTTTGGCAACTATATCAATCGAACATGCTGAAGCATCAGCACTTGACCTGAAGGAACTGTTAACAAAATTTGCAAAGGAAAAGGCACGTAAAATAAGATTTTGATTTGCTTGAAATTGAAACATTAAAGAGACTTAAATTTCAGCATCACATTTAACATTTTTCAAAGTGATTTCTGTGCTAAAACTGTGTTCTGTTTGAGAAAATAAATCAGAAATTGTTTTATGACTTGTTTTCACAATTTTAAAAAAATAAATTAACAATTTCAAATTCTGTGCTTTTCATTCTTCCTACAATACATCTGTGTTTGAAATATGATTGGCCGGGGGGGGCGCCAGAAGGTGATCTTGCCTAGGGCACAAAAAACCCTAGCACCGGCCCTGCCTGCTCCGTGAAGCACAGAGCATGCTGGAGGGATCTGGGTCTGAAACTTGTTGTTCTGGCCTCTGGGAATCCCACAATGCAACGTGCAACACACACGTTGCATTGGGGGGTTCTCCCAAGAGGTGGGCGCTCTAGGTGCTTGTCTCTGTGTGCGGCCGGGCTGGAAGCAGTCCGTGCTCACCCATGAGCAGGTAGATGGGGGTAAGGGTAACAGCCAGGGTTGTTCCCGGCAGTTCTCATGCACAGCTTAATCTGGGCTCGGTATCCCTAGCTTGGGTTAGGCTGCGCATGAGAATAGCCTCTATATTGTATCTATTTTTATTAATGTTGTAAGCGGCCCTAAGCAGTAGTGCATTGAAGGGGCAGGGTGTAAACATTTTTAATAATAAAAATAAAAGAAAAATAAGAAAAATAATTATGCTATTGTGTTTTTTTTCTGTTCACAGTTCTGTATCCCACAACAAACCATAACAGTCTGTTGCCTGACTTAACACCCCCAAGGCTTATCAGTATACTCCAGAGTGTATGGGGGGTACTGATGGAGAAATTCCAGGAATTCTGGGTTCGTTTAATGAGCAGAGGCCCTCACCATCCATCAGGTTCAAGCTTTTATTGATCACGACATGCCAGGTGTCTCTCTTCCAAGAGTACACACTCAGGCTTTTGGCAAGAGTCTTTTATACTGTTTACATACAGGCCATAGGATTGAGTACAGAGCCTATCAGAGGCCAAAGTTTCATGGTAGACATCAATCATACTAGTACAAGCAGAATAAAACTTAGCCATTGGCAGACAAGGTGAATCAATTACAAGGCAGAAACCAGCAATAATGCACCAATCAGCTTTATTATTTTATTATTATTATTTTTACATTTATATCCCTTTCTTCCTCCAAGGAGCCCAGGGCGGTGTACTACATACTTGACTTTCTCTTTCACCACAACCCTGTGAAGTAGGTTAGGCTGAGAGAGAAGTGACTGGCCCAGAGTCACCCAGCTAGTTTCATGGCTGAATGGGGATTTGAACTCGGGTCTCCCCGGTCCTAGTCCAGCACTCTAACCACTACACCACGCTGCTCATTTTATCTATCTATCTATCTATCTATCTATCTATCTATCTATCTATCTATCACATTCCTGTACCGCCCAAAATGCAAGTTCTCTGGGCGGTTTACAAATACAAACTTATGCCTAGTAAGACAGGGCAAGCTGTGGTCAAGAGGTGTTTATCTCTACTCAGGCGGGACAAAGTATTGTTTCCAAGAAAAGGGGCCCTTGTAACAGCAGGGTGCAGAAACTAGTGATCTTTAGGACTTATGTAGGTTACACACAGGTGAAAGGGTATAGTGGAATTTTCCTTCATCAGTACACTTTGCACCCACTCTATATTTTGTTCATGTACAGGTGGTGCAAGTAACAGAATATATTAATTTTAAAACATGTTCCACATCTGTTGGAACAGTGAGACATCATGCACAGTAAATCTTAGCTACTCTGCGACAAATCTGGATAGCACACGCAGATTCACCACACTGCTTATGTGAGGGTACTTCAGTTCTCAGGTACAGTACTGTATAGAGAATTTGGGCCTACATATTCATCAGCCCTGAGTAACCAGCAGCCTTGTGGAGAACTTGTGTGATGCTAACTCAGAGTATGCTCTCAAAACTGAGTTGTCTCCACTGTTGTCTCTCCCTGCTATATTTAGCAGTGGTAGAGCAACTGGCCCTATCCAGCCCCAGCACAGCATCCCTTCAGTGGCTGTTGCTGGTATCTGCCTCATGTTTCTTTTTAGATTGTGAGCCCTTTGGGAACATGGGACCATTTTATTTATGTATTACTTTATTTTTCTATGTAAACTGCTTTGAGAACTTTGGTTGAAGAGCGGTATATAAATATTCATCATCGTTGTCGTAGTAGTAGTGAGCAAAACTTGGAAATACTTTATTGCATTTAAAGGGACAGTGTGTGAGGAAAGAAAGCATCTTTTTCTTTTTGCTCTGGCGATCAACTAAATTTGACCTCATATTTATTTATGTGTTTGTTTGTTTGTTTGTTTGAAACATTTAATATACCTCCCACTCCAAAGACTCTGGGCGGTGTACAAAAACATGCAAAGCAAGACAACATTAAAATTACATTCTAAATTAAAAACTAAAGTAACTAACAAAAAAGAAAAAAACCAAATAGGTAAACTACAGGGCAAAAGCCTGGCAAAAAAGAAAAGTCTTCAATAGAGATTTAAAAATCAGTAAGGAAGGGGCTAAGCGAATCTGAAGGGGAAGGGAGTTCCAGAGAAGTGGGGCAGCAACCGAAAAGGCCCTTTCACGGGTCCGAGCACCCCGAACCTCTCGGAAATCAGGGACTGACAAAAGGGCCATCTGAGATGATCTGACCAGACGGGATGTAACTGGATGGGAGAGGCGGGTCTGTAGGTAGACAGGTGCCAAACCCTGCAAGGCTTTGAAGGTCAAAACCAGGACCTTAAATTGAACTCGGAAGCAAATAGGCAACCAGTGCAATGACTGCAGGAGAGGTGTTATGCTGTCATATTTTCTGGCACCCATGAGTAGGCGAGCCACTGCATTCTGGACCCGTTGTAGCTTCCCATTCGTCCTCAAAAGTAACCCTAGATAGAGAGCGTTTCAATAATCTAAGTGGGAGATAACAAGGGCATGGGTCACTGTCATTAATGCCTGCTGATCGAGGTAAGGGCATAATTGGCGAATCAGATGAAGCTGGGCAAAACTCATTTCTCAGAGTTTAGGTCTGTAAAACAGATAGTGTCCATGTTTAGGAGGTGTGGCTGTGTTTCATCTCATGAGCTCTGCCTAGCCTACCACAGGGAGTTAGTACTGTTTATCCTTAAACCTTTCTTGCAAATGTGTCATGCAGGTATTTACCCCAAATCCTAGAAGGTGGGGCTAATAACTGTTCCCCCCACTCCCCCCCACCAAGACAGGCTGCTTAACTCAATCCCTCCTAAGGAGCCTTGCAAGATTGCTAGGGGAAAAACTAATTATACATACACACACTCTTCAGATGTTTATATACCCACATTACTGCAGTTCATTCACAGTTCATTGTATAACACTTTATGGCAGGGCTCAGTATAGGAAGGGTGTTGTCCTTATGGCAGTACGCAATTTCTCAAAAGAGAGGTGCTGGGGCTTAAGCCTGCCTGAGTGCCATGACATCTGCTCAAGTAACCCTGCTTCTTAATGTTAATGTGTGTGTGGATTGGCACAAGAGAGGCACTCTGTATGTGTTCAGAGGTTCTTTTGTTGTTGTTGTTATCTCTCAACATCTCCCCTGGCAGAATGTAAAAGTTGAGAAGTTGAGAGCAAGATGGTCTGCTGAGGTAATGTGCAACGTTCTTGGCTGAGTGTTCTTGGTTGTAGAAAGACAATAGCTTTAAGAAAACACACGCTCACACAATTCTTTTGGTCCACTGTTACCTCTAGCCAAACAAGTATTTGAAATAATACAAGCACCTTCACAATCTCATTATTACAGCTGCAAGTGCGATTAGTGTACACATCAAAAGCAATGACCCCTCTTTCAAACTGCTGTTAACTTTGAAATAAACATTGAGGCCATTCACACAATCAAAAGCTGTGTCCTACCGGGGTTTGGGGGCTGTGTGCTCCCAGTTTTTGGTTGTATGGAATAAACGTAAGAGGAAAACTAGGGTAGAAGTGATTGTAGGTGTAGTTTTTCCTCCTACTGAGTAGCTTTTCCACCTTCCTTGGTTTCACACAATCACTTCTACCCAGGTTTGCCTCTTACCTTGCTCCCAGTTTTCAACCGAAAACTGGAAGCGCACCTAGCTTCCAAACCCAGGCAGAACTCAGCTTTTCATTGTATGAATGACCTCACAGTTTTCATCCCACTCAACTAGCCATACCTATATTTCCAACTTCTCAAGCAAGATCCCAGCTCTGGCCTGATTTGTTATTGTAAGGGCTGGAAAAGGAATTTATTTAGAAGTTGCAAAAGGATAGGAAAGCTGAACTTAAGGTGGAAAGGGGAAAGAGACTAAACAAACAGACGCTGTTTCTGGGACAGTACTGTCAGCAACGTTGCCTTCCGCAGACAGTGTTCCTTGTACTTAGAATCATTCAACCTTTTTTGTTTCAGCCTGTCCCTGTTCTGTTCATTCCTCGCTCCTTCATTTCAGTTATTACTCAGTTATTGTAGAGGGGAGTACCTAGTTTAGTTTCAAGGGACTTAATTTTGTTTATACTACTTTATCTTTGTGAGACATTCTTCGCTTTCGTTCGTGCAGCTAAGCTGCTACTCTTATCTCCAGAATTTCTATTTGACTCACAGAAATAGAGCTGAAGGGATCATAAATCCTGTCTGGTCAGCTGTGCCAACAGATTTACAACACACTGGAAGAACAAAGAGGGGAGGAGTCCAGCACTTTTATCCATTACCCTAAACACACACACACACCCCGCAGTGGTCACTATGAGACATTGCTGCTGAGAGCTGATGCTGCCAGGGTCCTAGCTCCAACACTCCTTCTCATTGGCTTGTGCTGCAGTCTATAAGTCCCAACTTCTCTCTCAAGGTTTTGAAATGATCCCTGGGCAATGGCTTAGTTTGCACATCTGCTACCATTTGTTCACTTGGACAATACATCAATTTTACAAGTCCCTTTTCTTCTGCATCCCACACATAATATTTTGTTTCAGTGTGTTTTGTTCTAAATTAAAGTTTCTTCACTTATGAGATCTGGATGCAGCTTTGATTATCCTTAAACATCTCAGTGGGTTTTGGTTCATTTATGTTGAAATTTGACATTAGCTTGTGTAGCCACGCCACTTCTTGACATGCTTGAGTGGCAGATACATATTCTGCCTCAGTAGATTTATTGCTTGCAGCACAACCATTTATTGCTTGCAGCTACACCAGTTGACTGCTCCACCACCATAAAATAATTCATCACCACTGATTTACTTCCGGTCTGTTTGATCCTCAGCTGAGTCTGCATCCATATAACCTACTAATTTGGATCCACTACTAGCAGGCAACTTTAATTTTAGATAGATTGTCCATTTTAGGTACCTGCCTAGTCTCTTTACTGCAGTCCAGTCATTTTTGCTGTGTGTGCTTACTTTCCTACTCAAGATTCCCACAGATGCAGCTATATCCAGTCTTGTTATCATAGATACCTGTACATATAAAAGTTTTCCAATTGCTGTCCTGTACTCACTGTTGTCTGGCAGAAGTTCACTCTCCTCCTTCTGTTTTAGGTAACTTGTTTCCATAGGTGCACTTGTTTCTTTGGCTTCTGTAAGTCCCCAAAAATCTAGTAAATCATTTATTTTCTGGTTTTGGTTAAGCAAACCGCTTACATCCTCTTCTTTCTCTATGTGTATCCAAGACTGTGTGAAACAGGCCCAAGTTCATTTACTTCTATCTCACTATTCAGATGCTTAATTATTTCAAGGCTGTCCTTTCTATTTTCATAACAAATTATCAGATCATCAAAGCAAGTAAGTATTTAGGTCCATCTGTTGTCTTTGAGCCTCGAGTACAGGCAAGGTTACTTTATTTACTTGCATAAATCCCTCATAGACTAGCAACTGGTTTAATTTGACATTCCAGGCTCTTGCAGCCTGCTTTAGTCCATAAATACTTTCCTGCAGCTTACATATAGGTTTTTCTTTACCAGGTTCCCCAAATCCTGGAGGCTGTTCCCTATAAATATTTTCTTTGATATCTCCATGAAGAAATGCAGTTTTCACATCTATGTGATCCACTTGCATTTTCTTTGTTGCTGCAATGCTTGCGAGTGTCCTTACTGAGGTGTGTTTTACAATGCGAGCAAATGTTTCATCATAAACTTCTCCATATATTTGCAAGAATCCCTTTGCCACCATTCTCACTTTGTAACACTGGACATCTCCTTCTGCATTTTGCTTAATTTTAAAAATCCACTTGTACCCCTCTTTCTTCCCTCAGGTAGCTCTGTGAGTGGAAATGTGTTATTTTTGTGCAATGATTCAATTTCTTCTTTCGCAGCTTCCTTCCAGTTTTGTGCTTCAGGTGCAGGTAAGTTATCAGTTTCTTTCCACGTGCTTGGTTCTTGAAACCTTTCTTCCTTTGCAATGTAGGACAGTTGCTTAGGCAGAACTCCTTTATTTTGTTGTGTTGAACGTCGCACCCTTTGTTTGTCATCAGCATCCTCTTCTGCTGAATGGCTGCCTGCTGTAAAACTTACAGTGGATCCTTCCTTTTGGCCATATTGCCTCGATTATTTCTCCAACTGAAAATTGGGCTCTAAGTTTGGCAGTTCACTAGTGGTTAGTTTTTCATTTTCACTGACGTATGCTACATTGCATATTTCAATTGTTTATGTGGCAAGATCTAAAATCCTATATCTTCTACATCCTATGGAATAGCCAACAAGTATGCCTTCCTCAGATCTACAGTTGAGTTTTGTCCTTTTGGCTTTTGGTATATAAGTGTATGCTTTAGATCCAAACACTCTTTTATGACTCAAAGTGGGTTTGTTGCCATGCCATAACTCATGTGGTGTTGTTCCTGTGACCTTTGTTGGCAATCAGTTTTGCAGGTAAGTAGCAGTCATCACTGCTTCTCCCCAAAATTTAGTAGCCAAACCAGCATCTGCAAGCATGCATCTGGTCATTTCCATAAGAGAACGGGTCTTTCTTTCCACCTCTGCATTTCGCTCCAGAGTATAAGGAACAGTCTTCTGGTGTTCAATGTCTGGCTCCTTTAGGAATCTTATGACACCATTCCCAGTGTACCCGCTACCATTGTCAGTGTGGAGGATCTGTGGCTTTCTCCCAAACTTCTTGCTGACTCTTGCAACATATTCTTTTAGTCTTTGTAGTACATGTCCTTTTCCCTTAACAGGTATGCATATGTGTATCTAGAATAGTCATCAATTAAAGTCAGAACATACTTATTCCCTCCTGATGTATTAACTTGCATAGGTTCACAAACATCACTATGACTCTGATCCAAAGGATGCTGTGTTTCTCTTTCTTTGTGTACAAGAAAAGCAGGCCGTGTTCCCTTTGCTGTTATTTAGCATGCACACTTTGATTCAGTACTGCAAGAGCCTATTTTAGACCTTTTAGCAAATCCAACTTTTCAGCCCGACATATCATTTTGGCATCTCTAACCTTCTATGCCACAAATTCAGACACCCTTTGTGCCTGCATTCTTTCACAATTTTGGCCTTTTCAGGCACACATTCTAATTCAAATAATTTATTCTCTTGTAAAACTGCTTTCATAAGCAATTCCTGTTTGAGTAATGAAACAGTGCCTTCCTTTAAATTTTACTTTGTAGCCCCTTTCTGTAACATATTTTACAAAAATCAGACTTGTTTCTAGAGTAGGCACATACAAAGCTTCTTCAACTGTTAATCCAATGGTTTCTCCTTTGTCCAGTTTGCAGTGCAACTGTGCAGATCCTTTCCCTTCTGCATACATCAGTTTTCCATCTGCCAAATATATAGGGATATTACAACTTGTATCTAGGTTTATAAATCTCTCCCTTTATCTAATCAGGTTGCTTGTAGTGCCTGAGTCAATGCAAATCCCACTGCAGTATTTCTCAGACTTAGCTTCCAGAACTTTATCTGTTCTTGCAAGGTATATCCTTTGCTTATTAGCTTTAGTCCCTGATTGCTTTTAAACTCTGTACTCTGTGTTCCCAGATTACTCACTCTCTTTGCAACTTTGTTTGCTTGCCTTTTGTCTTCAGACACTTTATTCTTGGGACACTTATTCTGCAAGTGTTTGGGGCTTCCACAAATAAAGCATTTCTTATTTCTTTGCAAGGTTCTAAATGCATTTTCTTCATTTTCCTTTGTGCACTAGTCACACTATCAAAGTAATGTGGCAAACTATTCAACAGCAATCCTATTAAAACTGCGTCTGGCATGACCACCCCTTGAGTTTGCAGTTGCCTAGATATTTCCAACATTTCATTTATGTGCTTGGACAGACTTTCTCCTCTAAGTCTTTTATTGCTCAGTTTTCTTACTAGACGCACTTTGGAAACCACAGACTTCTTTTTATATAATCTCTTCAGAGTTTCCCAAATATTTTTTTGCATTTTCTTTGTCTCTTAGATGCACTAAGATTGGGTCACTCACTGCCAAGCAAATCATTCCTGATGCCTTTTAATCTGCTCTGTCCTATTCTTTCTGCTCCTTTCCTGCATCTGCAGGACCTTGGGTGTGCAGAACACTGCCAAGTCCATGACTCTCCATCTTGAAAGACCAGAGCTTGTACTTAAGACCTTGCAACTTTTCAATCATCAGGAATCCTTCTGCTGTCTCCATTTTCAAAGTTTTTCTCCTGACTTTGCTTTCTAATTAACTCTCTAGACTTTTCTCTTTTATTTACTGGTTTCTGGGCCTGTAACCCTTTTGTAGGAGAAGAATGGCAGTTCAACTCCCATTAGCAGAGCAAAGCCAGTTTGGGGAGAATTCAGCCAAGCAAAAGGTCTGGAGACAGTTCTTTAAGTTTGAAGAACAACAAGGATTTATTTAGAAGTTACGAAAGGATAGGAAAGCTGAGCTCAAGGCTGAAAGGGGAGAGAAACTAAACAAACAGTCATCTCTGGAGAGAAAAAATGGAGACTAACACTGGAAGAGCAAAGAGGGGAAGAGTCCAGCACGTTTATCCATGACCCCCCACCCCCCAGTGGTCACTATGATACATTGCAGCTGAGAGCTGATGCTGCCAGGGTCCTAGTTCCAACATAAATGAGAGGCGCATGTGCACTCTCATGCATAATCAGTGCACATGCAGGCTTCTCCTTTTGTATCCAGCTCCCATGGCACTGGGGGTTCACCTTTCTCTTCCGGTATAGAGAGAGGAGAACTCCCTAGTGCAGCAGGAGTTGGATACTAAATGAAAGGCACGTGTGCAACTGGTATCAGGGTGCATGCAGGCCTCTTATTTAGGATCTGACTCACACGGAGCTAGTCACCTCTCTCCACACTGGAGGAAATAGGCAAACTTCCCAGTAGGGATTTGCCAAAATGCAATTAGGGCATCCAAATTGCGGGCACATCCCTTCAAAAATGAAGGCTTACACAGTGCCTTTAAAATGTAGGAGAGCAGGTCCATACCTGCTCTTCCTCTGATGGCCGCCATTGTCATAGTCCCGGCACTCCTCCCAGCTATGCCTACATGCCAGCGGGACATCTCCCAGCTGCCGCTGTGCTATGCTGGCACACACATGGCCTCCGTGCATTCATGGCAGCCATAGCACAGGGGCATGTGGGAGATGCCCCACCGGCACATGGGCATAACGGGTAAGGGTGAGTGTGAGGATTATGACAATGGCAGCCATTGGAGGAGGAGCAGGTATGGACCTGCTCTCTTCCACTTTAAAGGCGCTGTGGAAGCCCTCGATTTTAAAGGGATGTGCCCGAGATTTGGACACCTGAATCGCATTTTGACACATTCCTACTTGCCAGCACCTTGCACAAGCTGGATATTCAGTGAGAGGCCAGCGTGCACCCTGAGTATTTATTTATTTATCTATCATATATTTAATATTTATTTATTATTTAACATATTTTTATACCGCCCAAAACGTACATCTCTGGGTGGTTTACAACAAAAAACAGAAAAGTTAAAAGATTAATTAAAACAGATAAATGACAAAAGAGAATTTAAAACATTGGTTAAAATAAATGACAACAAAAAGCTAAAACATTACAATTTAAAACCGTAAGACAATATTTTAAAACAATGTTAGAACTATTAAAAAACAGAATTTAATTTAAAAGCCTGGGTGAACAAATGTGTCTTTAAAGATTTTTTTTTTTTAATTGTCAGAGATGGGGAGGCTCTTATTTCAGCAGGGAGCACATTTCAAAGCATCGGGGCAGCAGTGGAGTAGGCCTGTCCCCAAGTAGCCACCAGACGAGCCGGTGGCAACTGCAGATGGACCTCTCCTGATGATCTCAATAGGCGGTAGGGTTAATGATGAAGAAGATGTTCTCTTAAATACCCAGGGTGCAAGCCATTTAGGGCTTTATAGGTTATAACTAGCACCTTGTATTCTGCCCGGAAACTTATAGGCAGCCAGTGTAGCTCTTTCAATACAGGAGTAATATGGTCTCTCTGAGATGACCCAGAGACCAACCTGGCTGCTGCATTCTGAACTAGCTGCAGTTTCCGGACTACATACAAAGGCAGTCTCACACAGAGCACATTGCAATAATCCAGTATGGAGATTACCAGCATATACAGTATACCAGTGTCCTGAGGTCATTTATCTCAAGAAACGGACGCAGCTGGTGTATCAGCCGAAGCTGATAGAAGGCACCTTTGGCCACCGCATCAACCTAGGACACCAGGAAAAGGCTCGGATCCAGAAGCACCCACAGACTGCACACCTGTTCCTTCAGGGAAAGTGTGACCCCATCCAGAACAAGCAGATCAAATTCATCTCCTGAGTTTCGACCCCGCACAATAAGTACCCCTGTCTTATATGGATACAGTCTCAGTTTGTTACCCCTCATCCAGCCCATCACTGCCTCCAGGCAAGCATTTAGGGAGGTCATGCCTTCTCCCGATGATGTTGACATGGAGAAATAGATTTGGGTATCATCAGCATAATGATAGCACCCTGCACCAAATCTCCTGATGATCTCTCCCAGTGGTTTCATGTAGATGTTAAACAACATTGGAGACAATACGGAGTCCTGAGGGACACCATACAAAAGTTCAGTTTTTGAAGAACAGCAGTCTCCAAGGGACACCATCGGGAACCTGCCCAAAAGGTAGGAGCAGAACCACCGCAAGTCAGTGCCTCCCCCGCCCTCCTCAGATGCTCCAGAAGGATACTATGGCCAATAGTATTGAAAGCCGCCAAGAAGTCCAAAAGGACCAACAGAGTCACACTCCCTCTGTCAATTCCCAATTGGAGATCATCCATCAGGCCGACCAAGGCAGTCTCCGCCCCATAGCCCGCCCGAAAGCCAGTCTGAAATTGGTCTAGATAATCAGTTTCCTCCACTCTGGAGCTGGGAGGCCACTACCCTCTCAGTTACCTTGCCCAGCCACAGAAGGTTGGAGACAGGCCTATATTTACTCAACCCTGAGGGATCCAAGGCAGGCTTCTATACCATCTTATTTCCATATCGCCTGATATGTACATCTCTAGGTGGTGTACAAAATTTAAAATATTTAAATGTTACAAATTAAAATAAAAACAATAGAATAAAATAGATGTTATTCCCGATGGTGATATAAAATAGATATCTTTCCCCTGCCATGGTCCGATCGTTTTCTGGTTAATATGCAGATTGTAGCGGCTCCCTGTCTCCACCAAGAAAGCATTACAACACGGATGGTCCACTCCAGGCGCCTTATGGATCCTGTTGGATTTCAGGAGGCTCTTGGAGACATTCCTTGCAATCTGGTAGGCGTTTCTCCAACACAGCTCGTGGAATCTTGGAACATTGAGGCCACAAAGGCATTAGATGAAATCGCTCCCAAGCGTCCTCTTAAGGTTTGTGGATCCCGGCTCCCTTGGCTCTCTGCGGAGCTTTGGGAGATGAAGCAGACCAAAAGACGCTTGGAACATCGTTGGAGGAAAACTGGTGATGAAGATGACCGAATGTGATTACTTGCTCATATTCAGGAATATTCTAGGACGATAAGAGCGGCAAAATCTCACTATTTCTCCGCTCTTATTGCATCAGCTGACTCTCTTCCAATGGCCTTATTCCGGATTACCCACTCCCTTTTTAGGAGAGTAGATCCGGTAGATGTTCAATCCAGCTGCTCTGATCAATTTGCTTGATTCTTTGCTCATAAAGTCACCCGCCTTCAGCTAGAGTTGGACTCTACTTCTATAGGATCTGATCAGATAGAGGAGATTCCATGCATGGGACACCTTTGAGTTGGTCGAGGATATGGACACGATTCTCTCGGGTATGGGTGCAGCAACATGTTGCTTGGACCCTTGTCCCTCCTATCTGGTTAGAACAGCCGGTGGGAATATTAATTCTTGGCTACGGGAGTTGGTTAACTCCTCGCTACGTGAGGGTTCTGTGCCAGCAACCCTTAAAGAGGCAATAGTTCGTCCTCACTTGAAAAAACCCTCCCTGGACCCTGAGGTCCTTGACAACTATAGACCAATCTCCAACCTCCCTTTTTTTTAGCGAAGGTGTTAGAGAGGGTTGTATGTGCCCATCTTGAGAGGGTCTTGGAATAAACTAGTTATCTTAATTCTTATCAGTCGGGTTTCAGGCTTCGGCATAGCACAGAGACAGCATGGTCGCTCTGGTAGATGACCATCTCTGGGACCTTGACTAGGGTAGTGTCCCTCTCTTAGTCCTTTTAGATCTCTCAGCAGCTTTTGACACTATTGATCATGCTATCCTTCTTGACCGCCTGCGTGGGTTGGGTATCGGGGGCACTGTCTTACAGTGGTTCCGTTCTTACCTTAGCGGGCATGTCCAGTTGGTATGCATTGAGGACAGATGCTCAGACCCATGGCCACTCCTTTATGGAGTCCCCCAGGGTTCAGTTCTTGCCCCTGTCCTCTATAATATCTATATGAAGCCACTGGGTCAGGTCATTTCCCAGTTTGGGGTGAGATTTCATCTATACGCTGATGATACTCAGCTGTATATTGCCATCCCAGGCCATTCTGGGGATGCTGTTTCTATGCTTATTCAATGCCTGGAAGCTGTTAAGGTCTGGATGAATCAAAATAAGCTCAGACTGAATCCCTTTTGCCCTGTAGTTTACCTATTTGGTTTTTTTCTTTTTTGTTAGTTACTTTAGTTTTTAATTTAGAATGTAATTTTAATGTTGTCTTGCTTTGCATGTTTTTGTATACCGCCCAGAGTCTTTGGAGTGGGAGGTATATTAAATGTTTCTAATTAAATAAAAAAAATAAAAACTATTAAATCAAGTTTAGGCATCAGAGCGCACATGCACCTCTCATTTAGTATCTAGCTTGTGCAGAGCTGGGAAATTTGGTCACCTCTTTCTTCCCTGGAAAGAGGAGGGACGTGATCAAATTCCTTAGCACTGGGCTGATCGATACTTAGTGAGGCAAGGGTGAGGAGTGGCGCAGTGGAGGGTTGTGTGGAGGGCTGCTTGCCCCCAACTCTGCACCCTTCTAGGAATGGTCCTGGCTTAATATAAGAACAGCCCTGCTGGATCAGGTCCAAGGCCCATCCAGTCCAGCATCTTGTTTTACACAGTGGCCCATCTTTTCCACTGGGAAGTCCACAGGTACGAGGTGAGAGCATGCCCTCTATCTTGCTGCTGCTCCCCTGCAACTGGTATTTACAGCCATCTTGCCTCAGAGGCTGAAGGAGGTAGCCTATAGCCACCTGACTAGTAGTCATTGATAGACCTGTCCTCCGAGAATTTGTCTAAGCCCCTTTTAAAGCCATCCAAGCTAGTGGCCATCACCAATCCCTGGGCAGAGAATTCCATAGATTAATTATGTGTTTTGTGAAAAAAGTACTTCCTTTTGTTGGTCCTAAATTTTCCAGTCTTCAGTTTCATGAGATGACCCCGATTCTAATGATGTGAGAGGGGGAGGGAAATTTCTTTCTGTTCCCTCTACTGCATGAATAATTTTATACAGCTCTGTCATGTCTCTCCGTAGTCGCCTCTTTTCCAAACTAAAAAGCCCCAGATGCTGCAGCCTTGTTTCATAAGGAAGGTGCTCCAGCCAGGCCCCTGATCATCTTGGTTGCCTCCTTCTGCACCTTTTTCAGTTCTACAATGTTCTCCTTAAGATACAGTGACCAGAACTTCGCGCAGTACTCCAAATGTGGCTGCACCATAGATTTATATAAAGACATTATGATATTTGCAGCTTTATTTTCAATCGCTTTCCAAATGATCCCTAAAATGGAATTTGCCTTTTTCACAGTGGCCACTCACTGAGTTGACCTTTCCAACAAGCTGTCCACCATGACCCTAAGATCTCTCTCCTAGTCAGTCACTGACAGCTCAGATGCCATCAGTGTATATGTGAAGCTGGCTTTTTTTGCCCCAATTCATCACTTTACACTTGCTTACACTGAACTGCATTTGCCATTCCCTCACTAAGTGACTTTATATAGATTTAACCAAGTGTTTATTCAGAAACAACTCCATTTTCTCTTTCTCCTCCTTCTTCCCTTCCCCTTTCTGACTCCCCCCTCCACCCACACTCTCTACAGGATCCCCACTGGTACAACCTTCTAAACAATAAAACATGAAAGATACTGGATAGAATACAACAACTCAATTGCAAGATTTTGAAGCTAGTCTCTTCACTGCCCTTCCATCTCAATAGAATAGAAATTCTTTCTTTAGAATCCCACTTCTGTGCCCTTCTGGTCTGAATAGGAGATAAGGTAGGCTCCATTCAATCCTATATAGGATATAGGAGTTTTCCATATTCTGGGAAAACACACCAGTGGGAATTCAAACCAACAGCCTCCTGCTCTCTAGGCAGGTTGCTTCCCCACTGCACCATTAAGTGGCTACCTCCCTAAGTAGCTTTACAAAATTGCCAGCCTTCCAAGCACTAAGTAGGCTTCCTAGGAGCCCTATCTCTTAGAACAGGATGGCTTTACACTATTCATTCAATTGCTGTTATGTTATGTTATGTTATGTTATTTATCTTATATACCACCCAAACTTTCATCTCTGGGCAGTTAACAGTGACATAAAAACAATTAAATATACTGTATATATATATAAAAGGTTAAAACAGTTTAACAATTTAAAAACAGCATAAAATTAAAACCTATAAATCTAAAAAGCTGAAAAGGCTTGGGTGAAGAGATGGGACTTCAAATGTTTTTTAAAAATAGTTAGAGATGCAGAGGATCGTATCTCAGCAGGGAGCGCATTCCACAATCTCGGGACAGCAATTGAGAAGACCCGTCTCCGTGTGGCCACCAGACGAGCTGGCGGTAATTGGAGATGGACCTTCTCAAGTGACCTCAATGGGTGTTAGGGCACATAATGAAGAAGACATTCTCTTAAATACTCAGTGCCTAAGCCATTTAGGGCTTTATAAGTTATAACTAGCACTTTGTATTTTGCCTGGAAACCTATTGGCAGCCACTGTAGCTCCATCAACAAGGGAGTAATGTGGTCTCTCTGAGATGACCTGGAGACCAACCTGGCTGCCGCATTCTGAACCAACTGAAGTTTTTGGACTACGTACAAAGGCAGCCCCACGTAGAGCGCATTACAAAAGTCAAGTCTTTGAATGAATTGTTCTTGTGAGCTAACGATTCTTGCAAGCCAGTCTGTTGTACCAACATGTTTATTGTTCTACTATGGAAATGATTTATTTTGCTAATTCCCTAATCAGAGTGTGTGTTTTGATTCTCTTCTAATAAATCTTGAATTTTTTGCATTGAAAGTCTATCTCCCCCATTTGTATTGCTCCTGTGCCAATGCACAGGTTAGCTCTTGATCCAAAGATCCCTTAGCAGGACATGAGAGTCTGGTCCCATGTCGTAACCAGAGCTTCACCTTGCTCTGTCAGGTTTTTAGGAACTGCCGCTATTTTATTGTTTTTATGGCTGTGGTTTAGTTTATTAATTTATAGTCTATTGTTCTATACAAAATTGCACTCAAGGCAGCTTGCACTAAAATTAAATGACAATAAAAAACAATTTCATAACAAAACCACAATAGAATAAAAGCACATTTTATGAAGCCGTATTTAAAATGTTTAAACTAGGGAGGATTTTCAAACTTGGGTCCCTAGACATTAGACTACAACTCCCATCATCCCCAGCCACAATGCCTTCAGCAGTTGTGTTGGGATGAAGCCATTGTGGCTGGGATGATGAGAGTTGTAACTCAACAACTTCTGGGTACCCACATTTGAGAACCCCTGGTTTTAAAAAGCTTGCCCACACAGTATAGTCTTCTCTGCCCTCCTGAATTTGGGTAGTGAGGGGGGAAAGCATACATCCCTCTATCTTGTTATTTATTTTATTATTTATTGAGCATATTTCTATACCACCCAAAACACAAGTTCTCTGGGCAGTTTACAAGACAAGAAAAACAACCAATAAAAAGATTAACATATTTCAACAATTAAAATTTAAAAAGTTAAAACTATTAAAACACAATTAAAACAATATCTAATTAAAAGCCTGGGTGGACAAATGCATCTTGACTGCCCTTTTAAAAGTTGTAAGAGATGGGGAGGCTCTTATTTCATCAGGAAGTATGTTCCAAAGCCTCGGGGCAGAGTATCTTGTATAGTATAGTATAGTATAGTATAGTATAGTATAGTATAGTATAGTATAGTATAGTATCTTTTATTGTTGTCATTGTGGATGTCCCTTTTAAATCTGTTAGCTACTATGACATTTTGAATGAGAAGAGGTATAGAAAATATTTTAAAATAAATGAATATATCTGCTGTGTGGAAAGGCTGTGAGGTGGAAGCATCCAGTCCTGTGGCCTGCTCCTAGATTTTTAACCCTGATCAAGAGATTAGCTTGTAACCTTGGCGAAGCTCTCAGATGCTGCCAATAGGAAAAAGCTGCCTTGCACTGAGTAAAACCATTGGTCCATCTAGTTCAGTATTGTCTTTGTTGATTGGCAGCAGCTCTCTGACAAGGGTGGGGTCTTTCCCTGCCCTCCCTTCCTCTCTAGGAATCAGCATGATCTCCAGGTGACTATGGAAAGCAATCCGGGAGATTTTAATGGCTTGATATTGTGAAAATGTTTGTGGCCGGGGGTGGGGGTGGGGGGGCAGCAGGGGAAATCCTGGGGAAAATATCTCCAGAAATCATTTCAGTCAGAGTTGACAACCCTAGCCACAACCTGGATATAAGATGGAGAAAAGATCCAGGAAATGTGTGTCAGAGAACAAGGAAACAGAAAAAAGAAACTGAGACACAAGAAAAAGGGTATTGTATGGCAGGCAGGCAGAGACAGCTTCAGAGTCCCAGGAGCTACGGATGTGCAAAATGTGCCAACATCCAGGGGCATAGCAAGGTTGTAGTGGGCTCAGAGACAACATTTTAAAAAGCGCCCCCCCTCACTGAAGCTCAGCTCATGAAATAAAGAAATCTTAAATGAGGCTGAATAGTGGTAACAAAAAGTATAGTAAAATTGTGTGTGTGTGTGTGTGTGTGTGTGTGTGTGTATCCTCTGTGCCACAATAGAACATCTTCCTAAATTATTTTTTGAAAGGTTTTGTAAATTGTGGACGATGCAAGTCATTTAATGGTACTAGAGAAAGACTTGCTGTTCTGGTAGCTCCAGGTCTTAACACTCACATCAATTTCAGAGGATGAATACAATTGAAGGAAGCCCGGGCGGGTGTGTGGCTGGGGGAGTCAGTCATGTGACTTGCCTCTGGGGGGCCCCCAAGGCAGTGGCCCCCCAGACAACTGTCTTGCCTTACCCTATTATAGTTACGCCCCTGTCAACATCGAAATGTTTCGACTTGAAACAGGCCGTTTCGAGTGTTTCAAACCTGAAACAAAACACCCTTTAAATAAAGGGCCTGTTTCGAGCTTGGAGCAAAACAACCCCATCTTGAGACAAACCATTTCAACATTCTGAGCACCATTTTGGAGTCCTGTTTTTCCCTTGCTGATTGGTTTTTCAGCACTGGTTTCCAATCCTATGGGGGTTTGGGGGAATGGTTAACAATTTGTTAAAAATCACCTGTTTGCCCATTTCTTTTGTCGGTTGGGTGGCAGGTAGCATTCATCATGCCCTACCACCCAACCCACTTTGGTACCCCTAGAAGCTTCACATGGGGTGTTTTGAGTTTCTCCACTGTTCCCTATGGCCAAAACACTCAAAACATTTCAGGTTTTGTTCTGTCGAAACAACTGGGTCAAATAAATAAATCTTATTTATTTGTTTGTTTGTTTTATTATTTTTCTATGTAAACCACTTTGGAAACTTTTATTGAAAAGCAGTATATAAATATTTGTTGTTGGCTGCTGTTTGGCCACCTGTGTTTTGTTTTGAGCTCAAAACAAAACACAAAATCCGTTTCATGCACATCCGTACCAGAAGCCTGCTGGTTCTACCATATTCTGTGCCAGACTGCTAGATCTCCTGTGTATGAGTACCACTAGATCATTAGGCTAAAGGCTTAAAAGAGATTTTGACTTTCTCTCTCCTTGAGTTGGCGTCTGATAATTTTATACCACAAGGTAGACCCTTAACATGTATAAATTAATATTGTTCTTGAAGCAGGCAGGGCCTGTGATGTTTATGAGGTAGTGGAGGCTGGTTCTTACACTTCTAAATCTCTTCCACAAGTGAGATTTATTCATTATTAATTTCATCTGCAGTTCTTCGCAACAGGGATCCGCCAAGAATAACACCCACACTAAAAGCAAGGAGACTGCTACCGGCTAGATCTGCAGCAGGCAGAACAAACTCATTTTTCAGAAATTGCTGCTTTGTTATTAGCTATTCTTTAGCCTATACGTGATTTATGAGAGAGATTTCAAGCATTGAGTCTCTTTAGAAAATGGCAGGCAGGGTGCTTCACAGTTGGAGCAACAAGGTCAGGTCACACAGAATAAGCAATTAGGTGGGGGGTGGAATGTATTTGTGCATGTGTGGGTGTCTAATTCCAGTTACATTTAGTATTTTTTTCCTTTTGTAGGCAGCTGCAGAAAATGAATAAGAGGAAAGCAGAAACAGCTTCCTAAGACCATCCAGGACGTTAATAACACAAGACCTAAGTAGTCGGATGCTGGGGGAATGGGGTCTGTGTGACAAAATCAGTCTTGCTTAATTAACCCAGGGGATCTCAAACTAGGTTCCCCAGATGTTGTTAGACAACAACAGATATTGTTAGACAACAACATTCACAGCCACAATGGCCTTTGTCTGATGAGAGTTGTAGTCCAACAATGTCTGGGAATTCAGTTTTGTGAACCCATGCGTTAACCGATCATACTTGATTGATTGATTGATTAAGTGCCGTCAAGTCGGTGTCGACTCTTAGGGACCACACAGTTAGATTCTCTCCTGGATGATCTGTCTTCAATTTGGCCTTTAAGGTCTCTCAGTGGTGCATTCATTGCTGTCGTAATTGAGTCCATCCACCTTGCTGCTGGTCGTCCTCTTCTTCTCTTTCCTTCAACCTTTCCCAGCATTATGGACTTCTCAAGGGAGCTGGGTTTTCACATAATGTGTCCGAAGTATGATAGTTTGAGCCTGGTCATTTGTGCCTCGAGTGAAAATTCTGGATTAGTTTGTTCTATGATCCAGTTGCTAGTTTGTCTTGCTGTCCATGGTATCCTCCAAAAGTCCTCTCCAGCACCAAAGTTCAAAAGCATCAATACTTTTTATATTTTGCTTCTTCAAAGTCCAGCTTTCGCTTCCATAGAGTGTCACGGGGAAAACTATTGTCTGAATGATTCTAATCTTTGTAGGTATAAACATGTCATGGCATCTAAATATCCTTTCCAAGGCCTTCATTGCAACCCTACCAAGTGCTAGTCTGCAATGCGGTGTATTTCTTGACTGCTGGATCCTTTACCATCCTGTTGATGGTTTATCCTAAAAGGCAGAAGTTATCCACCACTTCAATGTCTTCATTATCATTTCTGAGCTGGTTGCTGTACCCATTGCCATTAGTTGAGTCTTCTTTACATTTAGTTGTAGTCCCATTTTTCACTGTGCTCCTTGACTTTCATTACTAGAGCTTGCAGATCATCCACATTCTCAGCTGTCAGAGTGTTGTCATCAGCTTAGTGCAGGTTATTGATATTTCTCCCTCCAACTTTAAAACCACACTCATCTTCTTCCAATCCACCTTCTCTCTCAGTGTATGTTCAGCATATAAGTTGAATAAATAAAGAGAAAGTATATAGCCTTGTCTTACTCCTTTGCCAATCTGGAACCAGTCTATTTCACCATGTTCTATCTGGACTGTAGCTTCCTTCTGTGTATAGGTTTCTCATGAGAACAAGAGATGTTCTGGGACACCCATTTTCCTAAGGATATTCCACAACTTGACATGGTTGACACAATTGAAAGGTTTTCTGTAGTCAATAAAGCACATATTGACTTCTTTTTGGTATTCTTTGGCTTTCTCAATTATCCAGAGTGCATCAGCAATAATGTTTCTTGTTCCTCGGTCTTTTCTGAAACTAGCTTGAACATCCTGCATTTCCCTTTCCATGTAGGTCTCTGATCTGCGTTGGATGATCCTGAGCATTATTTTGCTAGTATGTGAAATTAAGGATATTGTGCAATGGTTGTGCAATCTGTTAAGTCTCCTTTCTTTGGTATGGGTATGTAGACTGACCTCTTCCAATCTGTTGGCCACTGTGTCATTCTCCAGATTTGCTGGCATAGTTTGGTTAGAGCCTTGACTGATTATTTTTCTGTTGCTTGCCATATTTCTGTAGCTATTCTATCAATTCCTGTAGCCTTCTGACTTGGTAATGACCGGAGTGCTGATCTAACTTCATCTTCCCGTACTAGAGGTTCTTGCAAGTAGGGAATATCTTCTAGAGTATTTTGGATGTTGATGTCCCTGCTGTACAGATTTTCAGTATACTCTTTCCATTTCTGTTTGATTTTCTCTGAATCAGTTACTCTCTGACCTTTGGCATCCCATAACATACCAGTTTGAGGCTGGAACCTCCTCCTGAGTTCAGAGGTCTTTTGGAAAACTTTCCTTGGTTTTCCATTTCTATTTCTATCCTCGAGGTCTTTACAGATGTCATTGTAGTACTGCTCCTTCTCTCTTCTAACAGCTTTCTGAAATTCCCTATTAAGTTCCTTCCTGAAGTCTTTACCTTTCTTGATTTTGGCTTCTCTCTTCTGCTTGGCAATTTCCACCGTCTGTTCTGACATCCATTTTTGCTGTTTCTTGGTATTTGGCATACATGCTTTAGAGACCATTACTGGTCTCACAGACTACAATTACCAGTCTACATTACAGTCTAGGATTTGTTTGCAAAACCACTCAGCATGGCTTTATGAATTCTTAATACTCTTTAACCATGGGCTGTCCATGCAATCAGAGTGGCTGACAAATGTCGAAGGGGTGAATTTCTTTAGCCTTTGAATACAAGTTCACAAGATGCTTTTTCAGGGGCGCAGGGACAATGGAGACAGGGAGAGCAGCTGCACTGGGGCCACTGCCACCCTGCTGCTGCTGCCGCCAGGGGGCTGCCAGTTGCCTCCCCCACCCCCCCCTTACACCTGGAGCTCCACTGGCAACTTTCTATACAGGTTTTTGGCCAACGGGTAGCCCCTGGTTCTTTTTAACGTAGCTGTGTTTTGTGTTATTTTATGTTTGCATTGAAGTGTTATTACTGTTTTTACCTTGTTGTTAACTGCCCTGGGGTCTTCAGATGAAGGGCAGTATAAAAATATAAATACATAAATAGTAAAATAATGTCACTAAGCCATGCGGTGATCCCAGCGAGAACAGGAAGCCTCTTTAAGGCATGCCTGTAGTGTTCTTATTGGCATCTGGAGCAGTGCTGGCTTGGTGACATCAGTAGGATAGGAACATAGGAAACTGCCATATACTGAGTCAGACCATTGGTCTATCTAGCTCAGTATTGTCTTCACAGACTGGCAGCGGCTTCTCCAAGGTTGCAGGCAGGAATCTCTCTCAGCACTATCTTGGAGAAGCCAGGGAGGGAACTTGAAACCTTCTGCTCTTCCCAGAACAGCTCTGTCCCTTGAGGGGAATATCTTGCAGTGCTCACACCTCAAATCTCCCATTCAGATGCAACCAGGACAAACCCTGCTTAGCTATAGGGACAAGTCATGCTTGCTATCACAAGACCAGCTCTCCTCTCTCCACTCTAGGATGTGCCAGCATGGCTGCAGTGAAGGAGGCCAGTTGAGCGGTGGGGGTGGTGAAAGCTGCCAGTTGGGCGGCTGGTGGAAAAGAAGGCAGGCAGGGGCCCAGCGGCAGCAGTGAAGAAGAGGAAAGTAGGAAGGTGAGTGCTGAGTGGGGGCTACCCCTGCCACTCCCACCCATCCTTAAATCTTGCCCCAGGGCTGCCTCCTTCTTATGCCCCTGCCCCTCTTCATAATCCTGTGTTAATCTGTCACTTATATTTTATTCTGAATTAATTAACTTGAACTATTTTCTTAGTTACTAATGCTGCTTAATCCCACCAATCCAGCTTTTATGTTTGATCTGGCAGAGTAAAGAAAATTAGCTGGCCACCCTGGCTCTGAAAAGGAGGCAAGTGTTCCATTTGTTTTACTGCTCTGTGCCTACTGTACACAGATGTGCTCCTAGCAAGTGTTGGAGAACTCTGGTAAGACCGTTGGCTGACGGTTCCCAAACATGAGGCCAGTTGTGAGTAAACACCCATCCTCTGCTGGGTGGGGGACTAGGGATTTTTGAGAGGATTGGGTACATTAGAGCAGCATTATGGACACAGAAAGTGTGAAGTATTATTTGTCTAAGCTGCTAATGAATGCCACGCTGCTGGGTTATTAAGGACTCAACCTCCTGACCCAGTTAACTCTTCTTTCAGGGCGGCAAGCCACAAACCATCCATTGTGTTCACTGAAAGAAAAGAAACAAATTTAGAGAACAGTGTGTTTCTATATTGGCACATTCAGAAGTGTTTATTATATCACACTCTAGGAGAATAACAACACAGCTATTTACACTGTGCACCACAGTATGTGTTAAAGCCAACATAGAGAGCAAATAGCAGCTGCTCACCCCTGCTATTATAGTGTAAACACATAGCACCACTATTAAAGCAAAAGCAAACTTAAGCAGAACTCCAGATCAAGCCTTTCCCTCACTCTTGTCCCAGCGCTAGTGCTCCTGCCTGATCATGTCCTCTTGAAAAACCACCCGCTTTGACTAATGGGTTGCTGCAACCACACCCGCTGAGGAAAACATGTTTAGTTGCTACAGCCCACCAAACGTCTGCTTGTGTGCCCAGCTGCTCCTTGTAGGGTAATGCAAGAAAGGCTTGCATCTAGGAAGATGGAAAGGAAGGGCCCTGCTCTTCACAAAAGACAGCCTCCCCTTTCTTCGCCACTTGGCAGCCGTGCTGCATGCAGATCACGCATCAACACAGACCCAGAGGCTGCCAATGACACTTGTGACTTGCCTGTCAGTTCCTAAAACGTGAGGAGGGTTTCTCCCTTTAGTAATCCTGCCCTCTCCCCATTTGCACATAGATGGACTCACTCTGACAGACAGAAGAGCTGTCATAAAGAAGAGCTGCCAACCTTGTAGTACAGACAGCCAGAGCTCAGAAAGATAAGGCCCTGTGCTCTTCTGAATAGAGGTGCTCCTAAGAACAGGGACTGAATTTTAAAAGAAAGGGAACAGTAGTCATTACTCACTATGCTTTCCTTATGAGACCACAGATGTGTCTAAACATACTATTTATTGTGCCAATACTATTACTACTAAAAATAATGGCTGACATTGAGAACAAGGAAGTGCTGGTGGTGCAGCAAGAAAGCAGCCTAACAAAACTTCCAAGGAAGGCCTTCCCCGCACCCTACTTCCCCAGGATGACACCTGGGGATGAGCTTCCCCAGGAAGCTCTCTGTGCCACCCAAAAATATGTCCCTGAGGGCTGTGCAGCTCCCAGGAAATATTTTCAGGTGGCATAGATTGTTTTCTGGTGAAGGAGAGGGTGACCAAAATGGCCACTTCCTCAATGCATTGGTGCAGTTAGTTGGGAAGTTGCTCTCTTGTGAAACCAGTGCTTCCTTGCTCTGAATGTCAGCCAATAATAACAACCAAACAATAATAAGGCTTTCCCCACGACCACTCTAAAGTGGGCTAAGGAAGCCCAGCCCGCTTTCCAGCGGTCGTAAGAACCAATGGGTGAGCCCGGTGGTTCAGCGGCGGCTGGCCTGCCTAAATACCCCTCCCCTAAAATGAAGCTAGTGGAGCAAGCACTCCGCTAACCCCATTTTGGTCATCATGTGTCGCCGCAGTGCGGTTCCACGCCGCAGCGACACACAAGGAGACCCCTGACCGGGACGCTACAACAAGCCTCTTGGTGTTGGGGGTCCCCCCAGCATGCGAGGACTTCTGGGGATTGGGCAGCCCCAATCCCTGCAGCCCCAACTGGCTCTGTGACAGAGCTGGCAATCGTGTGGGCAGCCAATCCAGCTGCCAAGGGATGGCGGAGTGCTTGTGTGCGGGGAGCCTGCTCTCCCTGCCAGACCCTCCTCAGCTCTTCACACTGTTTGTGGAGAGCCTCATTAAATCATGCTGTAAAGAAAGATACTGTTTGTATTTGGTGAAAATAAAGACATTCTGCATACATTTACTTACTATGCATAAAAACTGTGTTTGCAGTATTCACTCATTTGGGGAAGACAGACCAGAAAGAATGAGAAAGGACAAACAGACTAGGAAGCATTGGTATCTACAGAGAGCTATGAAGCAATATGTAAAAGCTGTATTCCTTGACCAGAAACCCAGATGTAATAGAGGATACCATTAATAGTTTTGGGTTTTTTTAAAAAAGGAATTTTGGTAGATGTTGTTAATCTAGCAGCATGGCACAATGCTGCAGAGGTGGGAAAAGATGCACCAGCAGGAATTCCCTCTGTTCAAAAAGAACCCCAGCCCAAGCTTTCTCCAGTACTATGTTATATTGAATAACATCTAGGAAGTGTTGTCCATTAGGTTTTTGGGGTTTTTTTTTGGAAAAACAATTGGAGTACTCAATATTTAATCTTATATGCAATGTAACACAGTAGACACATTTATGCTTAAAAAATTAAAAAAAAAACTGTTGGAAGTGTATATTCTTCCTGCACTTGATGTGAGTGTAAAGAGAAAGGAGGGTACATTTTGGAAGGCGATATTGTGATTTCTAATTTTTAAGTGGTGGCCATTGTTGCAGAGCAATTACCTATCTTGTATAAGTGCTTACATAGGAAGCCAACTTTAAATGAGAAACAAGAGTTTGATATTTATTACTTACTAAAAGATTGGCTAAGAAAGCAATGAACAGATTACCAGTCTCTTATGCAGAGAGAACCTCTCAGTTTGAAATTCAAGTCAGCAAGTGAGGAGCAGACAAACTGTGACTCCACCCCCAAGCCAGTACAGAGACATGTTCAAACACAGACAGGCATGCCCCACACAAGGAACTAAGACAATGTCCATGGCAACATCCCAACAGCCCTTGGGGAAGACTCCCTACCTCTCACTGGACTTTTCCCCCTCCCAGTTCCTTCTTGGGCATCAGAGTTGGCTACAACTAGAGATCAGAACTAAATGATGTGGAAATGGATCCAATTAAATGTCCATGGGTAGATTTGGTAGATGGTTTTCCCCTCATGCTCAGAATTTTGACTAATCACTATATTTAGGGTTGGGAAAGAATTTTCCTCTAAGTCAGTGGCTTAGACTATTTTGTGCCTGTTTTTAGTGTGTGGTTTGGCTTCCTTGCTTTAGTAATCTGTAGCTATTTGTTCTTGCAGGCACTACTATGTGCCTGCCTGACTGCAGATTTTGGTAATGGTCTGTAATGTATGCAATGTTTTGGCCATGGTCTGTAATGTATGTATTGAGTGGGTGAGGTGGTTGTGGTAGTGGATTGGTGGTCCTGGTTAGCAGCATAGGATGGCCTTTTGCACCCTTCCAGTTCTAAAAAGAGTTTGATTTTTTAAACAACAACAACAACAACACATAAATAGGAAATCATATTACTATCATATATTCTCCATGAATGTTAGGTTTCTTATAGTGTATTTCCCCTAATTAATTAATTGATTATTATTTGGCAAATGTGTACCCTTTCTATTAAAGTAGTGCTCAAGGCAGCTCATGGCCCTGAGTGCTGCATTTCTCCTCACCTGCTCACTCCCCTCTTCCTGCTACTTCTTCTCTCTTCCTTGCTTTAAAGATATATGTTGCTCTGTCTTGACCTGTTGGTTCTTTCTGGTGCACCCAGAATTCAGGGGCTGTGCGGACATTGGGCTGAAGGGTATAGTTGAGGGAGGGTGGATCATGGGAGCACAAAAACATGGAATGGGGGTGGACCACCTAAGTGTTAATGTACTGCAATAAAGCCTTGACATTATACTGTTTTGTATTTGCTGTAATAATAAGGAAAAAACCTAACAACATTTGAATAGGAAAAAAAGCAACATATAACCTTATAAACAGAAAAATAAAGAACCACCTACAATTTTATCAATGATAAATAAAAGATAACCCAAAAAGCCAGTAAAACAGGATCTGCATTAATATCACCCAGTGTTAAAAAAGCACAGGTAAGTGTGATAAACTTCACCTGGTGCCTAAAAGGTATCAATGACATACAATTAAGATATATGCAATGGTCCACCATGATCCTTGAGACTGGGGTCCCAAGACAATCTCCCTGTCAGTTTTTCCAATATATTGATACACATGTCTCTGTGTGGGAAGATGGGAAGGGAATATAATGTGTTGTGTCGCTGTCTGTGCATGCTGCTTGTTGCCTCCACCTGATCATGCTCAACTGTATATTTGTAAATAAACCCAATATTACAAAGACTCCAGTAATCTCTCCTCCATAGGGTGCCAGCATCTGGTTAATGCTGACCTCTGGGAGTTCCTACCACTTGGAGAAGTGGGGAGAATATATTTATCTTTTGTAGTTATGTGTTCTGCAAGCCTTCCCCCACTTTTAAATGGGTTGTTTTTTTAAAAAAGTATTGAATACAAAGATATTCACTTTGGCTGTGGAGGCAGATGTGAGGAAGTGGGAAACCAGGGAAGTATATAGAACAGCTGCCTCCCACCATAAACATATAACCTTATAAAGAGGAAAATGAGGGAAAATGTTAAAGAAGAAATGAGGAAAGGGATGAAATTAATTGGCTACTGAGTGAGGGTGTGAATTTTTACTCTTTTCTCCCCATTATCACTCTCGCTTCCTATTATGTGAGGGTGCGAATTTGTACTCTCTCCCTCTGCTTATGAGACATTGTGGGTTTTGTAGCAGGACTGGTTGACACTCTGACAGGATTGGCTAATTGCTGTCAGTTTTGCTGAGTCATGATGTTGAGTTTTTGTATTTTAGAGCACATCTCAGCCACTACAGTGTAGCACTGAAGCTGATGTGTGACATCAAAACGTTTGCTATTTTTAACATTTTATTGGGAAATTCTATTCACTGTTGCTTTTGTAAACCATATGCTAAACATTCTCTAATAAAAGTCAATCTGTTTTATGTTTTATTTTACTTGCGCATTAAAGAGGTCTTGGGGGAAAGCTTGTGTTCCTTTAGAGAATGTGTATTTCATCACTGTTATACCATCTTATTAAAAATTATTTACAAACAGAAAACAAACCCCTGCTAACTTGGCAAAGAGGCACCTTTTAACGTGGTGATTCTCTTGATTTAGCAGGCGGAGAGTAACTGGCCCTATCCACCCCCAGCACGGTACCTCCAGTGACTGTTGCTGGTGTCTATCTTACATTTCTTTTTATATTGTGAGCCCTTTGGGGACAGGGGTCTATCTTATTTATTTATTTCTCTGTATAAACTGCCCTGAGCCATTTTTGGAAGGGCGGTACAGGTTGAGTATCCCTTATCCGAACTGCTTGGGACCAGAAGTGTTCCGGATTTTGGACTTTTCCAGATTTTGGAATATTTGCATACTGTAATGAGATAACTTGGGCATGGGATCCAAGTCTAAACACAAAACTTTACTGTACACTATCTATCTATCTATCTATCTATCTATCTATCTATCTATCTATCTAAGTTTTATTTAAAGTATAAAAACAAATAAGCATTTAATTTATGATAACTACAGGTAGCTGTAAATGTAATGAAAACTAATTACGAGAAAATTTTCAATGCAATAATGTTGCTGGTCATGTTGAACTCAAACATGGCATTTTAGGTGGAGATAAAATTAAGATTCAACAGAGCAGGCACCAAGCTGAGCAGGGAGTGGAGATGGAGGAGGGGGGCTTTCCCTTATCATCCCACCCTCCCTCACCCCCCTCTGCTCCTTTCCCTTCCCGTCCTTGATTTACACTTCGGCAGCGGCAGTGGCTGCTGCTCCAGCTGCGAGGCTTGTTCTCAGAGGCGTATCTAAGGAAAATAGTGCCTAGGGCAAGCACTGAAATTGCGCCCCCTGTCCAAACATTTGACACCCACCTTTCAGATAACTTTACCATAATATCAGCTGAAAAATACAAGTCAAGTTCGTTAATCTTTTAAAATTTCAAAACTATTTAGCAGTGGACTTAGCCAGACCAAAAAATGCTGGAAAACTACAAATTTCAGTATGCTGGGGCTCATGAAATACCCAAATACTATGTGGAGGTGTACTTGGAAAATTAAACAGAAGTGCCTGTCTAATTCTCTACTATGCATTGTAGCATCACTATTACATAAATTTTAAAAATAAATGGAGAATTTGACTTTTGCCAGATACTCTGAAAATAATTAAAGGATATGCAGAGTAAACTGTGTCACTGCTTGGAATATATTATAGTATTTCAGAAAGACAGTTAAAATGAGAGCAAGAAACTCCCAGTGGGCCTTAATACTAAGGATTTCACACTGATTCAAAGACAAACTCACCATTAATAGCCATATTATTAAGACATCACATTTAACTCACTTATCACAAGTTGTTTGTTGTTGTTTCCCTTCTTTTTCTTGTATTTATGCTGGCCTTGGGCCAAAATAAACCAATACATACATACACACTTATCACAAGAAGCAAAGTAAGAACAAATGAATACAAGAGCCCCTGGTGGCGCAGTGGTAAAACTGCCGCCCTGTAACCAGAAGGTTACAAGTTCAATCCTGACCAGGGGCTCAAGGTTGACTCAGCCTTCCATCCTTCCGAGGTCGGTAAAATGAGTACCCAGAATGTTGGGGGCAATATGCTAAATCATTGTAAACCGCTTAGAGAGCTTCGGCTATAGAGCGGTATATAAATGTAAGTGCTATTGCTATTGCTATTGCTACAATCCTAGATCATAAGCTTCAGCTCAGTATTCACAAGCCCTGATTCTCTGTACATAGTGCCAAACTGAATATGTGTACAGTGACTTATATTAAATTTTAAAAATATTTTTACCTGTAGCCCCTTCGGGGCGCTTCCTATAGGCCGTGGGTGGGTGGGGGAGTCTGCAAAGGTTACCCCTTCCTCCGCAGGCCTCTAGGGCCTCACAGGGACCATTTGAGCATGTGCAGTGGCCATTTTTTAAAATAATTGTTTTTTTAAAAAATGGCCACTGAAAACAAAATGGCCACCGCACATGCTCAAATGGCCTCTGCAAGGCCTGAAATGGCCTAGGGCCTCACAGAGACCATTTGAGCATGCGCAGTGGCCATTTTGTTTTTGGCGGCCATTTTTTAATTTTAAGAAATTGCGCCCCCCTTCAAGTGGTGCCCGGGGCACGTGCCCTGCCTGCCCTACCCTAGATATGCCCCTGCTTGTTCTCCCCCGCTCGCCTTAGTCTCTAGTGCCAAAGTGAGCAAGTGAGCTGTGGTGTTTTGTTTTTTGTTTTGTTACAAGGCGCTCAGCCACAACGAGTTGGTGCTGTAGACGCATGCCGTGGTGGTTTCCAGATTTTGGAGCATTCCAGATTTTGCATGTCCAGATTAGGGATACTCAACCTGTATAGAAATCAAATAAATGAATGACTGAATGAATGAATGAATGACTGGGAAATGAGAATACTGTACAGTAATGTCAATTTCAAAAAGCCATGCAACCAAAGCTCAAGGAACAGGAGGATCAAGTCTCTGCAAGCTTGAAGAGAATGCCACAAATCATCCACATTTGTAGCAGAAGCTGGTTGTGCATGGTGCTGACTGGCTGGTCTCCTATGATACCACCAAGAGCCCCGTCCTTATCCCTGGAGCAGTTCTGTACTTTTCAAAAGTTTCCTTTCAAAAAGTTAATCAGGCAATGAATGAACAAACAAAAACCACAGAAGAATATTTATGTGGCAATTAAAAAAAGAAGAAGATAAAAACATGGATACAAAGAGGGAAGACTGATGGCCAAGCCACTGCTATGCATGTCTGTCATTTCAGCTGTGAAGTGGGCAGGAAACCAGGCTGATCCTGTGACTGAAGGATGGCAACGAGCTGTATTCCTTCCTCATGTCCCATCTCTAATGCAGAGATGGCACTTCTTGCATTTCCCCATTTGTATGAGAAATCTTTCTGGGTGCTACGGATTTAAGCCAGAAAGACAGTCTGCAAAGCGACATGTGGACTGTGAGTAACATTGCTAAGTATCATGCTAAGATAGGACAGGTCTATCAATAGCTACTAGTCTGGTGGCTATAGGCCACCTCCAGACACAGAGGCACGATGCCTCTAAATACCAGTTGTAGGCAAGCAACAGCAAGAGAGAGGGAATGCCCTTACCTCTTGCTTGTGGACTTTCCAGAGGCATCTGGTAGGCCACTGTGTGAAACAGGATGCTGGACCTGATAGGCCTTGGGCAGGTGTGTTCTTATGTTCTTATCATTTTAGGGCACATTCTTTTTAAAAATTAAATCCCTTGTCCCCTATTCTATCAAAAAATTGATAGAACAAAATGACAGTCATGCAACTACTGCAGATTGGTAAAACTAACGCTCATTTTTTTAAAAATAGTTCTCCAACACTACTTGGTTGTGTGCTTGGGGAACACTTAAATGGCTCTGCAAAGTTGGGTGATCATCTCAGCAGAAGTCCCCAAGATGATGGAATGAGTTGTACTCCTCAAACCAACTTAGTCAGTTTTCCTTCCATCATTGATACTTGATTATAAATTGCCTGCTAAACTCAGATCAATGACAAAGATGAGTCTCTAGTTTCTACTTAAATTCCTTGGGAAAGGCAATTACAGCCACAGCAGAGATAATGAAACTGCAGAGGATGGCAAAGACCATCCTTGAAATATCCTGACACCATCACCTGTTCTGTCAGCATCACCATGATGCTCACCTGTTCTGGAGAGCATAGCGCTGATGACAGCTCCCCTTTGGCCTCCATTGGGCAACTCCCCTCTCCTGTCTACAGGGCCATCTCCACATAGCTCTAAACATGCACAGTAAACTACCTCCTTCAATCCACACATTTGTATCTGGCTGTAGACATCTGAGGTCTCATTAATTATCAGCTTCTCTCCCTGCCATGTTTAATGATTAGATTGCTACCAGCCAGTATCAGGACTGGAACTGTAGAAGAAGTGGCCAGCTTTGGACATAATGTGAAACTGGAGGCAACCATGGCAAAAGTTCAATAATTTGGTCATCCAGATGTGTGAACCCATGGTTCCATCACTGAACCGCAGGTCAGTTTTAGCCCCCAAAGTTGGAATCCTCAGTTACCTTTACGATTTGCTGCTGAAACCTCAGGTAAAAAAGCGGCATCGTGTCATCTGATGTCCTTCCCTCCTACTCGACTAGCTGCTGTGCTTTCCTTCATGTGTTGAAGCAAGCCTGAGAAGTCAGTGCCTCCCCTTTTACAATCTCCCAGACTGCAGATCGGGATTGGCAGGAAGCGTGTGTGGGAAATGGAGGCAAACTGCAGGTCCATTAGACCCGCGGTTTGCCATCATGCGTGAAGGCAGCCATTGATAAGGGGTCTGTGCAACAGGAATCCTGCCATGTTTCCAACACTGTCCAGATTCACTCATGGTACCAACTCCACTGAGGTGAGTGTTGTGTATAGGAATAACTGCTGGTGGTAATCTGGCCTTTTAGAAAAAATACAAAGAAAATAGTAGGACAATTTCCCCCAGATGAATGTTAGGGAAGCAAGGAAGGAAACAAAGAGGCTCTTCTCATAATTAGTCTAGGGGGGCCTCTAGGAGGTTATTGGGGCCTAGAGTGTTAGTGGGGGCCTAGACCTCTACTCCTAGAGGTTAGTGGGGGCCTAGACCCTCACTCCTAGAGGTTAGTGGGGGGCCTAGACCCTCACTCCTAGAGCCTCTAGGGGGTTAGTGGGGAGAGTGGGGTTAGCCTGCTCTCCCAGCACATGAGCAGAAGTCTGCTCTGGGCAGCCGCACCAGCCACCCACATGACTGCCGGCTCCGTCACGGAGCCGGCGGGGTCTGGGGAGTTCTGGGGCTGTGTGGCCCCTGGAAGCTCCAGCATGCCCTGCGTGAGTGCGCAGGGCATGCTGGAGAGACCCCCAAGCTGGGAGGGTGCTTTTCAGCCTCCCGGTTGGGGGTCTCCTTGTGAGTGGCCGCAGAGCCGCACTGTGGCAACTCACGATTGGGAAGCCCAGGTTAACTGAGTGCTCACTCCACTAACCCGGTCTTAGGGGAGGGCTACTGAAGTGGGTGACCCGCTTAAGAACCACTGGGATCGCAGCCGAGCCCGGTGGTTCTCACGATGGGAGGAAATCGGGCTAGCCTCCACTAGCCCTATTTCCTCCCATCGTGTGAATAGCCTCAGTGTGTCTGGGAGAGGAGGGAGTCTGGCCTGCAAAAAGCCTCAAAGCCAGCAGCTCAGGGATGCAGTAAAACTGCCAGCAACATCCAGACCCCAATAATACTGTGTGTTGTTACTTGATATGACAATATAGTTGTAACATTAACTGTTATAAGTAACTATCTATATATGTAAAAGCCTCAGGACATAGGTCACACATCCCGGGGTATGTGGTACATCTTGCTAGAGTTGCCCAGAGGAGAGAGAAGGCATGGAGTAGAGCTGAGCAGCAGACAGAGGGGCAGCTGTGGAGGAGGAGGAGAAGGAGGGAGGGCTGAGGCGGCAGTACTACGGCAACAAGGAAGAAAGAAGAAGAGACATTAAGCAGCGGCCTCTGTTGCCCTTCCAGGTCTCCACATGAGGAGGATGGCTGGGGCAGAAGAGCGCACTGGGTGCCATCCGTGGAGGCCAGACAGGGAGCCCCGGCTCGGTTGGTCTCCTCACAAGGCGATTCAGCAGGGCAACGGAGGCTGGCCCTCGGTGCGCTCTCCAGCCCAAATTGGCCATCTTCCTCCCTGAGGGTACTTGGCAGGGTGACACGATGGAGACCAGGGGTAGGAGCTGACCTAGGCCACTGTGATGCTGCTCTCCCTAGGAAGGGGAGGGGGAGGCTGAGGGATGGGGGGAGAGCGACAGCAAGAGAGAATTGTGGCGGGGGGAGCAAGAAAGAAAGAGTTGTGGGGGGAGCGAGAAAGATAATTGGGGGAGAGCAAGCAATAGAGAGAGAGTTGGGGGAAGCGAGAGAGAGAGAGAGTTGTTTGGGGGACTGAGAGAGTTTTGAGGGGGAGCACGCATGAACCTAAGAACAACCCTGCTGGATCAGGCCCAAGGCTGATCTAGTCCAGCATTCTGTTTCACACAGTGGCCCACCAGATGCCTCTGAGAAGCCCACTGGCAAGAGCTGAAGGCATGCCCTCTCTCCTGCTGTTGTTCCCCTGCAACTCGTAATGAGAGGCATCCTGCCTCTGAGGCTGGAGGTGGCCCACAGACTAGTAGTGAGAGAATTGTGGGGGGAGAGAGCGTGTGTGTGTGTGCGCGTGCGCGCAAGAGAGAGAGTTGTGTGGAGGAGCAAGAGAGAGAGTTGTGTGTGGGGGGAGAGAGAGAGTTGGTGGGAAGCATGCATGAGAGAATTGTAGGGGAGAGTGTGCAAGAGAGAGGGGGAAAGCGAGAGCATTGTGGGGGGAGAGTGTGAGTGAGTTGTGAGGGGGAGAGCGAGAGTTGAGGAGAGAGTGGGGAAGGATTAACCACCTCAGCTGCCATCCTGGATGGCAGGGGGCAGATTAAGGAGGGGGAGGGGGGAAGGCAAGGCAGGGAGCTGGATTGTCCAGGGAGGGGTGAGAGATGGAGAATTAGGGCACAGATGTTCTGCGCAGGGCCAGCTAGTTTTTCTAAGAAAAAAGAAAAACATCAGACACTGATGTATTTTATTGATTTAGAAGTGAAAATAGTTTTTGTTATGCTCTCTTGCCCTTGCTCTCTCTCTCATTAATGTATATACCACCCCATCTAAAGGCTCTGGGTGGTGAACAGCAAACAAAACAAAAACAAACACCATTCAAAACAAATGGCTTAATACAATATAAGAACAAATTTAAAACAGTTCCAAACCATTTAAAACCAATTTAAAATATTTAAGAACAATTTAAATACCTTGGAAATCCAGACCAAACAAACATGTTTTTAGGGCTCTCTGGAAGGCCAAGAACAAGCCAAATTACGGATATGTGCTGGGAGTGCATTCCACAGGCCAGGAACAGCTACTGAGGAGGCCTGGTTCTAGGCAGTTCACATGTATCAAAATAAAATAAATAACCCAACAAAACGTGGCTCAAATGAATAAAAACAAAATAAATAACCTATTAAAAATTAAAACCAAACCATTAAAAACCATTTAAAAATCACTAAAGGCCTGGCTAAACAAATAGAATTTAAAGATACGGAGTGTAAGGTGGTGTTATGCAGATTTAGTGATCATGTGAAGTGCAAAACAGATTTCAGGTTACCCAGTCTTGTTGAAACAAAGAAACAACCAAATCATCCATGTACCCCATCCTATGCTTGTCAATTCAGAAATAAGCCCTATTGTATTCAATATTGGAACTTACTTCCAGATAAGTGTGCATAGGATTGGTGCCTCAGTTGATTAACATAGTTCAAAAGGTATATGCCATGGTGGGTGCTGATTTTTTTTAAAAGAACAACTAATTATAAGTACTTAAAAAACCTCCCACTGAAAGAACAATACAAGCCTCATAATCCAAAATAAAAAAGGGTGGATTGCTTTGGATGGATGCTATTCTCCTTAGCTCATGGTGTGAATATTACCATATTCTGTCACCTGTTATTTAAAAGCTAAAAGGCACTGGTGGGAAGTCATTACAGGTATTAAAAAGCTCTGTGTCCTGGAGTGCTCCTGCCTCTTTAAAAATTGAAGCCTGAGCAAGAAAGAGGCGAGTCATGACAGAGTGTGATGCACATGCCGGAGTCTGTGAAGCACTGAAGAAATAGCCTTGTCTCTGATGCTGATTATAGCGAGGGTTGTCTGCTGTGTTCTGGCAGAGCACAGAATTGGAAAGGAGTCTCCTGGCAGAGTTCAGGGAAATCATCACTTCCCATAATATTTTTGGGGTGGGAGTAGCCATGGAAGCCTGCATTCAGTAGCTGACTGGTCCTAGGCTTCTGATAACATGCCTGACCAGCCCCTCTGCCTTCCCAGGGCCAGGTCCTCACTAATCCCACATAGCACTGTGGACTTTGGAGCCCTGAGCAGGCCTGCTTCAGCTCCCATAGTTATATTAAAGAGGCACCTTTTAAAAGTGGTGATTTTCTTTACTGAGCAGGGGGAGAGCAACTGGCCCTATCCACCCCCAGCACAGCATCTCTCCAGTAGCTGTTGCAGGTGTCTATCTTATGTTTCTTTTTTAGTCTGTGAGCCCTTTAAGGAAAGGGAGCTGTTTTCTTTATTTGTTTATTGATATTGATGTAAACTGCTTTGGGAACATTTTTTTGAACAGCGGTATAAAATATCCGTCGTATTTGTATCTTAGCCAGTGTCCCTTACCTTTGCTGGGGGTCTCTGACATCCACCCATAGTGCCTAATTCTGACATAGATCCAAATGAGCTGCTACTTGCACTTTGTCCTGGCCCTAGTCTCCTTGCTTTCCCTCCTTCTAGTTGCTGCTGGGACCTGTCATCAGTAGGGCTGTGCACGAACCAAGGTTTATTTATGCAAGGCCGAGGTTTATGCCAAAACCAAGGTCCTTGCACTGGTTTGGCACTGCAGGGAGTGGGAGTGGGAGTGGGATCTTTTTTAAAAAGGAGAGCAGGTCGCTGCCACAGGCAGCTTCCTGCTGCAGTGGTGCTTGTCCCAATTACCCCTCCACAGCACCAGCACGTACATGGCATTGGCGCATGCATAGGTGCCATTAGTGTGGTCAGCAACACCATGCTGATGACCACGCAAATGGTGCCCGTGTTGGAAGTTAAGGACTTTGCGCTGTCTCTTGTCTCAGTGACAGTGGAGGACAGACTAGTGAGTCAGAGGGCTAGAGGGTCAAGACATTGGTCATCCCTTCTCTACTGCTCTGACACTATCCCTTTGGAACGTAGATTGCTACTCTTAGGGACTAACTTCCTTCCTCTCTCTCTTCTCTTCCTGTTCCTTCTACCTTGCAACATGCAAGCAAGCTCCACTCACTGCACCATGTGTGCAGAGAAGATGCAGAATCCATCTGCATCCAGCTAGATAGATAGATTAGAGATCCTAACTCCCCACTTTCCTATCTAGAATGGAGTTCTCTAATAAATGCCTTATATATTGATTTGAAACTATGAACTGGCTCCAAGTTACTTTACTCTCAGCATACATGCATGCCTAACTAAATCCGCTGTGTTGTGCCTCTGTGCACTCTGCTATAATTGAAAAAGGGTTTCTCTACCAGAGAGAATTCCCAACAGCCCACACATGTGCGGATGCTATGTCTATGCTGGTGCCATGTGGGGGTCCTTGGGACAAGTGTCCCTGCGGCAGGTAAGGACCTGCTCTTCTTTTTTAAAAAGATCCTGCTTGCCCTCCCCCTTCCTATGGCACTGAACTGGTTCAGACCTCATCTGAACCAATTCAGTGCCAAACCACATCCCTAATCATCAGTTATCTGGTCCTTCCTATACCATCAAGGCCTCTGTTTTTTATGTGTTTTCTGCTGTGCACATGAGAACAATGTGCTTCATGACAGCAGTGGGAGCAGGGCTGCAGACAGAGGGAGAGCTTGAGGAGCAACTCTTCACTTAAATGTCTGCGGGGGAAGGAAAGAAAAGGCAATTGTCAGGGGGCCTGTATCTGAGGATTGAAGATATGGGTTATTAGGTCTAGTGAGAGAGGAGTTAAGTAAAATGAGGGAGGAACTCCTCAATTGCTTAGTGGGGGGATCTGCACCCAGAGGCGTAACTATAGGGGGGCAGGGGGGGCACGTGCCCCAGGCACCATATTTTCAGGTCACATGGGGGGCGCCGCCATGACAATTTTTTTTAAATTTTTAATACAAATTTCTCCTGCTCAGTGCAGCAGTGCTGCAGCAGTCAAGGGAGCGCATCGGCTCCCCTTCCCCCACGGGTGGTCCCGTCCACACCACCCGCGCCCACCCCATTGCTTTGCTGGTGGCCAGTCAGTGGCCTGGCTTGGTGGTGGCGGGCGCCGCGGTGGGCGCCTTTAATGCTGCTCACTGCGCCTGCCCGCCCACGCCCCCCCATTGCTTTGCTTGCGGCCAGTCAGTGGCCTGGCTTGGCAGCGGGCACCGTGGCGGGCGCCTTTCATGCTGCTCACTGCGCCTGCCCTTGGCTGAGGCTCGCTCGCTCCGTCGCTCGCTTAGTCTGGAACAGCCAGAAAGAGGCCCTCTAGTGGCTTGCTAGCCAGAGGGTCTCTAGTCAGTGACGCACGCGCGACTCGGCCAGCGTGCCGAGTCGCGCTGCGCATGTGTGCGGTGCGTCCGTCCTCCTCTGTTCGCCTGCATGTGGTGGCGCGGTCGCCGTCACGGAGGAAAGCGTTGTTGCTGGGGCTGGGGTTGCACTGCAGCATGTGCAGGCAGGATGAAGAGGACACACACGGACACCCAGCATGGAAGAAAGGATTTGGCGGCGGGCGGGTGGAAGCAGCAGACCAAGTGTCAGGGTGAGAATGAGTTGCAAAAACTACAGAAGCCACATGTGGAAAAAAAATATATTAAAGGATCAGGCTTTTATTTAGCTGCCCAACTATGGTCTCAGGTGCCTAACAGGTGTTAATGTTTGCATTATACGCTCCTCTCTCTGCCCCAAAAGAAAGAAAAACAATCATAAAGATTCTTTGGCACTCAATCTTAAATGCATGCATGTATATGGAACTGAGAGTCAATTCCCACAGCCTGGGTAGTACAGCAGTGTGAGTTGACTCAAGCAGTATAACATAGCTGCCTGTGCATTGTTACAAGGTGTTTCAAGAGAGTTTTACCATGAGTTCTGCTTGCTGGCATGCTCGTTTTTGCACTGTGAAAGCTTGCCTTGTGATCTCAGTTTACGCTGAAGTGCTCCTATAACAGCTCCATCTCAGAAAAACCTGCAGTGTTAGCTTTAACAAGTGCCTGTGGTATCCTGCTAAAGACACAAAGTTTGGCAACAAAAATGGGGGAGGGGGTTATATGCCAGGACCTTTGGAGATTGTCTCTTGCTAAATCCTAAGTATAATGTGGTGTGTATCATCAATCATTGCATCATAATTCTGTTGTTTGAGATACAAGCCAACTCCACAGGGTTGTTGCTTGTGAGGAAAAACCTAAGTATGTAGTGCACCACTCTGGGCTACTTGGAGGGAGAGTTCACATTTTTGGTTATTTATTGCATTTTTATATTTTTGGTAATTTTTGTATTTTTTAAAATTTTAAAATAAAAGTATTCTGAAACGTGTGTCAGTCAGATGTATGCTGGGGGGGCAGCGGGGGGGGGCGCGGGGGCGCAATTTCAGTGCTTGCCCTGGGCGCCGTTTTCCCTAGTTACGCCTCTGTCTGCACCCCTGAGAGGGTGAAGCCCTCCAGTCCAGTCTGCAACCACTGCAGCATAAGTTTCCCACCACTCAGGCAGTTGCCTATGCTGTTTACAGGGGCCTAACTATAACAGGGCAAGCGGAGACAGTGGTCTGGGGGCTCACTGCCTTGGGCCCCCCCCCCAGAGGCAAGTCACATGACTGACTCCCCCAGCCACGCACTTGCTTGGGCTTCCTTCAGTTGTATTCATTCTCCGAAACTGATGTGAGTGTTAAGACCTGGAGCTATCAGAACAGCATGTCTTTCTCCAGTACCATTAAATGACTTGCATCGTCCAGAATTTACAAAACCTTTTAAAAAATAATTTAGGATGATGTTCTATTGTGACACATAGGATACACACACACACACACACACACACACACACACACACACACATTTTGCTATGCTTTTTGTTACCACTATTCAGCCTCATTTAAGATTCCTTTACCTCATGAGCTGAGCTTCAATGCGAGGGAGGGATTGAAGAATAGAACAATATCGGACCTCTGAAAAGTATAAGCATGCATATGTATTCAGTGCTTGGTTTGGGCCCCTTTTGCAGCAATTACTGCCTCAATGCGGCGTGGCATGGATGCTATCAGCCTATGGCACTGATGAGGTATTATGGAAGACCAGGATGCTTCATTAGCGGCCTTCAGCTCTTCTGCATTGTTTGGTCTCATGTCTCTCATCCTTCTCTGGGCAATGCCCCATAGATTCTCTATGGGGTCAGGTCAGGCAAGTTTGCTGGCCAATCAAGTACAGTACACTGTATACTTTTCAGAGGTCCGATATTGTTCTATTCTACAATCCTTGTCTTCTTGGTTCCATGTAATATTCTAATTTTCTGGGATTGTGGATTTGGGGTTTTCATGAGCTGTACGCCATGATCATCACAATTATAACAAATTAAGGCTTGACTTATCTCGCTTTGCATGTAATGCGTCTGTCTCATATATCAGTTTCACCTTTTAATTTGCATTACTGAAATTAATGGACTTTTGCACGATATTCTAATTTTCTGAGTTTCACCTGTATATGGAAGTGTACTTGGAAAAACAAACAGTAGTGCCTGTCTAATTTTCTACTTTGCATTGTAGCATCACTATTATATAAGTTTTAAAAATAAATTGAGAATTTGACTTTTCCCAGATACTCTGAAAATATTTAAAGGATATGCAGAGTAAACTGTATCACTGCTTGGAATATATTCTAGTATTTCAGAAAGACAGTTAAAATGAGAGAAAGAGAGCAAGAAACTCCCAGTGGGCCTTAATACTAAGGATTTCACACTGATTCAAAGACAAACTCACTATTCAGCTCAGTATTCACAAGCCCTGATTCTCTTTACATAGTGCCAAACTGAATATGTGTACAGTGACTTATATTAAATTATTATTATTTTTTACCTGTAGCCCCTTCGGTGGGCTTCCTAAAGGCCATGGAATGGGTTCTGCAAAGGTTTCCCCTCCCACTGCCGGCCTCTTAATTCACCGCTGCAGCCCATCCCAGGCTGATTTTCGGGTCTGTTCGGGCCTGCAGAGAGCAGTGTGGTGGCCATTTTCGAGGTGACCACACATGCTCAAATGACCTCTGTGAGGCCTGGCATGGCCTAGGGCCTCACAGAGGTCATCTGAGCATGCACGGTGGCCATTTTGTTTTTGGCTGCCATTTTTTTAATTTTAAAAATTGGTGCCCCCCTTCAAGTGGCCCCCGGGGCACGTGCCCTGCCTGCCCTACCCTAGATACGCCCCTGCCCACAACATCTTGCACTGTAACATCTTAGGTTCTGAACAATGGTACAAATGTGGGAGATCTGCCGGGTACATTTTAGAGCATTCTGAAGCCATCAGTAACTTTGCTTCCTGGGAGGAAGCTGAGTGCTAAGAGCTGTGGCTGGTTACAGGTAACCTGCTGAACTGATAACTGGACTCTAACGATTGAGATGTTAGTGCTCCACATATAAAAATGTGTTACTCTTCATAAAGTAGCTATTAAAAGACCCTTACTATGACATACTGCCAACATCGATTCTCTCTCTCTAGCTTTTCAATTTGTGAATCCATTCCTCTAGCTTAACCTCTCTGCTTTTCAGAAGATTGCTTAACCTTGACGGAATGACCTTGTCCTCTTATGTCTCATGGTTCTTTTTTTTTTGGTCTTGTCTGTTGTAGCTGTAGTCCCTGTAGGTGCTGAGGAAACAGTTGTCGTAGTCTGTCTCTGGACTTCCTTGTGACAGATCCTGCTTTTTTTTTTTTTTGCAAGGCATAAAGGCATAAGCAGATGTCCTGTTCAGTTGGGGGTGCCATGTTTTTTCCCCTGCTGTTGCCAAAAGGGACCTGTCAAAAGGAGTCAGGTGGGTGTATGTGCTGGAAAAGCTGGCTGAGCCTCACTGGCAGTTCTCTTGCACTTCTTCATTCAGCTGAAGGGGCACAATATCATGAATGAGCTTTCTGGCCCATCCACTATTTGTAGCAATTGGACTCAGCAGACACTGTTGTGCACCCATCAAATGTGGCTCATGTCTGACATTTATTTTATTTACTATATTTATATTCTGCTCTTCCTTCAAGGAGCCCAGAGCAGTGTACATGGATATGCTTCTCCTCACCATAATCCTAGGAACATAGGAAGCTGTCTTATACCGAGTCAGACCATTGGTTCATCTAGCCCTGTATTGTTTACACAAACCGGCAGCAGCTTCTTCAAGGTTGCAGGCAGGAATCTCTCTCAGCCCTATCTTGGAGATGCTAGGAAGGGAACTTGGAACCTTCTGCATGCAAATATGCAGATGCTCTTCCCAGAGTGGCCCTATATCTTACAGTGCTCACGCATGTCTCCCATTCAAATGTGAACCAGGGCAGACTCTGCTTAGCAAAGGGGGAAATTCATGCTTGCTACCACAAGATCAGTTCTCGAGGTAGGTTAGGCTGAGAGATAAGTGACTGGCCCAGAGTCATCCAAGGAGTTTCTTGGCTGAATGGGGATTTGAACTCAGGTCTCCCTGGTCCTTGTCCAACACTTTTACCACTACGCCACACTGAGAGTTACAGGCACATGTGCACTGCAAATCTATGCACATGATTTGTGTTGGATTTTTGTTTGCATAGGACCGGGGCTTGTTTGGAAGCCCCTTTTCCATGGTCACATCTTAAAGACACACACTGCTCCTCTTCCCGATGATGGAGTGTGAGGGTCACAATGAGTGTGCTAATAAGGTAAGAGCAAGAATTTGACTCCTGATAGAGAATCTAAATGCTGTTTGCGTGCCCATACTAATGTCTTCCTATGGTATAAGCTAAGTCAAGGATTATGCAATTAGGACAGAAGGCTAAAGCTTAAATTAAGCTAGTTTAAAAACTATGCATTCAGTTCCCTATAAGAGAGCTATACATTTAGCCTGCAGTTGTAGGATGTGTTCCTTCAAAATCGGATATAAACAAAACTTTAAGACAAGTTCAAGGGGCTGAACCCTCCCCCTGGGCTATTTCCCTGACTTAATTGCCCCCTCAGAGCTGTGTTATTACATGTCCCTGTATTCCCCACCCCCTCCACTGCAGCTAACAGCAGTTGGTAGGAGGGGATTTAAGTACTGTAAGGGAAATGATGCAGGGGGATGGGTTAAACTCTCTCTCTCAGCATCATGGCTCCAACCCAAATATGGCTGTGTCTTTTAACCAAAGAAAGAGATGTCATGGTATCCAATCACAGATTCCCCACATCACACCGGGATTGTATCATAGTTTCCCAGCAAAACTATACAGGGATAAAGCATTTAGACAGTTTTACATTCTGAAAGGATGAAGACTTAAGAGTTGGATTTGAAAAGTAAGTGTAGACTAAGATTTCTTTCTCATTATTTAGGCTAAATTCTAAATTTGAATTGTAGATCAAACTAAGCTTGGAAGATTCCTGGTTCGGCTGTAGTGGCTGGGTCATTCTGGTCTAACAAATAGCCTTCGGACTGCAAAGAAGCTAACCTCAATTAACCTAGTTGGCGACAACTGAACATGGTATTTAGACACGTTGGAGTAGCTTGGGGAATGTGTTTAAAGGTTACCTGTAAGGCAGCATCTTTAAACAGAGAACTCCATTGACAGAGCATGCTAATAATAAGATAGTAGGAGAGTTTGACTTCTGGGAGAGTTTGACTACCGTAAAGGAGACCAGGGAGTTTTTCACACAGCAGGCTTTACTGCAAGGCTTTACTGTGTGCAAAAAGTGGATTTTTTTTTTACCCTGGATATAAATCAAGCTACACTCTTAAAAGTGCAATGAAAAATCTGAATCGTGTGTGAAGTGCTCCCCGATAGCTTGTAGGGAATTTGGGATAAATCTGGCCACTATGTGTTTGCACACCCTCCATTCCGGAGGAGATGTGAACTAAAAGCCCTGTCTGAAATACACCCAGGGGAGTAATGAAAGCTAAATGGAGCCTCCGTGTTTAGAGGCAATATATCTCTGAATATTAAATGTTTGGGACATACAATAGGGGAGGGCTGTTCCCTTCATTCTCTGTAAGCTTTCTCTAGGCATCTGGCTCATCACTGCTGGAAAAAGCATGTTTGCCTAGATTGACCTTCACTCAGCAAGGATCTCTAGGAAAGCAGAGTAGATATGGGGAGGCTGACTTACTGCATCAGATGTAAATCAGGCACCAGGATGCTAAGTCCTAATTTACGACTGTTTCCGACTTTACAAAGTCACATATGTCCATTCATTTTTCCTCCCATTCGTCTTTGGATCTTTAAAATCTGAGTAGGCACAAGTGACTCTGAAGCAAGCATCCCTAGCATATTCATGCATCACAGAAGTGTGTGTGTGTGTGTGTGTGTGTAAGCTGCTGAATATGCCTTTGTGTGAATGTATTGTGAGAGACAGATCATTAGCCATGCCATGTGGTTCTGCATATATGTGGGTGAGCACAGGTTGTGTGGTGGCATGTATGTGAGGGCACATTGACACAAAGGAGTGTGTGACAGTGTCAACAGATGGCACAGTCGCATGTGGAGGTGTCAGAGCCGATGATGTGGAAAATAACAGCATTATATGTGGCTGGTTTCTGCATTTGCCTCATTAGGTACGAGTGTGGGTGGCTGAGAAGGTGTGTAGTGTGTAACTGATGATGCTCACATGACTGATAAGGCTATCTGTGCATCTCCTCCCACTGCACCCATTAAACAAGAACAGCCCCTGAGTTCTCCTTCAATGTGTCCATTGCTGGTGTGTCCCAAATAATATCAGACCAGTCCAGGGGTGGGCAACCTTGGCTCTCCAGCTGTTGTTGAACTACAATGCCCATCATCCCAAGCCACATTTTATTGTGGCTGGGAATGATGGGACTTGTAGTTCAACAGCAGCTGGAGAGCCAAGCTTGCCCACCCCTGTACTAGAGTGTGTCCCAATGGTCCAACCTTGTTTTTAGAACACTGGATTTCTCTCTTTCATAAATCTAGCTGCAAAGCTGTATGCACTAAGGTGGTCTGAAAATGGTAGTTCTTGGGACCTAGATCTGCAGAGCACACTGAAAATGATACAGAGTTGCAACATCGAGGGTTGCCACATCACAATGTGAGATGCTGTGTAAGTGCTGAAGAAGCAGGGGACTCTGCTGCTGTTGTAGTGTCCCATCCTGTCTCATCCCTCCCCTGATCCTCTGGTCCATCTCTCATCTTTCCCTATCAGTTGTGACAACAAGCAGTTTTTCTGCACAGTAGCTGTGAGAGGAACAGAGAAAGAGAGTGGGATAAATAGGTTAAAAAACGACAATTGACATGCATTGTCTGCTGCTTATTTACTTCTTTAGCATGTTTAAAGGTATATGCAACAGGATCAGTGGGTGGCAATCTGGCAGTCCAAGAGACTTCTTAATGTCAATTATGTGCCCTTTTTGGTCGGAGAGTATTCTTTGTAGCTGCATGCTGGGGAAACATTTTCCTTTTGAATTTCTACTAGTCATTCAAGGCAGGAGTTGTGCAGAAATGAGAAAGAAATGGGCCACACTATTCTAGATGGGAGAGAGAGGTGTTGAGTTACATCGTTCCAAAATTGATTGGGATGAAACAAACACTGCTTGCGGGGGGGGGGGGGGCAGTGGCAAGGTATGGCAGTGCCTGAGGCAAGGTACCAAATTCTGCCTTGCCCCATGAATCTGGTGGGGGCCAGCCCCCTTTCAAAACCAGCTCTTGCAAGCTTGGAAAGTGGTGTAGATGGGGGACAGGTAGGAAGGTTATCGGCAGCCTCCTCTTCTGCTTCTTGCAAGCTTTGCAAGGAGAGGTGCTCCTTGCAAAGCTTTCGAGGATCAGATTGGTTCCAAAGAGCTGCTCCAATGGCAATCTTGCTGCTCTGTCAGCTGCCCAAATAATCTGCCACCGGAGGTGACTGCATCACCTTGCCCCATGAAAGGGCCTCCCTGACTGCTTGCTGCATCACGGTGCTGCACCATGTTCTTGACAAATGGAGGCAACAACAACAACAACAACAACAACAACAACAAATCACATAAAAATATTACGTCTTTTGCAAAGATCCATACGTTCTGCTTTTGGTCTTCAGATTGGTGTGCTACATTTGTGCTCACAGAAGCTCTGGTTCATCAGTCTTTTAAAAAAATATGTTTTTTAAACTCTCTGGTTCAGACACTAACTTTGAAAAATGGTTTGGGTACCAGTTCAGACACTTGTTACACACCCTCAGACCTCACAGGTGTTTTGCTGTGTTGCACCTCTGCTCTTGCCTGCTCTTTCTGCTGATTCCATTCTTGTGAGATTCTACTGTTGTAATCCTTTATTCATTTGTATTAAGCGTGAATACAGGACTGTTGTGTCAGCAGCTACGGGAGAAGCAGCAGCACCGGGTATACTGGACACGGAGCCTGCTGAAAGATTCATGAGTGACCTTGCTGATCGCAACCACGGTATTAATATTTAGATAAGTGGAGCCCCGGGTCTCCTCCTGGTAGTTGCATTTATGTATTAGAGGCATTGCTCAGAAAATAATGAGCTCAAACATGTAATTTTTGTACTCATGGCATTTATTTTACTGTGTCATGTTCTGGGGACCAGGCATATATATTCCATACGGAAAATCAGCTAGGGATGTTCACAAACAGAGGTTTGTGCCCTGGTTTGGTTCCAAACCAGTTCAGACAAGGTCTGTACCAGTTTGGCACCATGGGAGGGGAGTGGGGAGCGGGATCTTTAAAAGAAAGGATGGCAGGTCTTTACTTGCTCTCCTCTGCTACATGCAGCTTCCTGCTGTGGCAGCGCTCGTCCCAAGGAGGACATGCATGGCGCTGTCTGCACATGCACAGGCACCATTTACACAGTCTGCATGGTGTTGCTGAACATGCAAATGGCACCTGTGCATGCATGGAAGCTGCATGCAGCAGTGGAGAGAAAGTAAAGGCCTGCTCTCCTTTTTAAAAGAAAAAATCTTGCTCCCCTCCCCATGGTCCTTTACCAGTGCATGAACCTCAGTTCGTGCATATCCCTAAAATCAGCACAATTGTAACCTTACCTCTTCCCTCTGTCCTTAAATCTCCACTTTTGAAGGACCAATGAAGGCTTGATGATCAAAGGGTCAGGAAGGAAAGTAACAGTTGCTGATCAATTCGTGTTTACCCACCAAGGCCAAAGACCCGAGCTGGGGAGAAAGCAGTTTATTTAAACATCCACCCGGCGGCACGGTGGCCATTTTGGAGGCCGCACGCCTGTGCACTGCGCCTCTGCGTGGCCCAGGCCATGGAGAGTCACAGTGCGCAGGTGTGCAGCCTCCAAAATGGCCACCGGGTAAAGGCTGAAAACCAGCCGAAGAGCGCTCAAAGGGGAAAAGAGCCAGCCAAACTGGCTGGAGGGGGGCATATCGAAGGCCGGTGGAGTGAGGGGGAATCTCCGTGGACCCCCCTGCCTCCTGCAGCAACTGCCCGGACGGCAGCAACGAACCGGCTCGATGTCGAACTGGCTTGACATCGAGCCGGTTTGCACACCCCTATGGTACACCCCTATGGTATTAAGTTGGCTTTCTTGCTGGTATAAACTGGCACCCAGAGCATTTGAGCACACATGAGGAAGGTGCGTAACACTGAACCAGTTTTGAACTGGTTTAGATACCTTCTGTGTAGAATAATATCAAACTATTTTGTTTACAGTGTAACTCACAACATGAATGCAATGATACCTATTTAATCTGAGAAGAAAATACTTAGCATTTGTATAATGTGTTCAAGCATTCAAAGCACTTCACACAAATTATTTTGTTGAAATCTTTACAACAATCCTTCCTGTAAGGCAAATAAGTATTATGATCCCCATATTGCAGCTGGGGAGCAACTTGTCTATGGCCACCTGTGAGTTCACGGCAGGGGTGAGATTCAACTTGGGGAGTTTCTGATTCATGCCTCCACCTCTTTGCTGTTATGCCACACCAGCTCTCATAGCTGAGAACAATACCAAAACAATACCATAGCTCTATATGAACACAGTACCTGCCAAAGCAGGCAAGCAAATTAACTTTAAATCACTTCATAATTACTACCTGAGCAGATTTGTAAGAACTGCCTATGAGAAAAATGTAGAGATGAATAGTTCGTATTGCTGCATGTTGGTAACATAGGAAGCTGCCTTATGCTGAGCCAGACCACTGGTCCATCTAGCTCAGCATTGTCTGTTTTGATTGGCGGCACCTCTCTAGGGTTTCAGACAGGTCTCTCTCTATTTGGTGATGCCAGGGATTGAACCTGGGACTTCCTATGTGTTAAGCAGATGTCCTATTCCCTGTGACTGTGCTTGCGTTCCCGGCATACAAGTGCAGTGTGCTGTGTTTCTTTCCCCATGAACAGCATTCCTCTTCCAGAAGAAGGGCTAGTAATGGGAGGAGGAAGAGAGCAGTCCTTACAAAGCCTGGATAGTGGCAGTGTTAATGTATGTTGGGTAAGGACTGGGCCCTCTCTTCCAAATGCATTAAGCTAACAGCTCTCCAAGTGAAGAAAGGAATGCCTACGATGGTCTGTACAATCTCAACTTCACCTTTGGAGAGCGGAGTCTTCAGCGTGCTCTTTTTCTGAGCTAAATAGAAATTGTTCTGCTCTGTGAAGCCAGAAATTGGTTGCAGATCTCCTCATCCAGTCATTGGGTGTAAAGAATAGACTCTTTTCTCCATCATTAAGCCACTGTTATGGTGACAAAGAAAGGAGTTGGGGAGGAAGAAAAGGGTTGGGGGCTGTTAGCGGAGTCTGGGCTATACTTTAAGAGGAGCTGCTTGGTAAAGGGATCCTCACCCTTCAGGGATTTGGAACTGATGAAGTAGGCTGAACAGCCCATGAAAAAGACTATGGGGGTTAGGTTGTGACCAGCAGGGGTGTAGCTAGGGGAGAGGAGCCTGTGTTCACCCTTCTCCCCAGCGGCCCCTCGGAGTGAAGGAGATAATGAAGACAATGGGGAGGGGTTGAGCTGGGGCCCCCGGGGTTCTTTGAACCCATCCACTCAATTATAGCTACACCCCTGGTGACCAGACACCAACTGTCATTCTGTGCACCCGGTTGTGTGATGTAGTGTAGTGCTAAGCAAGAAGACTATGAAGCAGGTACTAAGGAAAGGAAAGGAAAATGGGTAGAAAGCTATGGGTGGTTTTGTACAAAGATCTCCCTGTCAACCACACATTTGGATTGCCTTATCCATGCTCCCCCAGCAATGATTTTGAGCCCCCTCCCACTTTGCTCATCCCCCAAACACAACAAGGGACTATGATTATTGCCTCATTTTGTTGTTGTTATTTATTCGATTCAATTTATTATTTATTCGATTTCGATTGTGTTGAACACAACCCAAGCAGCTCGCACAAGAAAGGAACATTGTCAAGTATGCAATTAATATGTTAGATTAATATAGAATATTGGAACATGAAGAGGCTGTATCAAAGCATAGGGCTGCTATATGGAAAAGAAGACAAGTGTCCTGTACCTTTAATAGATGCACCAAAAGATGCACTTTTGGCAGGTGCAGCTTTTCTTCCCCCTGCGTGACAAACTGCCCCTGCTGAAATTCTCCCTCTTCTGTGCTTCTCTTGAAGGTACAAGGGACATAAGAACATAAGAACAGCCCTGCTGGATCAGGCCCAAGGCCCATCTAGTCCAGCATCCTGTTTCACACAGTGGCCCACCAGATGCCGCTGGAAGCCCACAGGCCAGAGTTGAGAGCATGCCTGCCCTCCTGCTGTTACTCTCATGCAACTGGTACTCAGAGGACCCTATCCTCTTTCCCAAATGACAGCCCTATCAAAGCACAATTTTAAAAACAACCAGGCATCAGACCCCAAGAATTCTTGATAAGCAGCAGGCTTGTGGGATAGACCCGTAGAGGGGTTGCACTCCTCTCCTCCACCGGCTTGCAGCCATGTTTGGCAAGATCTGTCGTGGGAGTTCTCCCTCCTCCTCAGCCAGCTTAGTTACCACTATCCTTCACACAAGGGAATCTCAAAAAATGCTGCATTTCTGTGAAACAAACTAAAGGAGATACCCAAAGAGCCCATCAGATCCAAGACGAACAGCTTTAGATCAAATGGAAAGCCCTTTGGATGCAAAAACAGTTATGTGCATGGATTATTATTGTCTGGTGAGCAGAGGCGTATCTAGGGAAAATAGCGCCTAGGGCAAACACTGAAATTGCGCCCCCTGTCCAAGCATCTGACACCCATCTTTCAGATAACTTTACCATAATATCAGCTGAAAAATACAAGTCAGGCTCGTTAATCTTTTAATCTTTCAAAAACTATTTTAGCAGTGGACTTAGCCAGATCAAAAAATGCTGGAAAACTACAAATTTCAGTATGCTGGGGCTCATGAAATACCCAAATACTATGTGGAGGTGTACTTGGAAAACTAAACAGACGTGCCTGTCTAATTCTCTACTATGTATTGTAGCATCACCATTACATAAGTTTTAAAAATCAATGGAGAATTTGACTTTTCCCAGATACTCTGTAAATAATTAAAGGATATGCAGAGTAAACTGTGTCACTGCTTGGAATATATTCTAGTCTTTCAGAAAGACAGTTAAAATGAGAGAAAGAGCGCAAGAAACTCCCAGTGGGCCTTAATATTAAGGATTTACAAAAGACAAATTCACCATTAATAGCCATTTTAGCAAGACATCACATTTAACTCACTTATCACAAGAAGCAAAGTAAGAGCAAATGAATACAATCCTAGCTCATAAGCATCAGCTCAGTATTCACAAGCCCTGATTCTCTGTACATAGTGCCAATCTGAATATGTGTACAGTGACTTATATTATATATTATTATTTTTAACCTGTAGCCCCTTCAGGGGACTTCCTAAAGGCTGGGGGGTTTGCAAAGGTTCCTCCTCCCCCCACTGGCCTCTAGGGCCTCGCAGGGACCATTTGAGCATGTGCAGTGGCCATTTTAAAAAATCTTTTTTTTTAATGGCCACTGAAAACAAAATGGCCACCGCGCATGCTCAAATGGCCTCTGCAAGGCCTGGCATGACCTAGGGCCTCACAGAGGCCATTTGAGCATGCATGGTGGCCATTTTGTTTTTGGCAGCCATTTAAAAAAAATAATTAATTTTACAAAATGGCGACCCCCTTCAAGTGGCGCCCAGGGCATGTGCCCTGCCTGCCCTACCCCAGATACGCCCCTGCTGGTGAGCAAGGCTGTAATCCATTATCCTGGGAAGTGAGGCTGCTTCAGGCCCATAGGCTTCAATGGGATTTATTATTATTTATTTTCAAATCTGTATACCACCCCAAACTTCCATCTCTGGGTGGTTTACAACAACATAAAACAGATTAAAAATAGAAACCTTAAAACAATTTAAAACCACAGTTCAGTTAAAAAACTTGGGTGAAAAAACAAGTCGTTAGAGTCACTACAGTCTGTCACTAACTGTGCAAGGGACTATAGCACAAACGTCCCCATACGAATAGCTTCTGCCCAAAAGATTCACATTTGTTACAATCCCCACTTCCTCAGGTGGCGAGGGGTCTAGGGGCAAAGGTAGAGAGTTTAGTATTTTTAATGAGAGACTTAGGATGTCTTTGTAATGTTTATTTTATTAACACATATACAAGCAGAACCTGCTGGAAGCAAGTAGGCTCCTAAAAAGAGGAAATAGAACTGCAAATCCTCATCAGATTCCAAGAAAACTAGGATGGTCCAAGACATCTTGCTGCCTGAGACAAAAGACAATATGATTCCGCACCCCCACCCCACAGTATATAAGAGGGTGTGCCTATGGTGGCAGAGGGAGAGCACTTACCACCACCCCCTCTTCACACCAACACCTGAGGTGACTGCCTCACCCTGCTTTGTGGAGGGGATGCCCCAATTCTTGCTCCACAAAGCTGCATCCCAATTTTAGCTTTTAAAAATGGTTTTTCTGGATGCCTAAATATTCATTATTGTAACCTTATTTAATGAGTTCTATCTGGCTGTAGTTGTTTAGTGAAAGGCAGGATGCTAATATCTGGTCTACACCGACTGGCAACAGCACGCCAAGTTTTCAGGTGGGGGCCTTTCCCAGCCCTACCTGGAGATGCCAGGGATCGAATCTGGGACCTTCTGTGGGCAAGGATGCAGATGCTCTTATACTGAGCTATTGCCCAGTTCCCTAAGGGGAATAGCTCACATATAGTCACCCGTTCAAATAAAAGCCAAGGTGGAACATCCTTAGTAAAGGGACTTTTCATGCTCACTTCTGTATAGGTGCATCGTGACTACAAACAGAGAGTGCACACAGATGTACCTACAAACAAAGGTTTTAGTGCACTCCCCACCTTCTGCAAGAGGAAGCCTAGCTTTCTTTCTCTGGCCTTTACAAGGCAAAAGAGAGACTGGTTTATCAGCTATTCAGACAATGATGCATATACCTTGCCTCTTCACCCATACTTAAAGTGAGATGAATGCCATCTCAAAACATTTTTAAAATAAATGTTTGTTCACTGAACGCTGTTATGTTGTTATTACTGTTACAAATATTCACATATTTCTTTTCAACAAGAAAAGTTCACAAAGTGGCTTACATAGGATAAGAAATAAGATAGTTCCCTGTCTCAAAAGGGCTCATAATCTAAAACAAAAACACCACCACCACTACCACCACCGAGATACCAGCAACAGCCACTGGGAAAATGCTATTCTGGGGCTGGATAGGGACAGTTGCTCTCCTCCTGATAAATATAAGAGAGTCACCACTTTAAAAGGTGTCTCTCTGCTCAGTTACCAGGGGTGCAATCATTTGGTACTTTATTTGCTATTTGAATCCACCCCGAACACCCCAACACAATCAAGTTTTTAAAAGTTGAAAAATGGCTCCAGGAAAGGAGAAGGAAAGTTACCTCTTAGATACTGGCCAACCTACACCTTGCATGATGGCCAGCTTTTGCTCTGAACCAGAAGCAGCAGGAAGAGAGTTTCCTCTCAGCTTCACCCTGAAGAGAAGATGGTGCATCCTTCCACCATAGTTTTATCAATATTAAATGAAGGAGACTGGAAGAAATTCTGCCTTGCCCAGCACAGGGCTGGCCCTTTCAACCCCATGACTCTGACACTTGGGGTACAGGGGGAGACAAAGCAGCCTCCCACACAGTATGCGGAAGGAGAGGGGGCCTATTCCCACATGTACTCCGGCCCCCAAACTCCACTCCTTTTCAGACCCGTAACCAGATGGTGGGATGGAGTGCACCTGCCTCCCCCCCCACAAAATTCTTCTTCCTCCCCAGTGGCCACCAGGAGCTCAGCTGAGGAGGGAGAAGAATAGCTCACCTCACAGCCTGCTGCACCGGCATTCCAGCCACTCCTCCTCCTCCTGTTCCCGCTGAGTGAGCAAGCAAGCAGCTGCTAGGCTGTGCTTTTGTCTTCTCCCGCCCGAGTGCCTGCTCAAAGAGCCAGAGTGAGCGAGGCTGGCTCGAGGCGCTGAGAGAGAGGCGGGAGAGACTGGAAATGACCAACGCGATGGCCGCTGCAGAGAGAGAGAGACAGACTCTGCAGCTGCATCTCAGAGCAGCAGAACACGGAGGAGGAGGAGAGAGGACTAGTCTCTAGTCCTCCCCTTCAGCTGGGTTTATCGGGCAAGTGGCTGGCCGTGTTCTTGACTTGATTGATATTAAGTCATTATGCGGGGTGAGGGAATGTTTACAGCTGAGGCAGGCAGTATGAGTAGGTGTGTGTCAGTGTGTGCCTATGTCTGTCTTCCCCCTGCCCCGGATTCTGGCAGCAGGCTACTGCTAGCAAAGCAAAAAGAGAGGCTAGGGGAATGGGATGTGTGACTCTTGTCTGGGGCTCTGCAAGAGAGAGAGAGAGAGACTGTGAGGCTCTTCACACGATCAGTGTGAAGAGCCGTAAGGGGGTTTATGGGGAGAGCGGGCTTAGCTTGCTCTCCCCGCAGATGATCTATAGGCAGCCCTGGGCGGATGGATCGGCCGCCCACATGACTGCCAGCTCTGTCATGGAGCTGGCGGGGGCTGCAGGGATAGTTCCAGGATCCCCCACGCAAGTGCGCGGGGCATCCTGGAGACACCCCTGAGTCGAGGAGGCTGCTTGCAGTCTCCTGGCTTGGGGTCTACTCATGTGTCGCTGCACGTCACAGCGACACACAAGCACAAAGATGGGGTTAATGGAGCACTCACTCCATTAAACCCGTCTAAGAGGAGGGGTACTTAGAGAGCTTTGCTGCTGGGAGCTGTGCGGCTCCCGTTGCAGCACACAATCACCCAAAAGCGGGCTAGGCTCCCTTAGTCCACTTTTGGGCAATCGTGAGAATAGCCTCTGTATGTACAGAATGTACGTAGGCATGGTTGATACTCTGCAAAGGGGACAGGCTTTCTCTGGGGCTACCCCAGGGCTTTGGAATATGCTCCTTACTGAAATAAAAGCATCTCCTTCTCTTTTTGTTTTCAGGAAGAACATCAAGACTCTCCTGTTTTCTCAGGCATTTAATTAGAATTAATTTTAATAATTTTAAATCTTGTTTTGATATCTGTTTTAGTCTATTGCTTTTATTATGTATTTTAATTTGTAACTTGTAAATATTTTAGATTTTGTACAGTGCCTAGAGATGTACATATCAGGCGGTATATAACTATGATAAAATAAATAAATAAATACATTTTTTAAAATAGGCGGGCATCCTGACCCCCCACACTCTTGTGATTCCACCCCCCAAATTTTAGGCTGGCTAAGGGTGAGTGGGAGAAGAGCTAGCCAACTGACCAGCACCCTTTCATCTTCTCTCTACCCTCCTCTTCCTTCTCCTGTTGGCCTGGCAACAGTACAAAGAAGGTCCAGGCAGCTCTCCTTCCCCCCTGCCGCATCCATGTCCTACAGGGTGCCCAGAAACATATGGCAGAGGAGTGGGGGGAGGAATAGGAAGGGGTGCATTCAGTGGAAGCTGGGGGGGTGGGGTGGAGGAGCAGCCTCCCTGCCATCCACCAGGCAGGCAGGCAGCATGAGAGGGATCCCGGCCTGTGCCTGTCACTGGCCTCGGCCTGCCCAAGTCTCAGCCATTCCTGGCCGGTGCTCCCATGCTGAATCCCTGCTGCTGCTGCTGCTGCCGCCACCGCCGTCCTCCTCTTGGCTTCTTCCTGTGGTCACCACTCAAATGGCCTACACATGTGCACGGACGCCATCTGAGCCCTGGGGGCAGGGCAACCAGGGCTGGGCCAAGGTGCACACTGGACCAGGGTGAGGCACACACACTGCGCTGGGTAGAAGCAGTGGCAGCAGTGAGCAGCATCCAGTGGGGAAGCCGCACCAATTCTTGACGAAATTGTGTGCTGCTCTCGCTGCAGCGTAAAAAATTAGAGCGTGGGTGGCACAAGTGGGTGTGGGCAGTGGGGGGGCGACCCGGCAGCATCCTGAGAGAAGTGCTGGGTTGGTGACCCCCCCCATCCTGATCACTCGAGTACACCAGTGGATGAGAAACTCCATGAGGACATGAAAGACTTAGGGAGGAGAATGTGTCCAGCTGTCCTTACCCTTCCAAACAAATCAGTGGGTACTTCTGCTGCTGTGAAAACAAACCACTGCAGGGGGAGTGGCCTAATTAAGGTTTGGTTTTGCAACAATACAGCACACTGGAAAATCTTATCCAACACTGATGGAGAAGGAACCAACTTCTGCTTTCCACTAAGAGTTATATTCTTGGAAAGGGTGTGGTGGGGTGTGTACTGTGCGTGCTTCCCCTGAGGCTCATGACTAGGCAGTTTCCATGTGCAAGCAGAAGCTAAATTATGGCATTGGTAAAAGCAGCAAGCTGAGAATCCACTCTCTTACAAGGCGATAGCAAAGGAATTGCTTTTCTCCAATCTAGAGCAGCAGAGCACTATCCGTGCTGCTGGCTAAATATTCATGATTAATCGCATTCAAAGTGCTGTACTGTACAGAACCTTAAAGTCTCAGCCTGAAAATGCAAGAAAGAAATCCCTGTATTTATTTGTCCTACTCTTTAATCCATGAAGTGAAACTCATAAGCACTGCTGGATAAAAAATATCTTAAATGACTGCATTAAATCTGCCACAGTGAAAAGATATGAAAATAAATAGATTTGTGTTGTGCATCAGAGCGACAGTGTAAAAGGTGCACTTGGGAATAATTTTGATGGCTGTGCAGTGACACACTGTTTGGGCTGGCTGAGGTATCAGACAGAATGCCAACTAATTTAATATCTTTGTTACATGTCTCGTATATACTGTGATTATTTGTAGACTATGACTTCTTAAATTCTAAGGATAGACTAAACAACAGATGACAAGCCCCATGGGGGGAAAGCAGAAATTCAGCATGCTGTTTTGTTTGGTTTTTAATTTCAAAGTTATTTCAATATACTGTGAGTGTGCTTAATAAAATGATGTATTTGTTTAGGTAGAAACATGGACTGATTGAGGCAGGAATCAGGGGCGTTGCAAGGTTGGAGTGGGCCCTGGGACCAAAAGTGAAGATGGGCCCCTGCCTTAGGAACATAGGAAGCTGGCATATACTGAGTCAGACCATTGGTCTATCAAGCTCAGTATTGTCTTCACAGACTGGCAGCGGCTTCTCCAAGGTTGCAGGCAGGAATCTCTCTCAGCCCTATCTTGGATATGCCAGGGAGGGAACGTGGGACCTTCTCCTCTTCCAGAGTGGCTCCGTCCCCTGAGGAGGATATCTTACAGCGCTCACACTTCTAGTCTCCCATTCATATGCAACCAGGGCAGACCCTGCTTAGCTAAGGGGACAACTCATGCTTGCTACCACAGGACCAGCTCTCCTCTAAGTTGCCTTCCCACCACTTCCCACCTTCTTCAGAGAGACAAGACAAGGAAAGTAAAGAGCAAGCTGCTGTTCAGATGACAAGTCCCGCCACCCTCTCTCGGAAGGCCCAGAGACATCTGTTCAATTATAGATAATAGCTGAGCCCCTGACAGGGGTCGACAACCTTTCAAAAGTGCTGTGCCAGGTCTTTATTTAGTCAGTCTAATTTAAGGTTTTGCGTGCCAGTAATACATTTTAACATAGAGGTCTCTGCATATAATGAAACTATATGATGAACTATAATGAAACTGTTGTATGTCAAGTAAATAATAATGTTTTTAAAATGCTTAATTAGCTTAATTCTAAAATAAATTAAAATGCAGATCTTACTGGTTTTGTTGTTTCTGGACTATCAGAGTTTCAGAGAAATTCCCCACTAGTAATGCCTGCCTCTGGATATAGGTGTGGATAGATTTTTAGTTTCTCTTTCTGGATATGGGGGAAAGGATGATCTAGCACAGAAGAACTGGCTCCTCCTCAATTCAGTGGCGGGGCAGAACTACAAGAAGATGGATGGGCCCCAAGAACCCGTGCCGCCCTGCCTCCAGAAGCCACCTTGCGCTTCCAGGGGCTGCCTTGCTCCCTTCCCCACCACGGGTCAGCTTGTGGCGGTGTGCAGCAGCGGAGGAGGCGCTGCCCATCTGCAGCGGTGAGTGGTGCTCCTGTTGCTTCCCAGCCACTGGCATGGCTGGAGTGTGGGAGCTGGAGCTGGCTACAGCACTGGCATGCCTCTGCCACTGCTGTGGGGTAGGAGGCCAGCCTGTCACACCTTTGCCATCACCACTACCAGGGTAGTGAGCCCACTGGTGCCACCAGCAGCAGCACAGGAGGGCTGCCCGTGAGAACACACACCACCCATGCCCTCCCTACGCGTCCTCCTCGTTCAGTGGTACAGTCTCTTCTCAGGAGTCAGTGTGAGTGCCACTCAAAATAATTTTGTGTGCCACTTTGGGCACACAATCCAGGGGTTGCTGACCCCTGGATTAAGGGAGTGGGAGCTGTGCTAACTCCATGATTTGTGAACTCTAAACTATTGTACTATCTGCTGGTATTCACACACAAAAGAGGGTTCAGAGAATATTCTGCTCCTCCTGCTGGCCATGCTATCAGGAGTCTTGTAAGGTATGCTGTTCTGTTATGCTAAGGGGAAAGGGCTCTTTCTGCAGCCCTGGTCCTTGATGGAGGCTCAGGACAATGGTCAGCTGGGCGTATGTCCAAATATCTGGCATGCAAGTAACACCCATCTGCCAGGGTGGGAACTGAAACCTTGTACCCTGGTCATGTGCACATGAAACACCATTCTAAAAAGAAGGCGAGTATTTGTAATAGCAGACTGCTGATGCTGCTTTGGACCTAGCCCTGCCTGCCTGCCTGATTTTGTGCTCCTCTAATTCCTACTCAACCTGCATAAAAGGACTATTACAGGGATACACGGGCCGGGTTAACACATAGCAGAGAACTTGAAGTTTCTCCAGCCCAGGATATGGAAGTAACTTGCCATTTGTGCTGCAACCTTGGTTTGTTGGAAGTAGCTGAGTTGAGCCAGCAGTACGTTTCCTGTCCACACATGCCAGTGAGGCCTTGGATGCTATCCCAGCCTGCCGTATGCTGCCCTTGGACTGTCCAAGCCTTCCCTACATCAGCCACTTCAGAGACATTGGTTGCAATTGCAAAGGGGGCTGGCTTGTCTGGAATGAACCAGAGATTGTGGGTTCAGACATAATGCACACCTCAGGGTGAGTAACAGTTGGTGTGGCAAACCAACTTCAGTTCTTAGTTACACATCTAGGTTTGATGCCCCAAGTGAACCTCTGATTGCCTTGGTGTGGGTTCAGACAATCACAGATAAGGCAGTTACCAACTTTGCAAGTAGGTTCTGCGCCATGTATGAATCTGGCCTATAAGTCTCCACTGCATATTCCTCCAAAGGAAGCTTATCCTTCCTTTGCTCCAAACTTCCTCCTGATCAAAGGAAAAGGGCATAAAACAGTATGTTAAATTTGTCTACTTCTCTCCTGCTTTTGACAAAAGGGTAGTCAAGTCTGATGTGACCTGTGGTAATTTGAAAATTCAAGGCAAAAAGCAAGCCGGGTTTGCTGATTTTCTTCATTAAGCAATTCTGTATGGATCACTAAAGGACCCTGGTTTGCCTGAGGCCCTACTCTCTAGTACCCTTAGCCTAATAGTTAAACCATCCTTGGTTAGAAATATTTTTTTAAAAAAACAACCATTGGGCATTGCCTACTAATAACTGATGCAGAACAGTTGGGCTTTAAATAATGTGAGAATGCATTTGTGTCTATGGAAACAAAAGCTCTGTAAACCAGAAGTTGGAGAACCTCTCAGACCATCCAGCTCTGTGTCCTTATTTTGAGCCATGAAAATAAACAGGCCAGCTCATCAGTCGTCACAATGTTTTGCGTAAAGAGATGCTCATGCAGCCTTGTAATGTGCTTTCACACAGCTATTGTCTGACAGCAAAGTGATTCTCATGCAACTCTGAACAAACAAATCTCACCCCTTCCCCTCTCCATGACATCGCTGCGGATACGACCGCAGCACCACCAGGTAATGACTTAGGCACAGAAGCACTCCTCCAAGCTCTGCTGACGTTGTGCAAATTAATTAGTTAATGATGTACATAATCATTAATCAATTATTCTCAGTTCTTCATTAAAACATACCAGTGATTATTGTATATATGCTCAAAAGACTCCAAATATCATCTAACCACTTCTTATCTCTAATAACTCCATCCTAAATGTGTGCCCAATATAATCTGGTTAGGCAATAAAAAATAGTCTGCCATTTCAGGAAACTTAAATATACTGGCAAATTTAGACTAGGAAAGATACTAGATTTAGACTTGGAAAGATACTAGTCAACCACTTAGGTCTGTTGTATCATAAGTATCAAAGGTAATACTTATGATGGGAAAGGGGACTTCCCTGTTAATTAAACCCCACTTAGTAAGCTTGGTGAATCTGCCTCCATGCGATCATGTCTATATTGATTATATCCTCATAAGTTCTCAAAAGTTACATGATTAGGCCAGGAGTCAGGTCAGGAGGAAAGGTGAAAAAGGATGCACAAGAATCTCATTCTTGAATGTCTAAACACAGGTGAAGGTTGGGCTCGCAGTGAGCATCGTAGACAAATACATATAAAAACCAACATATGAGAAGATTTGGTGGGCTCCCTCAATGTTTATAACTAAAGGATGCTTCCTCTTCATTTCACTTTAGTCTCATCTGAATGTTTATTTTTAACCAATTCTATTGCTTTCCTTGCTAAACAACACAGCTATTTTTCTCATGAAGTTTTGGCTTTTGTGCTACATTGTCTGGGCTGTCTAAATCTGGGCAGGTGGAAGGTGTGTGTGGGGGGCTTGTAAAAAAATAAATGCCGGAAGACCTGATCAGTCAAAAAATTAGCATGGGATTATTATAGGGAATGGAGCATTCCCCCACCCCCCGTGATTATGGTTTTAGACAGAAGCAGCAAATTAGGAAGCTTGTGGAAGCTTCCTTTGGAAGGCACTCCTAATCAGATTAGGAGTGCCTTCTTCCTTTGGAGGCACTCCTAATCAGTTGTGATCATTGGTGGGCTTGCCATTTTTCTTGCCTTTCTTTTTGACCTCAGGGTAGGTGATCAGATAGATTACAAGATCAGTTCCCTAAGCAGGCATAGTTGGCTGGAGTTCATAATTTACATCAAGCTGAATTATCCTGGAGTGATGCAAAACAGCAGGGAGGGAGATCTGGCGCAGACAACCTGGGAATAACTGTCTGTGCAAATAAGCCCATATATTAATTTGTTTTCAGGTTTTTTTGGGGGGGGGGGAGGGAAGCTATTTTTTAAAATAAAAAAATTCCAAGCAAATACACACACATCATAAATACTTGTCTTTGTCACATCAGATTGTGAGTATGAATGCATTTTCTTGAAGCTCTCAGAGACTTTTGGGCTAAAGCTGCCAAAGTTAAGTGTAAAGGGTTTATTATTAGTTTTGAAGGAAGTAAAAATATTTGCAAGCCTGAGCATTAAATATTGCCTAAAATAAATGTGCTAAAATAAATTAACCCCATTGCCCCAGGAAACAACAAGCTAGCAAGTAGAATCTCTGAAGCACTTGAAATTGAAGCACTCAAACAGTACCTGCCCTTAAGTGGGTTAAAGAGGTGACATTTTGTCACCTCTTTAACCCACTTTGTCTCACTGTATGGGATAGTATGTGAATTTGTTTCTTTGAGGATATCAAAGGTATACCATTAGCACCTTGCTAATAATAGTTTGGAAGTCTGTGGGGACACAGATACTTTAGAAGGCTGGACCAACACATCTTAAGGCTGATGAGAAGAAATGCTCCATAAATAAAAGTTGTCTGGCATTACCTAAGATGGTGCTAATAATAATGGGATAATATGTAGTAATATTATATAGTACCTTTTCTAAGTCTTCCACATACCTTTTCTTTTTAATCATGAAACATAAGAAGAGCTCTGCTTAGTCAGATCAAATGGACATCTCATCCAAGATCCTGTTTCCCCACAGTAGTTACCTGGCCAACTGTCAGTGACCACAGCCTGGGCAAGAAAGGCCATACAGCCAGCACGGCGTAGTGGTTAGAGTGTTGGACTAGGACCGGGAAGACCTGAGTTCAATTTCCCATTCAGCCATGAAGCTCACTGGGTGACTCTGGGCCAGTCATGTATCTCTCAGCCTAACCTCCCTCACAGGGTTGCTGTGAGAAGAAACATAACCATGTACACTGCTCTGGGCTCCTTGGAGGATGTGTGGGATATAAATGTTAATAAAAATAAAAATTAAAAAATAGAGGGCATAAGGCAGAAATGCTGGGCTGGTGGTGACCAGGGCTATTGTTAAAGCTACAGCAGAGGCAGATGAGGCAGTGAATAAGGTTACTGGAGAGCAAGACTGGAATCAGGAGCAGATGGAAAGCTGAAACAGCAGGCTCTCCAGGAGGCTTTACACGCAGGGCTTCTACCCGAATCTCCTTCCAAAGAGAGTGTGTGCGTTCACACACCAGCCAAACTTACCCCAAAGTCCCTTTGAGATTCTTGGACCCACTCTACACACAAATCAGGCTTTGTGATGAGAATTCTAGCGTATCTCGACGTATTTCCGTATTTCTAAAATGCTGGTTTTAAGCTACTTTTTCTGAAAACACCGAGCAAATAGGGAGAGGCACTGATGTAGAATCATTAGCATGATAAGAGGGATGCTCTCTTTAGAAATGCAGATATCGCTCCTTAGGAAGCTCCCCACCCCGCTCCAATTGGCTAGAAGGAAAACATGGACACATGCCATGTGAACTTATTTCAAAACAAAACCTGAGAGCAGAGGGGAGGGGCTGCTTCCCTCAATGCTGCGAGCGTAGTTCAAAGTGGCTTCGCTCAACATTTACCCTGAAGCATGAAGTCATGTGTGAATACCTCCCAGAGAAATTCCCAAGCTGAGCTGCTATACTAGTAAAGGTATCTGCAACTGAAGGGCTGATATAGGACCTGGAACTAGCTTGGTCCTGATCTGTGGCCTGTGCCAACACTCACCTCCTACTCCTCCTAAATAGGTCATGAGACCACAGCCAGCCAGGCGAGCACAACTGTACCAGTCCTGGACGTTGATCCTGATCTAGCACTGCTGTTCTTCTTGGGGTCCTGGGAATGATTGGAGAGGGTCCAAAGTGGGTCTAAGAGTCTAGGTGGAGGGCATCAGAACCCTCAAGATCTCAGGCTTGTTGTGTTAGACTAGCTCTGGCTGTTCTTCAAGGACCAGGGGTGTAGCAAGGTTGAAGTAGGCTCTGGGATGGGACAACAAGTGAAGATAAGCCCTTCCCCCCAAATTCCTCTTCAGAGAGGTGTGAGAGGGAGAGCAACGAGCAAGCTGTCACTCATCCAGCAGCCCCACATCCTTTTAGGGGCCCAGAGATATTTGTCTTTCTCCCCTTGTTCAGTTCTAGGTATGCTCCTGTTAAGGATTGTGGTCACTGCAGGGTCAGCTCCTCTGCCTCCTCAGAGGAAGCTTCTTCAGGGTCTGGGTCTGGCTGGGTCCTGACACCAACCAGATGCTTCTAGAAATTCCACAACCACATGATGAAGACAATCACATTTCCCTGCAATTGCCCCCAGCAACTGGTATTCAGTCATATACTGACTCAGTAATATGGAGGTCCCATGTAGCTGTTGATAGGCCTAGCCTCTACGGAATTATCTAATCCTGTTTTAAAAAGTGATCTAAACTAATGGCCATCACCACCTCTTTTGGGAGTGAATCTCATTAACAAATTATGTTTGTGTGAAGAAGTACTTCCCTTTGTTCATCCTGAATCTATTGCCAGTTAATTTCATTGGATGTTTCTGAATTCTAGTGTTATAAGGAAATTCCTCTGCCCATTTTCTGAGGGCTGGCCCAAGACATTTTGCTAGCTGGGGAAAGTCAATATGACACACACCCATTTGTGGGTGGGCAAGGCAGTGACCCACAAGCACTCCCAGACTATGTCACTGAGCCAGGCAGGGGTATTCCTAGCTCAATTTGCAAATTAGGTTTGAATTTGGTCCAAATTCAGTCTGAATTTGGTCCAAATTCAGACCAAACCACACCAAACAGTCTGTGCACACCCCTACAAGGAGAAGCAGTGGTAGTGGATGGCAGGGTGGCATCTATGTTGGTTGGAACCTGGCGCTTGCCACCTTCTGTGCCCCTACCTGTGCCTGAGGCAACTACCTCACACTGCCTCATGGAAGGGCTGCCCCTCCACTTTCTCCACAATATGCATACCTTTATAGTCTTCTGTGATATCTCCATGTAGTCATTTATTTCCTAAACTGAACAGTCCCAAGTGCTTTAATTCCTCAATTCCTTGATTATTCCGATTACCCTTTTCTGCACCCTTGTCCCTTTCGCATCCTACAATAACCTTTCTGAGATGGAGTGCCCACAGGTGGTCAAAGTATTTGTGGCCACACCAAAGATGTATATGAAGCTATCTTTTCAACTACTCTCTAATGTAGTACCAACGTTATTGTTTCTGTATTATATGTGGATACACTTGCAGTCCCAATTCTTGCATCGTATTGTCAGTAGCCTGAGTCACACATGTGCACTGAGAGGTTTTCAAACACAAAGTCACAATTGTGAAATTATAACAATTTTTAACTTTGTTATTTTCTTATTCCATTGTTCAATGGGCAAAGGTTAACCATTCTGGGATGTCCTGAAAAGATGATTTTGGATGGATGCAGGTCAGAAAGATACTCATATAAATATCTCTTGAGATACGATTGCAATTTTACCCAAAGAGCTCTTGTTTGTGAGTACCTGCAAAGAGGAGGGAGATAAATATTAAACAATATTAAACAAAACAAAATTAAGTCACCTAGCTGGGCCTTAGTTGGTTTTTTGTCTAAGCTGGATTCTGCTGGCCAATGGCTGTAAAAAAATTGATGATGTCTAAGTTGGATATCTTATTTTGCAAGAGACTTGGGCAGTTGAGGATATTGCTTTAGAGGGATTTCATGTAGTATGTAACCATGCCACCCTGAGTGAGAAAGGGCGTAGGGCGAAAGGTGGTCTGGCTGTTATGGTGGCTACCTCCCTTCAGTTTACCATGACTTCTCTCCCTCCTTTCGAGCAATGGGTCTTGGCCATTTTTCTGGAGTTTAGGTATTCCCAATATATCTTCATAAAATGAGAATATCAGAGGGGGGAAGGATGGGATAAATGCAAATTATGATTTAACACTGCACCAAATTGTAACGTGCTGCTGCTGTGCAGCATGATGTTGCTAAATACAACAAATATGGCAAATAAGCTTGTCAACAAAAGTTTCCAAAGCAGTTCACATATTAAATAATTAAATAATTAAATAATTAAATTGAATTGAATGGCTCCCTGCCCCCAAAGAGCTCACAGTCTAAAAAAGAAACATAAAATAGACACCAGCCACAGCCATTGGAGGGATGCTGTGCTGGGGGTGGATAGGGCCAGTTGCTCTCCCCCTGCTCAATAAAGAGAATCACCACTTTTAAAAGGTGCCTCTATGCTCAGTTAGCAGAGGATATGGCCTCAGACGAAGGGAATGAAGAATATGAAGTGAACTCAGTTTTACTGAAATGAAAAAGGATTGAACTTGCTGAGTGCTGTTGCCTTCAAATCTACACGGCATTAGAACAGTCTAACTCCAGTAAAGCGGCTGTTTCCTAAGCCCACTATCCCTACTGTTTGATATCAAGTGACCCCACTGTGCCCTGTTGGTTAGAAATTAAGCTGAACAGTCTGGCTTGCTGGCTTTACAGAAGCATGCAGCAACTGCTTCCTGGAACCATTTTAGGCTGTGCTGTAAATATATAATTAAGACCAGTCAATAATTCATGAGAATTAAAAGATGAGGCAATTCTATAATGTGTGGAGTCTGGCAACTTGCCCACCTGGAATTCCATCTGCTTGTGTGCAGGACCCGTTGAAATGAATGGTGATTCTGTAGCAGCTTTGGTGCTTTTTATCAGTTGCTAATAACACTTTTGAATATTCGCTCAATTGTGCAAATGCAAACTGTGTTTGCATTTGAAATCTATATATATCATTCTCTAAGGCATACCTGTGGCTAATCCTGTGTGTGGCAGCTCTCGCGAGAGTTCGCAAACAGAAGCACCTGATTGGGCAGTGGAGATTCCATATGCAGATAGGAGGGAGGAGCCTGTGGCACAGTGGTGATTGGGCAGTGGGGATTCCACATGCAGATAGGAAGGAGGAGCCTGTGATGGTTAAGGTCAGTTGGCATGCAACTGTTACTGGTTGGAAGATGTTCTTGATTGTAGAGGAGAGGAATCCAAAAAGATAGAGGGCAGGGTCTGTGAAGAGAGGAGTTGTGAGGGAGGAAAGAGCCTCTTCAGGAGAAGGAGGTTGCCCTTGTATGAATTAGATGAGGATACAAAATGAACAAGATCTGTTAATTCTGGAAGGGATAGAGAGAGAGAAAGAGAGAAAGAAAGAAAAAAGAAGGGAGGGGGAAGAAAGACAGAGGGGAAGTGCGAGTGGAGGAGAGAGAAGGAGAGAAAAAGAAGGGAGGGAAAGAGAGAAAGAAGGAAGGGCGAGGTACAGGCCTGAGTCTGTCACCGGCCTGTGGGGAACAAGCAGCCATGGAAGCGGTGGCAGCAAGGAAGGGCCCAATAAGCCTCTGCTGCTGGTTGGGGTTACTGAGGCCATTGGCAGAGGGAGGCAGGTAGGCAAGGGAGGGGTCCAGGCCTGTCAGCGGCCTGAGGGGAACGAGCGGCCATGGCGGTGGCAGCCATGAGGAAGGGCCCGGTCAACCACTGCTGCTGCTGCTCCTGTAGAGAGGAGCAGGAGTGGGCTCAGATGAGGGTGGGGAGGTCTCTGGAGATAGGGGGCTGCAGCTTGGCCAATAGGTGCCAGCAACGCTGCAGCCGCAACCAAGAGGGGTGAGGGGGATGGAAGCAATAGGGTGGAGGACGAGAAGCAGGAGTGTGGCTCAGGTGAGGGTGGAGAGATTGAGGTGAGGGGGGCTGTGACAGGGGGTGATGGGAGTAATCAAGTACTAGGGCACAGATGCTCTGTGCAGGTTAAGCTAGTTTGAAATATTGTACCATGTTAAAAATTTACAGCTCCTTTGAAAACTTCTAGTTTTCTAGCTAGGTGGCTTTTTAACATTGCATTTCTTTTTCTTTCTTTATATTTTGCAATTCGTTGGTTTTGTTCAAAGAATGACGAGTCAGAAACAGGAAGTTTAAATATACCACATGAAATGAATATCTAGATGATGTAATCAAACTCCAGCTCCTGTTTATGGTAAGTAAAGTAGCAAACTTTTCAGCGTTCAAGCTTCTGCAAATAATTTTAATAGGGAATTCAGTTAAAGTACTTTTGATGGAAATAAGCCCCTCACCCACAAATTTGTACCACCCATGAGAGAGCCTCAGGTTATTCAAATCTTATAAATATATAACTATGAAAATGTCTACAAATATATGCCAAGAGTCCAGAACTATTTAGGAAACAATTGCTTGCACAAAGAGGACCCGAACTGCTCACTCTGATTTTGTTGCATCGTTTTTTTTCTTTTTTGTACACTTGAGCTGAGTAATGACCCTTGATGTGCATTCATGACAAGAACATATGCATGCCACAATCTGCTTCCTTACAGTGAACTCACTTCATGCTAATCATATTGTTCAAAGCACAGACAGAGAGACTCTTTCCCAAAGCCTGTAAGGATCAGGTGGTGGCAGCTGCTGTAGACAGCCGCACCCATCTTGGAGGTTGTTGGAATTCATGCCTATTCATACTGAGCTGCTTCTCTCTCTTTCACTTCCCTGAACGGTTTTGCAGATACTGCAGCACCAAAAACAAAATCCTGGGCTAAGTTGCTCCAGGCAAAGACCCATTTTGAAGAATGTTAGACTGGAATGTTCCAACAAATCTGTTCAGCATTTCAACCTTGTCGTTACTATACTTTTCTCTTCTGTTCCTGAGGTCCTTCCTACAAGTCCAGTTTTACTTGCATTCCAGTTCTGTATTCACCCTTCTTGCCTCCAGCTTCTGTTAACCTGCTTAATTTACCTTGGGACAGGTAGCTGTGACTTTGGTATCTGGCAACGCTTAAGGGGCATGCAGGCTAGCTTTTTTCCTAATGCTGATGGAATGATTCTGCCTGCACTTGTTGCTGCCCAACAATGCCTTGGTCACAATGTCATTATTCTCATGCAATTCATTCCAGTGTAAAACTGTCACTATTTTTATATAATGCACCATAAGCCTTTGAGAGAGTGGGGTGGGGAAACGGGCAAGGGAGGCAGTATAACAAACAGACTGAACACCTGTTGCCTGATGAAGCAATGCTCTTGTCACCACTATGTGGCATTTTCTTATCCTCAAAATGGCTTTTTTCATAGCTTTGGTTTCTTCCAGCTTATGAATGAAGCCTATTATCTAGGTCAGAGTTGCTCAACTTTGATTCTCCTGCAGATGTTGGCCTACAGCTCCCATAATCCCTGGCTATTGGCCACTGTGGGCTGGGGATTATGGGAGCTGCAGTCCAAAAACATCTAGGGGGCCTAAATTGTGCAAGCCTGATCTAGTTCAATCTGGGGAAAGGTGACTCTATTCAGGTGGTCAGAGTGGCCAGTAGAGTTCCCTTCTCACCTCCCAAAGGTGCACTTAGGTAATTTTGGAGCCTGGACCTCCCCACTTGCTGGAGCCCCCCACTGCAAGTTAAGCATCATCCCCCTACATACTGTTGGAAGTTAAGGACTTTGCGCTGTCTCTTGTCTCAAAGACAGTGGAGGACAGACTAGTGAGTCAGAGGGCTAGAGGGTCAAGACATTGGTCATCCCTTCTCTACTGCTCTGACACTATCCCTTTGGAATGTAGATTGCTACTCTTAGGGACTATCTTCCTCCCTCCCTTCTCTTCCTGTCCGTTCTTCTACCTTGCAACATGCAAGCAAGCTCCTCTCCCTGCACCATGTGTGCAGAGAAGATGCAGAATTCATCTGTATCCAGCTAGCTACCTAGATTAGAGATCCTAACTCCTCACTTTCCTATCTAGAATTGAGTTCTCTAATAAATACCTTAAATGGAGTTCTCTAATAAATACCTTATATATTGATTTGAAACTATGAACTGGCTCCAAGTTACTTTACTCTCAGCATACACGTATGCCTAACTAAATCTGCTGTGTTGTGCCTCTGTGCACTCTGCTATAATTGAAAAAGGAATTCTCTACCAGAGAGAATTCCCAACACATACACAGTGTCAAACACAGTATTTTCAACACGTGGGTACTTGAGGCACAAACAGCAACTGAACTCACAATAATGTAAGAATATAAAACAGGTATATTTATGCAGATATGCTTTAGCAGAAACATTGCAACACGCAACTTAACATATTCCCCTCCCACATATTTCTTTCCCCCCTTTGTCTCTAAAGCATCCAGCACAGATCATAATCACACTTGGCTGCCTGGCGCAGTGCAGGTCAGCGGCAACCACGCCACACAGGACAGACTAAAGAGGATTTGGGGGGCCCCAGCGGATGTGGAGGCCCTGGACTTTGGCCCCGAAGTCCAGGAATAAGAGCACCACTGCCACCTCCCCAACCCACTGAGGTTCTGTTCCTTTAGCAACTGCTTGACAGCGTTTTCTACCTGTGCATCACGATGCCTAGAAAAGCTGCTCCTACTGGATATCTGCCCATGTAATTGTTAAAGACATAAAGGGGGGAAATGTAACAACCTTTATTTTAAGAGAGTGGGAGTTATTGGGGTCATGTAGTGGGAGATCATGAGCCATGGGTGTCAAAGCCTTCAGTTTCACAAAGGATGTGGACTTCAGCTGCCACCTCTGTTCTTAACAAAGGCCACACACCTTTAACAGGGAATTGTGTGCTAGATACCCATTTCTGTGCTTTTTCCCACACTTGCACACTTGAATCTCAAAATACACACTTGAATAAAGACAGTAAGGCTAAATTACATATTTAGGTAATCATTTATTTTCCCTATACTGTATCTGTAAGCCCATGAGTATGTGCACCAACACAAGATAACACTTCAAGCATCTGATGCAGTGGACTATAGTCCATGAAAGCTTTGGCTACAATAAATATGCTATTTTTAAAGGAGTCACAAGACTGTTGTTTTTGCTGCAATGGACTGAAACCATTATAGGAATCATCATCATCATCATAATCCCCCTTAGACTTTTTTTGGTGTGTGTGCGGGGGGGGGGGGTGCGTGTTGCCACTTTGAATTCACACAGAAGACCTGGTCAAAAAGAGCATCTAGATTATATGCTTCCGTCTCTCTCCTCTCAAATCCTTCTTCAGAAAAAAACCCACTTCTTCTGTGAAACCTTTGGCTTAACCCCTTTGTCCTCATTCTCTATTGAAACTGAGTCTAAGGGCTGAATCAAACGGCAGCTCCAGAGGGAATGTGGGGGCAACCCTTCCCCTCAACAAGCCCTTTGCCTCCCATTTATGATTTTAAAAATGATTTTTGATATGATTTAGGAACAGGATTTTTTACCAGTGAAAATATGTCCAGGATGAGAGTGTTAATGTGAAATATTTCAAAAATATTACAAAAATTTAACATGTGGGACACAGTTTGCCCTCCCAGGTATGCATTTTGCCCCTTCTGTGTCCCCTCTTAAAAAATTTTCTGCTGTAACCATTGACTCTTCCCAATACTCCCAATTTATTACCGCACACTGTCAAATTTCAGATCAACAACAATTTTGGATTGTTCTGTAAAGGCACGTTAATGGTGCTGTTATTATTAATTGTAATTTTATTATTATTAATAAAAATATATGATTTGTGTATCGACACCACAACACCTGTGAATGTGTTAGATTTTGAGTGTGTGCACATTTAATCTTGGGCATTCTTGTCCTTGAGCATGTAACAAACGTATCTGCTTTACACAAACTTCTCTAAAGCTCCAAACCAATTCCAGACTAGCTCCTCACTCCTTCTGGTCAGTTAGCATGACTTGAAAGTACTTGTAATTTGTGGATAGCATTTCTTTTAACATTCCTAAGCTATGTTAAAAGGAACAACAATAACAACACCCACCAGCAAACTTCAAAATGTTTTTAAAAGAAGGTAAAGTGTGTGTGTGTGTGTGTGTGTGTGTGTGTAGAGTAGGGGTGGGTATGGGTGGAGGTGGGGGTAATTCTGCTAAAAAGTTTTGAAAGCTTTCCTTGCTTGTTTTAATTAACTTGCAGGGAAGCCACTGAGTCTTTTATGAAGGTGGGCTTTAACCATGTAGTATGATGCCTGAAAAATTTACCTTAACAGCTAATGCAATTGCTTTAGAAACTTATATGGGGAAAACGAACAAACACACACACACGCTGGATAAAACTGGCCACAGGAAGACCAAATTGTAAGTGGTGGATAGAATCAAAATGTGACAGGGAGATAGGCCAGACCTTACAGCCATGCTTTGTTGTTACCAGAAGAGGCAGTTCTGGCATGTCTCTAGGATAGAATCAAGGTGAGTAAGAGACAGACAGATGGTTTCAAGGAGCTGTTTTACAGTAGCCTTGCAGTGTCATGAAACCAAGGCACAGTACTCAGAAATGTGAATGCTACCCATTAATACCTTATTAATTTGTTCTACTCCAACATATTCTCTCTCTGTGTCTCTTGTTCTGCATGGTTTGTAAACTTCCTGGGCTGGTGTAGTCAGGGGCGTATCTAGGGGTAGGGCAGGCAGGGCACATGCCCTGGGTGCCACTTGAAGGGGGGTGCTATTTTGTAAAATTAATTATTTTTTTAAAATGGCTGCCAAAAACAAAATGGCCACCGTGCATGCTCAAATGGCCTCTGTGAGGCCCTAGGTCATGCCAGGCCTTGCAGAGGCCATTTGAGCATGCGCGGTGGCCATTTTGTTTTCAGTGGCCATTTTAAAAAAAGATTTTTAAAAATGGCCACTGCACATGCTCAAATGGTCCCTGCGAGGCCCTAGAGGCCAGTGGGGGGAGGAGGAACCTTTGCAAACCCCCCAGCCTTTAGGAAGCCCCCTGAAGGGGCTACAGGTAAAAAAATAATAATATACAATATAAGTCACTGTACACATATTCAGATTGGCACTATGTACAGAGAATCAGGGCTTGTGAATACTGAGCTGATGCTTATGAGCTAGGATTGTATTCATTTGCTCTTACTTTGCTTCTTGTGATAAGTGAGTTAAATGTGATGTCTTGCTAAAATGGCTATTAATGGTGAATTTGTCTTTTGTAAATCCTTAATATTAAGGCCCACTGGGAGTTTCTTGCTCTCTTTCTCTCATTTTAACTGTCTTTCTGAAAGACTAGAATATATTCCAAGCAGTGACACAGTTTACTCTGCATATCCTTTAATTATTTACAGAGTATCTGGGAAAAGTCAAATTCTCCATTGATTTTTAAAACTTATGTAATGGTGATGCTACAATACATAGTAGAGAATTAGACAGGCACGTCTGTTTAGTTTTCCAAGTACACCTCCACATAGTATTTGGGTATTTCATGAGCCCCAGCATACTGAAATTTGCAGTTTTCCAGCATTTTTTGATCTGGCTAAGTCCACTGCTAAAATAGTTTTTGAAAGATTAAAAGATTAACGAGCCTGACTTGTATTTTTCAGCTGATATTATGGTAAAGTTATCTGAAAGATGGGTGTCAGATGCTTGGACAGGGGGAGCAATTTCAGTGTTTGCCCTAGGCGCTATTTTCCCTAGATACGCCTCTGGGTGTAGTTCCTTCCTACTGAACACAAAAGACAAGACTGAAGCCCAAGCTGCATGGAAGCTTGTTTGACAGCATTTGTCTCCATCTTATTTAACAAACACCTCCTGTTTAAGACAGATTGTAATTCTCTGTACCATGACATGCTGCCCATGCTGCATCTGTTCTATGGAAACACTATTTTCATTTTCAATCCAGCTAAAAAGTCACACATACAAATATTTATCTGAGAATCCAGTTTGTTTTCTTCAGGATTTCCTATAAATTACATTTCTTTTGGTTTGTTCCCTAGGCTTCTTAGCTTTGAAGAGCTGAAGTTGTGCAACACAAAATGAACAACATTTGTACATTCCAGAGGCAAAAGTCCTGGAGGCAAGTTACTTTTCCAAGATAGGCCAGTGGTTTGATCTAGTCTGGCATACACTATTCTGTAAGTCTGCTCATTGTAGTCATTTGGTAAGGCTGATGAGATGCCTAGTGACAAGTTTGCCAAAGTTTGTTGCCTGCCCGCCCTCCTTTTCCCTCCTTCTTTGTTAGTCTTTCCATGTACAGAAGATAAACCAAGATGCCAAAAGGCATCAAAACCTTGATGCTGCATTTTCAGCACGCAGAACAATATTGATTTATGAGTTTGTTTCAGTTTGCAATTCTATAAGCATTTCAGTTTGACCATTCGTCTAGGAATAAGAGGAATAACACTGAAACCCTATGCAATTTCCTTTGTCTTAAATTGCCATCAGTTATGTGGTTTAAACTAAACACCTAGGCAAAGATTAGTGCGACTAAGTCTAACTAAAAGCAAAGGGACTGAATTTATTTATTACTTACAACTCAAGTTGGATCAAGACCCTAATGGACCAGAAATCCTATTCTTATCCATATTGTTTGTGACAAATCCAATTCATGATCTGGGCCAGTATTTTAGAATGCCCTGGGTTAATCATAGGGTATTCCATCCTGGGACCTAGGTTGGACTGGAAGGGCAAGAGAAATTCTCGAAGGAAGAATAGCAGTCTGTTGCTGTATGCAGAGAGGGAATCTGAAATAAATCTGAAATGAAGTACTGCATGTGTTAAGAATATTCTCTCCCCAAGTCTCACTCCTAAGGATCCCTGGACCCACTAACTACTCCACGTACTGCACGGTTGATAGTGGTATAGTCTCTGAGATTATTTTGGGATGATGCATAAGCTCCTGAACAGGGGCTTTCCAAATTTGCCATTTGGAGTGTGAATACAGGGCTAACATGAGCATGCTGGCTAGATCCATCCCTCACCTCTACACACCCCACTCTCCCCAAGTATAGTGTTTGTCTGAGATCATTTCTCTCTGTGATTGGGAATGATGGGTATGTAGAATTCCTGATCACAAGGAAATTCTCCCTGGGTACATTTGCCACTGTGGACAAACACTGTACTTGCATATAATGGGGTTGGGTGGACATGGCACATGCTGGCATGGAGGACACGGCTAGCCAGTGAGCTCACATTAGTCCTCTACTTTTTGTGTGACTGGACTATAAGATGGCATATGATGCAAAGGCGTAGAATGCAAGAACTTGCCAAATTTTAGACTAGAATGCTCTATAGATGTGAATAGCACATACAACATAAGCACAAGAGTAAGGACAGGGGTGAGGGGGACAAATGTTCCTGGGCTGCCTGGGTTTGGCGTCCACCACACCCCCTTGCCCCCCGCCCCGCACCCAGTCAGCGAACAATGGGCTTGCCAGCTGGGAATGCAACATACGGCCCCTCGCCTACTCCCAGTGGTAGGCACTTTAGGAACAAGAGAGAGAGAGAAAACCCAGCTGGCAAACAAAGCTCCAGCTGGCTGGGAAGGACCAAAGGATCATATGCCCCCCCCCCCATTCAGTGCTGGACCATGCCTCCTGTGCTGGTGTGCATCTGACAATGGTGTGGCTGATGTGGGTGAGTGAAAGAAAGTGCAGTGGTGGGGGGTGGCAAGCTGTCCCTGGGCCACCAGCAAGCCCACAAAGCTATTGAATCAGAGGGAGATTCTGCTGCTCTGATGCCATCACCTGAACTTACATGCACGCATTGTATGCAAGATTCACATCTGAGAAAGGCTGAAGTTGATGTAAGATCCAGAAATGAGGAATTATTACCCCTGCTGACAGAGCAACGAGGCACCTTTTAGAATATACTACGACTTAGGTCAGTAGTTTAGGAGACATACCGCCTGTCAAAATCCATGTACTTTTGTGTACAAACAGAAGCACGTGGCTGAGGAATGATGTCATGGCAAGCACGTGGGTGCTCATGTAATGGGAACTGCCAAAACATCACTGGAAATGTTCAAAGGAGGTGCTTACATCATAGGAAATGGCCAGAGGAGGTCCCTACATGACTGTTAAAGGTCAGAACCAGGTGTAGGCCCTCACCCCGGAAGTTCAGCCCCCCAACCTTCCACCCCACTCTGGAATATGTCCAGGCATGACCTGAAGGTGGGCATGTGACCCCTCTATGAACACACCTCACCAACCTGGACCAATAGGAACAGGTTTCAGAGCCCATAAATGTCTGACTGTGCAGGCATGATAATGGGCTGGTGGCCATTTTGTGTAACATTATTGGACAAAACAGGGGTCAAGTGACCCCTCTACAAACAGCTCTGGTGGCTGTGTGTGTAGAGGTGTCCATTTTACTGTTGTACAGAGACCATGGCTGATGCTAGGACTCCACTGCGTCCTATGGACCTATCATTGTCACAGCCCCTGCCCCACTGGACATTAGGCCTATGACACCGAAGAGTCTGTCCTACCCTCCCACAGGCCTGGAAACCCACCAGATGGCTGACCTTATTGCTGGCGAGGTTCTGGTTCCAGAAACTAACTTCGCAGCAAACAAGGATGATGATGATAAACTAGAACGTGATTTTCGGCACTGTGACACCAAACTTGCATCTGTCATGGAAGCTGACTCCAGAAAGCCTCCATCTACTGGCTCCAAAAAGGGAAACGTGGGTTCATAAGATTCTGAAACAGAAGCTCCTATGAAATGAAAGTTGCATAGGAAGGAAAAATGGGTGCAGCAAAGGCCTCAGTTTTATTGGTGTGATTATGACTGTTGCCAAAATTCAGATGGGAACTATTCTGATGAGGAGTGTGGCTGCAAATCTTTTTTGCTGGCGCCTACAGTGTGAGAATAAGTGCTGCATGTCTAGTGAAGATTGGTCATCTTGTGATTGCCTGACATAAGATTGCTTGACAGGCAGCCCAAGATCCTCTTACTGCAGGGCTATATGCTTCATGTCATCATCTGAAAGTGGGGAGGAGACAGAAACCATGGATGGCAGCATTCCTACAAAACCTGAAGAGGAATCCCCCACTGAGGAGCCTGGCAGGCTGGTAGGTTGTATGTGTTTTAATTTATTTACTTTGTATGTTTTTTACCCTGTAGTATTAAAATAATGAAAATCCCCATTCAGCCATGAAACTCACTGGGTGACTCTGGGCCAATCGCTTATCTCTCAGCCTAACTTACCTCACAGGGTTGTTGTGAGGACAAACATAACCATGTACATTGCTCTGGGCTCCTTGGAGGAAAAGTGGGATATAAAGGTGGACCTGGCCCTCTGCTCCAATGTGCTGCAGCATCAGTGGACTGAGGAATGCATGTGGCCACAAGGGGTGCTGGTGAAGCACAGCAAAAATGTGTACAAAGCCATGGGCCACTACAACGTTGCTGTTCCTTTGGATGGCTCCCACTTCCACTTCTTTTTCAGCAAGTCCATGCGGATCTTGAACATCCTGATCCTCCTCGAAGGAGCCGTCATCTTCTATCAGCTCTACTCACTGGTTGTGTCGGAGAAGTGGCACTAGACCATCTCACTCTCCTTCATCCTCTTCAGCAACTCCTGCGCCTTCTTCAAGCTACTGTGAGACCAACTGGTGCTGGGAAAAGCTTACTTGTACTCTGCCAGCAGAGAGGCTGATCAGAAGCTCAATTGAAAGCAGTGCCCTTGCTGCAGCCACTGCTCATCCTGGGGCGCCGGGGCGGGGGGCGGGGTAGGGCGGTCCAGGTTGCTCTTCTCTCTCCCGCTCTGTGCTGCCTGCGGGCTGGTCGTTCATCAGGTATTGCTGTGTGGTTAACTGCATGGCTTTGACTGGTGGGTGGCCAGCCTTCAGGCAGCACAGCTCTCAGACAGAGCGGGAGTTGGGTGATCCAGGCTGCCTCCTTTGGTGCCTCCCTGGCTTGTTGGGATGAGCCACTACTGCCTTACTGCTTGGCACCCATCACAAGCATGGTGAGGAGGAGGAATGCAAGAACCTCCTCAAGGCTGTTTCAAGGCAATGGCCTCAGACTGCCCAAAGGACCCCTGCAAGCTGCACCCCAGGAGGTCTTGCCACGAAGAGTTTGGAGGGCAGTTCTCCAGTCAAGGGCAGACAGGCCAGCCCTGGGCTTGTATGGTTTTTTGTTTCTGGTTTCTCTCTCTCTGCCAATGCTTTTGTTGTATTTCTTTGATAACTGATATGATAAGGAAAATGAGGAAGATCTGGGGGAGGTTGTAGGAGCTGCTGGAGGGCTTTGAAGATCTGCCTCCCTCCTGCCTGCTGTGTGGCCTGAGAGACTTGGACTGAATAATCCTTCTGGGACTGCAGAAGCTGAGCCTCTTAGGCCTTGCTACCTCCTTCCTACCTGAAGCCTGCAGGTGGCTCTTTTCCCTGGCTGTGTGCCATTGTCGCCAGCTGGGCCCTACTGGTGAGAGGAGTGGGGGTGTGGCTGGCTCAGCTATAAAGCCAGGGATTTCAAGGTCGTTAAATATATTGCTTCATTTTTATTGTGACTTTATTGTGGGTTTGTTAAATTCACACTATAATGTGAATTTACCTAAAACTATAATGACTTTAAGAAAAAATGTTTCTAAGACACTCTTTCAACCCCTCCAGCTACAAGCTCTTGATTCTGTGGCCTATGGCTACCATTGTATGTTTTCACTACAGCAGAGGGGTAGGGGGTTAATATTTAAGCAGATTCAAGAATTGTATTCTGAGGATTTAGAAAGAAATGACCAAATGTTTGAGCAGTATGTTAAAAAAAAGAAAGAAATGTTGCCCAAACATGACCCAGATTGTTTTCAAAACACACAAGCATGTGGATATTGATGATTTTCATAGAGCAATAAAGTACCCCTAGAGGGCTTTAAAAGTGTGTGTGTGTGTGTGTGTGTGTGTGTGTGTGTGTGTGTGTGTGTTTCTTACCCACAAAGCAGCAACTATCAGCCTGTAAATTCATGCAATCAATTTTATTTTACATCTGAAAAACATAATGACTTTAATATTTTAGCCACATAGATTATTTCCTCTGGTTTTTTTAGAAATCCTGCGAGAGGCAGCAGGGGACACAGACACAGCACTTGGATTTTTTTAGATATTCTAAAGCAACCCTGGTGGTATGATTCCCTGCTACAGATGTTGGAACTTTTAGTTCAGCCAGGGCCCTCATAAACACATCCTAGCCTTTAGAGAAGTGGTTGGGTGGTAGACTGTGAATGTGGGTGATTGCTTTGATCAGATCCAACATGTTGGAACCAACAACAGTCTCACCCTTATATGCAAAGGTGCTCTTTGCATCCCACAATGAAACCACTGCATTCTGCTTCAACTTGTTTAACAAAATCTTTGCAGAGTTCTTAGATCGCACAGCCAGACTGTCCAAGACCTCTTGGAAGAGGGCCTCAGAATTTTGGGTAACTTCACCAGAGGTCTTCTCAGGCCATGGTAGAAACAGGTTTAGTTTTCCCTTTTCTCTCCGCTCATGCTCAAATATAGATTTTACTGCATAGCCTAGGTTGTTGTTTTTTGGTAGAACTGCTCCTTTTTTCTTGAGGGCATTGTGAAGAAATTCATTTGTTTTGTCCAATGTGGGATGGCATGTATGCCAAGAACACCACCTAGGACAACTGTACCAGAAACAGCCATTGAATTCAAAGGCTATTTTCCTTTTACCAATGACAGAATAGCTGTCCAGATAATATTCTTGGCCTTCCGATTCTACCCCATGTAAGTCTGTGGGAATCTCAAACTTAAATTCACCACCTTTCAGGGCATGCTGAATATGGATCTTTTCTTTGTGCTCTATGTATGCCAACCACTGAATAGCAGAAGTGGAGAACCTTTTACACTGTTTGTGATAATTATCAGGAGCAGGTATTGCAATCTGACATCACTTTAAAAACTGGTAATGAAACATCTTTAAGCATACACTGGCCAGTGTGAGGTATTGAAAAGGGTCAATGCCAACAGCCATTGTGACAAACCTGTCACCCTTGGGCACCGAAGCTATCTGCCAGGTTATTTCAAGAATCTCATGTCTATATCTTGTACAGGCTTGCTTCAAGATGTAAACATCTTGCATGCAATAATGTTCCAGTTCTTTCTGCATGTAAAAAGTGTTTTGCCTTGTTCTCTTTGTACCACTTTAGGAACTCTAATCTTTCAAAAGGCATCCAGCAAAACAGCACAACAGTATTTTCAGCACAACAGTATTTTACACCAGGCATCTCCTCCACATAATTCTCATTTTCTTTGGTATTAAAGAATGGGGAAAATACCCTTTGGAGCCTTGAAATCCCAAGGCTTTAGGTAGTTTCACTAGGGCTATAGGCAAATGAGAGAGGGAATCTATAAATTTTATATTTAAGTCTTTGACTGTGATACACAATAGTTTTCCACCCTGAGTGATCAATTCAACATCCAACCTCTGTTTTATAATTTCACAGAGGATCAGGATTCCGTCGTATCCTTTGCTATTCTGTGTCACCAGGGTACAATTCTTAAAATGTATGTTGCTAGTGATCAACTGGACAAAGTCTGCAGCTCATGACTCACCGTGAAATTCTCAGGATTGTCCAGCAAGCCTCCACGCTGACTTTTTCTTGCAACTTTATTAAAATTACCCTGTATGCAACCCTGCACAGAGGGGCTGGGGTGTGGGGTGGCCTTGACCTCTTGTTTTAATATTAGGTATGGGTCTTACCATCTTCAGGTCTCTGGTTAGATTAAAAGCCAAATTTGAAGATGGAAAAATCAATAGAGGGAGGATCTTAACAATATTTTTGTTTGGGGCTCTGATTACAAGACCGTTACAGACCCGTGTGACCAAAGGAAACAGGAGCAGAATAGCACATTTTATTACAGATAACAATGTGAGAACTACAGCTGATTGGATCCTTGAGCATGAGGGCTGGGTAAATCTATTTAATTTACAGAGACATAATTGTGACCTGTGCATACAGAAATCCTACATTGATTGATTGATTGATTGGAGGACTGCATTGCAGAGAGCTGGCTTCATCCCATGAAGGTTAGAATTCTGCAGATCTTCAAGCAACAATTGAAAATGTGTTACCTTCTATTTCCAGTGTAAATATGTATTTTAAGAATAAAAATGCTTGAGTATTTTTAAATGACTGACAAGTATGGTTTGAACACATGCCTGTATAGCACAAAGGAATAGCACTCCTTCACCTTATCCACCCAGCTCCCCTTGCCTGATTACCTAGCAAGAGCTGTGTAATGGAGAAACCCCTCAAGATGTCTTCCAACTAAAAAGAAAAGAAAGAAAGAAAGAAAGAAAGAAAGAAAGAAAGAAAGAAAGAAAGAAAAAGAAAAAGGCCCACAAAATGGCACTATTATACAACACTACCTCTCTACTTTACACACACACACACACACACACACACACAGACAGAGCATCTGGTCAGAATGCCTCTTTAAAGAATCCCTATTTTTAAAACCTCTTACAGCAAGTAAAACATGATTACTGTCTAAGCACATTCCCCAGGAAGCACCAAAAAAGAAAAAGAAAAAGAAAAGGCGGGGGGGGGGAGAGAAAGAAAAGAAAGGGGGAAAAACCCTCAATACTGGATTCATGTGAAAAATAGGGCCTTCCCTCCACTCCCTGCAAAATGGCTGCACACAAGCCCACAAGATGGTGGCAAAGTACAATTCTACATAGAAAGCGAGCATATGGCCCAATTTCCTTTTACAGCCACTGAAAGAATACCGCTTAAAAAACCCTCTTACAGCATGAAAACACAATTACTGTCTAAACAAACTAGTCCTCTCACCCTTATTCTACAATATTAAATATAAAAAATAAATTGATCAGGCCTCACACACATACATAGATAGAATCTAAAAAAGCATCAGGCCTTGAACACACACAATCTAAAAAAGCCCCCTACAGCAAGAAAAAACACATTACATCCAAACAACCACCAAAAAAATCTCAGTACAGGATTGATTCTCCCCATCCTCCAGACACTTGGCCAGATCTCTACAGCAAGAAAAAAAAGCAGAATTTTTTAAAAAAAAAACACCTTACAGCAAAACACACACACACCACATTACTGTCTTCAAAAGCCATCCCCAGTACCACCAGAAAATCTCAATACAGGATTCAACCTCCCCAACCCCTGCGGAGGGGGAGGGGGCTTAATTTTTAAACCCACACCCACCAGAAATCTCATTTAAACTACAAAAGGGGACAATTTTCAATTAATACTTTAGGGATTGTTACTAAGAATAGGAGGTTTGCTGATAGTTAGAGGCCCAGGTGGCGGCTGCTGAATGCTGACTTCTGGGGAACTCTCAAGAAGTAGAAAGAGGAAGACTTCCTGCCTTACACTGTTCTCATTTTGAGTTCATTCTCCACATGGCCATGCTTAAGTTTTCTGATCGGTTGTCATACTTGCTGGTAAGAACCGGCATGGTCACTTTTTATGCTAATGGAAGCCTCTTCTACACCTTGATGGAATTCAGTGGCGAACTCATCACCCTCTAGTCTGAGCTTCTAGGCGACCCCACTCTTCACTCTAAATAAGATAGAAATACACTTTCCCTCAAAAAATAAAATAGAGTCCTTTTATTTGGAGTGAAGGAATTTTTTTAAAAATGAAATGATAGACACACAATAAATTGGCATTTAATAGAAAAACCACATGAACAAACAGAAGCATTTTGAAGCTGTGTTTCTGGGGAAAAAATATCCCTTTGTATATTTAAAAACAGTTTGGTTCACTTTTATGCTGAAGAGAGTATTTTCCTTTGCAAGGATAGTTGAAATTATCTCATCAGTAAGCAACCTAGGAATCCTTCTGTAAAGAAAAGATGTATAGCATGTATTGATGGAAAGACACCACAAGATGGTAGGAATGTACAATACTACATTTATATTTTGCGAGGGAATTTATACTGTTGATGCCACTTTCAGAGATTTTTTGTACTCTCTTTTCATGGACACAGTTGACAACAATTACCTGCATTCCAGGAAGTTCTGCTGCTATAGCTTGTATGATTTCCTGCCAGATTTCATAAATTTCTTGATCTTCCTCTTCTGGGCATTTGGCTGGTGGAGACTTCTCATCGTCAGAACTTGTGCTAATATAACGCTTTCTTGGGCTAAGTTTTACAACTGACAGTGGTACAACTGACTCCAAAGATCTCTCAGGGGACCCCATGATCACACAAACAGTGAGTCTGCAAAAACAAGATGGCTCAGAGAGACAGGGCTTTTCCTGCTGACCCAGGGTGGTGGAACTTGTTCATAGAGGAGTCACTTGACCCAGCTTTGACCAATAATGTTATACAAAATGGCCACCAGCTTATTATCGCGCCTGCGCAGTCAGGCCTTTCTGGGCTCTTAAACCTGTTCCTTGTGGTCCAGGGTAGGTGTGGCGTGTTTGTAGAGGGTTCACATGCCCACCTTCAGGACATGCCTGGGCATATTTTAGGGTGGCGTAGTAGTTTGGCGGGGGGTGAGGGTGTACCCTTGGTTCTGACCATTTTCTATGATGTAAATATCTCCTTTGACCATTTCCTGTCAGCTCCCATGATGTCACCACTCATGTGATCACCTTGATGTCATTCTTCAGCCACGTGCTTCTGTTTGTACACAAAAGCACATGGATTTTGACAGGTGGTATGTCTCCTAAACTACTTAGGTCTACAATGATGACTTTTGGTGATTCTCTTGTATTTGTAGGGAGAAAGCAACTGTCCCTACCAACCCTAGCACCACATCTCTGCAGTGACTGTTGCTGGTGTCTACCTTATGTTTTGTTTTAGATTGTGAGCACTTTGCAGACAGGGAACCATCTTATTTATTATTATTATTTTAACTTTTTGAAAAGTGGTATATAAATATTTGTAGCATTAGTAATGGTGCTGAGTACCACACACACACACACACACACACACACACACAAGGCCAGCCAGAAAGTGCTTATAGTTGGAGCAAAATCCATTGGTAATTTAGCCTGTGCAGAATTCACTAAAATAAATGGAAGGAATAGAACTTCTGTTCCTTTCACTGGGAAATTGCACAGGAGATGGTTGTTACTTTTTTCTAAAGCCCCAGAAAGAATTTGAACTGGGTGGCAGCAAAACAGCGAACTGAAGCACTTGAGCAAGAAAGCAATGTATGTGCTGAGAGAGACATCCAGCTACAGCTCACTAGGCAGATGGAAAGTGAGATGGATAGATGTCAAAGGGAAAAAGCTAAGGAACAGTGAAGCCAGCCCAGTAATATGATAGATAGGAATGGACTGACAAGATGATGGATGCTGTTTAGAAGCACAAAGACAAACATATGGCCAGACATACAGTTACCATGGTCTGCAAGACAGATGGATAAATGCTGAGCTGAAGCAAATAATAAAGACCAACAAGTTAAATGATGGACAGACCGGCTAATGGTGGAAATAGATATACTGTAAAAAGCACATGCATTGCTTCTTTGCCGGAAACAGAAATCAAAGTAGTTTCAAAAGCAAGAAGCCTCAGGCACACAGCAGGAGGGTCATCTAACTGCTTTAGGAAATGATTTGGGGTGTGTGGGGGTAGTATGTCCCCCAACCACAGGAACTTTGTCTCCTCTCACTAGAGAAATACAAAGCTGAATAGTGCAGGAAGCTTACTTGTCAGTTGAGATTCCTGACAGGGAAGGCAGGTAGGGGCACACCTATGAGTTTGGCTTAAGGGAACTACAATGTTAGGCTTTAGGGTTCTGTAAAACATATGATGTAGTAGGAAGGATGCTGGGAAGGAGGGAGGCAGCATGAGACTAACAAAGGCCGAGCCAGGAATGACAGAGAAGTCAGGGCTGAGTGTGAGTCATAGCTCCAGCACATAGCACAAGGAGTAAAGTAAGGTGTACATGAAGAATGTAAACAATAAAACTTTAATGGGAGGGGCTGGAACAGGAATGTGGGAAATGAAAAGGCTCTGCTTGTGGAGTAACAGGCTGCAGAATAATCTTAGGTGCTCAGAATAAGGTTGGTGATCATGCAGGGCCATTTAAAGGAGACTGTACAAAATTGACAGTTGGGTTTTGGCACCGTCGGAAGCTTCGTTCAGACATGATGTTATATGTGTACAGATGTCTGTAAACACATACATGTTTTTATTTGAATGATTGTACCTGTGTTCATGTTAAAAGCAAACCTGAGTACAGGCCCCTCAAATGCATGGTGCAGATAAGAAATGAACTGCTACATAAGAACAGCCCTGCTGGATCAAGCCCATCTAGTCCAGCATTCTGTTTCACACAGTGGCCCACCAGGTGCTGCTGGAAGCCTACAGGCAGGAGTTGAGGGCATGCCCTCTCTCCTGATGTTACTCCCCTGTAACTGGTATTCAGAAGCATCCTGCCTCTGAGGCTGGAAGTGGCCTATAGCCCTCCAACTTGTAGCTGATGATAGACCTCTCCTCCATGAAGTTATCCAAACCCCTCTTAAAGCCATCCAGGTTGTTGGCTGTCACCACATCTTGTGGCAGAGAATTCCACAAATGGATTATGCACTGTGTGAAAAAGTACTTTCGTTTGTTGGTCCTAGATTTCCTGGCAATCAATTTCATGGGATGACCCCGGTTCTAGTGTTATGTGAGAGCGAGAATAATTTCTCTCTATCCACTTTCTCCGCACCATGCATGATTTTATAGACCTCTATCATGTCTCCCCACAGTTATCTTTTTTCTAAACTAAAAAGCCCCAGGTGTTGTAGCCTTGCCTCATAAGAAAGGTGCTCTAGGCCCCTGATCATCTTGGTTGCCCTCTTCTGCACCTTTTCCAGTTCTACAATGTCCTTTTTTAGATGTGGTGACCAAAATTGTATGTAGTACTCCAGGTGTGGCTGCATCATAGTTTGGTATAAGGGCATTATAATATTAGCCATCCCCCTCCCGCCAATTCCCTTCCTAATGATCCCTAGCATGGAATTTGCCTTTTTTACAGCTGCCGCACATTGAGTCGACACTTTCAACGAGCTGTCCACCACGACCCCAAGATCCCTCTCCTGGTCAGTCACTGACAGCTCAGAGCCCATCAGCGTATACGTCCCTGACTATAGCTCCCAAAATCCCCAGCTGCAATGTCCTCTGGCTGAGGATTCTGGGAATTGTAGTCAACACCATCTGGGAATCCCTGTTATAGGGAACACTGGTCCTGAGACCTATGTTGAAGGGAGTTTCTTCAATCTACCATTGACCAAAAGCTACCCCATTCTCTTAAAAAACAAAACAAAAAACTTATGGCAGGGTACACATGGAACCACATGCTCAAGGTTCACCATTCGCCCTGCCACATGAGTGCTGATACTTTCCAAGCTACAGACCACTTCTCATGGCCGAACAAGCAATCTGTGCAAATGTCTCTCGCGGGGAGCTATGAACAGCGATGCCACTTCCTGAGTTTGTGGGACTGATTGGGAGCTAACCTCTTAAGCCACTCATTCAGAAAAGATGTTGCTAGATTTGAACAGCATGATCTGTGTAGGTTTTATGTTCATTCCCAATAAATAATCTGTTCCTGCACCGGCACTGTTAGCAGAACAAACAACCCTGACCCAGGAATTTAGGTTCACTTCCCTGTTTTGCCACCCAGTTCCTAATTAAGGAAACGGAGACTCTGCTCCACAGGTTGCTATTTGCTTCAGCACACTTAACCCAACAGTATGAAAGCTCTCAGTGCTATCTAAATAATCATCCAGCCTGCAGCTGGGTCATACAGGCAGCTCAATTCCATTATCACTTCACCATGGGGCCAGACAGAGAGTGGCTTCGGATGTGTCTCCAGGTAACAGCTCAAAGCAAAAAGCATGAGCAGATAAGGTGGCAGAATGAAAGCAGCAGCAGGCTGGGCCACAGGGAGAACACAGCAATGTGTCTGCTGTTCTCTCAGGATCTCTTCATTTCCAGGGCACCAGGGGCACCCAGAGTCAATATCCAGAGTTGTAGAGCAATAGGCAGTTCTAGACTTCCTAGCTTGCTGGTGTACACTTCCTTTGTCTGGAGAAGAAGAATGAAGTTCACTTTGGATCATAATGCTCATGCTCTTTTATAGGGAACATTTCACGTCTTCTTCTTCCAGCCAATGAAAGGAGAATTGTTTGTGGCATTGCACAAGGCATTGTAGTCAGTCAGTTTTTATTACAGCTGCTGGCCAACCAAGAGATAAAAATCAGAATAACAACTATAACTAATATACACAAATAGTGACTAATAATTACACACAAGCACAAGGCATTTTAGGAAACTCCACTGTTATGTCTTGTGATGCAGACACCAAGCACCAGCCACTGGACTGCAGCTTCCCAGGTAGCTTCCTAATTTAAAAATCCAGGACAGGGATCTAAAAAAGGTGGCTACTTTGTGATATTTTAGTCAGAAGTACTTCTATTAGGAAATACCTTTACTAGGACAGACTAAAATATTACAAAGAAATCACCTTCTTTAGATCCGCACCCTGGGTCTTTAGTTATAATAAAAAAGGCATTATCCTACTTTGGATTTTGGACTTCCCCCATAATGGACCATGGCTACCTACAATTTTCGATTGTAGCTTGTGGGTGCTAAGCATTTGCATGCAGGAGAAAATGTGTGTACCATGACAGATTGAAGTAGGCTACTCAGGACCATCTGCTATCCTGGATAAAACATTCCCCTCCCTAACAAAAGATTGGACATGGAGAAATGAGTAAAGCAATGCAACAGAACAGTTAATTATGCCAATACACACATCTACAAGTAACTATATATACAGTTATTACTCAGGCAGATATTTATTGAGAGTAAATTTTATTTACCGAGAGTAAATATTTTACCAATTTATGCAAAAATGTTCTGGATAATCAATATAGTTGTATATGTTTGCTCTATGCTTGCACTTCTAACTCCACCACTATTTGTGGAAAATTGGTTGCTTTAGGTATACAGCGCTGTTGTTGAGTTACAGGCTTCTCCCTCTCCAGCCCCACAACTATAACTTTATGGTATGATGGTACAGGTATATTGTCCTGCAGACATACAAACCTTATTATCTGAGGCAAGATGACTAAGCATCATGTTTTCTTTTATAGATGTCCCTTTGGACGTCTAAGACAATGGATTGCAAACAAATGTGAAGAAACAAATGTGAAATATTTGGGGAGGGCCTGTAGCTCAGTCATCATAGAGCATGTTCTCTATGTCCGGAAGGTCCCTAGTTCAGTCCCTGGAATCTCCGGATAAGGTGGAGAAATACCCCTGTTTGAAACACTGAAGAACTATTGATAGTTAATATGGATAATATTATCTGGATGGACCAATGGTCTGAATCAGAAGAAGGTATATTGATATGCAGTGGCATAGGTGTAGAATCCAGCAGAAAGAGTTGTGGTAGGCAAGGACAAGACAATGGAGCTGAACCAGAAAGATTAATGGTTTAATGATACAGATATTATTTACAGAGAGGCAAGTGCAGTCTGCCTTCAGTGCTCTTGCTGTTGGCTGTTTGTTAGCCCCGTCTCTATTCCAGGACTTGAATAAAAGTAACTAAAGCACAGCTGGCCTGGATCAAGTAATGGATTAACTAAAAACACGACAGTAGAGATCATGGAACAAGGGGGGACAATTGTCCCCTGGCCGCCACGGTCCGGAGGAGCCACCAAGGCTCCCCTTCACCCTTAGCAAGGGTGCCCCCTCGCTCCCTCCCACACCCAACTGGTGAATTAAGCAATTGCCGACTGGGAGCACGAGGCACACCCCTCTCCTCTCCAGCCACTGTTTCACTGAAATGCTGGCTATGCTGGGGTGGCCGGGGGGTGGGGAAGCACAGCCAGCCAGCATTTCAGTGTAACACTGACTTGGGAGGGATGGGAGAGGGTTCAAATGGTATTGGCCCCACCCCTGTGTCTGATGTCAGATGCAAGGGGGCAGGGCCAATGATGAGGACAGGGCCCACCAGCCCTAGCAGAGCTTCCCTTCCCCAGTCAGTGGTTCATGGCATCGCTGAAAGGGAGCTCCTTTCCTTGATGTTCTTCTTGAGAAGACAGGGAAAGGAGCCCCAGTCCACAAACTGCTGACTGGGGAAGGGATGTTCTGCTGTGGTTGATGGGTCCTGTTCTCAGCACTGGCCCCACCCCCTTACATATGATGCCAGATGTGGGTTTGTGGCTTGGGGCACCCATGGTGTGAAGTGCGCATGATGGTAATGTCTAGGCGGTGGAGGAGCCACCTGAGGACTTTGTCAAGCTCTCTACGCCCCTGTTGATATGCATATGTTTAAGCAAGTTCTCTTATCTTAAATATGCTTGCAAACACTTGAATGCATATATTACCTTGAGCTGCATACTTTCCAACATTTACAGTAATAGACACTTCATATTATTATTCATTAATGATTAGCTGAAACTTTTTCCTTTTCAACAAAAAAGTTCTCAAAGCAGTTTACATAGCAACAAGTATGAGAAAGTGGTTCCCTGCCCTAAAGAGCCTACCAATCTAAAGAGAAATACCAGCAACAATCACTGGAAAGATACTTTGCTGGCCTGAATAAGGACAATTGTCACCACCCCAGCACTAAATATAAGAGAACCACCACTTTAGGAGGTATCATTTTACTTGTCCAGATAGCAGCAGATATAGGGGTTTTATCCAAAACAAATTGTGAGAGTAGTAAATTTTACAAACTGATACTTTAAAAATTCCTCAAAGGGACTCAATATGTTTTTTTAAAAAGTGTCCCTCAGAGTAAAATTGCATAAGTTAAATTTGGAACGTTTTAAAATGCAAAATTTGAACTCATATTCTAAAATTTTGCCAAGTTTCAAACATGTGCAAAATATTATTTCAGCACCAGAATACACTTGGAAACATATCAGAATTAAATTTCAGAAATATGGTATCTTTCCTGAATTATCCACAGAGGTCTTCAGTTCTGACCCCTCCCCCACCCCAACACATCTGTTCCTCCGAAAGAAATCAGAGAAGACAACTCTTTGGGGAATCACTGGAAGGAAACATTATTCTAGCATCAGTCTCTGTACTGTCTGAAGGGCATAACAGAGTCCAGGGTTCCACCCTGTGACCTGGCTGGGTTCTGTGCCAAGGATCCACCCTGGAAGATGTGAAGTAATCCGGATTAGCATAACCTTCTGACATCAGCAACATAAAGGGCAGAGCTGGGAAGAACTTTACAAATAACAATGCACATAATATCCACCCTTCTGCTGAGTAGAAGAACTATCTGGCAGAAATAAAAGAGTTGGTGTAGCATAATTTGTGCACTCCTGGTTTGCCCTGCCTTTCAGTCTGCATCAAACCAATGGTTTATAGGGTGAATTGAACTTCTGATGCTGCCTAGTAAGACATTATGTTTGACACAGAGCTAATCTGTGTATAGTATATGCGTATACACAGGGATGAAGAAATGTTGGCTCAGTTTATCAGCCAGACAAAATATTTTGCTCGTCAAACTATGTTGGAACATTACTCATCAGGACTTTTATCACTCATCAGGCATCATTTTTCATTCACCACAGACTAATAGACTAGTGGATTTCTACAGCCTTGCATATGCAGACATGTACACACAGTGGCTTGCTTCATTTGTAATGATGGCAAGTAATTATGGAAGAGCCACTGGTATGTTCTCATTGAGCACATGCTCCTGTTACTGCCACTGCTTCCATGAAGTCTGAATCTGCTGGGAGTATGCATATCTTGATGTCTTTCCTAACATCTTGACATCTTTCTGATGTGCTCCTTTATGGTATGGAAGGGATGGCTCATCTGAAAACAGGCATTTGGAGTGCATGTACACCAGTAGTTCAGACAATAACAAACATCTGGGAAAGATGTGTTATTTGTTATCTCTTGGCATGTACTTCTTTTTAATTGTGTGGACCAGTTCAGGAGGAAAATATCATTTGAATCAGTCCTATGTTCAATGTACATACATTCCCCCCCTGCATTTGAGGGGAACTGTACCTAGGTTTGGTTTTAAAATGAAAGTGTGTATAGTCATTCAGACAAAAACATGAATTTGTATTGATTGATTGATTAAGTGCCATCAAGTCGGTGTCGACTCTTAGCGACCACATAGATGGAGTCTCTCCAGGATGATCCATCTTCAACTTGGCCTTTAAGGTCTCTCAGTGGTGCATTCATTGTTGTCATAATTGAGTCCATCCACCTTGCTGCTGGTCGTCTTCTTCTCTTTCCTTCAACTTTCCCCAGCATTATGGACTTCTCAAGAGAGCTGGATTTTTGCATAATGTGTCTGAAGTATGATAGTTTGAGCCTGGTCATTTGTGCCTTGAGTGAAAATTCTGGATTGATTTGTTCTATTATCCATTTGTTTGTTTTCCTGGCTGGCCATGGTATCCTCAGAAGTCTTCTCCAGCACCAAAGTACAAAAGCATCAATACTTTTTCTATTTTCTTCTTCAAAGTCCAGCTTTCACATCCATAGAGTGTCACAGGGAAAACCATTGTCTGAATGATTCTAATCTTTGTAGGTATAGACATGTCACGGCATCTAAATAGCCAAGGCTTTCATTGCAACCCTACCAAGTGCTAGTCTGCAGCATATTTCTTGACTGCTGTATCCTTTACTGTTGACGGTCGATCCTAAAAGGCAGAAGCTATCCACCACTTTAGTGTCTTCATCAGTTCTGAGGCTGGTTGCTGTGCCTGTTGTTATTAGTTGAGTCTTCTTTACATTTAGTCATAGTCCAATTTTTTCACTGTGCTCCTTGACTTTCATTACTAGAGCTTGCAGATCATCCACATTCTCAGCTATCAGAGTGGTGTCATCAGCGTAGCGCAGGTTATTGATGTTTCCTCCTCCAACTTTAAAGCCATGCTCATCTTCTTCCAATCCAGCTTCTCTCAGTATACAGTATGTTCAGCATTTAAGTTGAATAAATAAGGAGAAAGTATACAGCCTTGTCTTACTCCTTTGCCAATCTGGAACCAGTCTGTTTCACCATGTTCTATCTGGACTGTAGCTTCCTGTCCTGTGTATATGTTTCTCATGAGAACAATTAGATGTTCTGGGATATTCCACAACTTGACATGGTCGACACAATTGAAGGGTTGTCTGTAGTCAATAAAGCACATATTGACTTCTTTTTGGTATTCTTTGGCTTTCTCAATTACCCAGTGTGCATCAGCAATGATGTCTCTTGTTCCTCGGCCTTTTCTGAAACCAGCTAGAACATCTGGCATTTTCCTTTCCATGTAGGGCTCTAATCTGCATTGGATGATCCTGAGCATTGTTTTGCTAGTATGTGAAATTAAGGATATCGTGCAATGGTTGTGCAATCCATTAAGTCTCCTTTTTTTGGTATGGGTATGTAGACTGACCCTTTCCAATCTGTTGGCTACTGTGTCATTCTCCAGATTTGCTGGCATAGTTTGGTTAGAGCCTTGACTGATTCTTCTTCTGTTGCTTGTCATATTTCTGTAGCCTTCCGACTTGGTAATGACCGGAGTGCTGATCTATCTTCATTGTCCCATACTAGAGGTTCTTGTAAGTAGGGAATATCTTCTAGAGTATTTTGGATGTTGATGTCCCTGCTGTACAGATTTTCAGTATACTCCTTCCATTTCTGTTTGATTTTCTCTGAATCAGTTACTCTCTGACCTTTGGCATCCCATAACATACCAATTTGAGGCTGGAACCTCCTTCTGAGTTCAGAGATCTTTTGGAAAACTTTCCTTGGTTTTCCATTTCTATTTCCACCCTCAAGGTCTTTACAGATGTCGTTGTAGTACTGCTCCTTGTCTCTTCTAACAGCTTTCTGAAATTCCCTTTTAAGTTCCTTCCTGAGGTCTTTATCTTTCTTGACTTTGGCTTCTCTCCTCTTCTTGGCAATTTCCACCATCTGTTCTGATATCCATTTTGCTTTCTTCTGTTTCTTGGTGTTTGACAGTCTCTTTTCGCATTCATCCTTAACAACTTTGATTTCATTCCACAGTTCCTCTGGTTCAGAATGTCAAAGTAGTTCCTGATGTTTTCCTTGAAAATGGTGGGTACATTCTCAAGATCATATTGTGAAAGCTGGATAGGGGTTTTTTTTAAATGCTTTAGCTTGATTTGGAACTTGCACATGAGCATTTTGTGATCTGTTCCACAATCGGACCTTGGCCACATCTTTGCTGTTATAACTGAATTCTTCTACCCCCTTGCACCAATAATGTAATCAATTTGATTTCTGTGTACTCCTTATGGTGATGTCCATGATATAGGTGGTGCTTTGATTGTTTGAAGAATTATTATTTATTCAGTTTCTATACCACCCTTCCAAAAATGGCTTAGGGCAGTTTACACAGAGAAATAATAAATAAATAAGATGGAACTCTGTCCCCAAAGGGTTCACAATCTAAAATCTAAAAAGGCACTGGAGGTACTGTGCTGGGGGTGGATAGGGCCAGTTACTCTCCCCCTGCTGAATAAAGAGAATCACCATGTTAAAAGGTGCCTCTCTGCCAAGTTAGCAGGGGAGAAACAAGAATGAACAAGAATGTGTTAGCAATGAAGAGATCATTGGCTTAGCAGAAACTAATAAGTCATTCTCCTGCTTCATTCTGTTTCCTAGGCCATACAGTCTGACTGTGTTTTCCTTGTTGCCATTTCCAACATTGGCATTCCAGTCTCCAAACACTAGCATCACATCTTGCTTGCATGTTCTGTCAATTTCAGACTGAACTTGAGCATAAGACTCATCAACTTCCTCTTCTTCTGCATCAGTCATTGGGGCATAGACTTGAAAAACTGTCATGTTAAAGGGTTGTCCACGAAATCTAATTGATATTATTCGGTCACTGATCACATTGTACCCAAGTACTGTCATTGCTATATCATTCTTAACTATGAAAGCAACACTGTTCCTTCTTTGTTTCTTGTGTCCTGAGTAGTAAACGGTATGATTTTCTGACTAGAAGTGTCCAACTCCAGTCCATTTTAATTCACTGATGCCCAAGATGTCAATCTGTAATTGATCCATTTCATCTTTCACTGTGTCGAGCTTTCCCATATTCATGCTTCTTACGTTCCACATTCCCATTGTAATTCTGCCTTTGCAGCTTCAGATTTTCTTTTCCCGCATGGCAACATCAGCTGCTAGACGTCCAAAAGGCTTTAGTCTAACTGCATCATAAACACCATCGGTACTCTGAGAGATCCTCAGCTCTTCCTCAGAAGTATGTTGAGTACCATCCAACCTGAGGGGCCCATCATCAGGCCCTACATCAACAATCATTCTGTCTATCCATGTAGTTTTCTTGGTAGAATACAGGAGTTGTTTACCATTGCCTTCTCCTGCGCAGTATGAAATGATGCCTTTGTCATTGTCACTGAAGTGATCATCTGCCTCCAGCACCTTTCTATATCACTGCTGCCCAATATAGGTGCCTACTTGCTTTAGCTGGGCAGTTGCCTGAGATTACCTTCGCACTTTGGGTGACCCTACTGGGAGTATACTAGGGATGTGCACGAAACTGTGGAGTTGAAGTCCGGCGCCGGGGTGTGTGTCTCCCTTTCAGGGCAGGGGGTTGTACTTACCATTCCCACCACTTTCCCCCTTCCGGCGCCCCTTTTTTTGGCAAAGTTTATGGGACAGCAATGTTCCTTCCTGCTGCCCCCGCTCCCGTTGTTTTCTGGAAATACTGGAAGTAGCCATCGCGTGTGCGCCCGCTGCCATGCATGTCTGCCGCTGCGGCGTGTGTGCCCACCGTGCCCGTCACACGTTGCGTGTGCACATCACTGCGCACGCAACATGTGATGTGCGCAGTGCACGCGGTGGCATGTGCATGGCGGCGGGTGCATGCGTGATAGCTACTTCTGGTATTTCCAGAAAACAACAGGGGCAGGGGCAGCAGGGAGGAACACTACTGCCCCAAAAACTTTGCCAAAAAGCGGAGCGCTGGAAGGGGAAAAGCGGTGGGAGGGGTAGGTACACCCCCCCGCCCTTAAAGGGAGACCCGCCCTGGCACCAAACCAATGGACTGGGCCACATTTGAAACGGTTTGGAGGCCTCTATAATGACCTCCAGATCTGTTCATGCACATCACTAGAGTATACCTCCTGGTGTACTTCGCTCATCCCTCCCAGAAACACCCCCACCCTGCCACGATGAGGCACTTGGGGGGGGACTTGGGGGGTGTATTTGTATACAGACATCTTTATGCATGCATGACAATGTCTGAACAGGAGTACTGAATCAGGAGAACTGAATGTCTGAACAGGAGTACTGAACCATTGGCCCGTCTAGAGCTGCATGGTCCATTGCATTGGCTTTCCATGCCAATCTGAGAGCTCAGTTAGCTCTCTCAAGGAAAAGTCTTCTGTACGCCTGCTCTCTGAGACACTATTTTGAAAATTGGAGATGTCAAGGATTAAATGAGGGATTGAAAAGAGAGATGTCAGAGATTAGAGGGCTGGGGCCAATATTTTTGGATCATTGGAAAGAAGAGCCCTGCTCACCTCATTGCTGTTTAGTTTTTAGTTAGGCTTGATACAGGTATGTGTCTTGTGTTGAACAGAGATGGGGAGGTGGGGAATGACCATGGGGCAGCTATACCAGTGGTGGTGGGTAATCAACAAAGATATGGTCTTGGTAGGCCCGTGGGTCATTATAGCGGAAGGGAATTTAGAAATTTAATTGCTATTGCCCCTTCCAACAGGTCTACTACCCCTTTGACCTTGGAGAGCAATGCCAACCACTCACAGAACCTCACCTTATTACTCTGTAATACCAGGTTTCACAATAAATCTGAAGTAATGCATGACTTGATCCTGGATGAAGGAGCTGACTTGGTATGTATTACTGAGACCTGGTCAGGAGAGGCTAGTGGTCCCAGCTTCTCCCAGAGGGTTACTCTATGGTGGAGCATGTGAGAGGATGTGGATGGGGAGGTGGGGTAGTTGTGGTCTATAAGAATACCCTCTCCTTTATCTGGATCCCTGTCAAGAATTTGGCCTTTATTGTATGTGTGTACCTAAATCTAGGGACCAGGGATAAATTGGGAGTTCTGCTGGTGTACCGATCACCCCGCTGCCCAGTGGAGTCCCTAACTGAGCTGATGGACTTGGTTGCTGAGTTGGCATTGGAGCGGCCCAGGTTGTTGTTGGTGGGGGACTTCAATGTTCATTTTGGGACTGAGTTGTCGGGACCAGCCCAATGGTTCATAGTGACCATGATGACTGTGGGCCTATCCCAATTGGTCTCTGGACCAATACATGATGCTGGTCACATGCTTGATTTAGTCTTTTGCTCTGATCAGGGTGGTGTTCTATGGGTGGTGACTCCTGTCATCTCCCCACTGTCATGGACGGATCACCATCTGGTTAAGGTAGAATTTACAGCCTCAGCCCACCTCTGCAGGGGTGAAGGACCTATTAGGTTGGTCCGCCCGAGGAGATTATTGGATCCAATAGGATTCCAAGAAGCCTTTGAAGGGTTTAGGGTTGGCTCTGCTAGTGATTCTGTTGACGCTCTGGTGCAAACATGGAATAATGAATTCACTAGAGCAGTAGACACAATCGCTCCTAAGCGTCCTCTCTGACCTGCTTTAAAGTCAGCCCCATAGTATTCAGATGAGTTACGGGAGCTGAAGCGGTGAGGTAGTCGACTAGAGCGCAAGTGGAGGAAGACTCAGCACGAGTCTGATCAGGTACAACACAGAGCACATTTAAAGATCTATGCTTTGGCAGTATGGGTGGCAAAGAAGCAGTTCTTCTATGTCCACATTGCTTCCTCAAACTCACATCCAGCTGAGTTTTCTAGGGTTGTGAGGGGGCTAGTATGTACCCCTCCCCCTTGAATTTAAACTTGGAACCATCAGTTAATCGCTGTGACATTTTTAATGACTTTTTTGCGGATAAAATTTCTCGTATTCGGGCTGAGCTGGATTCCACGATTATGGCAGAGTTTACTGTGGAGGTGCCCAGCAACTCCCCTTATGGGATTATATTGGATCATTTTCAGTTTGTGACTCCTGAAGAAGTGGAGAGAAACCGCTTCGTACTGTGCGCCCTACAACCTGTTCCCTTGACCCTTGCCCAACTTGGCTTATCTCATCTGATAATTATATTATTAGAGCGGGTCTGGTAAATATTATAAATGCTTCTCTGAGGGAGGGCAGGATGCCTCCTTGTGTTAAGGAGGCTATTATCTGACCACTTTTGAAGAAATCTGCACTGGATCCCTCGAAGTTGGCTAATTACAGACCTGTTTCTAACCTTCCATGGTTGGGCAAGGTGACTGAGCAGGTGGTGGCCTCTCAGCTCCAGGAAGTTTTGGATGATGCAGATGATCTAGACCCATTTCAAACTGGCTTTCATGTGGGCTATGAGGTTGAGACTGCCTTGGTCGGCCTGATGGATGATCTCTAATTGGCTATCGACAGAGGGAGTGTGACTCTGCTGATCTTCTTGGATCTCTCCACGTCTTTCGATACCATCAACCATGGTATCCTTCTGGATCGCCTGAGGAGGTTGGGATTGGGTGGCACTGTTTTACAGTGGTTCCGCTCCTATCTCTCTGGTAGATTCCAGATGGTGTCACTTGGAGACTGTTGCTCTGCAAAGCAAGAACTGAAGTGTGGAGTTCCACAAGACTCCATACTGTCTCCAATGCTCTTTAACATCTACATGAAACTGCTGGGAGAGATCATCAGGAGGTTTAGTGCTGGGTGTTAACAATATGCTGATGACACCCAGATCTAGTTCTCTATGCCGACCTCATCAGGAAAGCGTATATCTTCCCTAAATGCCTATTTGGAGGCTATTTAAGAGAACGCCTCCTCTGTCATGCACCCACCCGCCTTTTACGATCTTCTGGAGAAGTCCAGTTGAGGTTGCCACCGGCTTCAGACTGGGCTTTCTCTGTGGCTGCCCCAAGGCTTTGGAATATGCTCCCTGCTGAACTGAGAGCATCTCCTTCTCTGTTTGTTTTCAGGAAGACCCACAAGACTTTCCTGTTCTCGCAAGCTTTTAATTAGAATTTTAATAATTTTAATCATTTGTTTTATATTGTTTTTATCATGTTTTATGTATTTTAACCTGTGATTTTAATGTTGGGATTTTTACACCGCCTAGAGATTTACATATCAGGCGGTATAAAAATATGATAAACAATCAAACCAACCAACCAACCAACCAGCAATCTTCTGCATGCAAGGCATTGGGCTCTATCTGCCACTGAGCTATGGCCCTTTTCTGCAGGCATGGACATCACGGCCTCAACTACCCTGCCCTATCTGTGGCATCAGGGTAATAATACCAGTCAATGGTACAGGTTGATTATAAAAATGTGTATCTCATTTGGTAAATGGTTGTTAAACCATTGATTAACTTCTGCTAACTCGACAAAGAGGCACCTTTTGAAGTGATGGCTCTCATACATTTAGCAGGGGGAGAGCATTTGTTCCTATTCATCTTAGCACAACGTCCCTCCCAGTGACTGTTGCTGGTGTATCCCGTGTGTATGTGTGTAACACACACACACACACACACACACACACACACACACACACACACTGTGAGTCCCTTTGGAAGAGGGAACCATTTTGTTATTCCTTTTGCTACACAAACCTCTTTGAGAACTGTTTTTTGTTGAAAAGCATTGTGTACATTTTTATTATTAATAAAAATGCATGTAAAGTATTATTTACATCTGAACTGTATTAGGTAGTTTGCATGAGTCTGATCAATATAGGCTTATTACAATTATGTGGGCATAATTCTGTCTGTAATGTCATCATCTCCAAAGTGCAATAAGGTTTATTCTTGCAAGTTTTAGAGAGGCAAAACTGATGCACAGGGAGGGTAAATGACTTGCATGAGGGAGGTTACGCATGACATCTACGACAGAGCAGCGAATTAAGTGCAAGTCACCTCAGCTTCAGGCTAGTGAGCTAATCAGCAGCCAGTCTGACCCTTTCTGAGTTTAGATCCTTCCCAGAGCTGACTCCCTGCCCCCACCCCTATGGCATTTCTGCATTTGCTATTATTTATTCATGCTCGGCAGTTTGTTTTCATGACAGGTGTCCCTAGTATTTAGCTGCTTTCTCCATGGTTAGCTGAAACAGATATGATTAATAGCATGGAAGAGATGAAGAGAGAAGCCAGCCTGCCAGCTTGGCTGTGACCTAGGAAGGTAATCAAAATGGCGGGAATAGTTACGTGACCATGAAGCTGTATTCTGACAGGCCAAACCCAGGTAACAGCCCCCAGCCGGTTGTATTAACTGAGTGGGCAAGGCAGGTAATTTTGTGCATAAAGGGATTTCCTTCTTTTTTGTGGTCTCCTGGACTAGAGCTTAAATGCCTCTCCTTTGGGGAGAACATTATCAAGCCTGAGCAGCTTCTCCAGTTGGATGGAAATGGTTACTGGCACCATCCCCAGAGCAGGTCTGATTTTCTGTCTGAATTGCTAGGCTGTTTAGTCTCTGGCAGGAACACCTTAGTGTAGCTCTGAGGATTCTCTTTAGGCTCTCTTATCTTTTGCAAAACTCAGTACCTCACCACAGGAGTGTGCCGTATACAGGATGGTTCAGGGAGAGGAAAATCCTTGAATAATTAATCTGGAGCAGAGAGGAGGTGGTGAGGACCAGTTTGGAAGAAGTTGGGATATTGCAATACATCCTTCATACAATGAGTTTATTATTTGTCTGGAGCTGGCAATAAGCACTATGATGAAAAAGGAATAGGAGATATTATTAGAAAGTTGACACTACCCCTGGCTGGCCCTTGGCATGACAGCTGGCAGAATTTTATGCTGATCATAAAAAAGAAGGTCTGAGAAATAAATTATTCAAAAACAAAGATTAGAGTTTTTTGAGTGCAAGTAATATTGAATGCAGTTAGAAGACTGCAGGAAATACAAATATTATTATTTATACGTTCTGTGACACTTTATACTATACCAAGTAGTTATTCAGTCATAAGCCTATGAAGAAAGGTCATCGGTATTCCTTTTATTATGGATGGAGTCCAGGGATGAAGAGAAAGTAACCTGTCCAAGGCACACAATGAGTCTATGGCTGAGGAGAGATTCAATGCCACATCTCCATGGTGGGTGAGTGGATGCGTGCATTCATTTCAGAGCAAATGAAGAGGTCAAATCAGGCCCATTTAGGTCATTTTAAAAAAATTGTTACATAACGAATGCTACAGAGTCTCAAATGGAGGTCCAAGGGAAAACAAATGATACATGCTATTCATATTGTTCTTTTCTGAAAAGAAATATATTATCCTATAGGCAGGTGGTAGCAGTAGCTTTTCTAGTGGATGCCATTATTTCTTTCAGTGCCCCAGATGCAACATCATTCTGGGGTATTGTGGCCAAAAAAAAAAAAAAAAATCAGCTACCACAAAAAACATGGTAGTCTACAGTAGTGGCCACCATTTTCACCCACAATGATGCTACATACATGGCAGTATGGAGGGGAAATGGTGGCCACTGGGGAAAGAGCTCTGCTGCCACCTGCTGCAAGTGTAAACTATGGGTTTTAAAAGCCCGCTGCTGTGCTATAGGTAGCCCTCCTTTCATATGAATAATGTGAATAATGAAAGAAATGCAATTTGTAGTGTAAGTACAGATGTACAACTAAACAAATGTGATTTTAACTAAAGTATTGGATAACTAAACACATGAACTGTGAAACAAATGAAAACAAATGGAGTAATTAAATGGGGCGGGGGGGAGTCTTGCACACCATCGTCCATAGGATGAAATGGGACCAATTTATATAAGCAGTAAAATCGAGCGATAAAAACATTCCTATACACTTTTCTGTTGTTGAATCTATGAAGAATGAAGGTGCCTGGTGGGTGAGAGGCCCAGGTTGCAACCTTCTTGTATGTGTTTGTTAAAATGTATAAAGAAAGCCCCTAACAGTATGTGCAGAGGCCTCTCATCTTAGAGAACCATCCATAGTTGGATGCTTGAAGAAGTTTTTCAGATGTTCTGATGAATAGGTGCAGGGTAAGGGTGGGCTTGCTGCCCAGATATGCTCCTCTCACACATTCATTGCCCACAGAATAAATATCTCTTGGACTGTATTGCTCCAGGCTGAAGGTGTGCACGTATGCACATTTATTTATTTATTTATTTATTTATTTATTTATCTGTGTAAACTGCCCTGAGCCATTTTTGGAAGGGCGGTATAGAAATCGAATGAATGAATGAATGAATGAATGAATACAATTTTCTGAAATGCAAAATATCTCTTTGTATACAGTATAGAAGGCATCACATGTTTGAGCTTAGTTTTTTTTTATTTTTAATCCTAACCTACTTCAAATAGTCCTCATATATGGCATAACCATTGTCTAAGGACTGTGAAAGATGGAAAGTAGTATTGAATTGGGTTATGTTGGTTGGAGAATCAAGTATTTTTACTCTTTAGTTTCAAGTGTCTTATACAATGTACCGTCAAATGACAAAATTATTTACAATAAAGCCCAGGTGTCAAGAGTAGGCAAGCAAGTTTCACACTTAATGTATTTCCATTCTGGCAAATAGCTGGTCTGTGATTCTGCTCTCGCTGTTTCAGATTTGGGACTTCCTTTGAGAAAAGATATTATACTCTGGCTGAAATCAAGTCTTAAGGCTAGTGTGTTATTAACCTGCTGTTTCATCTGTGGGAGGGTAGCAAGCTGGCCAACTTTTAATTAATTGGAATGATACTTTCGAACATGATGATGAGCCTCTATTGGCACATTTGTGAAGTGTGGTTGCTGGCCTGCATGCCTATTTAATTCTACAGACTTCACAGCTTCTCTCTGTAGTTATGTGCCTCAAAAAGTGATTATTCATTGTTCATTGGCAAGAAGCTGTACAAAGAGTTGAACATGTTGGCTTTGTGTCTACTTTGAAATTCCTCCTGGCCAACAGGGTGAACTGAGTTTTTATGGATGAGGCAGTGGCACACCTAAGTAATTTTGGTGCCTGGACCGCCCCCGATATGAAGCCCCCTGCTGCAAGTTCCCCCCGCCATGAGGCCAGCCTGTATTTGGGGGGCTTCCTGCCACCTCCCCCGTGCCCACCCCACTATGATCAACTGCCAAAATTTACCTTAATTTTAGCTGCCAATGTGTGTGGCCGGGGGGGTGAGTGTGAGTGGGGGATGAGCCAAGCAGGCCTCCCCTGCCCTGTGGCAGCAGTGGTGGGTGGAGCAGCCTCTGGGCCTGCCTGTCTGGCCCAGTGGCCCTTGAAATCTGTGAGGCGCTCCAGCACACCTGCACAGAGAAGCACCTCACAATTTTCAAGGGCCGCTGGGCCAAATGGGCAGGCCCAGAAGCTACACCACCCACCGCCACTGCCACGGGGCAGGGGAGGCCTGCTCAGCTCACCTCCCACTCCCTTGCCCCCCAGCCGTGCAAATTAGTGGTTAAAATTAAAGTAAATTTTGGCGGTTCAGCACAGCTGGGCAGTGGCAGGGCGGGTTAAGGGTGGTGGCCGGAGGCCCCCCTGGACTCTTAGAAGCAGTGTTCTCTCTATTTTTTTCATTTGTGTGCAGAATGAATTGTTTTTTTCTGGGCAGCAGTATCAAGGCAGTGTGTGCGCATGTATATTCAGAGTGGGACCATCCTGATCCAATCTGAGCGGGATCTAAAATTATCTGAGTGGACATCAAAAAACTTCTGTATGCATGCATGTGCAGTTTCCTTAGAGGGAACACAGCTTGGAGACCTCCCCCCCCCAGACCTTGGAGGCCACTGATCAGGGCCCCAAGGTCCGCGGGTAAGAATTCCTCTGGAGCGAGGCATTCTTCTTTGGGGCAGAAGATATGAATAATGTTCAAGACTTTGGGGCCATTCACATGACTGGATGGGCTGCTCAAACACATCTTCCCCCAGGTGAGCAGAAAAATGCTGTTGGAAGAGATTGGGATGATGCATCCTGGCTTCCAGATATCCCACAATGCACCATGCCATGAGCATTTTGCCTTGATGGGTTCCCCTGTCAGATGGGCGCTCTAGGTGTCCATTTTTGTGTCTCCTCGGGCTATGTGCGGCTAAAGGAGACACACAGTCATGGCAGCCAGGTAAAAGGAGAGCTTGCTCCCTTAACCTCGGCTAAGAGCCGGGCTTGGGAGTGGGGTTAGGCTGGGCAGGTGCACTGGGATCTGTGCGGATCCTGGTGCTCCACCCTAGCCTGGGCTAGGCTGCTCATAAGTACAGCCTCTTTATCAGTTTTTCCTGTCTTTTTTGTTAAAAGGGTTTTTTTTTAGCATAAACAAGGCAGAAGGAGAACAAAAAAGAAAAAGAAAAAGAAAATATGCATGAGTATTGCCATCAGTAGATGGATGTAAACCGAGGGGACAGTTCATAAAGATAAGGATCGGACGTTCCAGTCCCAGACTACCCAAAAATACACATAGCAATTTTACTGTTTAGCCAGACATTCTGAACATTCCAGAAATGAATGAAAGATGACCAATTATCCTGAGACTGATTGAAAGACTGCTTCATCTGTTACAGTTCAGCTCTATGCTGCATGGCTGAAGACCAGGTATTCCAGCCAGGGCCACCAACCTAGGAGAGGGGGTGCTCTCTGGGGGCCCATCTTCTTCAGAGAGATTCCAGGATTCTTCTCTGAGTTTTCAGCTTCCTTTAAAAAGTAAGGAATGGAAAAGAAAAGAATACATTTATATCTCTTTTACTTGTGAAGACATAAGGAGGGACAACATTAGTAATTCCAATCACATTGATATGTAATATATGTAATCTTCTTTGTGTTCCTCAGTGACTTGAATCAGCCTTTTAATTTTATTATTGAGCTATTAAAAATATTTTCACCCCAAGATACCCAAGGTGGCCAGCAAAATCACAACATAAAATAAAACAACAGTCATCAAATGTATTCCAAAATTATAAGAATAAAATAATAATATAGAGCAACACTAAACACACTGGACAGCAACAAATTAACAGTCAATTCAATAAATAGTAGCAGCTAAATTAATTATCTATGACTGGTAGCAACCAGTTGGCAGCTAAACTGCCATATTTCCAAATGCCTTCAAAACAGAAGGCATTTCCCCCCCAACCTCAGAAAGACAAACAGTGAAGCTTCCTGAGGAAGGTATGACCACAGGCTTGGGGCGATAGAAGGCCATCTCTTGGGTTGCCATCTGTCCTGAGTGGTGATGATGATCTGAGTGCTCAGGTAGGCTCATATTGGAGGAGGCAGGTCCAGGCTATCTGTTACTGTTATTTAGATATAATATATAGCAGGGATGTGCAAATTGAAAGGTATTTGAATCAATTCAATTTGAATCTGGCTGATCCGAGCAATTTGAATTGAATCAGTCCAATTCATATCAAATAGATCCAAATTGATTTAACCTGTATGTATGGGGGAAGGGGGAGGAGAGCCTCCTTTCAGCCTTAAAAAACAAACCAACCAAGTGCCAGGATGCTGGGAGATTATCTTTACTGTGCAGAGCCCGCAGCGGGTGCTGGTGGGGAGGCAGCAACCTAACCCGCCTTACCCCTGCAGCCTGCCAGCCACTGCTTTTACAAAAAAGAAGTGTGGAGGAGCCTTTGAACCATTCCTGGGAGGGAGCAGTAAGTGCAGAGCTGGCAGTGGTGGGGAGGCGGCGACCTGACCCACCATCCCTCCCTGCAGCCCACCAGTTGGGCTGCTCACACAGGCCTAACCTCTGTGCATGTGTGTGGAGGCCATTTAAAGGGATAGCCCAATGTGCTTTTAGATCCCCCACCCCCCGCTGCAGGCTCTCCGCAGTAAAGGTAATTTCCCAGCGCCTCTTAATTTTTTTAAAAGGCTGAAAGACCCAGGGAGACTCAGGGGGAGGCCAGTTGGGGAGGAGGAGCCACCCGAGACCTCCCTGCAACTGCTGCAGCACACCCCAAGGCTGCTGCAGCCTTTGGCAGTGGTAAGTCAATCTTTTTAAACCAAAATTTTATGCCACTCACCACCCTTGACCTGGGCCTGAAGTGGCCCGAGAAGTTTGGCTCAACCTTGGACCAAACTGAACCAGGTTCGGTCTGAGGTTGAGCTCTCGAATTGAGCCAGTTTGAGCTTGAACCGGCTCAAAATTGAGCTGGTTCACACATCCCTACATTTACATAGCAAAAAGAATGAGAAGATGGTTCACTGTGTCCAAAGGGCTCACAATAAAGAATGACACAGAAGGTAGATACCAACAACAGCAGATCATGCAGATAATGTCAGGCATGTGATGCGGCCTTGACAATATAACACCATCAGAAAGACATTCATTTACCATATTCTATTTCCAAGTGGTATAGGAAGGGAATCAGCTAATATCCCTTTCCTTTGTACAAGCAATTTATATCCCAGCAAGCTGGACCCTTCAGCTGCCATGTTGCCCAGATCCAGAACAAGGAAGCCCAACCAAGTTTTAAGGCCATGATTACAACGATATAAAAGGTCAGGTGACTAACTTGCTACTCACATATCTCTATGCTTAAAATCTTTTCTTGTACCCTCAGATTTGTGCCAGTAATACATCAAAGTCCAGCTGATTAGCAATTTTCTCAAGGTATAAACTCAGGCAGTTTCTAGCCATTGCATCATTTAATTCCCTTGCCATATGTGGATTCACTTTTTAGCCCTCATTCATGCCCCATTTGTGGACTTCTCTGAGGCATCTGGCTATCCACGATGCAAAGCAGGATGTTGGACTTCAATTCAGCAGACCAACTTCTCAACTTGAAGACCTTTGTTCTAATTCAACAGGTTTTTTTCTATGCTCTTAGCTTCGAATAGCATACCCCTAATGAAAGTTGTGCATCTGTTTCATCTTTTTGTCTTTTAAACAGCTTATTTGCTTGCCAGCCTGGAATTAGAATGCCACTGGTGGAACTTCCATCTTGGTTGACCTCAAAGAGGACACAAACAGTGGCTGAAGAACTAATCTAAACATAAGAACAGCCCTGCTGGATCAGGCCCAAGGCCCACCGAGTCCAGCATTCTGTTTCACACAGTGGCCCACCAGGTGCTTCTGGAAGCCTATAGGCAGGAGTTGAGGGCATGCCCTCTCTCCTGCTGTTACTCCCCTGCAACAGAGGCATCCTGCTTTTGCAGCTGGAGGTGACCTATAGCCCTCCAACTAGTAGCCAATGATAGACCTCTCCTCCATGAACTCATCCAAACCCCTCTTAAAGCCATCCAGGTTGTTGGCTGTCACCACATCTTGTGGCAGAGAATTCCACAAGTTGATTATACTTTGTGTGAAAAAGTACTTCCATTTGCTAGTCCTAGATTTCCTAGCAATCAGTTTCATGGGATGACCCCTGGTTCTAGTGTTATGTGAGAGGGAGAAGAATTTCTTTCTGTCCACTTTCTCCACACCATGCATGATTTTATAGACCTCTATCATGTCTCCCCGCAGTTGTCTTTTTTCTAAACTAAAAAGCCCCAGGTGTTGTAGTCTTGCCTCATAAGGTAGGTGCTCTAGGCCTCGGATCATCTTGGTTGCCCTCTTCTGCACCTTTTCCAGTTCAACAATGTCCTTTTTTAGATGAGGTGACCAGAATTGTACACAGTACTCCAGGTGTGGCCACACCATAGTTTTGTATAAGGGCATTATAATATTCGCGGTTTTATTTTCAATCCCCTTCCTAATAACCCCTAGCAAGGGATTGGCCTTTTTCACAGCTGCCACACATTGAGCCAACACTTTCAACGAGCTGTCAACCATGACCCCAAGATCCCTCTCCTGTTCAGTCACCGACAGCTCAGATCCCATCAACGTATACTTGAAGCTGGGGTTTTTCATCCCAATGTGCATCACTTTACTCTTGTCAACACTGAACTCCTCCAGTTTGGAGAGATCCTTTTGGAGCTCCTCACAATCTGTTTCAGATTTCACTTCCCGAATGAGTTTGGTATCATCTGCAAATTTGGCCACCTCTCTGCTTACCCCTACTTCTAGATCATTTATGAATAAACTAAAAAGCACTGGTCTGAGTACAGATCCCTGGGGGACCTCACTTCTTACTTCCCTCCATTGTGAAAACTCTCCATTTATCCCTACCCTCTGTTTCCTGTTCTTCAACCAATTAGCAATCCACAAATGTACTTGTCCCCTTTTCCCATGACTGCTAAGTTTTCTCAGGAGTCTTTGATGAGGAACCTTTTTGAAAGCTTTTTGGAAGTCCAAGTATACTATGTCAACTGGATCACCTTGATCCACACACTGGTTGACACTCTCAAAGAACTCCAAAAGGTTTGTGAGGCAAAATTTATGTTTGCAGAAGCCATGCTGGTTCTCTCCAAGCAGGGCCTGTTCTTTCCATCAATTTGCCTGGAACGGATGTTAAGCTAACCGGCCTGTAATTTCCTGGATTGCCCCTGGATCCCCATTTTGAGGTTACATTTGCTACTTTCCAGTCCTCCAGTACAGAGCCTGATTGCAGGGATAAGTTATATATTTTAGCAAGGAGGAAGGCAATTTCACATATGAGTTCTTTGAGGACTCTTGGATGGATGCCATCCGGCCCTGGCAATTTGCTAGTTTTAAGTTTTTCCAGACAGATTAGAACATCATATCTTGTCACTTCTTTCTGACTCAGTTCTTTAGCCTCCATCCTTGAAAAGCCTGTTTCAGGAACATGTATATGCTCAGTATCCTCTGTCGTGAAGACAAACACAAATAACTCATTTAGCTTCTCTGCAACCTCCATATCCTCCTTAATGATCCTTTTCACTCCCTCATTGTCTAATGGTCCAACTGCCTCCCTGGCAGGTTTCCTGCTTCTGATGTATTTAAAGACATTTTTGTTATTTCCCTTGATGCTTTTAGCTAAATGTTCCTCAAACACTCTTTTCGCCCCCCCCCCTTATTGTCACCTTGCATTTCTTTTGCCAGAGTTTGTGTTCCTTTCTGTTCTCCTCATTTGGGCAGGCCTTCCAATTTCAGAAGGAAGTGTTCTTCCCTTTTATGGCTTCCTTGACAGTACCTGTTAGCCATGCTGGCATCCTCCTGGACTTAGTGGTACTTTTCCTCCTTTTGGGTATACAGTCTAACTGGGTTTCTAGTATTGTGGTTTTGAGTAAACCCCATGCATTCTGGAGCAAAGTGACTCTCCTGATTTTCCCTTTCAGCTTTCTTTTCACCATACTCCTCATTTTGGAGAAGTTTCCTCTTCTGAAATTCAAAGTCTCTGTGTTAGACTTCTTTGGTGATTCTATCCCTGCTTGTATGCTGAATTTGATTGTACTATGGTCACTGTTCCCAATGACACTGACTATTACATTTCAATATGAGTCTAGGATATTATGAAGAACCAGCGGGGTGGTTTATCAATACTTTGTCTGAATGTCCCTCCTCTCATGTTAAGGATTTCTGTGAACTGAGAGCGCACATATCATTCTCAGCTCTCAGGGTGCCATTCCTTAATTGTGTGGGGGGGCATTTAATCTGAACCACCTCGAGTGTTGGAATTTGCTATGTGATTGAGCATTGTTTTTGTTTTGGTCCAGGGCATGCTTGTCTATGTGTATACAGGTTTGGGGGTGGAGTCTTTGGCCACATTCACACGTAATGCGGAACCATTGGACCCATGGTTCTCTCCCCCCCCACACACACACACTCTCCTGTCTGCATTCAGAAAAAATGAAAAGAGGACTCTCTGCAGTCAGGGAGACTGCAGAAAGGAGAGGGAACTGGCTGTGTGGGCTTCCTTCTTGCTTGTAGGACAGCCTGCACAGCCAATCACGCCTGGAGAGGGGGAGGAACTTCCTCCCTCAACTCTGGTTTGACCGAATGCAGCCTCCACTGTTGCATTCAGTTGTAACACTCCTGGACTGGAACCCATGACTGGTTATGAGCAGCGAAAATCACTACAAACTGTGGGTTCAAACTGGAGTATGTGGAGCCCAACCTCGGGTTGCTGGATGAAAAGAACTGGAGTTGTATGCATCCGGATGTAAAGGTAGGAAGAGCTCTGGCCCCTGCAACTCTGGTTCCACATTATGTGCGAAACCAGACCCATTATGACCCAAGTTTCAGTCAAGCTTCTTGCTTGTTGTCTAGAATTGATGTGGTTCTCTCTCAGAGTGGTTCTCTCTCACTTGCTTTTAATAAATAAATAAATAAATAATTCAAGCTCTTGTTTCCTGCAACTACAGCTAAGCTTTCTGTGCAGTTACATATAGAAGATAAGTAATTACTCTGCAACACCTCGGACATAGTGAACCTGTGGCAGAGTGATATCACATAGTGAACCTGATGTCACATAGTAAACCTGTGATATCGTTCTGATGTCACGGAAGTGTAAAGGTCAGGACTGATTCACACGTTACATTTCCCTGAAACAGTTATGTGGGACTCTGAGAAGATGGCATACAAGCTACAGAAGCCAGGAGACTGAAAGTGGTGACTAACATTCAGAGTGAGGAAACACTGGTGCAGTGAGCGAAACAAGCTAAAAGCACTTCCCAACTAATTGCACAGCCCTAAGGGACATATTTTTGCATGGCACAGAGGGCTTCTTGGGGAAGGGGAGGTCATCAAAATTTGCCCCTTCCTTGATGCACTGGTGCAGTTAATCTGGAAGTGCTGTTAGTCTGTTCCTCTCGCTGCATTGGTGCTTCTTTGCTCTGAATGTTAGCCAGTATTTGTAGCACACGAAGAGGGGCAATTCAGGCGAACTGTGCTCCCACAAGACGAAAGAATGGTGCCCAGCACACCAGGAGGTATACACTCTAGGAGCATGCCACACATACATCCTTATCATGTGAGAAAGGCTGGTTAGAGAAAATATCATTTGAACTGGTCCGGGGGGGGGGATTATTTAGGGCTCGGGGAAACAGTTTTTTAAAATTGACTTTTGGAAACAGGTATTTTCTGATAAAAGCAGAAACTTTTCATCAACTTTAGCAGACAGACAATGAGATATTAATTTGCAACATTTGCCTGGGGTGGTTAGGAAGGGAGCTGAACAGCGAAGGCCACGTGAAGTCACTCACCAAGCACTATTTAGCTGCTGCAATAACGGAGACCAGAGAGAAATAAACTTTCATATATGCTGTTTTGATTTAGTGTTGCTGCCTATCCTAAAGAAATGATCAGGGACGCAACTCAGCCTCTCCTGCTTCCAAAGGGGAACAAAACATCTGCTCGTTTTCTTCTATGATCGCTCCAAACTCCAAGAGAGCCATTCACCTGTGGCTGTTGTGCCAGTTTGAGTCCTTCAATTAATCTTTTAAAAACGAGCAGGTTGGTTATAGCCCCTCTGAGCAAAATGAAAAGCAGGCTTAAAAAAAAAAAGAAACAAAAACAGCTAGTAAAAAAACCAAAACACCTTTTCTTGAAGATGTCAGAGATGGCGAGGAAACTCTTGCAGAGAAAAGGTACCTTCTTTAAGAACTAGTAGTCACCCATGCCATACCACAGATTGTTTGGGAGTAACTTTCCAAAGTTTCCAAAGCATCTTGTAATGCAACATGGGTGGGGCGGGGGCGGGGCTGCTGTTTGAAAAATGCAAATTCAAAGCATTGCTCAGTACAGGAATGCAAATACGACAAATATTTATATGCCGCTTTTCAACAAAAGTTCCCAAAGCAGTTTACATCGATATAAATAAATAAAACTGCTGCGCATATAAAATATGCCTCTGGGCATATAATGGAAGCTGCACAAATAGGGAATCTGCAAAAAGTGTAACTTCCAATGTAGCTTTGCATTTCAATCTGCCATGGAAACAACCTTATGTGAACCTTGAAAAGCAGGGAAAGCTTTTAGTATTGCTTGCGTGCTTTCCCTTGTTTGCCTTGGTGCTCACAGCACATATGCATCCACATGGGCTAGAATGCTTGCAAGAATGAGGAAATCAGTGATTAAACCACAATCACTTTGCAATGCCCTGCAGAGAATATTGCTGACCAGGAAGGCACCAGTGTTCCCTGTAACAGGGATTTGCAGATATTGTTGACTACAGCTCCCATCATCCCCAGCTGCAGTGGTCTTTGGCTGGGGATGATGGGGGTTGTAGTCAATATCTGGAAATCCTTGTTACAGGGGACACTGGAAGGCACCCACCTCATTTGGCATGAGGGTGCCTGGCACTTATGCCATCTTGCCACAGTATGCGCTCCATCCTATCACCAATGTCAGGCAATGCTAAGGGCTGAACGTTTGAGTTCATGTGATACTTTATGAAGCTGCGGTTTTAGTTGCAAATTAGACATCTACTTCAATGATGGGACAGGTAGCTGATCACAAGAGCCCAGGGGCCATAATCATTACTCAGGAGTAGCTTTTAAAATGTGCAAATCATATTCCTTACAGAAGAAGAGAGAGGGCTTTGCACACTCCCCCTTCCATCTTATTTTAAAACTCATCCCACCTCTCCAGAGACCTTAAACGTCTGTGCCTGTTCCTCCCTTGGTTAGAAACTTTTCTCGGAGGAGTCTCCCACATCAATCATTCAGTGAGCAGCACACAGAGAAAGGCATGCCTTCCCACACAGGAGGCTTCACCCTTCATTTGGCATTCCTTTTGATTCACTCCCATCCTTGAAACAAACAAGCCCGATATCCTTGAACCCACTCCTGATATGATGATCAGCACTGATCAGATGTTTTCATATGTAGGCTTGCCATGTGGGAGGACTCTTTACCTGAAGGTTCATGATGACCTAATTCCAGAGCCCCTACAGCTTCTCCCAAGCAAAGTCCTCTTTCCCTGCCCCTCCAGCCCAAATTTCTAGGCCTAGCAGCTTATCTCTCCCCATCTCTCTGCTTCCCCTTCCTCCAAACTTTTTAATTTATGGCTTTAAATAGAGTAAATTTTTGATGATGAGCAAGTAATTAAAAAATGTGTGGCTGTTGCATGTGCTTCCAGTTATTCAGTGTGAAAAGGCAAGAGGTATAGACACACAACCTTTAACTTGGTATTTGATACTGCATCATGGTGTCGCCACATAATGGTAATGGTGTGGACACATTGGGAATATTGGCTGACATGTTCCACAGCTGCTACAGAGCTGGAGGGAGGCGCAGGGATGCTGCTGCAGAGTCCAGCAGCAAGGATCTGCTGACTGCTGCTGAAGTGTGGACACAAAAGGAGTGTGCCCAAAGTTTTCCCCATTCTACACAATGGGGAAAACTGTGGGGACACTGCTTTAACTTCCACACATTGGAAGCTGCATCCTCACTGCTTGGGAGTCTGCAACAGCTCTCCATTTCTGCTGCTGTTTGCAAGATCCACTTGCTGTTCCTTCCACTGAGCCCAGCAGCTGAATTGCCACTGGGAGCGACAGCAGCCCATCACCCCTTCATCACCCTCTCCTCTTTTGATCCTAGATTGCTGCTGTGTGCTAGGGTTGCCTGCTGCCACCTCCACCATGCTCAGCAGAGGAGTTGCCACTGAGCTTGAGGGCTTCCCATTGCCCCCTCCATTGTGACCAGCAACTGGGCTGCAGTCACTTACATTCCCACCTACTTCCCCCAATATTTTATTTCTACCCAAGAGAAGCCGGGCAAATGCCTTCTTAGATCATAATGGAACAAATGCCCACTTTTACAAGTGTGCTGCATGTTGCTGAGGACCTCACCCATATGTTTGGCTGACAGACAATTATGGCTAGGAGCAGTATGGAGAAAAACATAAGAATGGGTCCGAAATGTAGTTGTTTTTAAATGGATGACATGACATATGACTCCAGATAAGATGGAGGTACTTACTGTGAGGGATTGAAACTCAGGAGACAATTTTGATCTGCCGGTTCTGGATGGGGTCATGCTCCCCTGGAAGGAACAGCTGCACAGTCTGGGGGTGCTTCTGGATCCAAAGCTATCCCTAGTGTCCCAGGTTGACGCGGTGTCCAGAGGTGCTTTTTATCAGCTTCAGCTGATACGCCAGCAGTGCCATTTCTTGAGATGAACTACCTCAAAACAGTGGTAATCTGCTGGTAACCTCTAGGCTGGATTACTGCAATGCGCTCTATGTGGGGCTGCCTTTGTACATAGTCCAGAAACTGCAGTTGGTTCAGAACGTGGCAGCCAGGTTGGTCTCTGGGTCATCTAGGAGAGACCATCTTACTACTGTCTTGAAGGAATTGCACTGGCTACCAATATGTTTCCAGGCAAAATACAAGGTGCTGGTCATTACCTATAAAGCCCTAAACAGCTTAGGCCCTGGGTATTTAAGAGAATGTCTTCTTTGCCAAGAGCCCCAACGCCTGCTAAGATCATCTGGAGAGGTTCACCTGCGACTACTCAGGAATGGGCCTTCTCCATTGCAGCCCCTGGACTTTGGAATGTGCTCCCTGTTGAAATAAGAGCCTCCCCATCTCTGGCAACTTTTATTATTTATTACTGTTTATTCGATTTCTATACTGCCCTTCCAAAAATGGCTCAGGGTGGTTTACACAGAGAAATCTTGAACACTGGTTCAAGTATCTTGAAGCCAACAACAAGAAACCACCACCACCACCATCAACAACAACAACTAATTATATACTGCTATTCAACAAAAGTTTCCAAAGCAGAGAAATTATAAATAAATAAGATGGATCCCTATCCCCAAAGGGCTCACATTTTAAAAAGAAACATAAGATAAACACCAGCAACAGTCACTGGAGGTACTGTGCTGGGGGTGGGATGGGGCCAGTTACTCCCCCCTGCTAAATAAAGAGAATCACCACGTTAAAAGGTGCTTCTTTGCCAGGTTAGCCGGGGTTTTAAAAAGGCGCTGAAGACACATTTATTCACCCAGGCTTTTAATTAGATTTATAGTTTCAAATAATTTTAATACTGGGTTGAAAATGTTTTTAATCTTTTAAATGATTTTAATTGTTAATTGATTTAATGTTTTAAATGATTTTAATTGTAAACTGCCCAGAGACGCAAGTTTTGGGCTATATAGAAATATTGTAAATAAATAAAGATTTTTAAATAAATACATACATAAATGATGGAAGCAGGGTGCTGCTCTTGGAGTGTGTCCCCTCCCATCCATCCCCCCACCCCATGATGGGCACACCTCAGCAGATGCAGGAGATCTCACAACTATTGTTTGCGCTAAGGATCCCTATTCTTCTGCAATCATTGACCAGGATCTATGAGATCTCTGCAAAAGTACTACTTTTTCATTGCTGGTTTTTTGTTTGTTTGTTTGTTTGCATACTGGAGGGCCAGTCAGCCTCAAAGGATTTGGGAGGGGCTGTACATTGACAGAACAAAGAGCAACTGTTACCAGAGACAAGTTGCTATCAACCACCATATCGAAAAGTTCCTTATGGCAGATCAGCCAAATTGGCTGGAGGAGAGAAGACAGGCCTAAGAAAAGAGACTATAGGGTTTGGTCTGTTTCTACTCTATTGGGCATAATTATAACCTAACTGTAGGTAACCACCTTGTATTAAGCGGACTGTTCACTATATTTCCTCAATGGGAGTCTCACTCTTGGGACCTCTGCAGATCAGAGAGCATGGGGGCATATGCAACTCAAGTATCTTGATATGAGTCCCATTCTGCTCATGATAGTAGAAGCCAGGAAGAATGAAGTGTGATGTGTACGGGGATCCTAAGTGTGCATTCTCAGAAGTAAATCCAACTGAATTAGTAGGGACTTACTCTCTAGTAAGTGTCCTTAAGCTTGCTGCTTTCCTCACTCCTTCTCTTCACCCCACCCCTTGCACTTATATGTAACTTATGAACCAGCTGTGTGTGGTTTGCTGCAGAGTAAGGAAACTATTTTTACTTCTCCTGAATAAAATCCCAGCACATTAGCTACTAGCCAATTTGCCTTCGGATGCTGTAAGGAAATTACCAACTCACACCATAAAAGGAGAGATGAAAAAGACTTGACTCAGGACATTTCATTACATTGGAATTTTACTGAAAGTACCACAGGTAAAAATGCATTTATTATTAGCTCCTTTTTATTTTTCAAGTAGGAAATAACAATACAAAACTCAATGAGAACATCATGGCGAGAACACCCTCCCCCAAGAGAACATCATCTCTGCTAACTGAGCAAAGAGGCACCTTTGAGAGGGGTGATTCTCTTATATTTAGTAGGGGGAGAGCAACTGGCCCTATCCAACCCCAGCACAGGATCCCTCCAGTGATTGTTGCTGGTGTCTACCTTGAGTTTATTTTTAGACTGCAAGTTCATTTGGGACAGGGAGCAATCTCTTTTGATTTGATTGATTGATTCATTTATAAACAAACAAATAAAAACTGCTTTGTGAAAAGCAGTATATAAATATTCATAGTAGTAGCAGAAAAGGTCAGCAGCTGACTTCCATTCTAATGAAATGTTTGAGCAGTGATGCTGCATGCACATGGTGATTTTCATCAAACTCCTCTTCCCTTCGAAGCTGATTTTTGTAAATATTTCTCTGAGGGCTATGTGACACCCCAGGACATATTTTTGGGAGAGGGAAGGGGAGATCAACAAAAATTGCCCTTTCCTCAGAGTGTGTCGCTTGCTGCACCAGCATTTGTTAGCCTGGATGTCAGCCAGCAAGTATGATAAACATATCAAAACAAAGCAAAAACCCCTGATATCTCTCCAACCCAATCTGAGGTCAGATCATGAATCCTATGCATGCTTACTCAGAAGAAAGCTCTGGTGATTTCAATAGGACCTATAACTAGTAAGCACACACAGGACTGCTGCATTTAACATTTTTTAAAAAAATACATATTGGAGCTATGCCAGAGTGATAATAACTTTTCAACAAATTAAAATGAAAAAAAAAAATTACTAGTCTTGGGACAGACTATGTTGGGAAACTCAGTCACTTTCAGAAAAGCCAAACAATTAAAAAATCCGCAGGTGATTTTTGTCCTTGCCCACTGTTACTATCAATGCTTTTCTGCCAGCTCCCAGGAGCACCCCCACTTAGGTCTGAGTCTCCAGGCTTGGAGATCTCACTCTTGACATGCTCAGAAGCCTCACAGCATTGTGAACTCTCTGTTTGTGGCACACGGGGACAGGTCACTTAGTTGACAGTGGGCCACCCACTCCTATATTTGGCTACTAACAAGCAAATTGGAAAGGGGAGCAGATGCATGTCCTTCCTATCTGGGATACCCTAAGACTGTAGGCCCCAGAAGTTAGCTAGAGCAGGTTAACTTCCAGCCAAGGCTACTTTGCACTCAGAGTGAACTGCCTCAACCCCTCCCCTCCTTTAGTAAAGGATGGCAGCAAGCTAATGCACCAATTAACTCAGCAGGAAGAACACAGATAAGTCAGCGATAAGGACCTAGAGATGTACCCATTAAAAGTACTGATTGGATTATTGGACTCTCCATCCATGCAGATTTCCTCTTCTATGCACTCTATTTTCATGACAATCAGCCTTTGCTTGCCTTGGCAATTCCCACATAGTTATACCCAGGAAGAGCGACCAGCAACAATGCAATCCTTGCCAGTTCCACCCAACACAGCTATTCAACAAAAAGGTCAATTGGAATGTGCCCCCAGGACATGCTTTGGGGTATATCAAATCCCAGTTCCATAATCCAGTGTGCTCTTTGCTTACAATTTACCTTGGAGTCACCAGTTACATGGGTGATTTACTGTTCACAGGCCACCATGCCAGGCTGTTTTCAGTTCTTCTTGCCACTCTCCAGTTTGGCTTTCTTGCCTAGCTTGATCTGTCAGTCTTCCTTGTTAACATAGGAAGCTGGTTCCATGGAGGAAGCACCCTTGTGGATTCACTTCTATCAACTAACCCCTCCAACCTTCTCACCCCTGCCTCTGACCGAGATGTCCCTGAGGTCCTTTGGTTGTTCCAGGAGCCCTGAGGTCCCTTCATCCAGATCAGGTGATGTGAACATTTGCCCCTTGCAGGGGCCAATTCTATCCCTATTCCCTTTTCTTAAACCCAACTGCCTCCTTTTCTAAAAGCCTCTTTCTCTTGCCTGCCTGGGAATTTGTACAATTAGGACTTTAAGCTAAAATGCCTCATTGCAGCTAAATGTATTTTTAATAGTAATATTTCTTTAACCACACATTTCTTTCCGCTGTACCCCTCCCTACAATCAAGTTTTCTTTTGATTTTGAAACTTAAAGCTTCTCTCAGTCCAATCATTTCCTGGGTCCCCAACTTTGCGCAAATATAATCTTACATGGAACTGTCCTTTCTGAGCTAATTTCCCCATGCAAGCCCGAACACAAATTTAGGTGCAATGTTATAGCAACACTTTTATTTGCTATAAAATTCAAACTAATTAATTTCACAGCTCCATTTTAGACAATCTGGATTTTCACAACAATGGGAAAAATATCCACACACAGGAAATTGTCTGTATACTATATGTGCATATGGATGTTGTCAGTGCTCTCCACTGGAAATGTTCTCTGAGCCTGACTACAGTGTTTGGTAATGCTGAACTAAAATATAATTTTTTAAAATTGTCTTTTTAATTAGAAGTGTGATTGTCAGATGACCATCCTGGACCATCTGCAGCTTTTGCTGAAAGCCAGGAGTTGTGAGAACAATTTGAATGCAGCAGCTGGAGTCTTTTGAGAAGAGAAAACCACTAAGATAAGCTAAAGTAATTATTCTCTTTGTAATCCTCTTTTGGGCTGATATTTTAGGGCTAGGGTAGCTTGCCATGGACACAATTTTAATGCATTTCTCCCCAAGCTTCCCAGCCTTATTTCAGAATACTCCCTGTGCTTGGGTTCATAGTAACTAAGCAATCCTGGAACATGCCTCCAATAGGCAGCCAAAAGACATAAAATGCTGAAGAGTCATTGCCAGCAAAATATGTTAACATTAAAACGAAATAATTAATCACACTTTGGATGTAGTTTCAGCTTTCCAGGAGTGTCTTTAAATGTAATGCACCTGCTCACTGTTTGTGACATACTTGTTGGTTTGGTTTTACCTAAATGGATCTGTGTGGGTCTAAGTACATAGGAGGTCTTTTGGCAGGGGAGTTGACCAGATGGCCATTTGGTTTATTTATTTTTCAGCTCTATGATTCCATGATTAGAGTATGCACCTGGTAACTCGGAAACCTCCCCCCCCTTTTTGCAGTGACAACAGTGTATATACATGGAATTCAGAGCGCAAAGATATGCCTCCCATTGATTGCTAAGTACAAAGTTCCCTGTTGGCATCAGAACAGATGAGATACTTGGCTTGAGCTTACTCTGTTGTCTAGGAAATGGTGATGTTTGCTAGGACTAATGTTCTTATCCATGGTGCCAATGACATTTCAGCTGCTAATTTCTCAGGGATGGGAGTCAACTGGATGTACATGGCTCTTCCCTCAGAGGCAGAACTGTCAAATATTTAGAGCACAGCAGCGTGGGAGATGGCAGTGATAACCCACTGTAGTCTACCAAAAGAAAACCACAGGGCTCTGTGGGCACCAGGAATCAAAATCAACTTGACGGCACACTTTACTAGGAGCAACTGGCTAACAAGGGAGAGAGTTTCTGCATTTTATTTCAAAACTGATTGGCTTTCGACAACTGTCTTGGTCGACATCACCCCATGCACTGATGTTTGTATTCGGTATGCGGAAGGCGTTAAGTGGGATGAAGTCTGGAAGCAGTGGTGGATTAACGGAGAGGCAGTGTAGGCATTTGCCTAGAGTGGCACTGGCAACATTTGAGGAGCAGCAAATTTTACTCCTCAAATTTTGCCACCCCTCTCTGTGGGCAGGGGCGGCTGCAGCAAGGATGCAGTGGGTGAGGAGAAAGTCCCCCCCTTACCTTATTACAAAAAAAGGCAAACCTTTTTTGTTTAAGGTAAAAGAGTGGCAAAAGCCTTTTTGCCTGTGGACAGCAAAAAGCTTAATTCACCCCTGTCTGGAAGGATCCAGTGCATAATGGACTCAACAGAACATCTAGGTTGTCTATTGAGGAACTGGCTGTTCAAGCCCTAAGACAAAATATTCTTTCAGTGTGGTTTCTTTCTTATTCTTTCAGAAATTGGTTTCACCACATGACGACTGCAAAAACCAAGATATGTCATTCATAGTCTCTGATCCAGTGTGGAGACCTTGAGCAAGAAATGCCGCCTCCTGGTGGTTCTGGTTCCACACCTCTTTTGTGTGATACCCATAAGTTCATCTCTGGTGACTTAGACTGTTGGACTCAAGAAGTCCCTATCATGCACATGTATAAGCATGGGCATGTGCATTTTGTGCCTTTAAGTTTACATTTTGCAGCAAGGAAATTCAAATTCTATGATCAGAATAAATTATGCCATTTAAGTGAATCACATTCATTTACATATTTTGCAAATAGGCTTGTGCTTTGATGAAGCAGCTTTTTAAAAAAAAATCTGAGAAAAGAATGGGGTGATAGATGGGAATGGGGGGAAAGAAAGGTTGTGGAGACTGCATGTTGATAGGAAGTTAAATCAACAGAGCAAGAAATGAGCTGATCAGGTCACTTAAGCCCTAAATACTGATTACTAGAAATAGTGACTTAACTAACTCCCTCTTGTTTCTGACATTCCATACTTTTCTGCATTTTTCTCACAACTGTAAGAGTTGTTAATGTTTTTTAAACTGAAAGCCAAGATTTTGAGGACATCAGATTTCATGTTTGCATCATGACCTATTGATATATATAGTGATGCTTAGAAGGCCAAGCATCTCCCTTGATTCTAACTCATGAAACAGGACAGATACAAATGCCACTGCTTTGTGTCGAAAACGACGGAGTGTGAACTCAGTCAGGTGAATTCGCACATTCAGTCTGGGTGCTAGTGAACACACCACACCCCCCGCCTGGCTTCAATTCCTGGCAGGATCCGAAGCAATAATCTCATGATCTGCAGTGGCAGTTTCATGCTGGGCTTCTTCTCAGAGTCACAGAGATCCCCAGTAAACAATAAATCCCAGACTACCGAGCTGTGTGTGTTCCCGTGGAGCATGTTGGGTGGGCTGTGCAAAACAAATCCCAATCCCTGGTTGGCAGCACCACTCCAGCCAACATTTAACCGGGCTCAAACAACAGCATTCAAATCTCAGATCAATGATCCTGGTTAAATGCTGGGTTGGAGCGGTGCCAGTCAGGGATCAGATGGTATTTTGCAGCCTATACGACACGTTCCATGGGAGTGCATACAACCTGGCAATCTGGGATGTAATATTTACTGGAGATTGCTGTGATGGTGAGAACAAAATCACAATCAAGTTAGCAAATGATATAACTGCAGTTATCACATGAAGAAAATAGTGTGGGGACTCACCTTGACTCCGGAACTGGAGCCCCTACAAACCTGAGCTATAAAAAACATGTTTGGTGAATCCAAATTAGTGCAGAGCCCACTCTGGTGGGTGGTGAAACTAGTCTCATTGTTCAGCTCTGAAACCTGGCCAGTAAGAATGTGTGAAGGGAACCTTCCCTATTGTCACACCTAGGCTTTAGAATTTCCCTGCCTCCATTGGAAATCCTTGCCCCGGCATGGATGTTTCTCTGCTGATATTCCACAACAAATGAAAGATGTTTCTGTTGCAGCAGGCCTCTAACTTGCTTGGTGTTTACACGACACATTGAAGCTATTCTCACGATCAGTGGAAAGCGGGCTAAGGGTGCTTAGCCCGCTTCCCACTGATCGTGAGACTCACCAGGCTCACAGACGAGCCCGGTTTAGTCAAAGTGGGTTACCCACTTAATTGCCCCTGCCTTAAGCCCAGGTTAATGGAGTGAGCATTCCACTAACCTGGGGTTTCCGATCATGAGTTGCCGCAGCAACTCATGAGTGGACCCCCCAACCGGGAGGCTCAGGGGTCTCTCCAGCATGCCCTGCGCGCTCGTGCAGGGCATGCTGGAGCTTCTGGGGCCGTGTGGCCCCTGATCCTCCCAGCCCCCGCTGGTTCTGTAATGGAGGCGGCAGTCTTGTGGGCAGCTGCTTTGGCCACCTGGAGTAGACTGCCTGCTCGTTTGTGGGGAGAGTGGGCTAAGCCCGCTCTCCCCACTCACCCTCCCCAGGCGGCTCCCACTGATTGTGGGAACTGCCTCCTTATCTGCTGTCTTCTGCTGTTCATTATTTTTGTTACATTTTAATTATTAATTATTATTATAGTATAGGCCCTGTACTATGTACCAACCAATCGCACCCTAGACAGAGGTGGGACATGAAGCAGGGCCTCCCTAGCAGATCTAAGTGGGTGAACAGATCGTTTGGGAGGCAGCAGTCCTCTTACCATCTCTCTCAGTGATCCAATTGTCTTCTCCGTGCAATGGGAAATGTGCTATTCCTGGAAAATCTGGGAAAATGGAGTTCCTTGCCCAGAGTAGAATAGGTGCTGGTTCTGACCATGATTAAAAAATCTATGCAATTAGTTCTGCTACTCACTGAGATTATCAATGTGCTTCTCAAATGGCTGCCTTTTCAAATACAGCACACTAGGGTGGGGAGAGGTGGGTTTCAAAGAGAGTTTGTGATATAGAATAGCGGTGATCAGTTACCCCAAGGGAAATAAGTCAAAAGTCTGACTGGATGCTCTTGTAGCTGTCTGGATTTGGCAATTAAATACCTGAATAATCTCCACTTGATTTCCAAGGAAGTCCAGGTTCTTCTTGATAGAATATTTATATATTTCCTCCCTGCCTCTGCCAACAATGTATTTTGCTTTTCTTTCTTCTGCAGATGCTGCATAAGGAGAGTAGCATGTGGGCGAGCAAGTGTGTGTGTGTGTGTGCGCGCGCGCATACACACACAAGCGTAGGAGGGCATACAGCAGAGAGATGAAAGTACATCACAACACTGCTTACTCCAGTTAGCCAGGTACTGAAGCAACCCACTGAATTGCAGCAGAAAGTTTCTTTTCTTTGAAGAAAGGAAACCCGAGGATTAGACAGGCTCTTTGATTTCCATGGCAACTCTAAAACATTTATCAGTGGTAATTGCTGAGTTGCCCAAACCTATTAGCAGCAGAGTTTGAGTAAAATGCTGCCTTTTCTTGCATCTTTTCCAGTTTCTTTTATAAAAAAAGGTGAGAACACATAGACCCAGTTTGGATGAAACACCAACCCTCAGTTACACTTACTTGAGGATGGAGTTTCTCATTGTCCAAATGCGGGGGAAATGCCCATCCCCGGTTCTGTTGCCACCTTCAAACCATAGACTGAAACCTCAGTTGGAAGTTTATTATGTTGGCGGTTTAAATCCCCGCTGGTATGTTTCCCAGTCTATGGGAAACAACTATATCAGGCAGCAGCAATATAGGAAGATACTGAAAGGCAACATCTCGTACTGCGTGGGAGATGGCCACGGTAAACCCCTCCTGTGTTCTACCAAAGACAACCACAGGGCTCTGTGGGCTCCAGGAGTCGACACCAGCGGCGTAGCTGGGGGAGAGGGGGCCCGTGTTCATCCCTCTCTCTGGCAGCCCCCAAGAGTGAGGAAGATAATGAAGGAAATAGGGAGGGATGGAGCTGGAGGGCCCTTGGGAGCTGGGGGCCCGTGTTCTTTGAACCCTTTTGCTCAATTATATAAATAAAAATAAAATTATAGCTACGTCCCTGGTCGACACCGACTCGACGGCACAACTTTACCTTTATGTTGGTTGAACTGGAGCTCTGCTGACTCCATTATGTCATTTGAATGCAGTAACCTGGTTTGCGCAGAAGCTCCTCCGACAAGCACAGTCCCTCTCATATCAGAGCCAATGGTTGCCAGGCAAATGACAAGCTCAGTGGAAGAGGAAGAGGGATGGAGATTGCAGGTGGAGGCAATGGAACTACAGCTGCTGGATTGTCTGCAGTATGATCCTTGGCTTCTGAGGCTAACCTCAGGTAAGCCTACCTGCTGTTTCACTTGTTCAAATGGGCCCATAGGGTTTCCTTTTTACTTTCTTTTGACTATGTATGCTGTCTCCTTCCATTCTGACAAAAGTGGGCAGAGAGTTTAAAAAAAGATCACCTAGAAATACATGTAGGCAAAGAAATATACATCCTAGTTTGAAAGCTTAACTGTTATACAAAGTACTCTCCAGAGTAAGGTCTCAGAGAAAATGAAATGGGAGGAGCTGTTGTGTTTTTATTGCCCGAGTTCCCAAGTTTGAAATGTGCAACCCTCTTGCTCCTTCCCTGCACAGGTATTCATGAAAATCTCTCACAGTTGAGAACAAGATGGAGGAATTGAGTCCAAAAGGGTTCATCAAAGATGAAGGTCAAAGAGGAAAGATGGCCTAAAAATGCCTTAACTAACTAATTAACCAACCCACCAACCCAGGACCATTAAACTTATGGGGAGTATTGTTATTTGTTTCAATAGAATGCACCCCAACTTTCCAGGCTGGAGTAAAATAGATCAGCATGGAGACCAGAGTACTCAAGGGGTGGAAGCTACCACCCAAATTTCAAAGAAATTGGGCAAAGGGGTAATTTTAAAAGAATTTTTGAAGTTTACGCATGATCTATTTTACTCCAGCCTGGTAAGTTGGAGTGCACTCTATTGAAACAAATAACAATACTCTCCATAAGTTTAATGGCCCTGGGTTGATTAATTAGTTAGTTAAGGCATTTAAAAATCAGCCCTTTACCCAATTTCTTTGAAATATGGGTGGTAGCTTCCTTGCACCCATTGGGCTCTACCACTCATTACACCCCACTCTGGGGCACCCCAGTGCCCCCCACATGGAGCTATAAGGTTGCTGAAATCGCCATTATTCACTATGGGGAAAAGCTTAAAGTGACATCACAGGCTTGCGATGATCTTCCTCTGAACTGTGCAGGCACGCCTCACAGTTCACTACAGCTGCTGGGCCGAGAGTAAGTGCCCAGTGGTTGCTCCCCCACCATTGCCATTGCCGTTGGTGGGGGGGGGGAGGTCGACTGCTCAGCTAACTCCCCCCCTTGGGAACCTTCTAAGAAGGCGTTGGGCTCTGTTTTCCTTAAACATGTTAATTTAGTAGTGAGCATGTGGCTTTCACGCTAAAAGTTGGTTGGTTTTTTGCCAAAGTGGCAAATAAATAAATAAATAAATAAATAAGATCACTGCTTTAGTTAATTAACTTAGCATAACCAGGAATACTGTTTTATTATTACTACTGTTGTGAATCTTCACTGTCCTTATTTCTTACATTTTATTTTTACATGGTAATGGCCACTGACTATACCTCTTCCATACTATAAACCCTAGGGTTGCCATGTCCCCTAGAATTCCAAGTTTCACCCAGATCTTAAGCATATCACCCAGATTGCTTAGCCCATCTAGATTCGCCTGCATTTCAGCTTTCTTTCTTTCTTTCTTTTTTAAAAAGCTAAGTTTCTTGTAGAAGTGGAGTTAAACTAAGCCCTTGTAGAAGTGGAGTCATGGAGCAAAACGTGCGGTCACAATTCTGCTCAACCGCTGGACTTGGATTAAGAGAGGAAGAGCACAGGAGGCTAGTTGGGAGGGTTTCACTTTCACAAGTGCAGTAATCCCCTGAGGAATGTTGCCTTGTTTGTTATCAGCAGGGGATCTCTATCAGTTGAGAGGATAGCTTGCTTTTGATGTGAATCACTACCTGCCTACCAGGCTGTGTATTGTAATGTTTAAGGACTTTCTTGGCTTTACATTCAATGCATGCCTACTTAGAAGTAAGCACCATTGGTTTCAATAAGATCTTCTCTCAAATAAAGGTACAGAATTGCAGCCTTAATTAAAAAGCTGCACTGTTGTTGTTGTTGTTGCTGTTCTATTGTTGCTGTTAATATGTCAAGGGAAATGGTTAGGCAAAGATATCTTCCCCAACTATTGTTGGTAGATATCCAGAGCAAATACAAGTCAACTGGAAAGTGCCACATGCAAATTATTTGCAGGTAAATTTACATAATATGCAAATTAGGCACCTGGATTTGGGGAGCCAGAATATGGCAACCCTACTAAGCCCTTAACAGCTTGAGTCCAGAGTACTTAAGAGAGCACCTTCTTTGTCATTGACCCAGCCACCTATTAAGATAAACTGGGGAGGTCTGGTTACGGTTGCCACTGTTTTGTTTGGTGGCAATTCGGGACTGGGCCTTCTCTGTGGCTGCCACAGGGCTTTGGAATATGCTCCCTGTCAAAATAAGAGCATCTCCATCTCTGATTGCTTTTGAAAGACCCTCAAGACACACCTATTTTCTCAGGCTCTTAACTGAAATTAATTTTAAACTGTTTCTATCCTATGGAATTGTTTTAACTTCTTATTTTGTGAAATTGTTTTAATTGTTTTTACTCTGTTTTATATTTGTTGTTTTAAATTGTGTACATTGCCTAGATATACATATATCAGGCAGTATATAAATATGATAAACATCAAACAAACAAACTGTTTGACCTCACCTTTACCATCTCTCCCTCCCTCCCTCCCTATGTGTATATACCAGCAAACTGAGGATGACACTTCATATATATGATGAAGTGGACTGTAGTCCACAAATCTTATGCTGAAATAAATGTGCTAGTCTTTTATGATGCTAAAAGACTCTTTGTTGCTTTTGCTGCAACAGACTAACGAAGTTTCTCTCTCTTAAAATGTCAGTTTGTCTCTTGAGAAGAATCAGAAAAAGCTGGTCAGTAGATTCCCATAAAGGTGAAGTGCGCCGTCAAGTCGATTTTGACTCCTGGAGCCCGCAGAGCCCTGTGATTTTCTTTGGTAGAATACAGGAGGGATTTACCATTGCCTCCTCCCGCGCAGTATGAGATGATGCCTTTCAGCATCTTCCTATATCGCCGCTGCCCGATAGAGTAGCAGTGGGGATTCGAACCAGCAACCTTCTGTTTGTTAGTCAAGCATTTCCCTGCTGCACCACTTAAGGTGACTTAAGTGGTGCAGATTCCCATAGTTCAAGGGAAATTTTGCATTGGAGCATTTCTCCTGAAAACGAACCATTAGGGTGCATCTGGATCATCATAATTTAGGGAATCTGGATGCACTATTTCAGTGCTTCCAGTTCTTGCTTGTTCATATAAGCAGAATGCTTTCCCTCACCAATTTGCATTGTCCCAGGGACTGGCACAGAATGCAGCCTTCTGTTTTAAATAAAGGAGAGTTCTTGCAGTGTGTGGTGGTGGGGAAGTTGCCCATACTCGCTTAGGCAGTGTCCAGATGAATCTTCCAGGAACTTAGAGGCAAGCAGGGCTACAGTACCCACATTCATGTTTTTTTATGTTCTGGGTCTCCAGTTAAACTGCTGTGCGGGTTTTTTTCATACCACTTCTAGCTCTACCTTGTTAAAACTGAAACTAGCTCCCCAGTGTGTGACAGCAGAAGGCTCATTTTGGTGTGACAATGGATACTGCAGGCCCTGGTCATGTACAATTTTTTGACAGGTTTAAACAGCACTGGTGGCATATGACCAGTGCTCAGATTATTGTCAAAATGGTCGTGTATCTTAGAGCTGAATGCACAGCAGGATATAAGGCAGAGACAGAGGCAGAGCCAGCAGCATGGAACCTGTTTACCCAGAGATTTTCCTGTGTCTTTTAAGGAGAGAAGCAATCAATGGCCATCCCTTTCCTTTTGCCAGTCAGCGATGTCTGCCTCCATCTGGGAGGAAGGAGAAGTGATTCTCTCCTTCATCTGGGGAACTCTGGTGAGGAAATGTTTAATGAGAATTTTCCAAAATAGAGTTGTCTGTCTAATTAAATAATCAAGAGATGCTTATTAGTAATTAATGGAACTTCCTGGCTTCCCCTCACAATCTGCTATGCTTTCTTCCCCTTAGGCCCAAATAATTAAAAAAAAAGCATTTCAAGACAGGTGCCTGAGTCTCAGGAAGACAGTTGCTGGAATCCCCTTACATGCCCCCTCAGGCCAGTGCATATTCATAGAGTTACACTGAAAGATCTAACCCAGTTCCAAGTCAGAAAGCAGACTATTTCCATGGCTAGCACCGGAGAATCGTGAATACTTTCCAATGCTTTGCAAATAAAAATAGGGAAAGGCTTCTGATACTTTTAATTCTCAAGGATTGCTACCCAAGCTCTCCTCCTATTACACACTGCTAAAGTGTGTTATTCCACTTTATTATTCCTTTATAATTGCTTACCTCCCACTGATTTTATTTGTTTGTTTGTTTAGTTAGTTAGTACATTTATATACCACCCCAGCAGGAGGCGGTTGGTTTGAATCCCCACTGGTGTGTTTCCCTGAATATGGGAAACTCCTATATCGGGCAACAGTGATATAGGAAGATGCTGAAAGGCATCATCTCATACTGCACGGGAGAAGGCAAGGGTAAACCCCTCCTGTATTCTACCAAGAAAACCACAGGGCTCTGTGGTCACCAGGAGTCAACACAGACTCGACGGCACAACCTTTCCTTTCCATACAAAAAAGTCCCTGGGCGGTTCACAATTTAAAAGCCAGGTGGCTGTTTGTTCTTTCATACCTGCCAACAGGTATGCCCTATGAGAAATAGGAACAATGTGTGTACTTTTTTTAATACCACCCCCTGCCAGGCAGACATTCTGTGCATAGCTAGTAGATGGCAACAAGCCAAAGCAACCATCTGATCTCAGAAGCTAAGGAGGATCAGACCTGATTACTACCTGGATGGGAGACCAGCTGAGAAAACCAGGTGCTGCAGACTTGTAGATTCCTGCACTGGACAGGGGTTTGGACTTGAGCATGTTTTCAGTGGTTGCACACCATTTATGGAATAGCCTTCCCAGTGAGGTTTGCCTGTCTTCATCACTTTGTTCTTTTATATGCCAGGTTAAGACCTTTTTGTTTAAGTAACAACACCAATGTCATAACACAGCAAAATGGAGGGGCACTTAGTGAACATGTAACAAAACTGTTACTGCACGTAATCTGGAAAATGCCAGTGAGCCCTTTCTCATGACTAGTGATAAAAGGCTACTCTGTCTGCAGGAAGGAAGCCCAGAAAAGCTTACTTGCCCACAGATGATCTTCCAGACTTAGTCCCAGTACAGATTCCTGGGGGACCCCACTTCTTACTTCCCTCCATTGTGAAAACTATCCCTACCCTCTGTTTCCTGTAGATCCTAAAAGGTCTACATATAGTTTCATCATGGTAGGATCTAGCCTGTAGATCATTGGTTCCTCATGTTGAAACAATGCACTGAAGTTCTCAAAGTGAAGTGTAATGCAGAAATTTACAGAGCATTTACAGACTGGACTCTTGAATATATTTGCTAGTCTACATTCTCGAGCTCCTCCTGTTTGTGGTGTTTAGATGGAGCGGGCTTGTTATCATCTCCATAGTTAGATACGAAGTAGTATTTGAGGCCATTCCAAATATTTGGTATCCCCTCCAGTGTGTGAGTCATGCTCAGCCATTGGGTATATTTTGCTCCTATAGCTTGAATTAATTATCTTAAAAGATCTCTGTGGTTTAAAGAAGTCTCATGAACTCACTCCTCTATCCCAGAACAAGCTGCAGAAGCTTGTTCTGGGGGTACAGAACATGCTTAATTATTTAAATTATATTAATTACCTTACTTCTATAAGTATTTAATGTATAGCAACATCCTTGCTCTCCTAATAATGTCCTTTGCCACCCCTTTGTTTCTTCAAATTAGTTGTTCTAGAGTCGCTCCTGGTGTTGTGTATATCAGATGTGAACTTGGCTCAACTTGCCTGCCTTCTGATGCTGACTAGTTTAAATGTTTCTGTTTACTATGACTTTTTTTTTTTAAGCAACAATTCAAATTTGTGCTACTGCTGTTTACTTAATGCATTTTATTCTCTTGTGTTTTATGTGTTTACTGTTTTATTGTAAATTTTAATTTATTTTATATCCCGCCTCCTTGAGCAATTTTAATTGGAAGTGCTTTATACAAGCAAGCAAACAAATGGTCTCCCTGAACTGCAGGCTTTTCTTGTGAGCATTTATTTTTATGGGAGAATTACTACTAGACAGTTCTGTAGCCCCCGAAGGGTTTGACTGAAGTAAACAGTTTATGAGTCACACTGTGTACCCCGCTTTCTTGCAACTAAAAATCGCCTTGGGGGTGGGGAAGGAAGGAGGCAGACAGACAAACCGACAGATCTGTCAAGCCATTTGGCAGCCTTTAGATGATCCAATCTAAATCAGCACAATTAAAGCTTCTACTGTGGAATGCTGCACCTCCCCACCCAATACTGCCAAATTCAATTCTTGAATAATACAGCTGCTCCTGCAGTTTTTCTCTTCTGTGTGTCCCATTTCGATCCATCAAATCAAGGTGCCTGCCAAATCAAGCCCACCCAGAGGAGCAGAGTAGAGGAGGACACCCCCGACATGATGAGAAGCCATCCACCAAACATTGCCTCCCTCAGTTCCCAAACCACCTGTCTGTCAGCTGAAGCTGAGATTTCAAGTCTGGTTGCGGTAGGTGTCTCTAGCACTGGGTAGAATGTGGGACACAGAGACTTACCAGCCACCATCTTTTTCTGGCAGAGCACCTTGACTTTTAATTGCAGCACGACAACTAGAAATGCAAAAGTAAGATTTCCCTAATAATGCCATCTTAAGGAAAGGAGGAGGTAAATGCTCCTCCTTTAAGGAAAAGGTCACTGTTGAATTTTTGGCTGTCTTGCAACTGTTAAAGCCACAGAAGCTCAGTCAGAAAAGAAAAGGAAATTTTCTAAAAAGAAAATTGGCTTTAAATGAATGACATCAGAAGAAGGCTTTACTGAAATGCATTATGTTCTTAAATGTACCTCAGTTATTATTATTATTATTTATTTACATTTTATATCTTGCTCTTCCTCCAAGCAGCCCAGAGTGGTGTACTACATACTTGAGTTTCTCCTCACAACAGCCCTGTGAAGTAGGCTAGTCTGAGAGAGAAGTGACCGCCCAGAGTCACCCAGCAAGTCTCATGGCTGAATGGGGATTTGAACTCGGGTCTCCCCGGTCCTAGTCCAGCACTCTAACCACTGCACCACGTTGAGCAGAGTGAATGTGATAAGTCAGGAGTATGAAGAGGGGAAAGCCTAAGGTATTGGCTGATGTGCAGAAGGAAGGGATCAACGACTGAGGCTTGACTGCTAACTGGCCAGTCCTTATCTGAAGGCAGTTTGCTTTTACGGTGATATAAATTCATTGCAAATAATGATGTTATTATAAGGTTGTTCACATGAACATACTGGTGAGGGGGGGATCATGAGGGAAGGCAGGAGCCTATTTGCCTTCCTCCACATGCCCTGTTTGATCAGGGCTCTGCCACCTGCATGCCCACATGAGCAGTGTGGCAGCAAGTGGTGCAGTGATTGGAAAGCAGGGGGAAGGAAGCCGGGCCCCCAGCTATCCCACCATGCACCGTGCAAGCAGTGCAGTGCATTGGGAAAGCTACCTGCCGCCAGGCTGCTCCCTCCCCCAGTCTCTATGGCCAACATGGCTACCAGCAGCCCGGGAGCAGCTGCCAACAGCGCAACAGCCCACACAACCAGGGGAGATAGGAGATGTGTGCTTGTCCTCCTAACACCACTTCTAACACCACTTTTAGCCTAGGTTTAAAAGCAGGGCTATCCAGGGGAGGAGCAGTGGGATCAGGAGCAATCCCGACACTTCACACGACCAGCCCTATCGGGGCTAGCCTTGTCCTGCCCAGATAGGGCTGGTTGTGTGAACATCCGCACTGTGTTGTTTCTGTTGACTTAAGGGAGAGCAGGTAAAAGCTGATCTTAATTGTATCAATTTGTTTTGCATGTTTTAATTGGTTCTTACTGAATTTATTACTTGACAGGCAGTTGCTAGAGACAGCCAGTGAGAAATGGCACGAATTAATGAATAAAATCGGAGCTGTTTCATCATTCATATGGCTGTTCCCCCTCTGGCATAATATTAAGCAGCAACAATGCATTGTCTGAACCCTCTGACTTGGAAGCGTCACCTTTGTGTTATCTGTGGCATCTTGATACAGGTTCCATGCAACTCTTGGTAACCTAACTGCTTTATTAACAGAGTCTTATACAGCTAACTGGTCAGGCTCTTAAAACAGGTCTGCAGCAAGGGGTACTTCCAGATAGGCATTTACACTAGAATTGCTGCTCTTTGTCTGCTCGTTCCATATGCTGAGTGGTGGTTCCAATGAACTGCCCCTCCGCATGATTATGTGGTGGCAGGAAATGAACGCTGAGACAGGCAATTCATATTCAAGAGAGGGAGTGCAGCTTATGAGAGACTAGCTGTTCATTGGGGGCTGGGGTGCAATGAGCAAAGAAGACTTTGTGTTTTGGGGTGCAGAATGTGCAGGGCCTGGGGAGGAGCCACCATTGCGCCAACGGGTTCAAAGAACCTGGGCCTCTCCCCTCAAGGGCCACGCCTTGTGCCCCTGCCCTGTCCCCTGCGTCTGATTTCAGATGCCAGATGCAGGGGTGGGGCAGGGGGGCCGCGGCTACGGGCGAACACGGGCCGCTACTGGCTTCCCTATCCTACAGGCCTGGGGGAGCAGGGAGCAGGATCTACATATTACATTCTTACACCACTGTGCAGTACTTCAGCGGTGCGATACAAGAGGGCGAGAAACAGGGATGTAGCAAGGCTGAAGTGGGCTCTGGGACAAGAAGTGAAGATGGGTCCCAGGCCCCCCTGCCTTTGTCTTCTCTCCCCTGCCTCCCCCGCCATATCTTTGCTGCAGAAGAACTAGATGGACATGGTGAGAAACAAAACATTCTCGGCATGCCCTTTCTCTTGCTCCTATGCAAATAATATCACAAACTCCCCACACTCCAGTAAGGAGTCAGAAGCTGGCCAATCAGTCAGGAAGGTGGGAGGGGAGAGTGAAGAGCAGGTTGTTCTCCAGTCAGCGGGGACTCCCCAGCTACACTCCTGGTGAGAAAGAATAGTGGGCAATGCTATATTCTGGCCCTGTTCATGCGTCCCCACCAAGAATTGTTTATTGGGGGATGAGGTGCATTGAGCAAAGAAGACTATGAGGCTATTCTCACGACTGCAGGAAAGTGGGCTAAGGGAGCCCAGCCCGCTTTCCTGAACTTGTGGGAACTGCTGGGAGCTCCTGGCGGTCAGCCCGCTTAAGTTCCCCCACTTAAATGAGGTTAGTGGAGCGAGCACTGTTTTACTGATCGTGTGCCACTGCGATCCATAAGTAGATCCCTGACTAAGAGGCGACAAGCAGCCTCCCGGCCTCGGGAGTCTCCCCAGAATGCCCTCCCCAGAATGCCCGGTAAGGTTCTCCACACTGCTCGTGTGGACTGTGGAGAGCCTCTATGTGTATATGGAGAGCCTTTATACCATACTGCCTAGAGTATGGGCCAGCCCTGATTGTGGCCTTAACAAATCATGTTGAAAACCAGCAATAATACAATTTCCCTATTACCTACTCAGGAAAAGTGAAAATCAACATTAATTCCGGAATCCTTATGAAGTGCTCAGATATAACAGGACTGTGAGTAGTAAGAGTACCAAAGGCCGTTTCATTGTATGTGACAAGAACTATGTCTTTTCCTCCTACAAATTATTGGATAGGGCACAGTTTTTCTAGAAGACCTATTCTCCCCTTTCTTCAACTCCCAGCCTCTTAATAGTCCTATTGCCAGTATAAAAACCAACAGTGGTTCCCAGCCATTGCTTCATATATAAATTTTTCAATATTTACTCCAGGAAATCTTTATCCATCGTTGGTGATGACTCTGTGAAAAATGACACAAGTTGTGACCTTTCGCAGCAAGTTTTAATAGCTCCTGCTCAGATTCACTGGGGGGATTTATTTGCGACATCACTCACATTTTATAGCTCCATTTATCTCTGCTGCTCTTATTGCCAAGCAAATCCAGGAAGCCATCCCTCTGCCCTGGGCCTGCAGGAGTCAAACAGGAGAATATTGGCAGATAATCTAGCAAAGGCAAAGGGAGCAAAAGGAAGCTCGGAGAACCACAAATCAGGTGATAAATAGCAATTTAATAACTGAACTGCTGTTTTAATGTCCTAAGGAAATGTTTTTATGGGGATGATTCAAATGATATGCCAGCAATATATGCAATCTGGAAGGGAGCATGGCGAGAGTGCACCCATTGTGCTATCCTCCACAGATGTTCTAGCATTGCGTGTGAGGGCTGTTCATTAGGGGTGTGCACGGACCAGTCCGGGGCCATGCAAAAGGCCTCCGGACCGGTCTGGAATTCGGCTGGTCCGGCAGTTCGGCGGGGGGGGGGGAGTGTGTCTTTAAGGGTGGGGGTGTAGTACTTACCCCCCGCTGCTCTTCCCCCACCCCCCGCCGCTGGACTTTTCTAAACAATTCTCGGGCTGGCAGAGTTCCTCCCTGCCGCCCCTGCCCCCGTCATTGTCTTCCTTCCAACAAGCCGAAAAATCTGGCGCCACGCATGCGCCGTTGCGGCGCATGCGCGCCCACCACTGGCGGCGGCATGTGCACTGGTGGCGACAGGCGCGTGCGCACCGCAATGGGCACATGCGTGGCGCCAGCGTTTTCAGCTTGTTGGAAGGAAGACAATGATGGAGGCAGGGGAGGCAGGGAGGAACTCTGCCGCCCCGAGAATGCTTTAGAAAAGCCCAGTGGCGGGGGGGTAGGGGAAGAGCGGCGGGGGGGGGGGGTAAGTACTACTCCCCGCCCTTAAAGACACACTCCCCCCAGTGCCAGATCACGCCTCCGTGGTTCCGTGCACATCCCTACTTTTCATCTGAATGGACCTTAAACATGCACGCCACATACTTGTTTAAACTTGTTCATATGAACTTGTTGAGATGAACAGCCCCCACATGCAATTAAAGAACATGCCAGGAGGACATTGGGATGTCCATGGATGATGTTGTTCCCTTCCTGATTATATGTTATGCTGGTGTATCATTTGAATTAGCCCATGATTATTTAGTATTGTGCTTTTGTTATGAAGCCTCTGACACCAATTAGCTGAGGTGGGGCGATGGTTTGGCATGCTTACTTGCTCTGGAAACATAAGTTTGCAGTTTAGTTAATTTGAGGAAAGAGTATATTGTTACAGAATCAGCTTGCCTTAGGGCTACAGACAGCACCCCTTTTATGATTTGGAATTGCAGGCTTGCAACCTCTATCTTGGCTACTTGAGCTCAAGGGATTGTGAACTCTGCACATGCCCATATTTGGCAAATGTGCCGTATGGTCATTTGGCACAAGCAAACATGGGCCGCATTGCCCAAGGTCAGGTTAACAAATGGCTGAAGGACCTCATGGCCTCTCTTTTGCAGCTAACAAGCTGCAAAAGCAAGCAGACTCAGGTCAAAGAGACTTTCACTAGCGAAATAGCTAACCCCCTTCACAACTACTCAGAAAAGCATGGCACACCCCCAGCTTCCTATCACCACGTTAATGAGCTGGTGAGGACCCAAAGGTAGGATCGTTAACAGGAAAAGAAACCTAGCTATCTTTCAGGAAGTGATGCCCCAGTCTCCGATAAGGCTTTTGAGTTGACCCATACAGTACCCTACACACACCTCTCTACCAGCCATTCCAGCTTTTGTTTCTTATAGATCACACCCACTTATTTGGTTCATGTGAACATGAACTTCCTTGTTACCCACAAGTTTCAGCCCCTGCAGTCAGGGCGCTTGACTTATGCACTGCCTCAGGATATGTTTCTGAGTACAAATACCCCAACCCAGCCACATGGTTTTGGGATTAGAACTGGGATCGGACACGGGATCAGATTAGGAATCAGACTCCACTTGGATCTTTGTCCTGCTGGTTCTCAAGGGTTCAAGTTGTAGCTCTTTGCTCCTCACCCTTTCTTCTTCCTGATTTTCTTCTGCCATCCCCCTGCAAGAAAGTCTACCTGTGCACTCCAACCTGCAATTGTATGCAACACACTAACAGATCGGGACTGGTAATACTAACTGCCTATTCCTTTAAATCTCCTTGCTCCCTTCTCTCTCCTTTTAAAGCCTATTTCTTGGTTCTTTCTCAGGCAAAGCCTTAAGCTGATTTAATTGACAATTTGGACCTTAAGCTAAAACACCTCTATGTGAGACTCTAGTTAATACTGTTAGTTAAGATTTTATTGCCTCCTCGCCTTGCCTAATCAATCTTTTCTCTTCCTGTACACCGATAATCCCTAAATAAAACTGATTGCACCACATTTCCATCTCCTCTTCACTTTCCAGACCAAAATTTTGCACAAATTTATTCTGTAATGAACTGTTCCATATAATCATGCTGATTCCCCACAATAGCCCAAAAGCCCAATTTGAGTGTAGCCAGCACTCTGAAACAGTCTCATTAACAATATTGTCAGTGGGTTAAAACCTCACATAGAAGTTGGCTAAAGACTGGGAAGAGGTCCTGGGACATACGGAAGTTAAGGAGCTCAGAGGTAAGGATGCTGAAGGAAGAGTGCAAAGTAGGCAATAGTCTGAGAAAGGTTAACCCAGAGAAAGGGTAAATTGAAGAAAGATCTTTCCCCAAAGAATTCGACATTTTTTGAGGCTTGAGGAAAGGTCAAAAGAGACAGGGAACGGAGGCATAAGGAGCTAATCAGAATAAGGACTTTGAAGAAAATTTATTTATGCTTGAGATGAGGAGGGGCTGTATACTTTGGGGAGGGCAAAATCAGACTACTACTAGGTAAAGAAACAGGTTAGCAAACACTCAAAGTAGGCAGTGGCCTATAACGACAGTGGCCTAAGGAGACAAAGCGTACTGGATATCTGGAGCTGAAGACAGAAAGAGTAAAGGAGAAAGTAGGACTGGGGGGAAATGATAGACAGGGCCGAGCTATAGGGCAGGCTGTGCCCCTTTGGCATGCAGGAAGTTGGCAGTTCCGAGGCTGGGTTGGGTATCACCTTGTGTGTATTTCTCTGTCCAAGGAAAAACGTATCAGAGTTTTTAAGCATGGGTGTCCACAGGACTTTTCCAGGAGGGTGGGGCGGTAACAAAACCTGCAGTCCTATACCTGGGAGTATGCCCGATTGAATTCCCTGAAACACCCCCCCCCCCCACCCAAATGCCCATGTTTTAAAGGATAAAGTCGTTCTGTAAAATCTTGAGTAGACATTTTGAATCTTTGGAGAGTGTTAGCCTTTTTTTTTTTGGCCAGGTATGCTATCTGATTGTAGGGGGTGAAGTCAAGTCCTGAACAAACATTGCATTTCTAGTAGACTCTGCCCCTATCTCATCATGCTGATGCTCTGCCCAGTTTTGCCCCTTTGCATTGACAATGTTTTACAAATGGTAGCATCCCATTGACTCGGGGTATTGCTATGCCAGCATAAATAGCTTTCAATAAATAGCTGAAAATAGTGGGGAAACCGAGCTGTTTCTTTGTGGTAGTGGACAACTGAGATATAAGATCAGGTGGATGGAACAGTCATGAGATGCTGTGTGGAGCACCTGCTGTCCTGTTCAGGGAGTCAGGAGTTTTTAGGGACTCCCACAACACTACCCAAGCCACCAGAGCAATCAGAAGGCCAGGACTGCCATGGCCCAGACTGTCACAGCCCCTGCTCGCAGTAGCAATTCTGAGTCAGATGCTCAGAATCAGACTTGCCCTGGATCTAGACACCAGACCACAGCCTGACAGATTCCTGGAGCTGGAGTCCCCTGAGGTGTCTCCCTCAGGGCCTGAGCACTCTGAGGCAGTACCCTAAGAACCAAAGCCCTGGGTGGCCTCCAGAGGTGCACCCAGGTAATTTTGGAGCCTGGACCTAAAGGCCTTTGGAGCCCCCCCCCTGCAAATCAAGCATCATCATGCTCTGCTAGGTGACCACACCACCTGGGACAGACTAAAGAGGATTTGGGGGCCCCCAGGGGCTGTGGAGGCCCTGGACTTCTGCCCCAAAGTCCAGGGATAAGAGCGCCTGTGCTGGCCTCTCCCACACCTCCACAGATACAGGTCGGGAATCCTTTATCCATACTCCCGAAATCCGGAAATCTCCGAAATCCGGACACCATGCCAAAAGTAGCGGGGGGGGGGGGGGGGCGGGAATGCTTGTAGCTTCAACCTCTCTCACACACCAAAAAACCCTCAGCCTCCAAATCAATCGTGGCCCCAACTCAGCAGCTAACAGAGTATATACAGTACTGTATAACAAAGCAGCAAAAAGCCCTCAACTCATAGAGAGAACATTACGGCAGCTCTGTAATCGCCTGGGAAGCGTTGGGGCCGGGATTCGCTTACGGCCCCTAAACTCGCTATTGCTGCTTCCTCAGCTCCTTAGCTCCCCTTTTAGTTCTTCCCCTCAGGCTTTGCTATCTGCCTTTTGATTACTGCCTCTCAAGCACTGTCACTCACATGCTTCTCAAGCCAGTCCGAGAGAGGAGAAGGCAAGAAGGAGTGTGATCCCATTGAAAAGCGTGTGAGAGGGGAAGGCGGGAAGGAGCTTGGCGGGATGGCGGGAAGCAACTTCAGGCATTGTTGAGACCCTCTGCCAAAGTCCACCTACCCTCTGCCAAAGCCAAGCCTGGGTTGCAAGGAGCGAAGGAAGTTAAGGGGAAGCTGTTGAGACCCTCTGCCAAAGTCCTTATTTGATTATATACTTTAAATAAAACCTTTAAAAAAAAACCACCAGTAACCTTTCATGCCCAAGATATCTCATTTATGAAAATATTCCGAAATCCAGAAAAATCCCAAATCCGGAACACCTCTGGTCCCAAGCATTCTGGATAAAGGATTCTCAACCTGTATCTGCACACCAGCAACAGGTTTGGCAGGAGCAGATAAAGTGGCAGAGGAGAGGCAGACTCCAACCCAGAAGGCTTCCCTTTTAAAGCTTCCACTCTCCAGGCAGGGAGGCAGAGCCTAGGAAGGAGGGTCTGGGCTCAGAGGTACTTAAGAGCTTGGTCTGCCTCTGGCTGATGTAAAGTCAGCTTGCTCCCTTGGAACTCTCTGAAGACCTGTGGACTGGCCTCGCCTTGCATATAACAAGGACAGGACAAGTTCACAGACTTGGGAAGATGGTGCATCACGGCTAGATTCTCTTGTAATCAGTCCATTATTCATGGACCTAACTTCTGAATTGGGGTTTTCCAACCCAGCTTGTGAAACTTCTAACTTTTTCATCTGTGCACCTTGGTTGCACAGGTCTACGAGGCTCCAGAGAGGTCCCGTGAAGCTGAAGCTGGACTTATATGTAGTAGCTGCCAGCCAGGGAAGCTAGAGCGGGTAATTCCACTGCCGTTGAGGCTGAGATTGGGTAAAGCGTGCTGTCAAGTCGATTTCGACTCCTGGTGCCAACAGCCGTCAAGCTGTCAAATTGATTTTGACTCCTGGCGCCCACAGACCCCTGTGGTTTTCTTTGGTAGAATACAGGAGGGATTTACCATTGCCTCCTCCCACACAGTATGAGATGGTGCCTTTCAGCACCTTCCTATATCGCTGCTGCCTGATATAGTACCAGTGGAGATTCGAACCCGCAACCTTCTGCTTGTTAGTCAAGCTTTGGGTAGTTACCCCATATATCTAGATGTCTTTCTGCTGGTTCATTTCTGTTTCCACTAGTTCTTTGATTTTATTAACAAACCTTGTGGATGGGAATGGCTGTGATAAGTTGGTAGCCTAAGGGTTAATCTTGGGCTCTGCAGAAAATGCAGTAAGCTGTTGAGAGGAGATCAAGTTATTAATTATGAAAAGTGTGTTTCTCCTAGAAGGCTGTGCTTGATTTGTGCTCTGCATCTTCCTTGTAAACGGCTTGTTTGTATTCTGCCTTTCTGCAATAGCACTCAAGGCCAGGCACAACAAAAGCAAGATAAAATATGCAATCACACACACAAAAATTCAAATATAATAAAATAACATAATACAAACACAACAGTAACTCGGTAAAACCAAAGCACAGAACAAAATCAGAAAATGAAGCAGCAGCACCAAGCCCAAACAAGAAGCTTGGAATCAGGCCATAAGCCCGGCAAGAAAGGCTGGTATTTACCATCTGTCTGAAGGTGAAAATAGAAGGAGCCATTCAGATATCATGGAAAAGGGAATTCCACAGCTAAACTCAGTTTACAACAGTCTGTTAGTGCAGGTGGATTTAAGAGCAATTTGGTTCTGCACATCAAGCACTATTAAACATAGGAGCATATATTGCTGCCATATACTGAGTCAGACCATTGGTCTATCTAGCTCAGTATTGTCTACACAGACTGGCAGCAGCTTCTCCAAGGTTGCAGGCAGGAATCTCTCTCAGCCCTATCTTGGAGATGCAGGGAGGGAACTTGGAACCCAGATGCTCTTCCCAGAGTGGCTCCATCCCTTAAGGCAGGGATCCTCAACATTGGGCCCCCAGATGTCCTTGGACTTCAACTCCCATAATCCCCAGGCCCAGTGGCCTTTGGCTGGGGATTATGGGAGTTGAAGTCCAAGAGCATCTGGGGGCCCAACGTTGAGGATCCCTGCCTTAAGGGGAATATCTTACAGTGTTCACACATCAAGTCTCCCATTCATATGCAACCAGGGTGGACCCTGCTTAGCTAAGGGGACAAGTCATGCTTGCTACCACAAGACCAGGTCTCCTCCCTGCTGCCAGGGAGTGAACCTGGGGTCTTCTGCATGCAAAGCAGGATCAGGTCACTTTGTAACCTCTTTTAACCTCAGGCATTTCAAAAATGGGACCAATAGCATGAAATAATAATAATAGCATGGGGCTTATAGTGGGTCAGCCCCCATGAATCAACATCTGAAGCAAACTATGGTGGCTATTTCCCCTTCTCTTTGCATATAACGAGTAAAAATCAAACTATATCTTCCAACAGTTCAGTCATGGGGCTAGAGATATGCTTGTAACATCTTTATTGGCATAGCAAGGTTCACCTCATAAGCCACACCCCAGAATGACTGTGCTGGCAGGCCGGCCTATCCACTAGGTGGCCCTAAGCAGTCACCTAGGCTGCCTATCCTTGTGGGGGGTGGGGTGGGGAATGGATGCCACTGTCACCTCCCCCCCCCCGCCCTCAGTAAATAGCTGTCCTCTGCATCATAGCAGTGTCAGCTGGGATAAGGAGGGTGGAGACAAAAGCAGACTATACCTTTAAAAACCCATAAGACCTTTGCTGTCTGCCACTCGCTGCTGCCCAGCTCTGCATGGAATTTGCACCTGCCACAGGCCCTGCCCCTATCACTCATGTGCATGCGCAGCAGCTGTGTACAGTTGCTGGGCAGGACGACCCTACTGCTTCTCACATGTAGGAAGAGGTGAGAAGCAGTAGGGTTCCCTCCCCCTCTGACCTTGGTTTTAAGTTGCCGGTGATCAGAAAATGGGAGTATGCTCAACTCTTGATTGAGGGCAGAAGACTTTTCCTACCCTAATCCTGGTCATGTGCACAAACCTAATATGTTAACAAGAAACTCAAGGAGGAGATTCTCAAGATCGGCCAAAAGTGGGCTAAGGGATCCTAGCCCACTTTTGGGTGAGCGTGAGAACCGAGTAAACCGCTTAAGTAGCCCTCCCCTTAGACAAGGTTAGCGGAGCGAGCGCTCTACTAACCCCATCTATTTGATTGTGTATTGCCACGGCGTGGCTCTGCGCCATTGCAGCATATGAGGACACCCCCGCCGGGAGGCTGAAACAAGCCTCCCAACCCTGGGGGTCTCTCCAGGATGCCTCGCGCACTTGTGCGTGGGGCATCCTGGAACTTCCGGGGGCCACACAGCCCACGATCCCCACAGCCCCCCCCTGCTGGCTCTGTGACGGAGCCGGCAGTCGTGTGGGCCCGATCCGGCCGCCCAGGGCTGCCGACATGCTCGCATCCAGGCGAGTCTCAATATATACCACACAGTGAGGTCATGCGCACAACCTCATGCTGTAGTTCATGGAGGTCTGTGGGGAAGGCAGGAGCTTGCCTGCCTTTCCCAGCAAATGAGCATCATCATCTTTGCTCTCGCCCAGCCACACACCCACACGAGTGGTGGCATGGTGAAGGCAAGAGCCAGGTGCGGGAGGACTTTCCCCTCCCACATCCCAGGGTGCCCTGTGCCATAAGCCTGGCGGCCACTCCTTCCCCCCAAGCTTGCTGCCAAAAATGGTGGCGGGCTGGGGCGGGGGAAAACCTTTTAAGCCGGCAGCAATCGTGCTCACGATTGCCTGCCGTGGTTCAATGAACCACAGGTTTGTCTTAACCTCATCTAAACACCGGGTTAAAAAGCTGGGCTAGTGGGGGCAGAAGCACTGGGATCAGGATTGCCCAATGCAGGCTGGGCTGCCCCAGCCTGGGTTGAGTTATTCATATGAATAACTTCTGTGTTTGCAATGTGTGAATGTCAGTCTATGCATGGCTTGATGCCTTAGTGTTCATGTGCCTTTCATGTGTGACTCACACAAACAATGAAGTTTTCCCCAAAATGCAAAGAAAGGGACAAAATAGGGACAGTAATTCTACCAGAGACAGATACCTGAAAACAGGGACTGTTCCTGGTACATAGGGACAGTCTGAGGGAAAGGCAATCTGCTCAACTTAAGAACAACTTAAAAACAGCTATTTCATTTATTTGCCTGCTGGTCTACATCTCAGGCCAGGATTTTTCAAGATGGCTTCCTCACTCCATTCCCACTATTAGTTCCTAACAGCCCAGCTTTACACGCAGCATATTAATCTATTTTTGCTCAGCAGAAATACGATCCTGGGCTGCCAGTCAATAAATCACCCACGACATCTAGAAATTAAAGTCATTATTTTGATAAATTGGTTTTTCTTTTTCTTTCTAACAAGGAATCCAAGAAGGCAGCTGTGGGAGGGGACAGCAGGAAGTGCCCCCACCACCCCAGCAAAAAAGATCATTGGAACTTGGATGGAGAAATTATTCACATGATGGTCATTATAAACAGAGAGGGGGACACCTTTGTGGTTCTAGGAGCAGGAGAACATTTTATCATGTGAATGTGTGACTAATATGTGTCTGGTCTTGCTTATTTCAAATCACTGTTACTTGTGGGGAGGGAGGGAGGGAGGAAAACCTTTCTCTCTTGTGCTCTCCAAGAAAACACTATGAGGATCACACAAGCAGTATGGAGAGCCGTAAGGGGTTTTGCGGGAAGAGCGGGCTTGACCCACTCTCCCCACACACGAGCAGGCAGCTCAACCTGGGTGGCCGGATCAACCGCCCACACGATTACCAGCTCCGTCTAGGAGCCAGTTACATAGGAACATAGGAAGCTGCCATATACTGAGTCAAACCATTGATCTATCTAGCTCAGTATTGTCTTCACAGACTGACAGCGGCTTCTCCAAGGTTGCAGGCAGGAATCTCTCTCAGCCCTATCTTGAAGACGCCAGGGAGGCAACTTGAAACCTTCTGCTCTTCCCAGAGCGGCTCTATCCGGGGAATATTTTATTGGGTGGTTGGAGTTCAAGTGCGCGGGGCATTCTGTGGAGCCCCCCAATGCCAGGAAGCTTGATGTATCCTCCCCGCCGGGGGTCTACTCATGATTTACCTCCACTAACCTTGTTTAACTGGGGGGGGGGCATTTAGGGAGGCTTGCTTCCGGGAGCTGCGCAGCTCCTGTTGCAGCACACGAGCAGCAGGAACCGGGCTGGTTTCTGCTTCTCGTGAGACTATGAATCTATATGAATTTGAATTTCTCTATATGAATAGCTTTAAAACAAAACTACTTGACCATATTGTCATGTGTCAAACACAGAGTTTTTAAACTGTAAATAACATCCCCATGGTGGTGTTGGATAATTGCCTCAGTTATTTGTATGGGGCATGCTTCTTTAATTTGAATGTGTCTGTGTACTGACTTGGGAGTGGAGGCACTGAGAATGATTTTCTTCTCACTTGCTGTCCTGATTTTCAAACTGAGAGGGTCTCTCACTACATAAGAGACAGTTAGTTTATTGTTTTCTTAGCCTATTTTTAATTGGTAATTGTAGTGATCAGCCACCCCTCCCCTAAAGAGTTGACTGGAAGTGAACCCTGTCCTGAAAGACAGACTGGTGAACTCCAGAGCTCAGCCAATCAGCACACCAGGTGGGCGGGATCTAGAGAGCCATTGGGAGGAAGGAGATGCTCTTTGTCTGAAGAAGCTAGGCTGGAGGTGAGAGAAACACATGCAGAAAGGCACTGTGAGGAGCAATCGAGTTTTGCGCCCTCATGGTCAAAGCTAGCTTGGAGATTTCATGGAATGACCTCTACAGCACCTTGAAAGACAGGAGGGCAAGAAACTTGAATTCTCTTCCAGAGTTTGGGTGAGTTCAAGGCAAGGAAGCGAGGGCTTTGGCTTTGGGAATTTTAGTCTAGGGAAAGTTTGTTTTAGTCAGATTTTGCATTAGACTTTCTGTTTCTTTTGTGTGCACTTTGTATATCCCTCATAAGTAAAGTGTGCCATCAAGTTGGTGTAGACTCCACAGAACCCTGTGGTTGTCTTTGGTAGAATACAGGAGGGGTTTACCAATGCCATCTCCCATGCAATATGAGACGATGCCTTTCAGCATCTTACTATATCACTGCTGCCTGATATAGGTGTTTCCCATAGTCTGGGAAACATACCAGCGGGAATTCGAACTGGCAACCTCTGGCTTGCTAGTCAAGTCATTTCCCTGCTGTGCCATTAGGTGGCTGGTCTATTATTGTTTACCTGTAATGTAACTAAGCTAAGAAACACTAGCCTTCTCCCATCCAGCCAGGGCATTGCAAAATACTCTGTAAGTTTTAATTGTGCTTTTGTATTTCCCTACATACTTGTTCCTTGCAACTGGGTAACCACGATTTTTAAAGTCTGCCACTCCAACTTCATCTGGGGTGCTTTTTGAAGTATTCTTGTAACCTACTGAGTATTTTTACCTGTAACTAAAAGCTGGGAAAGCCTCAGATGCAAGCAGTCTGTGGCATTTGAATAAAACTGTTTTCTCTCTTTTTGTTCTTTTCTTTTACAAGCCTCATATGAGTGGATGTTTAACTCAGGAGAAAGGGGGGCTGAAAGGGGGCTTTTTCTCTGGTGTAAAACATGCCCCAGGAGCTTGGCAGCTATTAGTTTTCTCACCACGTGTAGGCTTGCACATGGATGATTTTTGTAAATTTTTCCAAAAGCAAAATAAAGAGAGTTTCCCCTGGGATTTCCAACCAATCCTGGGGATGGGGGTCATGCTCTGTCGATAAGCGGGTGGTGGTGGCAGCCTTTAAAACCTACCAAAAATAAAGAAGAGTTTTAGGAGTAGCCTTTGCCAGAAAGCTCTGCAGGGATGAGTCAGCATTTCTTTCCCTCACGTGAGCTTGCTCTGAGACAAAGGCTATAATCTGCTACAGTAATAATGATCATACTCTTATTTCTCAGTTAAAGTAAGCTTCCTGTACAATGTATATATTTAATCTATATATTTAATTCTCTTAAATGTACCCGCCGCTAATCCCATGCATGGCAGCTTTTGCGAGAGTTCACATGCAGCTGCCAGATAGGATAGCGACGGGGGAGAAAATAGCGATGCCAGCCGGCCTGGCTGGCAGGAACAGGAGGTGACAGAGGGACAGCCCAGTCACCAGGAGGAGGAGGAGGTGGTGGTGGGCTGGCTCGGCCCAGCCACGGGGAATAGGAGAAGGCAGTGGCGGCCTGGCTGGGCTGGCAGGAGCAGGAGGCAGTGGCGGGCGAGCCTGGCCAGCAGGAGGAGGCAGCTGCTGCCAGGAGCTGGTAGGCAGGCAGAGTTGGTGGGCCGACTTTCTGGCTAGCTTACAAGCCAGAAAGCACGGAGGGGAAGAAGGGGAGAGAAGAAATGTGCTGGCTGGCCTGCCAACCAGAAAGCACGGGGGGCCAGAAGTGGGTGGGGGGAGAAGCAGGCCAGCCGGCTGGCCAGAAAGCCAGGCCAGGGGGAGAAAAAGGAAGCAGTGGGGGCCAGCTGGAGGCGCAGATGCTCTGTGCCCGGCCCAGCTAGTTACATATAAAGTAATTTCTCTCCAACTTTAGGCTATGGGCCCAGTTGTGAAACAATAAATCATGAGATAAGAAAGAGTTTGTAGGCAAGACAACTGGATAAGATTACTGTTTTTTACATCTGTGGGGAGGCATCTCACTGTTGAACTGCTCAATGAAGCAGATAATGGCCCTTCAGAGTGAAGATGTTGCTAAATACACTTGGACTTTCTTATGTTCTGGAGGAACAAAGACCAACAGAGAATGAAGAGAAACAGTGAGAATGGGATTCTGCAAACAAGCAAGCCATGGGACACATATCCTTGTAAGTGATCTGTTAAATTACCATATAGAAGACAAAAATACAGCAAAAGAGATGTGGGAAAGATTAAAGGAGATCTTTCAACATAGAACCATGAATACTCAAGAGTCTGCAGGAGCACATCTGCTCATTTTTGGGAACACTGAGAGAGTTGGAATTGCAAGAGATAAATATGCCTGGATAATAAAAAATTGGACTGTTGCTTAATTCCTTGTCTAAAGAATATGAGAATATTGTCAATTTTCTGCAAATTAAAGAAAATGTGATTTTGAGTTTTGTGCAGGAATTTTTGCAAGAGTTTAATTTGAAAGAGCAAATAGAAAGTGAGGAATCAATTAAAAATTAAGCCTACAAAGTTGCTGATGGTAGGCATTGTTTTATATATGGAAGCACCTTGCATTTGAGGAGTGCTTGTCCTAGTAAAGAGCAAGGGAATTATTCTCAACAGAAAAAAGGGAATAAGACTAAATGCCTGAAAAAACGACTTCCTAACAAACTTGACTATGCAAAAGTGAAAGCAATGAAAATAACACTGAGAATGATGAAAAATTGTTCAGAAAGAGCAATGCTGCAAAAGAAATCACCTGCAGGGTTGATGCAAGTCAAACGAAATATATTTGGCTGGAGAAGCTACTTCACATTTCTTCAATAATTTGCAAGATTTCTCTGACATAAGCATGGGACATAGAAATTCTATATACCTTGCTAATGGGCAACAAATATTTGCAGAAGGAAGAGAGACAGTTTATCTGAAGTGTAAACTTGGTGCAAATAGAGTGAATGAAGTGTGGATTTCAGAGGCCTAGTATGTATGCACTTTGCAAAACAGCCTGATGAGTGTGAAGACAGCTACAAGGCATGGATGTAGAGTTCATTTAGGACTCTTTAGAAGCCTTTTCAAGGATTCCCCTTTGCTTGTAAAGGAGGATCCTCACTGGATATCCCCTTTACAAGCATAGCCGAACTGGTTTGAGCTGGTTCAGTCAAATGGACCAGGCCAGCTGGTTGGACCAGGCCAACCACCTGGACCCGTGGTTTCATCCAAATCACAAACAATGGTCTGTGTGCACTCCACTACAGAATTCTTGATCCTATCACAGAGACTGTTAAACTACGTGTTGTTGCATATTTTGATGAGAGGCAAAAATAAAATGCCAATATGATGTCTGACTGTGAACCGGATTTCCCAATAAGTGAAAAGGCTGAACAGAAACCACAGCAACAAAAGGAACATGTAATCATAGACTATGATATAATAAAGAGACTCAGCCGATAGGGAGAGATTGAGGCAGCACCAGAGAGATCCAATCAAGAAGGGGAGATTGAGATGGAACAATTATTGAGATGTTCAAGCAGAGTTAATAATGGGATTCCACCTAAAAAATTGGATCCTATGGGGGCTTTGGGGAAAGGTTAAAAATTGTTTAAAACTGCTCACAAACATTTCTTTTGGGGGTAGAATGGTAGGTAGCACCCATCAACCCCTTCCACACAACCCACTTTGGTGTCCCTAGGAACTACCTTTGGGGAACAATGGGGTGTTTAAAGTTTCCCCATTGTTACCTATGGCCAGAACAAGCTGAACTCACAGAATGCAGTGCACACAAGTTTTGTATTGCAATTTGCAATGCATTTTGCAACCATGCCTGAAAAACACTGTCCCACCCAACACATGACACACATTTCAAGCAGAGACCAAAAATGGCCAAAAAAGAATCACTGAACCAGAATTTACTGCCAGCCACAGTGCCTGCACTGCAGTAACATCCTTGGCACAAGTTGCTCTCTCTCACACAATTATGACTCCTTACTTCCTAGCATTGCATCAACAGCTGGCACGCCAGTACCCTTAGCAGCAAGCATAGCCTTCAACTAGAGCAACTTCTTCCTTTGGGCTCCCCCACCCTACTTCCCCTCCCAGCCAATGGGGGCACAGTTGCCCATGACAACACTTGATTTGTATGATAACAAGTCAACCAAGAAGCAAGAAGATTGCAAGCCAATTGGAAGCCATTGCCAGAAAACTAACCAACAAGGCAAAAACAGGCCTCCAAAATGGCGCTCAAAACATTGAAATGTTTTAACTGGAAATGGGGTTGTTTTTCTCTGAGCTCAAAGCAGGCCCTTTATTTAAAGAGAGGTTTTTCCCCCTCAAGCTGAGGACACTTGAAACGGCCCATTTCAAGTTGAAATGTTTCAACGACAACGTTTTGTACACCCCTATTTTAAATTTAAGATGATCCCCTGATTTCTAACATCAAAGAACTTGGAAATAACCTAGTCTTGGATTCAGGTAAATACAGTACTTTTAATCAAACTTTTTCTTTATATAAGTAAGATCTTATATAGAGCCCCTGGTGGTGCAGTTGTAAAAACTGTCGCCCTGTAACCAGAAGGTTACAAGTTCAATCCTGACCAGGGGCTCAAGGTTGACTCAGCCTTCCATCCTTCCGAGGTCAGTAAAATGAGTACCCAGAATGTTGGGGGCAATATGCTAAATCATTGTAAACCGCTTAGAGAGCTCCGGCTATAGAGCGGTATATAAATGTAAGTGCTATTGCTATTGCTATTGCTATCTTGTGAGGCTAGTTACAGAAGTCAGAATTCTTCAGGCAATATGTTCATCTTTAAGAATTCAATTTTCAGCACCTGTCTTTGATCTACTGGGCATATTCACTATATCAGCATTTCTCAACTTTGGGTCCCGATATGTTGTTGGACTACAACTCCCATAATCCCCAGCCACAATGGCCTGTGGCTGGGGATGTTTGGAGTTGTGGTCCAACAACATCTTGGGACCCAAGGTTGAGAACTCTTGCTCTATATACTTCTTATTGAACTTGTGCTGAGGAAGGACTTAACGAGTAGCAAGGATTAGAGATCTTGATTCTTTATTCATAACACTTTAATCCTCCATGGGGTGCCTTTTCATTAGCTTGAGTATGACTTGGATCATGGACTAGCATAATGACTTCAAGATTTGGCCCAGTGCTCTAAGTGGGGAGCTTGTATTAATTAAGTATCAATTATCCAAGTCATAGGCCATTTACTGGGGATTAATGAGTGACTGGGAGGACTTTAATGATTAGATGCATTCAAAGACCCCATTAACCCAGGCTAATCACAGATCACTGAAACACACCCTCTGAAGGTCATTCCTACTATTTTAAGTTGCATTTTATATTTATTCAAAGTGCCTGGAATGGATTTCCCCCCCATAATGAGTGATACGGTTCTAATTGTTAAGTGCAGGGCATCCTTTCAGCAAATTAATGCCATGTACATTAGCCAAACAACTAATAATTTCATCCTTTCTGCCTGGGATGTGAAAGACCACCACAGAAGCCTCCATGAGGTAGTTGTCCATGCCAGCTTCCTGGAAATAAATAATGTTGGCTTGTACTTAAGGAGGAGGCCTAGGTATGAATATACCTTCAGATGTACTCGCTCATTGGTTCTCCAGTGGAAGTTTGGACTTGCCTGCAGAAGTAGAATGGATGTCTTGCCTGCAGTGGGTTTTGGAAAGATGCAAGTAAACAACCTAAGAAGGTTTCCCCTTCTGGACACTGGTGCTTTAAACGATAGGCCCCAAATCAAGACAAAAATCCATAGCTAGGCCCAATTAATAAAATATTTGGAAATCATAGCTTTACATAATTCCACCCCCCCCAAATATTACATATTTAGGAACATAAGAACATCAGCTTTATACATAAGAGACGTAAGTTTGGGCGGGGTATAAATTTAATAAATAAATAAATAAAATAATACCGAATCAGATCATTGGTCCATATAGGTCAGTATTGTCTACACAGACTGGCAGTGGCTTCTCTAAGGTTGCAGGCAGGAATCTCTCTCAGCCCTGTCTTGGAGATGCCAGGGAGGGAACTTGGAACCTTCTTGCTCTTCCCATCATGCAGTGCTCACATGTAGTCTCCCATTCAAATGCAAGCCAGGGCGGACCTTGCTTAGCAAAGAGGACAATTCATGCGTTTTACCACAAGACCAGCTCCTAAGCATCCCCTTTCACTTCCAGCACAGGCACAGAGTTACGACAGACCCAAGGTAGCAGGGCAGGGATGTCCTCCCAGCAGCACCCCCTCCCCACGTTCCCTATGTATGCCCCAGTCTAGTACAGGAGCTCCTTGTTTGCTACTTGACAGTAATGGACTGTGATGACCTGGACCATCTGCTCTGACTCAGCAACTGCTTAATGGCAGCCGCATGCATGGACTGCTCCATGAACCAAAACTGGCTAGTACTTCACAAATTCTGAAACTGAAGTTCTTTCAGTTATTACAGACTAAGATGCCATTGGTCTTTTGTGCTACAGCATTACTTTGTTGACTTGTGTTTCATGTGTGATCCCCTGTAGCCCTCTAAATCTTTCTTGGAAATGTTGCTACCTGTTATCCACCACCTTATATGTGAACATTGTATTTCTCTCTGCCCCCCTCCCCCCGCCACATATAGGACTTTACATCTTCTTGTTAAATTTTATTCTGCTTCTGTCTACTTCATTTTTCAGTTAACTGAGATCATTTGGAATGTTTAGCCTGCCCCCCAAAGGTATTTATAGCTTTTATCGGTTTTGTACAATCCTCCAGACTGATCAATGCAGAGATTATTGTTTCATTCAAATCGGAAATACTTTTTCACACAACGCATAATTAACTTGTGGAATTCTCTGCCACAAGATGTGACAGCCAACAACCTGGATGGCTTTAAGAAGGCTTTGGATAACTTCATGGAGGAGAGGTCTATCAACGGCTACTAGTCGGTGGGCTAAAAGCCACCTCTGGCCTCAGAGGCAGGATGCCTCTGAGTACCAGTTGCAGGGGAGTAACAGCAGGAGAGAGGGCATGCCCTCAACTCCTGCCTGTAGGCTTTCAGCGGCATCTGGTGGGTCACTGTGAGAAACAGGATGCTGGACTAGATGGGCCTTGGGCCTCATCCAGCAGGGCTGTTCTTATGTTCTTATTCATGAAAATGCTTAACAATAGCAGCTTCCTATGTTCCTATGTTCTCAATATTTATTAGTTGTTTTCCCATGGGAGCTTCTAGAAGTAAGTGTGTGTGTGTGTGTGTGTGTGTGTGTGTGTGTGTGTGTGTGTGTGTGTGTGTTGAGCAGCTCTCATTTAGCTCCAGTTTCTAGGACAGGAGAATTCCAGGACAGGGACACCCCAGCATTGTTCTATAACATTCCAGTGTGAAGGTGACTAGTTCACACAAACCATATCAGCAGACGCCACCCTGGCTGGCAAGCTCAGCAGAGAAATTCTGTGCTGTGTCTACAGAAGTTAAGCTGCCCTTCTGAGATGATTCTGGTCAGTCTAGGAGTTGTGCTTGTACCAGAAGTGGTGGGAGGAAGGTGCAACAAAAAGCAAGCTAGTCTTGGCAAATGGGTTTTGTGCACATAATGCTGCAGTCCCCAGAGATGCCAAATCAGAAAAATAGGCAATTTCCCCTCCCAAACTGTAATCCTGTTGCATTCAACTAAATGTTTCCAAGCAACCAAGCAAGCAGTAAATGTGCCTCCTGCCTATGAGATGAAAACCCAACCAAATGTGAAGGAATATCACTGCCTGTTAAATTTCATCTAGAAGTTAAATGGATCTTCAGCTGGGAACAACAGACCCCACCTCTCCCATTTCAGATGGGGAAAAGAAGACTTGAGGATGCATCTCTACCAGTGTTCTTGTCACATATAACTTCATTTGACTTTTGTCCCTTGCTATTTTGGAACTAATCGGTGTATGTTTCAATATATATGCCCTTATTGGCTAAAATTTTTATTTCCCCCCTCCTTTCTGTAATGTTACATTGTGCAATTGCAACTATGAGCTTGTTGAGAGATTTGCTGCAATGTGGCAACAAGGCTTGGGATGACCAGAGAATTGTCAAGTAGCCAGATTTGTTGCTTCTGCTGGCAAACAATGGGCCCATTCACACACAACACAGAACCTACCCCCCGCCCCCGCGTTCTGCCCTTACCGCACCCTCACGCTTACCTGTCTGCATTCAGATGAAATGGACAGGATCTGAACTGCAGTCTGTGCGGGCTTCCTTCTGGCATGAAGGACAGCCCCAACAGCAAATCACAGCTGGAGAGTGGGAGGAGCTTGCTCCCTCAACTCTGGTTACAACAAGCACTGCCTGCAATTCAGAATTTGGACATACAGCAGCCAGCTGCAAACCTCAGGTAAGCACACCGAAACTCACTACAGACCAAGGGTTCAAACTGGAGTTTGGGAAGGGAAACATCGGGTTGCTTTCCTGACAGGACCAGGGTTTCATGAATTTGGACATACAAGAAAGTCAACCTCAGGCTCCTTCACCTCCAGTTTCCCATTACATGCGGATGTGGCCAAAGTTAGCAAAGTGCACTGCACATGTGAAATGGCGTAATTTCTCAAATAAATAGTTAATGGACATTGTGGTTTTCCTTTTTGTGTCTGAACTCTCAAAATAAAGGTACTCACTTTATGTAAATGGGGAAAATGTGTATCAGGACTGTGGTGTGGTGGAGGGCTAACCTAACTCCCAGCACACACCAGAATCCTACTTCATGCGGTGACTAATCCAGTTGCTGTTTACTGAATGAGCACATTTGCTCCAATTATGTGCTCACATTCATACCTAGTTCAGGGATAGGCAATGTGGAGCTCTCCAGATGTTGCTGAACTACAACACCCATCAGCCCCAGACATAATCCATTACAGCTGGTCATGTTTCACACAGCAGGTTTTACCATGAGTTTCCTGTGAGGCTTTACTTCAAGCTTGAAGTTGCCCTCCCCCCCCAACGAATGCAAAATTTGGACTTTGTTACCCTACTTTTTTTTTACTCTAACACACAACGAAAAATCCGAATTGTATGTGACGTGCTCCCCGATAACTTGTAGGGACTGTGGAGTAAATCTGGCTGATATGTGAATGCACACCTCCATTCCAGAGGAAATATGAGCTAAAACCCAGTGAGTATAGAGCACCCTGGGGATGATGATGATGATGATAATTAATAATTCAATTTCTATACCGCCCTTCCAAAAATGGCTCAGGGTGGTTTACACAGAGAAATAACAAACAAATAAGATGGAACCCTGTCCCCAAAGGGCTCATGGGATGGGAGTAACATCTGGAGAGCTGCATGTTGCCTACCCCTGTTGGACCCAAAACACTGCCACAGGGAGAAACAGATACCAGCATACTAGCATGCATACATGCATACATTGATATTTAATAATAATAATAATAATAATAATAATAATAATTCGATTTCTATACCGCCCTTCCAAAAATGGCTCAGGGCAGTTTACAAAGAGAAATAACAAACAAATAAGATTTAAACAGGTTAATTGGTATTATTCTCTATTGGGTTGATTTTCAAATAGCAATAGCAATAGCAATAGCACTTACATTTATATACCGCTCTATAGCCAAAGCTCTCTAAGCGGTTTACAATGATTTAGCATATTGCCCCCAAATGCATGTTAGACACAAAGATCAGCTACCTAGATCCTCTTGTTGCACCCTTCTGGTGAACCACCATTTAGCTAACTTGTCTGCAGCGTCTGCTTTTTTTAAAAACACAATTGTTCTGAAGTCGTTCACATGAGAGAGAGTTTTGAAAAGGCTGCCAGGGAGTGCAGAGCTCAAGGGTAATTTCTGAAGGGAATGCTAGAGATGCTTCCCCATTGTTTCTCCCCCTCCTGCCTGCATTGCTTTTTATAAACATTAGCAGTGATTTGAAAAAGGACAAGTCATTTTCAATACACTGAATGCTTTTTATGGTTTTATAACAATCCCATGTTATTTCCATGTTGCTGCATAGAATTTACAAATAGCGGAATTGGTATACCTCATCTCAAGCCATCTTGTGATCGTTATTCAAAGATCATTTCCCTCCACTCCATTTAACAGTTAGGTGGATGGCTGCAATCGATGCTCTAAAGCAGCTGGTTTTCTTCCTTCATTTCATTCAGCTCCAATTAACTCCACATCCCCTGCTTAGAGATTTCCCCCTCTCCCTTCCACAGCCCCCATGGAAGTTAACAGATCTTCATGCTGTCAGCCAGCATCCTTTTCCTGCTTGGTATTGTTAACATTTTGCTCATACCTGCCAGATAGGATAATAAAAATAATTCTCCGATCCATCCCAGTTTGGTAGTAGGTTTGGAATGAGATGTGCTGAGAAAGTCAGGTTCACATTTTGCCTTGGACGGTTTCAGAAGCTTCTGTCTGGCCTGTTGTTTTGTAATGTAGGCACACAGACAGTTATAGGCTCTGATCCCTTTGGCAGGTCATCATGGGAATCCTGTGTAGAGCAGGAAAGTGCCATGGACAAGGGTGGCTCCAGGGGGCAAGCGTAGGCAAGCACCCTCTCAGGGCCTCCCCCCCCCCAACAGGCCCCTATTTCAGTTTCAGACATCTAACATGTGGGACACAGCTCACCCACCCATAAATACAGTTTGCCCCTTCTGTGCCCCCATTTTTTTCTGGTGTTACCACAAGCAACAGATGACCTGCTGCTGCATCTAATTCCAGTAGCTGTCGCCATCCTCCTTCTCCTCCTCCTTCTGCTGCTGCTGTCATGTTTAGGTGTTGTTGTTGTTATTATTATTATTATTATTTACATTTATATCCCACTCTTTCTCCAAGGAGCCCAGAGCGGTGTAGTTTCTTTTCACAACAACCCTGTGAAGTAGGTTAGGCTGAGAGGGAAGTGACTGGCCCAGAGTCACCCAGCTAGTTTCATGGCTGAATGGGGATTTGAACTCGGGTCTCCCCGGTCCTAGTCCAGCACTCTAACCACTTCACCACACATGGCTGCATAGTGTTTGCAGTTGACATTCTATTAAGCAACAGCACATAGCACACATTTGAAAAATCTACCAGAGTCAGCAATATACATCTCGATCCCTGGACCGTGTGTGTGTGTGTGTGTGTGTGTGTGTGTAGAGGTGCTCTTATTCCTGGACTTCCGAGCCGAAGTCCAGGGCCTCCACAGCCCTTGTGGGGCCCCAAATCCTCTCTAGTCTGTCCTGGGTGGTGTGTTCACCTGGCTGAGCATGATCATGCTTAATTTGCAGAGAAGGGCCGGGGGGCTCCAAAGGCCTTTAGGTCAAGGCTCCAAAATTACCTAGGGGTGTGTGTGTGCAGGTGCCACTCACGTATCTGGATTGAAACTGTTATATGTTATAACAACATGCAGCCTAGATTGTTTCTGTTCAGTCTCCTGTGGTCTCACTGTTTTCAAATTAGATCACGCGTTAGCAGGCTGAGGAGGAAATAAATATGGCTCTTTGAGGAATATCAGTTTTTGAAGATTTAATCACAGCAAAGAATCAGAAGCAGAGGGTGGAATTGATATGATAATGTTATTATCTAAAAAGAAACACAAGACAGACATCAGTAACATCCACTGAAGGGATGCTGGGCTGGGCTGAACGGAACCAGTTGCTCTACTCCTGCTAATAATATGAGAATCACTACTTTAAAAGGTGCCTCTTTGCTCAGTTCCAGGTGGTGAGCCAGCCAAACGGCAGCCTGTGTCTGGCCTCACCCAGTGGCCCCTCTAGTGACAACCCATGCACGTGACATCACATACACGGGGGCATGGCTCAGGCTACGGAGAGCCCTGAGAGAGCTCTCCCCCAGTCATTTGCTGCCTGACAGCATTTATTTCCCTTTCTCTTCCTCCAGTGAGGAAGAGAAAGGGAAATAAATGCTGTCAGGCAGCAAACACTGCCTGAAATGACCAGGGAAGAGTTTGCTCAGGACTGTCTGGAGCCCAAGCCACACCTCTGTATGCATGATGTAATACATTAAATGGGCGTGGCCTGGGCTTGGGATAGCCCGAGTGAGCTCTGCCTGGTAATTTCGGGCAGCGTTTGCTGCCTGACAGCGAGGGAGAGAAAGGGAAGTAAATGCTGTCAGACAGCAAACACTGCCTGAAATGACCTGGGGAGAGCTCGCTTGGGGCTATCTAGAGCCTGAGCCACACCCCTGTGCAGGCTTCAGTTGCCTTTTTTATTGGCAGCCCGGGTTCTTTGAACCCATTCGGTCAGTGGTGACTCTGCCCCTGCTTAGTTAGCACAGGTTAAATAATATAATTTCCCTTTTATATTTGGAGAGATGATGTAATAGTTATCAACAAAAATGGGAGACGTACCATTCAGTATAATATCTCTGACTGGATTTAGAAAGTTTTCTCCATAATACTTTTCAGTGCAACTCTTAAATAGAGCAACTGTGGAAAAAAATACATCATCTATGCTATGTAATGTCACACAGGCTAATAAAAATCTATAATCTGCACCTCTATTGGAAGTGTAATCAAACTTATTACCCAACCTTTTCAAGTTTATTCAGAGGCAAGTGCACATAACATTGTGTACATAGAAGTAAGATGTAAGTGTACAGAGTATTGCAGCCTGAGGCAGATTTTTTGGGGGGGTTGCATATATTTTGGACATGCTTAATCATTCCCTTTATTGGATAGAAATCCTTAATATGGTCCAGAGTACAATTGGATATGCTTTACCAAGGGACCCTACAGTAATATTTCTGGGTTATGCTTGTTAAATGTGCCAAAATATTATGTGAAAACTAACTAGACAGGTTAGTTTTCACATAAATGCAGTATTTTGAGGGTGGCCAAGCCGTGGATTTCTAGCTGTGGTTCGACTGCAACTCCTGTTCCTAGCCCGAATAAATTATAGATGGGTATGATGGGAGCTATAGTTCAAACGTACCTGCCGAGCCTGAGATTGACTAACCCTGGGATATTGCCTTTAAATGGAAACTAAGCAGTCTGGTTTGTATTAGAGAATGAAGACTATGAGGTCAGTCATACAACCTCGCTGGGAAGTGCTGGCAGGGAGGCAGGTTCCTCCCTGCCTGCCTGCACACAATCTCCCTTCCCCCTACAGCTTTGCCGCTCACATGGCGCTTGAGTAGCACTGTGGAGAGTGGCAGAGCCAGGAGCTGGAGGAGGAAGTCCTCCAGCATTCCACAGTCATGGTACATTGGGGGATACCTCCACTGCCAGGCACTCTTGACTGGAAGCAGTCAAGACTGGCAGCAGTCAGCAGTCACAGACTGGCAGCAATGTCTCCAAAGTTGCAGGCAGGAATCTCTCTCAGCCCTATCTTGGAGAAGCCAGGGAGGGAACTTGGAACCTTCTGCTCTTCCCAGAGCAAATCCATCCCACGTGGGGAATATCTTACAGTGCTCACACTTCTAGTCTCCCATTTATATTCCCCACATAAGTGGGGAATGGGGTAGAAGGGTTGAATTTCCCCCGGGTAGCCTGAGTGCACCCTTTTACCTTTTACCCAGCTCTGTGCCTGCAGAAAGCACAAGCAGACACAGAACCGGGTGCATAGAGCACTCGGCTTGAGGGGAAATCCTTGTGTGGTGCATTTAGGGTTATCTGGAGGTTGAGGTGCATTTTCCCAGCTTCCAGAAATCTGTGCTGCCCAGAGCAGTGTGGACTGTGTGGGTCCCACACAATGATATTTCACTATCATATTTCTTTTACATTGTTATGGGTTGAAAATTATAACAATAATAAAAGACATTAAGGGCATTCTTATGACCATTGCAGCCCAGGGGAGGCCTTAATGTCTTTTATTATTGTTATAATTTTCAATCTGTAACAATATAAAAGAAATACGACAATGAAATATTATATTGGTCTTTACCAAGTAGCGTCGCCCCCTGCCCCCCGCAAATTGGATTGGGCCTCATCCTAAAATGGGTTGTATTGGTAGCACCACTATGTTTTTGTTTTTTGAAAGAGGGGGCGCAGGCCAAGAGGGTTAAAAAAGTGGTTTCCCCTGTTGAAGCAAGTTTATGAACTGCTCTAAGAAGAAGGGGAGGTCACTTTTTGTGACACAAGGACCAGCCAATCAGCACTGTGCATGGCCCTGTTCTGAGGAGTGAGGGTGTTGCTTCGCGACAGGCACAAAGGCTGATCAAATCAGAGCTGTGCAAATCCACTAGACTTCCCCTGAACTTGATCGAGGGGAAAGGATGGTATATGTCCCCCAAATGCAGAAATAAGTACACTTCCACAGTTGATACTTCCTGTGGCTTAAACCTATTTCTTATTCTCCTATTTTCAATAGATAAGGCAATATAATTACCATTTTTGCTTTCTTTTATTTGCTCTCTGCCTCACAAAGATTCCATGGCATGGGAATGAAGCGGGAGACAGAAGACTACGACACACAAAATTTATTAGCGTTTTATTTGCTACATACTTTTATTGCTTACATTGTTTCTGAAAGGTTTGATATACAGAGAGTTCTTGGCCATTTCTCTGGGAAAGGTCAAACAAACCAGCAATTTGTTTTGCATCCTTTTCTCTTTGTATCTTTTGTTCCCAGGCAGGTAGGTATCACACTGGACATATTCAACCCAAAATTGCACAGTTTTGTAATGCTTCAAAGTGCCCATCTCTGACCCCTAACAGGTGTTGTAGCTTCTGAAGCACTACAAAAAACTATGATCTTTGTTTGACTCGAGATGATATGAGAAAGAAAATAAATGAATGTGAACGCCACAGGCAATGATGGTTCTTTTCATACCAGTTTCAGCTCTCACAAAAAAACCTCTTGGGAAGCTTCAGACATAATGCAGAACCTCTGTTAATGCCCGGCTCTACACTGTGTCCCTCAGCCTTGGGAGTATGTGCTCCCTCCTCCCATCCTTAGGAACATAGGAAACTGCCATATACTGAGTCAGACCATTGGTCCATCCAGCTCAGTATTGTCTTCACAGACTGGCAGCAGCTTCTCCAAAGTTGCAGGCAGGAATCTCTCTCAGCCCTATCTTGGAGAAGTCAGGGAGGGAAAGGGAACTTGAAACCTTCTGCTCTTCCCAGAGCAGCTCTGTCCCCTGAGGGGAATATCTTACAGTGCTCACATGTGGTCTCCCATTCAAATGCAACCAGGGTGGACCTTGCTTAGCTAAGAGGACAAGTCGTGCTTGCTACCACAAGACCAGCTCTCCTCTCCTTGCATGAGTGTCTAATATCATTCTATGTTAGGAAAAGCCAAGATTTGTTGTGATGTCTGAACCCACCAATCTCGGCTTATTCTAACCTAGCTGCTTCAGAAAACCCAAGCTCTGAAATGCATTTCAGCCCTTGGGTTCAAGTGAATTTAGGAGCTTGGGTTTTCTGAAGCAACTAGGTTAGATTGGTGGGTGCTGACGTTGCGACCGATCTTGGCTTTTCTAACTTAAAAATGAAGTAAATGTTTGCATGGAGACGGGACAGGGAATGTCCGCTGCTGAGATTGAAGGATGTAGCCTGGAGCGTGGCATTAACAGGGTTCCATGAGACATCTGAAGCCTCCCATTGTCTCTCTCCAGACTAGTTTACTTGTAGTATTAGTAGGTTCTTGTGCAAAATACTTTTACTTGGAGCAGGATCCATAGATTATGACCCAAGGACCTCATCTAACCCTCACAAAAGATTGTGTCATCTCCTGATTCCTAGTTGCTATCTCCCCACCATTATTCTTCCTCATAGGCAAGCTCCCTCCTAACTGGCTCCTTCCCTATTGCATTCAAACATACCACTGTTTCCTCCGGGGTGTTGTTAGGACCTTAAAAAGTCTGGAGTAGGGCCTGGCTCAGGTCAACAGCCCCACCTATTTTGAGAATTAAACCTTTCAATGCTCTCTAAAGAAATCCAGTGCTCTCCTTCAGCTTTTCAGCCAAATATTTCTAAAGAGACCAAGCTGAAGAAACTTTTACTATCTTTTAAAGCAGCCAGGTCCTCACTCATTTGTCCACAAAGGGTCACCTTTGCTCAACTTCATCCTCACTCCTCCACCTGTCAGTGGCGGCAGCAGCAAGTTTAGCACCCTTTCTCCAGCTACAACTTGCTTTGTGGTGGTGAGAGGAGACAGAAGAAGAAAGGTCCTGCTGTTGTCACACATAGGTGTTGCAGGTAAGTTGAGGGTACATGCACTATAAGGAGGCGGCTTCCCGCTGCCATCACACCATACAGTGGTGGCACCTGTAGAGAATGTAGATGCCATTCTGTGCACAATGTGTGGGTGGTGTTGAGTAGTGTGACACCATCACTGAGGTTGTTAAAATAACAGCACACCCAGCTTGTCGGGCAATGTGGAGGACACCTGGGGTACTAAAAAACTGGTCCAGGGCACAAGCCCAAGTGCTGCAGTGGTGTAAATGCCCCTCATCTGTCTCCCCCTTTAAGAAAAAATTCCTTAACCCAGCCTCCCTCTCCAACCCAAGATCATGGAAGCTGACTGCTTGGATGAGGGAACAGCACTTCCAGAGGAAACAGGTAATGGCAGTGGATGGGGATGGAATTCAAAGAGACTGGGCAGGTGGGAGTCATGAAAAAAAGTTTTTTATGTTCTTTGAGGACATAAGTAATATCATCAAGTTAAATACAAAGTGCTAAAGATGTCCTCCTTCTGTCCTGCACTGCTGTTCCAATCAAAATTGGGAGGGAGGGAGGGAGATTTAGTCATGGATCTCCCACTTCATGTTTGTTTTGGTCCTCCATGAAAGGAGATCGATCTGTCTATCTGTATATTTATTTACATTTTATATCTTGCTCTTCCTCTAAGGAGCCCAGAGCGGTGTACTACATACTTGAGTTTCTCCTCACAACAACCCTGTGAAGTAGGTTAGGCTGAGAGAGAAGTGACTGGCCCAGAATCACCCAGCAAGTATCATGGCTGAATGGGGATTTGAACTTGGGTCTCCCCGGTCCTACTCCAGCACTCTAACCACTACACCATGCTGGCTGTCCATCAATAAAATGGACTTATTGATGTCATTTTGTGGTGGTACTGGGTGGGAACTGCAGGCACCTAGTGCCTAAATCTTTGCTAATATCTACTCACCACATGTGTGTTCATTACCTGACAGGCAACAACTGCATCTAGAGCTTGTTTGTGCTGCTGTGTAATTTGGAATGGCCATTTTAATGATCAGGCATTTTGGAGTGAGAAATGCTGCAGCCTGCCTCTGCAATGTGTACGAAGTGCCATCCGTTATTCAGATTAAGAAAGAGAATTTAGTAACCATCTTAACTTCATGGGCTTGCAACAGGAGTGGATTATCACAGGTGTCTAAGGAATACAGTGTTTAATGCACTAAATAAGCTGTTTCCATGACCAGAATACAAGTGCTCAGATAGTGATTATGGAATACAGATGGGAACAGAATAAAACATTCTGACTTAGCCTTGTTCTCCTCTTGCTTTTTAATAGGTGTCCAACACTATCTACTTCTCTGGCTCCTTAGTTTTAAGCTGTCAAAAGAAATCCCCAATTCCCCACCTAGTGTCAAACTAGATACAGTATATTCCCTTTCCCTAAAAAATGTTGTGGAGGTTTGGATTAGAACTTAGTGGCCTAGCTCCAAACTGAGGCTCTGAACAATTTTGTTCTTCTCTGGAAAATCCACATGGCACCAAGCTGCATTCCCTTTTGGCACTGCAGTACAGCAGGGTTGCAAGTTTCAAGCAATTAACGCAGTGTAGTTCATCATTTAAGCCACCTAATGCAGCAGCGGGGAAGTAACTTGCCTAGCGAGCAAGAGCTTGCCGGTTTGAATCCTTGTTGGTATGTTTCCCAGACTATGGGAAACTCTTACATTGGGCAGCAGCGATGTAGGAAAATGCTGAAAGGCACCATCTCATACTGTGCGGGAGATGTCAATGGTAAACCCCTCCTGTATTCTACCAAAGAAAACCACAGGGCTCTGTGGGCGCCAGGAGTCGACACCGACCCAACAGCACAAATTTACCTTTAGTTCATCAGCAAAAGTTTTCATGGATTAACATTTGTCAAAACACCAATTTGTCATTGATGGGACTGGACCAAATTTGATTATTTATTGATCAAAACATTTATAATCTGTCTTTCTGTCAAAGACCCTTAAGACAGATTAAAACACAAAAATTTAAAATGATAAATTTAAACATAAATCCAGTGGAAATATTATTGTTAAAAACCCATCAAAAGAAGCTTTTCTTTCTAGTCTGGATCTTGAAGCAAGCAAATAGTTTGAAGCATTACATTATTACACACTTAAGTTATTTTGTGTCAATACCAAAATATGGTTCAAATGCCACATGAATATTTGTTTGAATTTCTGATTACTTCAAAGCCAGATTGTTCATCAGTTAAAAACCGTGCAACCACTCATTCAGAAAAAATGTGCAGCACAGTTGCCCTGAGACTGCAGCACTTCCAACTACATGTGAGGGGAAATTACAAGCTTGAATGTTCCCACCCAAACTCTGTGCATGTAGAATATTAGCATGACGAGAAGGCCAGGATAATAGAACCTTCTCTGTGACCTGTTAGGTTTCAACAGCAGGGTTTGTTGGGTTTGGGTTTTTTTGTGAGAGAACATCCATATATTTATATTTATATTTATATTTATATTTATATTTATATTTATTTGTTTGTTTAAAGATTTAATATACCACCCAATCCACAGAGAAGTGTACAAAAAACCGGAAGCAAATAGGTGCAGTGACTGCAAGAGAGGTGTTACACTATCATATCTCCTAGCACCCATAAGCAGGTGGGCTGCTGCATTCTGGACAAACTGCAGCTTCTGGGTCGTCTTCAAAGGCAACCCCAGGTAGGGTGTGTTACAGTAATCCAAACAAGAGATGACGAGGGAGTGGGTTACCTTTGCCATGGCCTGCCGGTTGAGATAGGGCTGCAACTGGTGGACTAGCCAAAGCTGGGCAAAGGCACCTCTGGCCACGATCTCCACCTGCTGTTGAAGCAGGAGCTGTGGGTCCATATATCTCATCTTTCACCTGGAGCCTGAAGTGTTACTATCCCATGAAGTATCTGCCATAGAATTTCTTTGAATTTGTAGACTGACCCACAATGGACAGCCCTAGAATACAGGAAATGTCCAGTTCCCTTTCCCCTTGGAGCTCCCCTGCACGCAATGTGAGCAGCCAGTGTTGCCAACCGCATAGCTCCTATTAGCCCTACATGTGGCCTCTTCCATGTTGTGAATGGGCGGGGCCCAACATGAAGCACTCTGCACATGTATTTTGCAAAGACTTTCTGCACCGTGCAGCCATTATTTTATGTGGCTTCTACAACCCAGCTCCAGTAATCCATTGGTGATACCCTGGTAAACTTGGAGTACAGGAGAGTGAAGCTGGTGTCTTGACTGCTACCCTCGCTGATGTTAATGGAACTGCTCCAGGTTGATTGGAAAACCCCTAAATGTGTTTGGGCTTTGTGTGGGGAATTAGCAAGCTGGGGTGGATCAGTCCCATGTCAGAATAATTTTTGTGCAAAGTTCTGGCTATGATAAAATGAACTGACAGAGAGGTCGAAGTTCAAAACAAAGAAGTGTTTTATTTGGGGTTCAAGGACACAGTAGAATAAGAAAGTTGATTAAAGCATAATCAATTGTATTTCAGGAGAGCTGGTCTTGTGGCAGCAGGCATGAATTGTCCCCTTTGCTAAGCAGGGTTTGCCATGGTTTGCATTTGAATGGGAGACATATGTGAACACTGTAAGGTATTCCCCTTAGGGGATGGGGCCCCTCTGGGAACAGCATCTGCATGCTTGCATGCAGAAGGTTCCAAGTTCCCTCCCTAGCATCTCCAGATAGGGCTGGGAGAGACTGCTGCCTGAAACCTTGGAGAAGCCGCTGCCAGTCTGTGTAGATAATACTGAGCTAGATGGAGCAATGGTCTGACTCAGTATATGGCATCTTCCTATTTTCCTATGTTCCAACATTACTACCAAAATACATTACAAGATTAACAAGATAACGGCAAAGAGGGAATTTAGCTTAGTTTCCAAATTGAAATGACTTACAGGCTGACTAGAGAAAGGAGGCTTTAGGGAGACAGTTTTTTGGATTTAAGAAAAAACGAGGATAGGAAAAGCCCAGATGGGCGCAGTGATTATCATACAACCTCACCCTTCCTTTAGAGGCAATTGGACCCTTGTGGCTCAGGAGAAACTAAGGACCTCTTTCCTCAGGGATGGAAGGAACCAGGCAATTACAAATTGAAAGCAGCTTGGGGGTTAGGCAGCATGGATAGATTCAAAAAGTGTCTGTTTTCATGCAGCCAACTTCTTGTAACAGCGAGATTAGCTGGGTAGATCAGGCCAGTGAGGAAGGCTGATCTGGAGGCTGGAAGCGTTGATGGCATGTGACACAGAGCAAGACATGGCCGGGTGTTATGGCGAGTGCCAAGTCTAGTGTCCAAATTGCAGGTGACTCTAAGGTAGGGTTGCCTGCCAACATTTCATTGCCAGAATGAGGGACACAGGTTTGGGGGGTGTTGGCTGGGGCGCGGGGCTGGGAGGTGTATGCAGTGGTAATCAAGAGCCTGAGTACCATTGACATATATGTAATTGAATTATATGCTATTGAATAAATGAGGGACAAATGCTGTCTCTATAGGGACCAACATTTCATCCCTGAAATGAGGGACATCCTGCATAATGAGGGACAGTTGGCAACCCTACTCCAAGGTGTAAAAACCAAATGAAGCACACTGGTTCAAGAAACCAACAAAAAAACCCCAACAAATTATATACTGCTTTTCAACAAAAGTTTCCAAAGCGGTTTACACAGAGAAATTATAAATAAAAAAGATAGATCCCTGTCCCCAAAGGGCTCACAATCTAAAAAGAAACATAAGATAGACAGCAGCAAGAGTCACTGAAGGAACTATGCTAGGGGTGGATAGGGCCAGTTACTCCCCCCCCCTCAGTAAAGAGAATCACAACTATAAAAAGGTGCCTCTCTGCCAAGTTAGCAGGGGAGTTATAGCCCCAAATGTGTCTTGAGGCAACATTCCAGTTGCTCTTCTTTCCTGGGAAGGGCAACTCTGGTGAATCTCAAAAGGAATCATTGTATGTATTTGCTGTGCTTGAGTAAAACACAATGATTTGAATGGGTCAAGCGCAACCTGCATGATATCTCTCAGGTCGGAAGGACCTGGTAAACCAATCAGTAATTTTTAATGAGCACACCTCTGAGTTCCTACTGCCCATTCAGCTCTTTTGCAATGGGAAGGGAGTTGCTTTTGCAGTGCCTTATCTGACCTTCCTGCTGAGATGATTATTGTTGCTTGTTTGAGGCAACTGTAGGTGGGGGGGAAAGTAAAGGGGCCAGTCTTCAGACAGAGAGACTTTGAGCGAGGAGCTAACTTGAAAGTTAACTTCAGTCTACTTAGACATTCCCTAATATAAGGGAAGGTGTGAGGCTAATCCCCTTTCAATTTGCTTGGTAGCTGGTGAACCTGGGGGCAACCATCTCTCTGCCTGCTAAGTGACTTGTTCCCCAATATGTCAACAAACAGGGAGCTCACAATCCTGTGAAGACTCCTGAGTGTATTAAGAGTGAGAACCACAAGCCTGTGGTCTCAGACATAAGTAGAGAGGCTTCTGGGAGCCCTCAGAATAGCAGTGTTGGCAACACTGAAGCAGATCAGAAGAAAATTACAAAGCACTTTGTTCCTCCTGTTATGATCTTCTGTAGCCAGACTCTGCATGGGATATCACAGCCAGAGTAAGCCTGGCTCCTGAAAAGGTTGGATGGGAAAGCTCTAGCCCTCAGCCTTGGTTCCCTGAATAATAGCTATTTGGATCTGACCTAAGTTTTGATTATGTCATCTAGAACCGTAACCATAAGGCCAACTCCTGTTTCACTGTCCACTGGGGAATCTAGTTGACCCTCAAGTGGCATCTAAAAGGTATCTGATGAAATATACATTAGTCCACACAGAACACTCAGTTCTTCCCAAATCTTTAACTGGGTGATGAACGTATACTTATTAGACTTGTAAAAATCTCAACACTTTTGGAAGTTCTCTCTGATTATAGGAGCTGAGCGTTCAAACCTCTGCCCCTCATGGATTTTATTGTTGTTGGTCACACTATGTTGCTGGCTCACTGGGAACTGAAAACGAGTTCATCCTGGAGTCAGAGACAATCAGTGTTATGAAAAGTACTCACTTTATGACCTGTTGAAAAGAAAAGGCCCAGTTTCTGTCCAAATATTCTTCTCTGAGTAGCTGCACCATTCACAGCTGAGTCCTAGCCTCCAGGAACGCCTGCATCTGCTCTTGCTTAAAAACATGCTAATTTAAACCTGCTATTTTGTTCAGGCAGGGAGGAGGCAGATAAAAAGTGGGCCCAGTTTCCTTAAGAGAGTTCATTACTTTGCTTCTTCGTGGTATGGAAACTTTTGCTTCAGCTAGCCCTTGTGACTGGAAAAAAAAAAGCCAGTTAATCACAGAACAACCAGAGCATTAAAAAAAAAAAAGTTATTCAAGAGACATTTTGCAAGGACAGCTGGAAGGAGTGTCACCAGACTTGGGCACTTAAGAAATCCTTCTCATCCTGCTCCTGCTCCTGCTCCTTCTCCTTCCTCCTCCTCCTCAAAATATGGTCTGAGGCCATTGTGAAGGCTGAGTTATTGGCTGAATTCCTTTTAAAGGTTGCAGACAAGTGAGAGAGAGAAAGAGAGAATATGAGGGGAATACAAACGAAGTTCAAACCTGTCAAAGACAGCTCTATACATGGGTGAGCAGTGAAGAAGCAACGCACAGGTCTTGCTTCTGAAGGTCATCTTTTCCACAAAGTGTTGTATTCTATCTAGTAATCTTTTATGTTGTGCTATTGAGAAGTTTGTCTCAGTGGGGATCCTGTAGTGTGGAGGGAGTAAGGAAAAGGGAGGGAAAGAAGAAGGAGAAAACTGAGTTGTTTCTGAATAAAACTTTAGTTAAATCTACATCAATTTTCTTTGTGTCTATGAGGGAAACAACTATAACATGCAAGGTCTTTGCAGAGGAGCATGGAACACTGCATTATAGAAGCCTATCTGTTTTTAAAAAAACAGATTTTTTTAGCTTATTCAGCAGCTGTATGTGCTTCCATCTAGTAATCATCAATGGGTGAGGTGGGGGGAATAGACTTTACAAGTAGCACTTTACATTTTTCTTTTAGCATTTATATTTCAATATGCCTCCATGGAGCTCAAGATGTCACCTGCATTTACCCATTTTATTCTTACAACCCTGTGAGATAGGTTATGTTGAAAGAGAGCTTCATGGTTGAATAGAAATTTGAATCCACATTTGCCCACTCTGAGTCCAACATACTACATATTTATTGCACTGCACTAACTTAAGTGACTTACAGTCATGGGGCCAATCACAAGAAATTTGCTTTTTTGGACATCACCAATTACATAGGGACATAGGAAGCTGCCTTATACCAAGTCAGATCATTGGTCCATCTAGCTTAGTATTGTCTACACACTCTGGCAGTGGCTTCTCCAAGGTTGCAGGCAGGAGTCTCTCTCAGCCCTATCTTGGAGATGCTGCCAGGGAGGGAACTTGGAACTTTTTGCATGCAAGCATGCAGGTGCTCTTCCCACAGTTGCCCCACCCCGTAAGGGGAATATCTTACAATGCTCACATGTAGTCTCCCATTCAAATGTAAACCAGGGCAGATCTTTTGCAAAGGGAACAATTCATGCATGCTACCACAAGACCACCTCTCCTCCCATAGACTCATTACTCATACAAGAATTGCCACCTCTCTTGGTTGGTGGAGCATGATAATTGTTGTATAGGTACATTCATATAAACTATCTGTAAAATTCCAATTAGCCAGCACTGAGACCAAGCTAAATAAATAAATAAATAAATAATAAATCATATATAGCTAAATAAAATGAACAACTCCACCACCCTAATATTAATCCGAAGAGTCTGGTTTAAAATTAGGCAAAGTTTTCCTACTCACTGTGATCTTATTATTCATTTTCCTCTTGGATTCTTATGTTTACAATGCCCATTGGAAATCCTCCCACAAGGTTTCCACAACCCATCACTGTGGCCGGTCACATCATGATCTGAAGATCACTTCCTCCATTACATTTTCCTATTTGCACTTTGAAAACACATGCAGAGAAGCAGAGAAAAGATTTTATGAATTTATTTTTCTTATTTATGCCCCACCTTATCACATTGGCTCAAAGCAGCTTACAAAAACAAAGATAAAAACCTACCGAAATACAGTGATCAGTGGGTATAATTGAAGAAGAGAGGACAAATATTCCTGGGCACATGAGAGGGGGGGCCCACTGGCTAGGAAAAAGCCCTTTTTGTTGCTCTCTCCTCCTGCCTCCTTGACTCATTGGCAAGCTGCTGACTCCTGAATGGAATATGAAGAATGTGGGATATTATTTGCACAGGCCTGAGAGCAGAGGCAGTCTGACCCCTGGACTTCGGGGCTGAAGTCCAGGGCCTCCACTTCCCCTGCCCGCCCCTCCAAATCCTCTTCATTCTGTCCTGGGTGGTGTGGTCACCCAGCGGAGCATGATGATGCTTAATTTTCAGGGGAGGGGGGCCTCCAAAGGCCTTTAGGTCCAGGCTCCAAAATTACGTAAGTGCACCTCTGCCTGAAAGAAAGGGTGTGCTGATAATGTTTTGAATAAGACGACATACCAGCAATGAAATATGCATTTTACTGCTCCAAAGACAAACTTCAAGATGACCTCTTTAATGTATAAAGGATATTAAAATAACTTACAGATTTTTACAGAAAACATGTAAGCTAAAACAAAACTGAGCAAACATTTCATTGTAATACACAATCCTCAGTACTCCATTTAGCATGCCAGCTGAAGGCACTTAAATACAGAAGCCAAGAACTGAAAGCAACAAACGGACAATAGATAACTCATGAGGGAGGAGAAAGCATGCTGGTTTTCAGTATGTCCATATAATTCTTCTGCAGCAAAGAGAAGAAGACAAGAGGCCCAGGGGCCCATCTGCACTTCTTGTCTCAGGGCCCACTTCAACCTTGCTACACACCTGACAATGATAAAAACCATAAAAGCAGCTACAGGAGAATACCAGAGGGATGTGCTTCTTGATTATGTTAGGGTAGTCAGGTTCCAATACAAGGCATCTTCTTGCAATGTCCCTGGTACTGTTTCCACACTCTCATTCATAGCTGATCCAGATATTACTGTTCAGTTGAACAGATTAGGACATATTCAGTACTACCTGCAGTGCGGGGGACACGATTAGAGTTGCTATGCCCCCCAGAATTTCAGGTTTCACCCGGATTTTAAGCATCTCACCCAGATTTCTTAGCCCACCCAGATTTGCCCGGATTTCAACTTTCATTAAAAAAGAAAAAGCTAAGCTCTAGCCCTTGTAGAAGCTGAGTTATGGAGCAAAACGCGCTGTCACTATTCTGCCCAAAAATTATTTTCAAGCCAATTTATATAATATGCAAATTAGGCACCTAGATTTGGACAGCCAGAATATGGCAACCCTAGACACGATTGTGCCCATAGGCTCAGCCAATTTAATTCAATTCAATTCACATAGGCTCAGCCCCAGACCTTAAAACATTTTCATGCTCTTCTGTACAGAGCACACATGCATACAAGCTGTACACATGTACACTTTCTTCACTTGAGCTGCACCCATGCCAGGGCTGGCATCAGAGGTCAGCATTATTGCTGCTTAGGGCCCAGTGTCCTCAGAAGAGCCCACTGATGATCCGTGGGACCACCTCTGTGCCCATAGTCTTTGGGTGGAGGTAGTGGTGGAGGAACAACTCTTTTGGGATCAAAGACACCATGAAACCCAGAGCTGGCTCTGACCTATACAGATCCATGCCTACCCATATACACTGTGCAGAACAGCCAGCTCAACCTCAGCCCCATCTTCCATTTTGCTCAACTGACCAGGGCTATTGTGCATAACGTCAGCTGTTCTCTCGCTCCTTTCCTCCACATGTTTTAAAAAATGAGGGTAAGGAGATGTGATGCCAGAAGCACCCTTTTGTATCACTGACATTCAGCCTGACTTATTTGATCTCCGAATGGAACTTTTGCTCTTAACCACAGAAGTAACTAACCACTTGTCCATTCTTTGATGGATGGCTTGGTTTGGAAAAGTAGGGAATGGTACATCTGGGATTTCAGGCTCATGAGTTTTCTCTACAAGGATGACTGCAACCCATTCATTCATTCTGTCTGAGAATATCAGCCTTTAAGAATTCAGTTCCTTTGTGAGCAAGGAAAGACTCTGCCCATCCATTATACATTGTTTTGGGTGATTTTCAGTGCCTACTCCTGTGATGCTGAGATAGGCTACACCCTAATGGATGATATAATTTATGGTCAACCTCATAAAACATCGATGATTTGAGCCCTGAGTTTTAGAACTCAGCAGCTGCAGAGCAATTGCATGAACCTGGCTCCACTAACTGCCTGTGCATCCTTCCTCCTCTCTAAAATATGTCCTTCAAATAAGGCTTTAAAAAACAAAATAAATGTGTGGGCCTTAAAGGTCAGGGTGTTTGTCTTGTTTTTTTCAGAAGACAGAGCCCCAGCTGTGAGAGTAAATGCGCATATCATTCAGAGGCCTTTGTCATGCATGCAAATCAGGTAATGCTATTCATGGACGGTGGCCTTTTGCATTCACAAACAGTGCCCCACAGGCTTCAGTTTTTAACTTCATGGCAGCAAATAATAGAGGACAGTAGGCTGTATGCCTCAGCCTTAGAGTTATTGCTGCTTAAATTAAAAGGACATGCAAAGAAAGCTTGCTCCAGACTAAACACGAATGAGTAGCAGTTTTTGAAAATAGACTAGAATTTTTCAAACTTTCAAGCCAAATCCTAACCATAAGGGAAGCATCCTCTGACAGTTTTTATATATGGAGCATTTCCTGTTCTCCGAATAGTAGTTTGCTTTTATGCAAGAGATTAATGAGATGCTTCCTCCTTCCCTTAAGGTGATTTTGTACAATCCTCTTGCATATTTGGATGATCACACAATGCTCTTGCTTGCATTTCAGTGTTGCTGCTTGTGGTTTCCTTCTAACATGAATAATATGAGAAGTACAGAAAGGACACCCACCTGCAGGCTATCTGGAAATGTTTGAGAATTCTCATTTTAGTGCCTTGGGGCTTATTGGGGTTGCAGAAGTGGTTTCCCCCAACTTCCCTCTAGAGTGTCAGCAGCCCTAACCCTACATCTCTACTGTGGTTGGAATATTATCTATCTATCTATCTATCTATCTATCTATCTATTTATTTATTATTTATTTATTCATTCATTCATTCATTCATTCATTCATTCAATTTCTATACCGCCCTTCCAAAAATGGCTCAGGGCGGTTTACACAGAGAAATAATACATAAATAAGATGGATCTCTGTCCTCAAAGAGCTCACAATCTAAAAAGAAACATAAGAGAGATACCAGCAACAGTCACTGGAGGTACTGTGCTGGGGGTGGATAGGGCCAGTTACTCTCCCCCTGCTAAATAAAGAGAATCACCACATTAAAAGGTGCCTCTATGCTAAGTTAGCAGGAATACAAACTTAATGTTTCCACTAGGGGATGGGTTAGGGTCAGCAAAATGTCTGTTTCCTTCCTTCCTTCCTTCCTTCTTCCTTCCTTCCTTCACCCAAAAGAGAGCTGTGCATTTAGATCCTGGAGGATGGGTGGGTGGTGAGGGGGTATATCTGCCAAAGAAAAGAAGACAACCTCCTTTGGACAGTGAATCGCTGCTACAGTGGAAGGTATAGGCCTATACTTTAATCATGCTTTTTAAAAGCAAGTAAAGTGGGTAACTGCTTGCCCTTTACTGAATGAAAAATATAGATATGCAAGTATGGACCTGCATACTGCATGCTGCAGTATATTCTTGATGTGCATGTGTTACCTTAGCCTGTGGCTGAGCATGGTGAAACATGCTCAACAAAGAAAGGAGTCCCTGCTCAAAACAGGGTCTTATTTCACATGTAAATATTATTATTTTTTCTGTTTTCTGGGTGTTTTGTGGAGGGTGGCACTGATGCATCATCCCAGATCATTTTCAAACTCTGCCCCCCTCAGAGACACAAAGCTGTGAAATGGCTGGTGAGAACACAAAAGTAATCTGCTACACACCTTTCCCCCTCAGAAGCAAAGGGAGTAATTTATGGTTGTCTTGAGGGAGTATTCTTCAGTCTGAGAAATGTTCCTCTCTTTTTGTTCAAACCCTCCTTACTACAGAGTTCCATTAGCTTGATCCACCTGCTTGTCTATTAACTGCACTCTGAGTTCACACACATTCCATGTAATTGACTAACCTGGGGACAGTTCAAGATGGGATTTTTTGTGGGGGGCTTAGGTTTTTGTGTTTTTGTTTTGCTTCAGAATTTCCTGTGGCTCACCCTGAGTCTGCTGGTACCTCTCACTTTCCCACAGGCACTCTGGTCCATAAGAATCACAACATTTCCAGCTCTTTTGGAAATAGATGTAAGATATTTTCAGATGCATTTTCAAATACTTTCAAAGTTGCACAGTCATGAGGCAGGGGTAGAATTATTTCTCATCTTAATGCTTTTCAGCTGATTCCAGTGACAGTTACACAAAACACTATTACAGGTGTGCTGGCTGCACTTCTGGTAGGGGGCAGGAAGGGAGGGCATTTCAGATTTGAGCTTGCACCTCTTAGATTGCTTAGAAAACCTAGATAAACTCGTTTGTAAATTGCCAGTGATGGAAATGCAAAAGAAAAGCAAATATGTGTATAATGTGCTGCAAGAAGAAAACAAGAGCATTTTCCTGCCTCTGGATAGGCATTGATCAGTAGAACCCCCTCACAGGAAACATTCTGTGCTCCTAGGTTGCTGTTTATTTCCACCTTGAATTTCCCATTTCCTCCCTACCTCCTCCTCATAATGTGGCTGCGTTCATGTGTCAGCAGTTTCCTTTGGCACAGACAGATGCTACTGCCCCAGGACCCAACTTGTATAGAATATGAAATGCTAGTGGATGGCGAATGCTGGAGGCGCAAGCTGTTATACAGGGACCCTGGAGGATGGCTGGGACGAGTGACATCTTTGCGTCATGCATGACAAGACAGAATGGGCTCAGCGCCCACGTAACAAGCCCTCCCATCATAGCAAAACGCTCCAGTGACTATCGGCTTTCTATGTCACGGCACTGCAGCTTCCTCTCAGAGAGCAGTTGAAGGGCAGAGGGTTCACTCAAATTAACAGAGTGCAGTGCCTTCCATTTTAAGCAGGAAGAATTCGCTCATCAGGGGGTTAGGCTGGGTTCAATGATTTGAACAAAAAACAGCCTCCAAAAGAAAGGAAGACGGCTCCGGCTGCAACCCTGCACAGTTATTTTGCTTCAATCCCATTGCAGTCAATGGGATTTTGAGCAGTGTGACTGGGCAGGATTGCAGCCTCAGTGGTCAGATAGCAACCTCTCTGTTTAGCTTCAGGTGGTCTCTTGATGGCATGCTCTGCCTGAGTCAGGTATGAAAGCTGAGTGCATGCAGAGAGATTTCTTGGGAGCTACTATTCCCAGCTCTTTAGAGCGTGCTTCCATTGGAGGATTGCTAAAATCTAAGTTTGAGCATCTGGCAGAGGCAATGTAAGTTGGGCATTTAGGCTGGGTTCCCCTGAACCTACAGGTGAAACTCGGAAAATTAGAATATCGTGCAAAAGTCCATTAATTTCAGTAATGCAAATTAATAGGTGAAACTGATATATGAGACAGACGCATTACATGCAAAGCGAGATAAGTCAAGCCTTAATTTGTTATAATTGTGATGATCATGGCGTACAGCTCATGAAAACCCCAAACCCACAATCTCAGAAAATTAGAATATTACATGGAACCAAGAAGACAAGGATTGAAGAATAGAACAATATCGGACCTCTGAAAAGTATAAGCATGCATATGTATTCAGTACTTGGTTTGGGCCCCTTTTGCAGCAATTACTGCCTCAATGCGGCGTGGCATGGATGCTATCAGCCTGTGGCACTGATGAGGTATTATGGAAGACCAGGATGCTTCATTAGCGGCCTTCAGCAATTCTGCATTGTTTGGTCTCATGTCTCTCATCCTTCTCTTGGCAATGCCCCATAGATTCTCTATGGGGTCAGGTCAGGCGAGTTTGCTGGCCAATCAAGTACAGTACACTGTATACTTTTCAGAGGTCCGATATTGTTCTATTCTTCAGTCCTTGTCTTCTTGGTTCCATGTAATATTCTAATTTTTTGAGATTGTGGATTTGGGGTTTTCATGAGCTGTACACCATGATCATCACAATTATAACAAATTAAGGCTTGACTTATCTCGCTTTGCATGTAATGCGTCTGTCTCATATATCAGTTTCACCTTTTAATTTGCATTACTGAAATTAATGGACTTTTGCACGATATTCTAATTTTCCGAGTTTCACCTGTATAACACTTCAAAATCTTTGTTTTTCATACATGTGGTGTCTGACACCAGCACAATATGGGGGAAAAACATTTCAGGTAGTGCACATTACACTTCCAAAGAGCTCTGAGGTCCTCTGAGGTCACAGATTTTCTGTTATTGGGATTGTTAATTACTGCTTTTCTGTTCTGTTAGGGATGGGGCCATAGCTCAGTGGTAGAGTGTGTCCTTTCAATGCAGAAGGTCCCAGGTTCAATCTCTGACATCTTCAGGTAGGGCTGGAAAAGGCTTCTGCACGAAAAGACGTGGCTACAGGGAAAAATGATAGAGGTGTATAAAATTATGCATGGAGCAGAGAAAGTGGACAGAGAGAAATCCCCGCCTCTAGAACCAGGGGTCATCCCCTGAAACTGAAGGCCAGGAATTTTAGGACCAGCAAAAGAAAGTACTTTTTCACATGGTACATAATCAATCAATGGGATTCTTTGCACAGGATGTGGTGATGGCCACCAGCTTGGTTGGCTTTAAAAGGGGCTTGGACAAATTCATGGAGGATAGGTCTATCATTGGCTACTAGTCTGGTAGCTATAGGCCACCTCCAGCCTCAGAAGCAAGAGGCCTGGCTGCAGGGGAGCAACCGTAGGAGAAAGGGTATGCCCTCACCTCCTACCTGTGGGCTTCTCAGGGGCATCTGGTGAGCCCCTATGTGAAACAGGATGCTGGACTGGCTGGGCCATGGGTCTGAATCAGCAGGGCTTGTCTTATGTTCTTAAACCTTGGAGACCCTCTGTCAGTCCGTGAGTGTAAGGCCTACACACACTGACTGATAGAGGCCCTCCAAGGCAAATTACACTGTAGGCAATGCTGAGCTAGATGTGCCAAATGGTCTGACTTGGTATAAGACAGCTGCACGTGTTCCTCAGTAGAAGAGCATCTTCTTTGCATGCAGAACTTCCAGGTAGGGATGGGAAATATCCCCATCTGCAATGCCAGAGAACTGCTCTCAGTCACAGCAAACAGACAATGCACAGCAGACAATACAAATGGACCAGCAGTGGTCTGATTAATTCTAAGGCAGCTTCCTATTTACCTGTAAGACCACACACCCCTATAGTGTCCCCAAGCATATTCTCTACATCCTCCAATGTAAGAGAATGGTTGCCATTCATTCATTTAGGGAGATACAGTATAGTGCTGCACTGTCAGGGCCAGGACATGGGCAGTCACTATAGGACAGTTCAAACGTGGACATAAGAATTAGGAGGGCTGAGCAAAGAACCTGGAGTGAGGGATCAGACTAGGCACTGGGTCAGTAGGCAAGCTGAGAGTCAGAGCTGGTGCTGAGAGTCGGAGCCAAGCAGACAAATCCAGGTGCACAGACACCATCACATAAGGACCTTCCAGTCCTCCCTTCAATACACGGACTCTCCCATCAAACACACATGGACCTTCTAATCCTAATGGCAAACATTTTGCTGGTACAGTATAATAGTTACTATGTAATGCTAAGTTATTGGCAGGTGGCACCAAGGAGCATAGACTGAAACAACCGTACCGTATTTCTCTCCTAGCTTAGGACCACTGCCCTCCCTGTCAAGGAAGCACAAAGAATGTTGTTGCCACAGCTGGATTTGGGTGGGAAGTGAACAACAGGCAGCAGCAGCAGCTTCATAGAAGGAAAAAAGGGCAAGAGGCCTTCTCTTGGTCTTCCTCCAGGTCCCATAGGAACAGGGTGATGCATCCGCTATTTCCATCACATTAGTGTGAGGCTAATAATATTGTCCTCTGCTTGAAGACAGAACAGAAGGAGTTCAACAGGCTGAGTAAACCTAGCAATTTTACTGCCAGCAGAAAAGCTGAAGAGAGCCTAAGAGACTGGCTCTGAACTTGACAAACAGACAAAGCTTCAAGTGTATCTAAGGCCACGCTGGGCACGGTCCAAGCAGGGAGATATTGAACAGCCACCAATTTTGCCCACGTTGGAAACATGGGCCTGAGAAAAAGATCTGTAGGCAGATTTTTCAAAGGAGAGAATGAAACCCCACCTCTCCAGCAGCAATTTAGCTCTTCTGAGCTTGACCCCACCCTCAGTGGATTCATTTCCCAAACATGCAGAGTTAATGAAAAATGTGCTTTTGCAAGGAGCTGGCTGTGTTCAAAAAAGCAACGTCGTGAAAGGGAGAAAGTGGGGACTTTGCTACTTCTGTTCTGGCTACCACAGCTCTGTCTGTGATTTGTTCTGTAGCCTAGGAGAAATCATGCACAGATGCATTTTCTAAGGTGGTTGCCAGGAATGGTTGCCAGGAGGACAGTGGTGTAGCAATGTTGGCGGCAACCTGTAGCTATATTTTTGACACCCCCCGACACCACTAACCTGCCACTTGCCTCTGCAGCCCCCTGCCCACCTGCCAGTCACCTCTGCAGCCCCACACTCAGCTTCTTATTCACGGCCACTGTTGCTGCTGTCGACGTATCACTGCCCTGGCATGAACCCATATCAGTGAGACCAGGTGCCAGGCTGGTTATGTCATCAGACCACACTGTAGCCAGCAAAGGTTGTTGAGTGGGGGCCACAGAGGCAAGTGGCAGGTGGGCAAGCAGGGGCTGCAGAGGTGAGCAGCAGTAGAGCTTCATTAGCACCAGGAGGTGTGCAGCGGCTCTCACCGGCCCCACTTGGTGGCCATGTGCTCTGCTCACGCCAGCTCAATTGCAGAGCCTCCCCTGGCTGAGAAGTATTGGAAGTCTTCTGGTTCAAATCTAGTCTCAGCCATCAGTTCATGGGGTGAGCTTTGGGAAGCCTCTGGCCCCATAATCCTGTCCTACCATATATACTGAATTGTTGGAAGAATTCCATAAATAATGTGTGTGAAATGCTTTGATTTCTATTAAAGAGGTTATGTATGAATTGTGGTGGTGGTGGTGGTGTGAGGTCCTTGACACCTCATCCTCCAGGGTGTGGGTGAAACCATGGTGATGAGTCAAGGACAGTCCTGATGCTCCTTGCTCCCATAATACATTCCAAAACATTTTGCCCTCTCCAAAAGGGTACACCCCCCTGAGTCTTTCCTGTTCCTTTGAAAGCCCTGCATCTGCAATAGAGAACCACTTAGTTGCTGTTTCCCCCTTGTAGTTTTGCTGTCCCCCTGTCCTGTTGCCAGCCCTTCCCTCCTGCCCATTTTAAAGCTGCACAGTCAGCACCCCTTATACATCTATTTGACCACTTGCCTAAGGTGCATCACCAGAGCCCATGGAGACCCAAGGAAACATGTGCCACCACTGCTTAGGCCTGGGCACTCTTGCCTTCCTCCAACTGGGTGTGCTGCTGCAGCTCCAGTCCCTCCATGGGAGCAAGCTCTCCAGCCCAACCACTCACTCTGCTGCCCTCCACAAACTTTTCCTGGGGAGGCGCCTTTTCATACTGCTTGTGCATGCTGGGAAAATCTTTCTCCCTCCTCTTGTTCTGGCTTGGTTCCACTTCCTTTGCCACAAAGGTGCTGCTTCCCTGTCCCCACCCCCTTTGCTGAGCTCCCAGCAGGACCTGATGCATACTCCCCTCTTGTGTTTCCCTTAACAAGCTGTGACAAGCCCCAGATTTCAGAGCCAGCTCAAGAGCTCCACCTAGAGCACCTGGGATTTCAGCCCTTGTGGAGTGCTCTGAATAAGACCCATCCATCCCCTTGTCCTTTTCAACCTGTGTACCAAAGACAACCACAGGGTTCTGTGGTCGCCAGGAGTCGACACCGACTTGACGGCACACTTTACCTTTACTCAGCCATTCAGATACAACATTAACCCCCTTTCCACAAAAGAGAACAAGCTCAGTTCTGACCCACCTCTGGTCATGTAAGTAAAATCTTGCCTAGGAGGAGGAAGGAGGAGGAACCTTAAGTTTGGAGAGGAAACTTTAAATGTCAGTGTGCTAGGGCCATATACTGTGTCAGAGATGAGGCAAGCCTGATCAATGGATGCAAGACCTATCCCACCCTGGAAAAGTGGGGAGTCTTTTCCCCTCCTTCAGTTCCTATATATATTTGAACTCAGCTTCAGACAAGTGTCACCATCCTCTGAGCTGGTTTCCCAAATGAGATAGGGCAATGATTAATTTTCCTCCAGCCAAGATACCCAGAATTCTGCACCAGCCAGTGATGTTAGGGGACTCAGGGAGGCAGTTCACACAATCCGAAACTGAAAAAAGGTTTGGGAGCTGTGTGCACACCTAGTTTTGATTGTGTGTGAGCAAACAAGTCGGTAAGAGAAGCAGGGAGTGATTGCATATGAAGTGATTGTGTGTGAAGTAGGAGTTGGTTAGGACAGCTTTTCCTCCGGTAAAATGCTAGGTATGAACGATGGGTAGGATGACACTGTTCTACCCAGCGCCTGCCTCCCACACAGTCACTCCCCTGATTCCTACCTAGTTGTTTACTCACACACAATCAAATACGGAGCAGGCACAGCTCCCAAATCCCAGTTTTCAATTGTGTGAACTGCCTCTTGGCATTAATCAGTTAGTCACTGTTGATATTTTCTTCCTTTGTGTATCTCTTTATTCTTCTTTTTTCCACCTTTTCCCCATTTCCTTTCTCTTTGCAGCTCTTGTTTTATTAATAAACTCATATATTTTAGAATTTACTTCAGTCTGGTTTAAGAAGTTCTGGTAGGATACTTGCAGAACTCTTCCCCATATGCTAACACATGGTATTTGTTTGTTTGTTTATTTGATTGATTGATTGATTGATTGATTGATTGACTGATTGATTTATATTACCGCCCTTGCAAAAATGGCTCAGGGCAGTTGACATCAAAATAAAAACAATTAAAATCCATTAACAATTAAAATGAAAAACTAAATCAATTAAACAATTAAAATCATTTACTCGCACTAACACCCCCCCCCATTGTTGTTATAATTCAGCCGATAAGCTGTAGGGTTTCTCTAGAACTGGGCTTTGGAGACTCTGACTCTGCATTGTCAGGAGGTCTTGAGCCGGAGAGGTCTAGGAGTTGTTGAATCTAGGTCCCAGTCTGGTTGTGGCTCAGTCCAGACCAGTCTTCAGCTGGTGGCAGCCTACCTTGAAGGAGTGGTGTGCTCCCAAGTGGGATCACACCTCTTTCTACTGAGGGTGTAAAGAAAGATCACACATCTTTCTACTAGGAAATTGTAGGACTCTCCACCCCAGTCTATCCTACAAGCAGTTAAATTTTTTAAAGCATTTTCAAAGAGAAAAGTATATTTGCACAAGAGCATGTGAGTGCCAATTAAACATAACATAAAAAGGAGGACATGGTGGTCTTGAGCGATGCATATTTATTCAGACGTCCCACTATATTCAGTGGGACTTACTCCCAGGGAAGTGTGGATAGGATTATAGCAAAGTCATTAAGGGGGAATGTTTCTGTGGGAAGAGACTATTTCAGGAAAGGCTTAATTAACAAGCAGCAGCATAGCAACAGATTTTTTTTTTTTTAAAGCCAGACTAAGTACTGTGGGGAGTTGGGGACAGTAGGCGGGACAGGATAAGGACAGGGGAAGGGCAGACAGCCAACTGGCAGTGCTCTGCCTCCTAGTGTGGGTGGAAAATAGCAACATGAGTACAAAAAAGAATCCTGCAAGTACTGATGCATGTCGAAGCTCTGCATGCACTTGATTATGGAAACTCCTGGAAATAAGTGAAAAGAAGCCTCCCATCTGGAAGGGCCCTGTATATGTGCATAGAGGGTAACAAGAATAACTCTTGTCTCTCCTCTGGCTCACTTTTGTCACCAACAAGCTTTTTTGGAGCGGGTGATAGTGTATGAGTAGCTTTTAAATATGGTCAGTGCACCTTGTGAAAGAGGAAACATCTGTAATCAAAACAATCCTCCTAAAAAGAGCAGTGGCTTCTAAATTTGAATGGCAGGAGGTTTTTCACACATGGTGTTTAGCCTCCATCTCCTCCTGAATGGAGGCTGGGAGTCCACATATCAGCTGGATTAACCCCGACGTCCCTGTGAGCTATCAGGGACCAGTATACAACTGACTCTGCTTTCCCCCGAATTACTGTTAAAAATTACTGCGCATTCTAGCTTGGCCCAAATTATGTCAGGGGTTAAAATATCCTCTATTTGCAGCAGCTTTTTTTAAAAAAAACCTGAGCTTTCTTGAAAGCCGTGGGACTTTTGCTTTGATGCCTAGATTGGCCATTGGCAGAAATTCGCGTTATGGTCTGCTCTGAGTGATTTGCAATTACGAGCGCTGGGGTAGAGGGGTTGCGGCAGATGGGTGAAACTCTGTTCTTCCGTAACCAGCTGTCAAGCTCTCTCACCTCCTCTGTCTCTGATGTGATTGGTGTATGTGCTGATACTCCTCACAGCGTCTCCCTGCCTTGGAGGGTCAGCAAGTTGCCTGCCCGCATCTCTGGCCTGCTGTGAGGAGCAGAGCCAGCCCCGCCTCCACCATATGACTCCTTTCCCTGCTCATCCTTGTGGGTGGGATGCCTTTTGCCTATAGTGCCTCCGGACTATGAAGACCTCCCTGCGTCCCGCCCACCCGCCTGCCTTCCCTTCCTCGCTCTTGCCTGTAGTGTGTGCCTGTTTTGTTTTTCTGGCCGCCTGCTGTATTGGATCATGGGCTGAGGAGCAACAGCGGCAGCACCGCTGGGGCACACCAACCAGGAGGATGCTGGAGATTGACTCCCCATGCTGAGCAAGAAACGCAGGCATGCAGCTGCAGTAGCAGCAGGGAGGTGCCAAGTTGAAGCAGAGAAGCTTTTGCAGCCATCCTCCCTTGCTGCTGGGGGTCCTGTGCATGCCCTCCCTGCCAGGCAACCCCCTCCCCATCCATGCCATCAACCCCCACTAACACTTCCACATTGCCTGCCTGGCCAGAGTGACTCCAGGAGTGCTACTGGCTTCTCCAAACATCATCCACCCCCAGCCAAGTAATGAAAGATGGAGAAAAAACCCAGAGTGATCAGTGAGATTCAAGTGAGAAATGGAGAAAAAACCCAGAGTGATCAGTAAGAACACACAAAGGAGAAAGATTGCAGGGAGTGAAGGGGGGAGCCGATGGCTATGTGAACTGTCCATCTAATTCCCCAAATTAAACTGCCTCGAAGCAACTGTGCAGTAGATTCATTCCTCAGATACCTCAAGGCATAAAGCCATGTGTGAAAACCCTCCAGGCATTTATTTTTGTGCCTCTTTGAACAGATACAGCAGAAAGAACATGCAGTTTTGGTGATCTTACTGGTAACCTTTCATGCCATAGAAAGCCATAGTTTCTCATGATTACATGCAGAAAGTGAAGCTGTTTTCTGTACCAAAAACGGATAGGAAGCAACCTGAGGAGTGACTTCAGTACATGGACCAGCCATTTTTAAAACCTCAGTATCCTGGTGTGATATACCATGGAGTGGAACAGGTAGCTTAGCTACCAGTGTATGGGTTATCTATCCTGCTGAAAGACCCTGGCAGAGGATCTAGGAAACTGGTAGAATTTGGCTTGCTAGCCTGAACTGTCAGAATTCTCATGTCTTCAGTTAATGAGGTTATGAATTCAGCATTTGGGGGCTTGGCTGAAATAGCATGGATTTAATCTAGCAATACAGGGGCTAAGGGCCTCTGAAACCATTGTACCTGGATATCTCCATTTGCAACCTGATCCTAAGCAAGTTTACTGAGAAGTAAGTCCTACTCTGTTCAATGAGACACTTTCAATAAGTGTGCATAGTATTGCAGCCATAAGCAGAAATATGTGCCCTTAGATTTTCTGAGCTTCAGTTTTTCTGTGAGTGACAATGCCTCCTGAAGTGCTTAGGCCAGTGGTCCTCAAACCTGGGTCCCCAGATGCTGTTGGACTATGACTCCCATCAGCCCCTGCCACATTGGCATTTCCATTGGCTTAGACTATTCTGGCTATGTCTTGAAATCCTGGGAGATAAGGGATGATAGAACACAAACTAGCCCAAAACCTGCACTGGGAGGATGACATGGCCAAGCAAAGTAAACAGTGTCAGACCTTACACATTAGATTAAAATATGCATTTCCATTGGCCAGTAAATGTGAAGTTTTTTCTTGAAATGGCAAGGCAAGTCAATGCCCAAGACTCAGTTTTAGTCACAATTCAGCAGTACTCCTCCTCACTACCTGATTTCAGAGGCTGTCATCCTGACTAAATTCCTTGACAGAAGTCCTTTTGAAATTAACTAGCTCCTGGATGGTAGGTAGTCATGAATTACTTAGTCTGAATATCAGCCAGGAATGGGAGCAGAGATATGCAGGTCCAAATCCTCATTCCGCCATGAAGTTTTCTGGATGTCTTTGGGTCGGACATGATCTTGCAACTTAACCTACTTCTCAGGTTGTTGTGGTGATAGATAAATAAATTGTGAAGTAAGTAAGAAAGAAAAACATGTACGGAGTCTGTTTCCCTTGTGACTAAGGGCTGGCTTACATATTCATGGCCATAATTTGATTCCTCTGCCCTGGTTATCATAGCCTTGATGACTGCAGCTGAAGATGTGAAGAGTCTCCACTGAAAAGCATGTCGAGGTGTTTTGGTTAGATCTGTGATTGTCCACATATGTAATATATTACATCACTGGATGCTGCAGGGGTTCAGACGACCATTGTACGTCAAGTGAACAACAACCACCTGATGTGAGTTGCAAGTTCGACTCATTTTGTGGCACGTGAACCCACCAATGTCTAGTTCGCAATCCGAACTTTCCTCTGCCACCCAACATATGCCACCCAACTTCAAATCTCGGTTACAAATGTCAGGTAAGTGTTGGGCGGTAAAGGGAAGTCTGGCTTAGGAACTAGACACTGGTGGGTTCATATATCACAAAATGAGCCAAAATTACTGCTCATGCTGGGAGTGTGTGCTCCTTGGTAATCAATGATTCCCACTTTCTGGCAGTCATCTGAATCTGCCTTATGTGTATGTGAACCAGCTTTAAATAACCACAGCTGTGCACAGCTGGGTTGAGAACTCTTCCAGATAAGGAAGTGTAGCTAGCTTCCAGATAGACTTAACTCCTGGCTGCTGTCTTACAGTCTTGCACAGAATTAACCCCTGTATTGCAGCAGTGGGAGCAGCCAAATCTATACATTTATTCCAGTAGCCCTTCTGGGCTGGTTCAACATGTGTAGTCTCTCCTAAGCTGTGTAGCCTCTTCTAACTTTAGTGCCTTGCTTCCATTTGCCAGTATCAGTCCTGGGCCAGCATAAAAAGATGTGACACCCAATACCTATTGCATACTTTTGTCAGGAATAGTGTTACCATTCAGCCTTACCTGCAACAGTAAGAGCAAACTATGATAGCCGCCAGTTTTCAGAGAGGTGAGTGTGCGTGTACCAGGTTGCCCTTGTGTCCTTCAGGAGTGGGTGTTTTGTGATAAGGGATCCAGTTGCTGGTGTGGTTGCAGATGTTTCTAGCCTCCAGAGTGAGAAATGGGTAATGATCTCTCTCAGGGATGTCATTAATCACAGGTTTTCCAGTCCCATTTTCCTGTGCTGTGATTGCCAGCAGATGGTAAGGGTCATTCAGGACAAATTTCTTTTGGCTTGCAATCATCCAGACATTGGAAATGCAGTCCTGTTGTTCATTTATATGCCCCTCCTCCTCTTCCTCCTCCCCCCTCTCCTCCCCCTCCCCTCCCCATCCCCTTCCCTGACTTCCATGCTTTTCTGTCCTTCCTTGTTAGGGGATATGTGCAGAAGATGGGAATGACGCTCCCCAGCTCACCTTGTCATGAGGGAGCAATTTCACTTCCACCTTCTGGAAAGCATGGGGCACAAGGATGAAGCAAGCTATCTGCTTTGCTTCAACAGCTTGGTTAGTCAGCTGGGCATAGCTGTGCCTGATTTGGGCAGCCTTACTTGCCTCAAGTCACAATTCCCAGATGTGGCAACATGACCTTGCCCACCCATTGGACTTCTGGCAGTACAAGTAGTAGGAATTGCTGATTCCTGTCCTTATTTGATTGAAGGAAAGGAGCTCTATTGTGTATTCTGCTCTTTAAGAACATAAGAATAGGGGTGTGCAAACTGGCTTGACATCGAGCTGGTTTGGTTCAAGGGTTCAGGGTCAAAACGAAACACCCCTGTTCGGTCAGAACACCCCTGGACTGTTCGGGGGTTCATGAAGTTTTTAAAAAAATTTAAAAAACTGCTAACTGGGCAAAGAGGCACCTTTTACCGTGGTGATTCTCTTCATTTAGCAGGGGGAGAGTAACTGGCCCTATCCACCCCCAGCACAGTACTTCCAGTGACTGTTGCTGGTGTGTGTCTTAAGTTTCTTTTTAGAATGTGAGCCCTTTGGGGACAGGGAGCCATCTTATTTGTTTGTTATTTGTAAACCGCCCTGAGCCATTTTTGGAAGGGCGGTATAGAAATATTATTATTATTATTATTATTATTATTATTATTATTATTACCCCATTCGGGGGAGTTCCTTGAGGTGGTGCGTGTGTGTGTCTGCAGAGGTTCCCCCTCCCCGCCGCCAGCCTCCGTTATCACCCCCTCTGGCCGGTTTGGCTGGTTCTTTGGCCTGTTCGGGCCTCCGTAGATTGGCACAGTGGCCATTTTGGATGCTGCCGCACATGTGCAAATGGCCTCTGTGAGGCCCTGGGTCATGCCAGGCCTGTCAGAGGCCATATGCATACGCATGAAAGCATCCAAAATGGCCATCACGGCAATCTACGGAGACCCAAACAGCCCTAAGAACTGGCAAAACTGGCCGGAGGGGGTGATAATGGAGGCTGGTGGGGGGAGGGGAACCTGTGTGGATCCCCCCGCCACCTCAAAGAGGGTAAGCGCCTCAACTCCACCAAAGGGGGTAAGTGCCGTAATTTTTTTTTAAAAAAACTCATGAACCCCACCCCACCCCGGACCAGACCAAACTGGGGGGGGGGAGGTTCAAGGGGGTGCCGGACCGAACTGGTCCAGTCAGGTTTGAGTCTGGTCTGGACTTGAACCAAACCAGGCCAGCTGGTTCCGTGCACATCCCTACATAAGAACAGCCCTGCTGGATCAGGCCCAAGGCCAATCCAGTACAACATCCTTTTTCACACAGTGGCCCACACATCCAAGGTGACTGAAAGCCATGACACACCCTGGTCCTCACCTTGATAGCACTCATACTTGATAGCACTCATACTTGATAGCACTCAATTTGAGGGAGGCTGGCTTTAACTAGATAGCAGTATGGCAGTTCAGACGTGTGCTGATCCATACCTCCCCCCATTTTTGCTACCCCTTTCACTAGGGGTAAAAAGGAGAGGAGGTCAATATGAAGGGGACCCACATAGTTTCAGGGGTGGAGGGGGCTTGCTCGCATGGTGATGATGATGGTGGTAGCAGCAGTAGCATGTTTTATATTTTTGCAGCTTATGATGCACCTCTGTGTGGGGTGGCAGCTGTGCTTTCCCCAGAATGCACTGGGATTTTAACTTAGTTATTAAAAATGCCATGCTTAGTCAAGGAATGGCTTAATCTCAGGACAGCTTAGTAGAGTGCCATCCTTCCTTGGAGCCTATGCCTTCTTCATTTGTTCCTTTTGTAGGCAGTGGACAATGTCTGGGCAATAGCTCTTCTGTAGCAATGCAATCTCCAGTATCAGACGTGCTAGTATCAAACCTACCAATATCTCTGGCCAGCCTTGGAGGGCCTTCCAAGTCAAAGAGCAGCCAAGAAAAATGAAGGGAACAAAAAGAGCATTTAGAGCGAGAGCCAGTTGTGTGCCATCTAAATTTGTATGCACCTCTGACCTCCAAGATCTTCCTGATGAGTTCTTTGAGGTCACAGTAGATGATGTGAGGAAATGTTTGGCCCAGCTCCAGAAAGAAAGGAAGCATTTGGAAGAAGCCACCTTGATGACACAGGCACAGTGAGAAGCTCAAATGAAGGTGAAGTTGGAGCATTATTCAAAGGTGGTACCTACTAACTTCAACAGATGGTACCACATATAGGTGGTACCCATATGCACAGAGGTAATGTAAATGGCCTCCGTGCGTATGCAGAGGCCTGAACAGGGCCACAGCCAGCCTGGGCTGTCATTTGGGAGGCCAGCGGGGGGCTTGGAGGAGCCCCCTCCACCTCTGATTCTTCTCTAACACCTCTGACACCTCCATCTTCTGTAAAGGTACAGAGATCACCTTTTTTCTCCACTCCCACCCCTGCACCTTTAAAGTTTAGGGTTGCCCCTTTTACTTGTAAAGGGGAATCCTCAAGGATTCCCCTTTACAAGCATACCTGAGCTGGTCCACGAACCAGTTCGTAGAACCAGGAGCCAATCTGGGTCAAACGTGGACTGGCACCCACCTTTGGGGGGCTGGTCTGGTTCAAACGCGGACCACCTGAACCGGGCCAGTTGTATTTTGAGCCCAGCTTGAATCAAGCTGGCTCACATATGCTTACTGCTCATCCCTTGGAAGAGGCCAGTCTTTCTGAGTTGAAAACAGCTTTGAATGGTGTCTTAGCTAAAGCAGAGGTACTGAAACTGGAGGCGGAGACTGATCTGTCAATCTTGGGAGGAATGATTGTCAGCATTGGAGATAAATATGTTGACATGTCTACCAGGACCAAAATTCAGAAACTGAGCTCAGTCATGAGACAGGCATTCTAGTGTTCATCCTCAGAGGTTTTTTTTCACTAAAGCGTATTGAATTATATGATGGAAACAACAAAAATGATCCTCCACCCCCTCCATAATAAAAATTTTAAAAAAATCAAAGGTGGTACTGAAAGTTTACTTCCTCACTCATCATATTCTACAGGGTCTCTTCCAGCCCAATGAAACAGTTGGTGCTCTGAGGGCCTTTGCGAAAAGCTAGCTGGCAGATCCAGAGATACCATTTTATCTGTTTATTGCACCTCCACAATCCATCTTGAATCATGACAATTTGATCCTCTTCCAGATGTCCTAATATGGTCAACACGATATCTCCAGTGGTACTCCTGTCAAACATGGTCATGTTCACAGTGATCTTTCTCTGATGAGCCATTCAAAGTCTTGCTGCCTGAATGCTGAATTAAAAGTCTGAAGTCAGGCTTGAACCCAGGGAATCACAATTAGGGTGCATTTGTATTTCCATTTTTCACCCCCCCAGAGAAGTCTTATCAGAGATTACCTATGTGCACTTATATTTGCTTTAGATTTAAATTGCATTTATTTTCTAACTAATACAACTCCTCTCCATTTATATCGGTTTTGTCTCCTCTATGTTTCTCAGTTTATCCCTCCCTTCTTCCAGTTTTTCCGGGGTTTGAGGGTCATAACTGTGTAGATTAGCATAACCTACTGATGTACTGAACTAAATGGATACTCTAAACATCTACTTTGTCCTTTTGAACAGAAGTATTATTATTATATTATTATTATTATTATTATTATTATTATTATTATTACATTTTATATCCCACTCTTCCTCCAAGGAGCCCAGAGCGGTGTACTACATACTTAGGTTTCTCCTCACAAGACCCCTGTGAAGTAGGTGAGGCTGAAAGAGAAGTGACTGGCCCAGAGTCACCCAGCTAGTATCATGGCTGAATGGGGATTTGAACTCGGGTTTCTCCTGTCCTAGTCCAGCACTCTAGCCACTACACCACGCTGGCTCTCACGACACTAAGTAGTTAGACATATTCTACAACCCTTTGCATTGTCTGCTTTACTACAGATGTCCCCAGGATATTTGGAACTATTGCAGGAAAACTCAACTCACAAAGTTAATGTGAAATTTTCATTGCAGCCTAACATGGTAGAGATGCTTCCTAAGGTGGTAGTTCTGATAAATCTGTAGTAGCATATACTGGTTTGTGGATCAGCACTACAATATGAATGTGCACCCTTAGTTTTGGTATTAAGAACAGCCCTGATGGATTAGGCACAAGGCCCATCTAGTCCAGTGTCCTGTTTCACACAGTGGCCCACTAGATGCTTCTGGGGAGTGCATAGGCAAGAGGTATGTGTATTCCCTCTCTCCTGCTGTTGATCCCCTGCAACTGGTATTGAGAGGCCTCGTGCCTCTGAGGCTGGAGGTGGTCCACAGCTACCAGACTGGTAGCCATTGATAGACCTGTCCACCATGAATTTGTCTAAGCCCCTTTTAAAGCCATCCAAGCTGGTGGCCATCACCACATCCCATGGCAAAGAATTCCATAGATTAATTATGCACTGTGTGAAAAAGTACTTCCTCTTGTCAGTCCTAAATGTCCTGACCTTCTGTTTCTAGTGTTGTCAGAGAGGTAGAAAAATTTCTGTCCACCCTCTCCACTCCATGCATATTTTTATACACCTTGATCATATCTCCCCATAGTTACCTCTTTTCCAGGGTAAAGAGCCCCAGATGCTGTAGCCAAGCCTCATAAAGAAGGTACTCCTGGCCCTGAACATTTTGGTTTCCCTCTTCTACTCCTTTTCCTGTTCTACAATATCCTTCTTAAGATATGGTGACCAAAGCTGTACGCAGTACTCCAGATGTGGCTGCACCATAGAATTGTATAAAGGCATTGCAGAGCTTTGCCAGAAGGCCTTCTGTTTTGTGTCCTGCTGTTTTGTACTACAGATGTGCCTCTGTTGATTGTTTTCATTCAGTCATTCCAGAATGTTTTGCATCAACAACCTTCAATGGTGGCCACTTGCATCTTTCTCAGTATAATTCTGGGAATCACTTCAGCAGCTTCTGGAATCAAATTGGCCATGTTCATTCCTGTCACCCACAGCTGGCTAGGCAGCCACCTTTATTTTTATTGTTATCTGCCAGAGCATTGACTGCCTCCCATAGAGACATGAGTCAAGAGTTGGCAAAAGATGGTGAGCATCTTTTCAGTGCATGTGCTCAGTCTGGCAGGTCTCAATATTCAAACTTGGTTTCAAATCATCAGCCCTTTCCCTGTTCATGCCTTTAAGTTGGCAAAACAAGTTGGTGGTTAGGGAGGAAGTTGGCCAGGATGTTTTGAAGAAGTTTTGTGTGTGTGGTTGTTGTTGTTGTTAGTTTAAAATCTTCCTCTCCAGAACAGTAGGACGGATTCTGTTCACACTTTGCTTAAATTTTTCTCTGGAAATTTTTGCTTTGAATGCGACTGATGGAAGAAGCTGGTAAAGGGTGAGAATAGGGCAGACAGTTTATAGACTGGGCAGCTTGAACTGAGGTGTTGATGGCCACTCTTAGGTGTTCAGAATTCAAATTTGTTTATGAGGTTCTATGAATTTGGGAGTGTTTCTCTCCCTTCTTCACTAGAGCTTGAACCCTGCTGCTTTTAAGGAGGGCCATGAATTTGCGTATGTTTCTGCCAGTGTTGTGTTAAAATGAAAAGCATCACTGATGGTTGCAGGAAAAGTTCTGCCGTTTTTGGCACTCAGGGTTTGTCCATTCACAATTTTGTCAGCTGTTCTCCCAGTGTGTAAAATTACAGAAGATGTTTAACATGGTTTGTGGGGAATTGTTATGGGTCAAGCGTTGGAAGGATTGGGGTGGAGGCCGGCCTGCATAAATGAGCCCTGATAGAGAACCTCCTTACCCCCAAATAGGAATACAGTGGGAGTGTTTCAGCAGTGCATTGGTGCGATGACACTACTGGGCATTGCATGGCTGGCCCTCGTACACATTAGTTTTGCAGAGCCAAAATATTATTAGAGGCCACTGACCACACAGCCCTTAAGCAGTGTCCATGCCAACTCTCATTTATTTCCAGCATAAAGATAGTCAGTATATCCTTTTTTGTACCAGCAGTCACTTGTACTGTGAGGTTCTGGTTCATGTACAGATGAATTGCCCACTTTGCCCTAGAGTGACATATTATGTTTCATGGTTTTATTGTGTATATGTTTTTTAAACTTCCATGGTAGGACATCAGGATTATGGTCTGATGGGAACTGCTGTAATCATACTCCCCACCTGACCCTGTCCCTGAAATAGGGGGCATCTATGATGGGCTGTCATCCCCTGGCTTTACTAGGCAGGTGAGAAAACTCTAGGGCTCTTCTCACAATCGGCTTTGCACCCCAATTTGGCGCCCATGTGTGCTCCCAATTGGCCATTGTGAGAATTCTACAAGCAAGGTAGAAGGAGGGGGAAATGATTGTCTACCAGCTGGGTATGGAGGTGGGCAGCAGTGGTGAGCCCAGAACTAGAACCCACCCAGCTTCAGAGTGAGGGTGGATGGGAAGCACTCCCTGTGCCTCCCACCTCCATACCCAGCTCACAGATGAGCATTTCCCCTTCCTCCTACCTTGCTTGTAGAATTCTCACAATGGCCAGTTGGCAGTGCGCATGGCTCTTGAAATGACAGCGGGAGCCTTCTCCTACCCTAATGCTGAATATGAGAATAGCCCTTCTATGTTTGATTATATATTTTTACCTGTATTTGGATTTGTAGTGGAGGAAAATGGTCTAGGTGTGGGGAGTGGTAAGGGACACACTTCCATCTGATGCAAGCAGAACAGCATGAACTTGTAATAAATTCTACAGTTTAAGCAAATATGCATAATTTATTTTGTGAGTCCTGCAGTGGGGGCCAAGAGGGTATCGAAGCCTTGCTTTCTTCATCACTGACTATCTTGCACAGCTTCTCCCCCTGATTCTGAGATGACTTTCACACTTCCTAGCTCAACTTGTTTAGTTTGTTTTTAACAACAGCAACAGCAACAACAAATTAGAGTGTAGATTCCTATGATGCTGAATTCTTCATTAATTTGTCTGCAGTAAGTCCCGAAATCATGAGAACATGCTGCCCTAGTTATAACAGGCATGTTGGCTTCTGCTGTGTCAATGGCAACATTTGTATGTGTGTTTGAGTCAACAACCCCCACCTTTCCAATGGGAATGGGAAGTTCTGCTTGATCTTGGCTGGAAACAGCATTCATTCAAGCATATAATGGACACAAAGGAAGGAGCCTTTGTATCCAATGTAGTAGGAAAATTTGTTTTCACTCAGATATGCCTTGTCTTCCTTGAAATATTTTAGGATTATCCCTTTTGAGGTTAAAATTTCCATCCAGTAGAATACTGGTCTGTCATACCCTGGAGCGCCTTGTAACTGGGTTTCATTGCTTTGCCCACTGGCATTTCCTGCTGTGACAGATGATGGATAGCAACTTGGCTTCTATAAAATAAAGGTTTCCTTTCGAGGGAATGTTGCACAAAGGCAGTGTGACTTTTGGACTGAGAGTAAAATGCTCTATTGAGTCTCTTAATTAAAATTTTAATGAGCTATATATTCACCTATGCAAATATTGAGAGAGCTTGCCAGAGTGTCAGATAATTCAAATACTTATGGGTACACTCTAAGGAAATGAAGAAGGATGGCCTGTTTAGAAGGTAACTTCCGTTGCTCCCAGGGTTTCCTGTCCAAGTCTCTATCCCACCCCAGACTTCCTATGAAGGCAAGTTTCACTAATTCACATGGTTTTGGACATTCTTTTCAATCTATGTAGAACTTGATTGTGCAAATGGCAGATAGGTCATGGGAACTGGTCAATCTTATCACAAAACCACTGGCACATGTGCAGCATTCTGTGTGGATTCACACAAACAGCTCTTGCACCCATATTTGGTGCAACATTCACATGCCACTTTGTACCCATTCAATCCAGTCAAATAAAACACAACAAAACCTATTCCAGATTGAAATAAGCACCCCCCCCCAACGGTTGAGTTCTTTAGTGCTAGGGATGAGCAGAACCAAGTTTGATCACGAACTGGACCACCGCGAACCGGGCCAGTTCAAGTGGTTCGATCATGAACTGCTTTGATCTGCTTCGAGCTGGTTCCTCAAATAGACCAGCTGATCGGTTAGACCAAACCAGTTCGCATACCTGTGGTTTGGTCTGAATTCAGTTTGAATTTGGACCAAACCATCCCAAACGGTCCATTCACACCCCTATTTAGTACTTGTGCATCTTGATAACGATTTTGAGAGAGGAAAATCTCAACACACACAGAGTTTGTAGATTGAAAACCTTCATAATGTATTTTGAATTCACTTCCATTCACATAGTAATTAGCCAAAAGTATCATTAGAAAGAACTGTTATGGCCTGTTTACAAAATACCCGGAATAAAATATCCCTCAGATGGTAAGATATTAATGTTGTATGGATATCTGAAAATATAAACTGGGATCCTAGGAGCTGCTCTAGGTTTGGGCAAGTTCAGTGGGGCTTTTGACCTTTTTCTTTGAAAAACAGACATCAACAATATATCAGTGATATATGGCATATGACATATGACAAACTGATTTCAAAAGCCTCTAAAGTTTCAAAAGCAGTTTGTCATATGACGTGTTGTCTGGTGTTTGAGAAACACAAACCCAAAGCTCCCTTGGACATGCAGAATTAATTGAAAAGTTATTTAGATCATGGCTGTAGAATATACACAAAACAGGGTCTTCAGATGGCAGCAACATTTTTTCAAGAGAGATATTGGAAATCTGCTGGTACTGCTAAGAAGATGTAGGCCATATTGTGCCTTGGAGAAGAGGAGGGTTTTTTTTAAGGGAAGGTAGATGTAGTTTAATTCATAACTTCAAATGGTCAGTTTATACAGACTGCTGGAGTCAGGGGTGTACAACATCTTTATGCTCTCCATGAATGACCAGAGGCGGGGGGAAGGGGGGCAAACCCCCCCCCTGAATTGAGCCAGTGCCATTGGATTCAATGGGGCTTATTCACAGCTGAGTGGGTATAGAATTGCAACCTTTGCACCCCTACCCCCTGAAAAAGTCCTGCAGACACCCATGGTAACCTGTCACATAGTTTTAGTTCTTTAATTTAGGGTGTGGACAGATGTATAATTTTTAAATCCATGGGGCCACAATGGAAGCACCCTCATGATGTTTAGTTGAAATTTGATGTATACCCCACATTTAAGTCCCCAAATGGACTTCAAAGGCAGCTCACAGAAACTCCAAATCAGCATACTACAAGAATACCAAAAATTAAAACATCTAAAACAATATACACAATCAATGAAAAAGAAGAGCAAGAACAGAAACTCAGATACCAGGTGGAACAGAAGCATCTTGACCAGGCATGGAAAAAGATACCTCCTCCTCTAAAAAGCAAAACAACAACAACAACAACAAAAACAAATACTGCATGTTGGAAGCAAAGTCTGTCTTGTGCATGGGAGTGATTGGTTGAACCCTTGATATGTCACCAAGAATGCCCCTCCTTCTTCACACCAGTTTTGCATTAAAGCATATTTTCTTTTTTTAGAAAAATAATAGGCATGTATGGATAAATGCATCAATGTTCATGCATACTTAAAAGGCAGTGTTTGCACCTGAAAATGGAGGCAGGCAATATTGACAGTTGAGCAAGTGTCCAGTTCACTCATATTATGCATTATGTCTGTCATTATTATGTTTGTCATTTCAGCTACAAAGCCAGAAGAAACCTAAGCTCAGACAATGGCTTAGAGACATTTTGGGAGCATTTTATATTATGTCAATCCCTTGCTTAATAATGTATTTTTAAAAAATGTATATCCATCTTCAAAGTACAATTTTCTATATCACTTAGCCAATTAATTAATTGACTAATTAACTTAGTCAATTAGCATGCGTATACTCCTGTATGTGAGAATAGTACAGGAGGGATGAGGCTATTGAGGGATTGAGGCTATTCTCACGATGGAGGAAAACCGAGCTAAAGAAGCCCAGCCTGGTTTTTCCTCATCGTGAGAACAGGCAGGCTCGCTGGCGAACCTGGTGGTTCTCTGGTGGCTAGCCCGCCAAAGTAGCCCTCCCCTTAGCCCAGGTTAATGGAGTAAGCGCTCCGCTAACCTGGGTTTTCTGATCGTATGCTGCCACAGCACAGCTCCACACCATGGCAACACATGAGGAGACCCCCACTGGAAGGCTGCAAGCAGCCGCCCAGTTTTGGAGGTCTCTCCAGGACGCCCCGTGCGCTTGCCCCGCAGGCATCCTGGATCTTCCAGGGGCCACGCGCCCCCCAATCCCTGCTGCCCCTGTCGGCTCCGTGATGGAGCCGGCAGTCATCTGCAAATGGCTGGAAAACGAGCACTAGCAGGCTTCAAACACCAAGCCAAACCAATTAGTTCTTTACTGTGGAGTGACTTAAAGATGAAATTGCCATTTGCAGGAAAGGTGTAGGTCAAACGATCCTTTGGTATTCTTGCCAGTTTCCCAAGTGATAAGTTGCTTAAAGGGATTTCTGGCTTAGTATTTTTCCCTGACATGAGAAAATGGGTTTTTTAATGTAGCAAAATATATAACTAAAACAGAAGTAAAGATTTCGATTAAGGAGGACCCAGTGTTTCCCTTTAGAGAGTGTTTTCACACATCACACATGCATTTATTTATTTATTACACTGTCCAGCTACACGTCCCTGTCGCCTTTACTAAGCCTGGGTAGGCTTACCTGGTCTGGCCTCTGAGTAGGAACGGGAGGGGGGGTGAGTGTCACCCTGTGCCTCCTTTGTCCTAGGCTGCTTGCTCCTTGTGCCTGCCCCTCTCTGGGAACCCCTGACACTTGCACCAGCCAGCCTCTCATCCCTGGCCACCAGCTTATTTTATGCCTCCTCACACGCTATGCATCGCCCGCCCCCAATTATGGGGCACCACCCCTCTTTATTCCCTGTAATTGTCTACCCTTTACATCTGCTGCCAATGCCCCTCCCCCTTCTCCTTCCTCCTGCTCAGACCCCCTCCCTTCAGAAAGAGTGCTGCTGATGTTATCCTCATGGGCCTCCCCTTTGGCCCTTTCAGGGCTCTGCCCCTCCTCCGCTGGAGCCAAGTCCCTGCCCATTGGCTGTCTTTCTTCTGCTTCTCCCTGGCTGCCACTCATCCTTGCCTCCTCAGGCCCCCTCACCACTCAGTCCTCGGAGGAAAGGACAGCCGGCCTTGCCAGACACACATTTTTATACTGCCCTATCCAAAGTGCACAACAACAAGACAAAAAACAATCATTTAAAACAATCAACTTAAAACAATACTAAAAACAAATTCAGAACAATTGAAAACCATTTAAAAACCATTAAGAACATCCAAGAACAATGTAAAAACCTTGGAAGGCCGGACCAAACAAATAAGTTTTAAGGGCTCTCCTGAAGGCCAACAATGATCCCAAACCACGAATTTCTGCCAGGAGTGCATTCCACAGTCCAGGAGCAGCTACAGAGAAGGCCCGGTTCCGAATTGCCACCAGACATACTGGTGGTAACTGGAGACAGACCTCTTCAAATGACCTTAATGTGCAGTGGGGATCATACAGAAGAAGATACTCTCTAAGGTAACATGAACCTAAACTGTTCAGGGCTTTAAAGGTAATTACGAGCACTTTGTATTTTGCCTGGAAATGTATTGGCAGCCAGTGCAGCTGTAAAGGCATAATATGGTCTCTCCACGCCATGGCAACACATGAGGAGGCCCCCGCCGGAAGGCTGCAAGCAGCCTCCCATGTTCGGAGGTCTCTCTAGGGTTGCCCCAGAGACCAATCTGGCTGCCACATTTTGGACCAATTGAAGTTTCCAAACTACGTACAAAGGCAGCCCCATGCATTGTAATAGTCAAGCCTGGAAGTTACCAGCTGATGCACCACTATTTTGAGATCATTCTTTTCAAGGAATGGATGCAGCTGTCGAATCAGCCGAAGCTGATGGAAGGTGCTCCTGGGCATAGCCTCCACCTGAGATACCAGGGTGAAGCCTGGATACAAGAACATTTCCCAGCTGCATACCTGTTCCTTCTGGGGGAGTGTAACCCCACCCAGCACAGGAAGATTGAACTCATCCCTTAGAGTCTGATTCCCTACAATGAGCACCTCCATCTTGCTTGGATTCAGCTTCAGTTTGTTATCCCTCATCCAGCCCATTACTGCCTGTAGGTAGTCATTTAGGGAATCAATGCAATTTCCTGATGCTGATAATAATGCCAAGAATAAATAGATTTGGGTGTCATCAGCATATTGATAACACCCTGCACCAAATCTCCTGATGACCTCACCCAACGGTTTCATGCAGCTGTTAAAAAGCATTGGTGACAGACTGGAGCCCCGAGGAACTCCATATAATAGCTCCCATTTTGAACAGCAACATTTACCAAGCTCCAACATCTGTAATCTACCCGAGAGATTGGAGCAGAACCACGGCAAAGCAGTGTCTCCTGTCCCCAACTCCCTCAGGAAATCCAGAAGGATACCATGCTCTATGGTATCAGGATTCACATGTGGGAATCCCTTTCAATTCTACAGGAGTTAGTGCCTCTGCTCCCTCTACTGGACAACTATAATGCTGCTGGCCACTTTTGGATGGCTTCGTCCTAACATTTGCTAACCTTACCCACTCTTCATTTGAAGTAAAGAGTTTATGGGGAGGAGCATTATTGCTGAAGAAGGCAAGAAACTGCACATCATATAGCCCCCGGTGGCGCAGTGGTAAAACTGCCGCCCTGTAACCAGAAGGTTACAAGTTCGATCCTGACCAGGGGCTCAAGGTTGACTCAGCCTTCCATCCTTCCGAGGTCGGTAAAATGAGTACCCAGAATGTTGGGGGCAATATGCTAAATCATTGTAAATCGCTTAAAGAGCTCTGGCTATAAAGCGGTATATAAATGTAAGTGCTATATAGGAAACTCTGGTCCACCCACTGCATCATGGTCAACTACATTATTTATTATTGTTCAATTAGTAGTATTTATTTAACCCATCTCTGTGCATGGCACATTATAACAAATGAGAACTCAGGTCCCTGCCTCATACATGGGGCCCACAATCTAAAAACAGGTGCAATAGAGGAAGGGGAGGGTAGCAGAGACAGGGATAAACTGGATAATAATAATAATAATAATAATAGACATAACTAGGCTTAGTTACAGTATTATACTAGGGTGGCCAACACAAGACTCTCCAGCTGCTGTAGGACTACAACTCCCATCACTCCCAGCCATTGGAGAGCCTCAGGCTGGCCAACCCATTATATTTGATTTACAATGCCTCTCACCAGTGTTCATTTGGATATGTTAAAAGTTTGCAATGTTTGGAAATGATGGGCAGACATGACAACAATAAGAGATGGGAGGAGCCAGGGAAGCTACATTTTGCTTTCCCTGGCCGATGCATGGATATTTTTCTGTTAAAAATCCCCACCCGTATGCTTGTGTAATATTCCCTTCTGTGCCATATGCTGTCAGCATGTAATTGATTTTGTAACCTAGCAGCCAGAGCTCTCTAATGATAAGCCCTCTAATAATGGCCTGGAGCAAGGATCATTGGCTCAGGAGGTCTCACAAACCCCAAATCCATCATACAGAGTCAGAGGACAAATTCCTGAACTTTCTAAGGAGGCCAGGAGAGAATGATGACTCACCAGACTAGAAACCTGGGAGTTTATACAGGAGCCCCCATCCATCCAAAACTATTCACTCTTTTCAAAATCCCCACTGGTGAAGACAAGACACAATTTGCAGCCAGACAGTGATACCATAATGCATTGTTCCAAACCAGAGCATTGCCCCTTTACATGCTTAGCAACTTCACTCGGAAGACTGTGTTGTGCTATCACTAGGCTTTTCGGGGGAGATATAAGGTAGCAGCTGAGTTGTAGCATTTGTTGTTCCAAACTCCTGATGCTTATCTCCAGCTTTATTCTCTGCAGACCTTGGCCAGTGATCTGTGGACTTTTCAGCCTGACCACTAAAGGAGTGGACAATAGTCTGGAAGAATACACCCTCTTGGGGTTGGGGAGTGATAGCTGTTTGTCCCTTTCCTTTGAAAGAAAATAATCATAAGAACATAAGAACAGCCCTGCTGGATCAGATTCAAGGCCCATCTAGTCCAGCAGCCTGTTTCATACAGGGACCCACCAGATGCTTTCAAGAAGCTCGCAGGCAAGGGGGAGGGCTTACCCCCTCTCTTGCCATTGCTTCCCTGCAACTGGTATTTAGCAGCATCTTGCCTCTGAGCTGGAGGTGGCCTATAGCCACCAGACTAGCAGCCATTGATAGACCTGTCCTCCATGACTTTGTCTAAGCCCCTTTTAAAAGTCATCCAAGCTGATGGTCAACACCACATCTTGTAGCAGAGAGTTCCATAAGTTAATTATGCCTTCTGTGAAGAAGTACTTCCTTTTGTCAGTCCTAAATTTCCTGACCTTCAGTTTCATGGGATGACCCCTGGCTCTAGTGTTGTGAGAGAGGGAGAAAAATTTCTCTGCTCACTCTCTCTGCTCCATGCCTAATTTTATACACCTCGATGATGTCTCCCCATAGTTGCCTCTTTTCCAAACTAAAAAAGCCCTAGATGCTGTAGCCTTGCCTCATAAGATGCTAGATGCACATTCCAGCATAGGAGAGGAAGTGCATGGCCTCCAAATAGTTACATAAAGGGACATTACTACAAATATATTATTGCTAGTCTTTGCATCCTATTCCAGGCTGGTGCCTATAGTGCCTTATAGTGAAGTCTAAGAGGAGTTCAGGAAGGGGTGCAGAACCAAGGACAGCTAACTGAGAAATTAGATATGAGACACTTAAGCGCAGCAAGCTAGAACATTACACCAGTAATTATCTGGAGCCAGCTGAGGTTCAAATAGTCCTCCTGTCAGGTTGGTGTTTCCAGCTCTGCCCCTTCTATTGGTGCTTAAAGGGACTGTGCTCTAGTTCTTAGCCACTGACTCAGGTGAAGCTGGTACTGGGGTGTGTGTGGAATCCCTTGCCACCATGGAAGGGGTATGATAGCAGAGAGGTGTCCTCCTACACCACTGAGGGTTCTGAGAAGGCGTTAGGGGGTCTAAGCTACTTTTGCAGGCCATGGAGGTGAATGCCTCACTGGCTCCTGAACCTGCACCCCCCATGGGTGTCCTGCAGGGGTGTAGCTAGGGGAGAGGGGGCCTGTGTTCATCCCTCTTTCTGGCTGCCCCCCAGACTGAGGGAGATAATGAAGAAAATAGGGAGGGATGGAGCTGGAGGGCCCTCTGGAGCTGGAGGCCCGTGTTCTTTGAACCCTTTCGTTCAATTATAGCTACGCCCCTGGTGTCCTGGATGGGGTGGTGCTCTTTAAAGCTCTACCTGGGTTAAACCCAACCTTCCCCACCCTCTGTCTCCTCAGACCTCTTCTCTGATGGTAGGGGTTTTGACTCCTGGTGTCCAGAGTCATTACAGTTTGCTACTTAAAACCATATGACCAGATGAACAACCTTGCACTGGAATGGTATTGCAAGGGTCTCCAAAATAATATTCAGTAACAACAAAAGGGTCTAGCAAATAATATGGGCATCTGTCTTGGTATATATTTTATGTTATAGTTACATCCCATATAGCAAACACAATATTGAATATGCTGCCTAAAAAAAAGTGGGGGGGGGATTGAATTTTCCCAAGTACAACATTGTGCCTTGAGAGCTTGGAAATATTCTTTCCAACTTACCAATGCTCCCATTAAAACAACAACAAAAACCTGTTACTGCTTTTGTATTTTTCCTGGTTCTGTATTTTTAACAGCATATTGGATGCTCAGAAATTTGCAATGTGAATTTCCCCCCACAACATATCTCCAGGAAAAGTAGACAGCTTTTCCTTTGATTCTAGGAAAAACTTCTGCTAAATTTCTGAGTGTCAGATGTTGTTAAAGGCACAAAAGCAGGGTGGAAATCCTAATCAGAACATGTCATCTTCTTTCAAACAAAATACAACCTTCTGGGAAGATGTGAGGACTCTGCATTAAAAACAAAGAACAAATATGCATTTACCGTACAATCAGCAGATTGTGAGGTTAGGCCCTACACAAAGGGCTGACAAGTTAGTGAGCGGTTTGGTGAATTTTACATCTTATGTTCTTTTTTCTTTTTCTTTTTCATTTTTAAGGCTGGAATCTTATTCACACTTCCTTAGGTACTACTGAATTTAGTGCTTCTTTCTTCTGAGTAAATGTGTACAGGACTGGGCTATAAAAGTTTACATTTCTTCACATTGTTTCTTGTTATTGCTGCCTTCCACTTGGAGTGGATGAGCTGGCTTTGACTGATACATATTTAAGAAATATGTATCAGGTTCGTAGTCTGGGAGTGTTCTTGGATCCCAAACTCTCCCTGGTTTTTCAGGTTGAGGTAGTGGCCAGAAAGCTTTACAGACAGGGCTTCTACCCCAAATCTCCTTCAGAAGAGAATGTGTGCATTCCCACAGCAGCCAAACTTACCCTGAAGTCCCTTCGAGATCCTTGGACCCACTCCTCACATAAATCAGGCTTTGTCTTGCGAATTCTAGTTTATCTCGAGGTATTTCCGGGTTTTAAAATGCTGGTTTTAAGCTACTTTTTCTGAAAAGGGAGAGGCACTGACATAGAGACATTAAGAAGGATTACTGATAAGAAGTATACTTTCTTTAGAAATGCAGATGTAGCTCTTTAGTACTCCCCCCCAGAAACACACACATTGGCTAGAAGGAAAACATAGAGGAAAACATGTGAACTTGCATCAAAACAAAACCCGAGAGCAGAGGGGAGGGGCTGCTTCCCGCAATGCCGCGAGTGTGATTTGAAGTGGCTTTGCTCAACATTTACCCCGTAGCATGAAGCCATGTGTGAATAACTCCTCGGAGTGCTTTTTATCAGCTTTGGCTGATGCACCAGATACGTCCATTTCTGGAGACAAATGACCTTACAACGGTGGTACATATGCTGGCAACCTCTAGGCTTGGCTAATGTAATGCACTCTACGTGGGGCTGCCTATGTATGTAATTTGAAAACTACAATTGGTACAGAATGTGGCAGCCAGATTGGTCTCTAGGTTTCTCTGAAGGGACCATATAGCACTGATTCTAAAAGAACTGCACTGGCTGCCAACATGTTTCTGAACAAAATACAAAGTGCTGGTTATTACCTATAAAGCCCTTAATGACTTGGGTCCAAGGTACTTGAGACAGCACCTTCTCTGTCATGAACCCTGTCACCTATTAAGTTCATCTGGAGAGGTCAAGTTATGGTTGCCGTCAACTCATTTGGTGGCAACTCGGACCGGGCCTTCTCTATGGTTGCCTCAGGGCTTTGGAATGCTCTCCCTGCTGAAATAAGAGCATCTCCTTCTCTGTTTGTTTTTAGGAGGACTCTGCAGATGTACCTGTTTCCGCAGGCTTTTAACTGAAATTTAAATTTTAAATTTTAATGTGTTTTTATCTTTTGTGATTTTTATCTGTTTTATAGTTTTAAATGTTTTGTACTTTATATTATGTTTTAATTTGTACACCGCCTAGAAATTTCTACATCAGGCAGTATAGAAATTAAATACATATATACATACATACATACCCAATCTGAACCCCCCTGAGAATTTAAAACATTTAAAGAGTCTTAAGTAGCTCAGACATCCCTCCCTCCCTCCCTCCCGCCTTCTCTCTCTTTAAGCATTTGGACACATACAGGAGCACTGAAGCATTTAATTAAAGAATTATTCTGGATTTGCAACAATATAAAGAAAATTGGGTCAGTTTGGACTTCTACCAACACAGCCACCATCTCTTTCAGTTAAGTATATCTAGACATCAGAATAACCACTAAAGGGAGTCCATCACTTTTGATATGTTCACAGTTTGACACATTACTTTTACTTCATACTCTTAAACCTAAGCATGTTTCTTTTTAGGGAGGGCTGGTTTCAGGCAGCAAAAAGGTTAATTATAGTCCATATTTTGACTGTTTTCTAATCCTGGAACAAGACCCAATTAGTCAGTAACTCTCTGGACTCGGACTCCCCTGCCCAGTGTCCAAGCATCATTTCTTTGGGTCCAGTACAAACTGGTAATACATTCCCTTCCCGCACAAAAGGTCTTGTCAGTTTTGAAAAACTGGAAGATTTTCCCCATCCCTTGGGGAAGGGGTCGTAGTTTGATAGTGGAGCACATGCTTTGGCCCCATTCGCACATAACAGGAAACCAAAGTTTAAGGGCCCAGAGGTTGCCAAACCTGTATGTCCGAATGCATGAAACACTTGTCCCACATGGAGAGCAACCTGAGATTTTGCTCTCCAAACTCCAATTTGAACCCTTGGATTGTAGTGAGTTTTGCTGCTTCTACTCAAGGTTAATAGCCATGTGTAGTACGTCTGGATGCGGAACTGCAGGCTGGGTGGAATTGTGGGTCCATTGAACCCGCGGTTCCATGTTATGTGTGAATATGGCCCTTGTTAACTTGGTTCCAAGTTTAATCCCGGACATCTCCAGTTAGGTCTGGAAAAACTGATCTGATACTGGAGAGCTGTATGTAGTCAGTTTGTGAAGACAGTTTGCAGTTTATGTCACCTCATCTTGATCTCCAGGTCAAGGTAAAATATTCCTTTCCACCCCCATGCTTGGGACCTGCTGCTTCCATCCATTTACTGGTTCCAGAGCAATCACTGAGTACAATCCAGCTCAAATAAAACTGTTCAATCCCATTGATTTCAATGGAAGAGACTTAAATGTGTGTTTCATTTCCCCAGTGAAATCAACAGGACTTAAAAGTACTCCATGCTGGCTAGATCATGCCTAGCGTAGGCACTGGTTCTGCTTTAATAGTTGGAGGAGCTTTGAGAGTAGATGGCTTGCTTGGGTAATTGCTCTGAACGTCAACGTCTAGTGGGCACCGTTACCAAGAAATCTATTTGTAGGAACAAGCAGTTAAACACATTTGCTAGGGAGTGACGCCAAGTTCCTTCTTTTTTAACACCAGTAAATGTAGCAGCAATGTTTTCAGCATTAAAGGAGACTGACTCCCTGTCTGCTGAGTCTGGGCCTGTGCTATGTTTGTGTGTGTTTTATTCCCAGAAAGTGTAGGGGAGCTTAGGCATGAGTGGTTTAACGTCAGGAGTTCTTACGCTATGTCACAGCGGGCCTCTTCAAGATGAGAAAATAACTCTGGAAGACTTCTCAAGTGTAGCATAGGCAGAGCATAAGATGGTTGCCTGGTATGACTCACTTTTGTTTTTAAGCCAGGGGCAAATGGATGAAAGAAGACAATGAGGGTACAGGCACAAGGGCCACAACATGCTTCAAGATTTCTAGGGGAGGGAAAATGCAGGGGGGAAAAATGTTTGCTCATCAATATCTCTGCTCTGTCAAATCAACACCTGGAAGTATTTTGATTTTTGCCTCTCTTTATTCTTTCTCCTCCCTTTCTTTAGTGTCTCTCCACTAGGGTTTCCATGCCCCCCCCAAATTCCGGTTATCACCCAGATTTTAAGCATATCACCTGGATTGCTTAGCTCACCCAGATTCGCCTGGATTTCAGCTTTCTTTTCTTTTTTCTTTTTTAAAGCTAAGCTCTAGCCCTTGTAGAAGTGGAGTTATGGAGCAAAATATGCAGTCACAATTCTGTTCAACTGCTGGATTTGGATTAAGAGAGGGAAAGTACAGTTGGCTTGCTGAGAGGGTTTCATTTTCACAAGTACAGTAAACCCCTGAGGAATGTTGCCTTGTTTGTTATCAGCAGGGGATCTCTATCGGGCAGTTGAGAGGATAGCTTGCTTTTGATGTGAATCACTACCTGCCTACCAGGCTGTGTATTGTCATGTTTAAGGACTTTCTTGGCTTTACATTCAATGCATGTCTACTAAGAAGTAAGCACTATTGATTTCAATAAGATCTTCTCTCAAATAAGGGTACAAAATTGCAGCCTTAATTAAAAAGCTGTGCTTTTGTTGTTGTTGTTGTACTATTGCTGCTGTTAATATGTCAAGGAAAATGGTTAGGCAAAGATATCTTCCCCAACTATTGCTGGTAGATATCCAGAGCAAATACAAGTCAACTGGAAAGTGCAGCTGCTAATTTGCATATGCAATTTTTGCAAGCCAATTTACATAATATGCAAATTTGGCAATTGGATTTGGGGATCCAGAATATGACAACCCTACTCTCCACTGTTAAGAGACTTTCCAGTTCAGTGATCTTCATCATTTTTCAATTTCCCACTGTGTTGACCACCATGCAGTGCTGCACTTTCCCCAGCATTGGTGGGCTCCTTTACAGGGAAATGGAACCCTCTCAAGTCCCACGGCTAATGTGACAGGGGTGCATGGAACATTGCAAAGTGTAGTCCTTCCCCAGTGCTTCTCCTGTGCTACTCTCTGGGGACAGCACTGGGAAGAAGGACTACACTTACCTGTGTTCCTTGTGCGTCTTTCAAGATGGCACCAGGGCTTAAAAGGGCTCTGTTTCTTTTAAATGAACCCCACTGGTGCTAGGCAAAGAACAGCATGTTGGGAACAGCTGTCTCCATGCAATGCTGCCAGGAGGCTGTGTAGCATATTTGGCTTCAGTCAAAGCTTCACACAGGCCTAATAAGCAAGTAGTCAGGAAGCTGCATTTATGGTCAATGGGAGCTGCCACTGGCTCCTGGGTCTTGCAGTGAAGAGCACCGTTCTAGCTGTTTTTAGACTATAAATTTCATCATATGCAGCCTTAATAAAATGCAGCAGGGGATGATGGGAGTTGTAGTCCAGTAACTGCTGGAGAGCCTCAGGTTGGCCAGCCAGGACTGTAAACAGAGGTTTGTCTTTTGCTTATGCTACTCTGTATAGCACCCTGCAGACTGATAGTGAGATGCATAAGCATAACAATTACTACTGATAAAACTTCTGGTATGATAGTCAGGTTCATTTTGTGATTCTAGTTGGAGATGGAATTCTAGTGCATTGACCTTTTGCACCAACTATCCTAATGACTACTAGGGGCATTGGGAGTAGAGGCAGATAGTGAGGATCTCCTGACCTGTCCCTTGTTTACCTCTACTCTTATGACCCCTGCTGCCTTGTCTCCTCAGGTAGTTCCTGTGGGGAGTCAGTCCTCTTCCTTTCTTCTTAGAGAGTAGATGAAAACCTCTCTCTCTCTCTCTTCTCGCCCCCCTCCACTATCCATTGTGTAGCTTTTAGACAGGACTAGGTCTTTCCTATCCAAAATGTACTTCACCAATAAACCTATGATGAGCCAGCGTGGTGTAGTGGTTAGAGTGTTGGACTAGGATCGGGGAGACCCAAGTTCAAATCCCCAGTTAGCCATGAGACTTGCTGGGTGATTCTGGGCCAGTCACATCTCTCTCAGCCTAACCTACTTCACAGGGTTGTTTTGAGGAGAAATTTAAGTATGATGTACACCACTCTGGGCTCCTTGGAGGAAGAGCGGGATATAAAATGTAAAATAAATTTTAAAAATTAAATATTTAGTTTAGATTGTATAACGATCTCCATGCGTGTTCTTTAGATGACTGCAGCAACAAAACTCTGCACTCTGTAACCGGAGTGGGTAGCTTCCTTTGTTGGCGCTTTGAAAAATAATTACAAACTCCAACTATTCTACCTTTGTATTCAATGTGGAGAGAAGTTAAAAGCATCTCTCTGGGGAGTCCCACCCTAAACTTTGGGAGCCACTGACCTGAAATTTAAAGAAACGAAAAGTGAGAAAAACCAAAGGGTGTGGAATGGCTTCCCTCCCCCTCTAAGTCCCACTGTGACATAGCTTTCCTGAAACAGATCTTGCAGCTCCCGACAGATGTGGAAATGGATTTTATTATGAAGAAGCAGGAGCTGCCCTGTAAGAAATGCACATGGATGGATGTGTGTGTGTGTGTGTGTGTGTGTGTGTGTGTGTGTGTGTGTGTGTGTGTGAGAGAGAGAGAGAGAGAGAGAGAGAGAGAGAGAGAGAGAGAGAGAGAGAGAGAGAGAGAGAGTTCAGTTCGGAGCTTCCAAGTGGTTTCTGTAAACAACTGGGAGCTTTCCTTAGAGAAGGAATATATCCCAAGCTGATGCCTGCATGTCAAGTCCAATTTCTCCATTTCCACACTCAGGCTGTCACACATGGTTTCTTGTTTTGTGAGATGATCCTTTTGGCTCTCTATTGATTGCAAGAGGAGAAAAAGTCAGCTTGACAAAATCCAGAGGAAGAAATGGCAGGAAAAGATCTGGAAAAAACAAACTCTTCTCCCCCCCCCCCATCGCCCACCACCTTGCTGTGTTTCTTTAAAGGCCCCTGAGAGGCAATACATTTGAAAGTGTATAAGATTGATCGAGGCCTTTCTCTATGGTATATGGCTGACCACCAGACTAATTATTCATGAGTAGTCCCATTGAGATTAATGGGACAAGTTAGTCTTGGTGAACTTCAGTGGGACTACTCATGAGTAACTTAGCCTGGCTGTTGGTTTTGTGGTCACAAGCCACCTCCTCGGGGGTGCAGGACCTATTCGGATGGTCTGCCCATGAAGGCTACTGGAACCTATAGGATTCCAACAGGCCTTATAGGGTTTTAGAGTTGGTTCTGCTGGTGATTCTGTTGATGCTCTGGTGGAGACCTGGGATAGGGAGCTTACTGGGGCAGTAGATATTATTGCCCCTATGCGTCCTCTCCGTTCTGCTTCGCAATTGGCTCCATGGTATACTGAACAGCTACGGGAGCCGAAGCGGCAAGGAAGAAGACTGGAGTGTAAGTGCAGGAAGATTCAACTTGAATCTGCTAAGACACAACACAAAGCCCATCTGAAGGCTTATTCTGTGGCAATATGTACAGTGAAGAAGCAATTCTATTCTGCACATACTGCATCGCAAGTTCGCGTCCAGCAGAGTTGTTCAGAGTTGTAAGGAGACTGACTCAGGTTCCCTCCTCTCTGAATTTAGATTTGGATTTTTCATCATCCCACTGTGTTGCTTCTAACAACTTTTTTGCGGATAAAATCTCTTGCGTCTGAGCCAACTTGGACTCCACAGTTATGGCAGGGTCAGTTGTAGAGTGTCCAGCAACTCCTTTGGTTTAATTAGACTGGATCAGTTTCAATTTGTGACTCCTGAGGATGTGGGCAGGCTCCTTGGAGCTGTTCAGCCTACCACTTGTCCTTCAGATCCATGCCAAACTTGGCTTATAACATCTAGCTGGGAGGCTGTTAGAGATGCCTCACTGAGGGAGGGCAGGATGCCTCCATGTTTGAAGGAGGCAACTGTAAGACCTTTACTTAAGAAGCCTGCCTTAGAGCCCTCAATGATGGATAATTATATGCCAGTCTCCAACTTCCCTTGGGTGGGCAAGATAATTGAGAGGGTGGTGTCTGATCAGCTCCAGACAGTTTTGGATGATACTGATTATCTAGATCCATTTCAAACTGTCTTTAGAGCAGTCTATGGAGTGGAGACATCCTTAGTTGGCCTGATGGATGATCTCTAACAAGGAATGGACAGAGGGAGTGTGACTCTTTTGGACCTCTCTGCAGCTTTCAATACCATCGACCATGGTATCCTTCTGGATTGCTTGGGAGATTTGGGAGTAGGAGGTACTGTTCTGCAGTGGTTCCATTCCTATCTCTCATGTAGATTCCAGATGGTGGCACTAGAAGATAGTTGCTCTCTGAAATGAGAGATATTGTATGGTGTCCCTTAGGGCTCCATGCTATCTCCGATGCTTTTTAACATCTACATGAAACCACTGGGTGAGATCATCAGAAGATTTGGAGCAGGGTGTTATCAATACGCTGATGACAAACAAATCTATTTTGCCATGACTTCATCATCAGGAAATGGCATAAGCCCCACTAAATGCCTGCCTACAGGCAGTATAGGACTGGATGAGGGATAATAAATTGAAACTGAATCCAAACAAGATGGAGGTACTCATGGTAAGGGGTCATACTTCAAGGGACGTGATCGATCTTTCTGTTTTGGATGGGGCTGCACTCCCCCTTAAGGAATAGGCACATAGGTTGGGAGTACTTCTGGACCCAGGCCTCACTCTGGTTTCTCAGGTTGAGGCCATGGCCAGAAGTGCTTTCTATCAACTTCAGTTGATACAACAGCTGCATCCGTTCCTTGAAGATAATGATCTCAGAACTCTGGTACACTCTCTGGTAACCTCTAGGCTTTACTACAGCAATGCAATCTATGTGAGGCTGCCTTTGTATGTGGTTCAGAAACTTCAGTTGGTCCAAAATGCAGCAGCTAGATTGGTCTCCGGGGTTTCTTAGAAAGACCATATTATGCCAGTTTTAAAGCAATTGCATTGACTACCAATAGGTTTCCAGTTGAAATACAGAGTGCTGGTGATTAGGGATGTGCACAAATCAATCTTTCAATTTGATTTGTACCTGAACTGAATCACCCCTGATTTGTTTTGGGACCAGATCTGCCCCCTCCCCAATGACCTGAGATTCGATTTGTACCCCAAATGTCTGAATCCAAATCTGAATAGATTTGGGGAAGAAGGGGGTTCTGGGGGCAAAAGAGTGGGGTGGGTGGTAGTGCCCAGTGGGTGGAAGCTACCACCCAAAGTTCAAAGAAATTGGGCAAAGGGGTGATTTTTTTTTAAAAGTTCACACATCTTTAAGCTTTTCTCCATAGGGAATCATGGGGATTTCAGCAGCCTCATAACTCCACTTGTGTGTGTGGGGGGGGGGCGGGGCAGTAGGGTGGCCCATAACAGGTTGAGCTGTACTACACATAGGGTGCCAACCATCCCCAAATCACAAGCTCATGGAGGTATTGGGTTTTGTTGTTTTCAATGTCTGAGGTGTTCTGAGAGTAGATTTTTTTGGTGGGAAATGAGAGTGGATTCTAAGTTCATTCATCATTTTGCACCAAAGAAGATTATGAATGAACAAAGATGTTCATTATTCATCATCTTTGGAGCAAAATGATGAATGAGCTTGGAATCCACTATCACTGCTCATCTTTGTTCATTCATAATCCACCCATCGGGCACTACCACCCAACCCACTGTGGCCACAAAATTGAGGTCTGAATCCCCGAATTTTTTCAGGTCTGAATCTAGGTGATTTGTTTTGTACCCAAATCTGTGCAATTGAGTACCGGGGTGATTTGTTCTGTCTACAAATTGCTCAAAGCAGCTAGAATCAGGTATAAATCATTTTGTACCCAAATCGATTCACACATCCCTACTGGTGATTACCTTTATAGCCCTAAATGGCATAGGACAAAGTTAACTGGGAGAGCGCCTTCTTCTGCATGATCCCCACCACACATTAAGGTCCACGAGAGAGGTCCATCTCTGGATGCCACCAGCTTGCCTGAGATGACTCAGGAGTGGACCTTCTCTGTAGTCACTCCTGCGCTCTGGAGTGCACTCCCTATAGCCGTTCATGATTCAACATCTTTACTCACCTTTAAAAGAGCCCTTAAGATAAGAGCCCTTATCTTTCTAGCCTGCCTTTTAGTAATCTGTGAATGCTTTAAGTTATTGTTTTAATGGTTGCTTTATTCTGCTTTTATTATATTTACTTTTGTGGACCACTTAGAGACTTTGGAGCGAGGCTCTTTATTCATTCATTCGTTTGTTTGTTTATCTATTTATTTATTTAAATAAAATAAAATAAACAGATAAATAATAAATATAAAATAATGAGCCCATTCTCACGATTGGAGCATGGCCTTGGGTGGAGCGAGTGGAGGAAGCCGTGAAAGGTTTACCTCCCCTGCATATGATCCCGTCCATGTTAATCGGCAGTCAGATCAGCTGCCCAGATGATTGCCGGCTTCTACTGGTAGCAGGGAGGGAGCAGGGAGGTATGAGGGCCAGGAAGCCCTCAAGAGCTTCCATAATGCACTGTACAAGTGCGTGGTGCATTATGGGGAGCCTCCAGATGCTGGTTGGGAGACTACATTGGAAACTATGTGGCACTGACACTCGAGCATTTAGCCTGCTTTTTGGGTGCCCTCACACCCAAAACCTGGGCTAAGCAATGGGCTCCCTAACTAAGCTTGCTGCCATGCCACCACTGGAAGCTGCATGACTCCCAGCCATACACACGTGCACCAAGAAGCGGGCTGGGCTTCCTTCCTCAGTGTGTGTGTGAACAGCCCCGTTATGTTCCTGCTTCTTATCACACCTGCTCCTGTACAGAAAACAGTCGAGAAAACTAGCTAAGATATTTGAATATTTGCATTCAAAATCATGAGACATTCTTCCTGAATGCGTATTAAATCCAAAACCATTGCAGCAAAGCCCTATTGGTTTGTTTAGGACATAATCCACTGGGAAGTTCCCCTGTACCAGCTCCATTTGAAATGGACAGAACTAGGCAAGAGAACTCTGGTCTTGGTGAGCTCCTGTTCATTTCAATGAAGCCGACACAAGATAACTTCCCAGAGGAATACACTCTTTAGGCTGTCCAATGCCGAGAAATTTAGTAGGTAAAGATTTCACACACAACTTATCATGATGCCTAGAAAAGCTTTGCCTGCTAAATGCTACTGTTAAATATACAATAGTGAGCAAGGCTGGCAAAAGTTGGCAATCCTTATCATTGTTCTAATCTAATCTAATCTAATCTAATCTAATCTAATCTAATCTATCTATGCAATAAGCATGTTGATATTTAATTTCTTCATTTAAAGGTTTCTGTATCTCCCAAATTTCACCCCAAACCAAACAAAATCAAATTTTATTTATTTATTTATTTTTCCACTTTTCACCAAAAGGTTCTCAAGGTGATTTATATAGAAAAAGAATAATGATAATGACAATGATAATGAAATGGTTCCTCCTTGTTCACAAAGGACTCACAATCTAAAAAGAAACACAAGGTGGATACCAGCAGCAGTTCCTGGAGAGACACTGCACTAGGATTGGAGAGGGATAGTTAGGGACAGAGAGGGAATAAAAACTCCAGGTCCCTTCAGAGTGCTCCATTTTCTTTTGCATTCACTCGGTCCAGTGTCTTGTTTCTTACTTGAATTTGTCCTGTTTGGAGGAGGCCCCAAGGCAGAGCATATGCTTCAAATACCTGAAGATCCCAAGTTCAATCTTTAGCATTTCCAGTTAAAAGGCTCTTGAGTAGCAAGGCTAGAAACAGCCTCTGTCTGAGGCTCTGGAGAACCACGGCTCTGGAGAACATAGTGGTCTGACTCAGTATAAGGCAGCTTTAAGTCTGAGATGCTGAATGCTTGTGGAGATGATCCAGAGCTATATTTTAAGCAAAAGAGAACCATCTGATGACTCATCTCAAGGTTCTTTCCAGGACCGCAATATAGTTTTTGGTGCACCAATTTTTCATCGATCTCAGCAAGCTCCCTCCATGATCTACTGTCTGTTTCTTCTCGATTATCTATTTCACTCACCATATATATAATCTATGTTCTTTGCCAACCCTGAACAGTGAACAATGCATCATAGCCATTATTAACTCAGAAGAAATGTATTAACCTCACCCCCACCCCCACTCTGTGTGTGTGCCTAGAGAAAGCTAAACACTCAGTTAATGAACAGAATAAATCTATTCATTGCATATTTTATGCGATTGTGAATGCTGATGAGGTCCTAGAACTTTAGATTCAAAACAGAGTCGCTCTACTTCTTGTCCTTGACTTAAGATGATTCGAGTTAAGATGAACGGCACTTATGACACTTGTAAGTTGCCACTTTGTTTCCACTGTACAATATGTGCCACGAGAGGGGAGGCTCCGCTAGATGGCTGCTGGAGCGTGGGGTAGAGGAGGAGGAGGTGGTGGTGACAACGGTGGCTCAGGCTCATTGTCAGTGACCAAGATTAATCATTGGTCGTTGACAAAACTGCTATGAGAACTTTTGTTGAAAAGCGGTATATGAATAGCCATTGTATTCGTCTTCGTTGCATTGACACTGCCAGTTCCATCAGTAGCTGCAGCAGCATCTGAGGACATCATCCGAGGTATGAGCTGTCTCACCCAACCAAAGGGCTCCTCTGCCACCAGCGCTGCTGCTTCAGCTTCTCTTCCTCCAGGGCGCTTTCTAGACTAGCTGCTCTTCAGCAGCAAAATGCCCTCCATTTGGGCAAGTCGCATTGGGATTTTAAACAGTAGCAGGAGCACTCTCGCAGCAACTTAACAACTCGACAAAAGAGCAAATTCTTAATGGCGGATATGTTAGAGGTTGTTGATTTTTACCCACAATAGGTAAAACAGCAGAGCATTAAGGAATGAGCACACACTCCAGTTACAGAGTAGGTAGCAGAGGATGGTTTGGATATTGCAGCTATTTAGAGAAAACACATGGAGATCCTTGTATGACTAAACACTAAATATTTATTGGTTAAATATACTTAGATAGGAAAGACCTATATCTAATCTAAAGGACTACATAATGGATAGGTAAGGAGAGAGAGAGATGTTTCCATCTGCTCTCTAGGAGGAAAGGAAGGATTGTTGACTCAGCACCAGGAAGTGCTGCAGAGTCAGTTCAGGGGTCATAGAGTAGGGACAGATAGGGAGACCCTGACTCTACCCCCAATGCCCCTAGTGGTCATTAGGACAGTTGGTGCAAAAGGTTGATGCACTGGAAGTTCATCTCCAACAGGATATACGATGTCCTAGCCAGGGGCGTAGCAAGGTTGGAGTGGGCCCAGAGACAAGATTTTAAAATGCCCCCCCCCCCCAAGTCCAGGGCCTCCGCACACCCCAGGCCCCCAAGGATTTAAGTCTGATATTCCAAAATAAGTATGCTGCCTGCAAATACATTTCACTGAATACACACACACACGTCACAATATATAGTGATATACATTGAGTACTATACATTTGTATTACTTTTAATGCCTAGAACACACTAGAAAGATGAATTATTAAAATGGGCCCCTCGCTGCAGATTAGCAAAGGAGACTTTCAACCATGCAGGGTGAACCTATGTTTGTTTTCTCAGAATTCTGAACAAATTCAGTCAAGTTTGATTGCAGGAGGTTTTTCACAGGAGGCTTTTAAAGCCCTTTAACACACATCTCCTCTGGAATGGAGGTGCTGCATTCACATGTTGGCCAGATTTACCCTGAAGTCCCTGCAAGTTATTGGGGAGCAGTTCACACACAAGAAAAATAAAATAAAATAAAATAAAAGCACAACACATGCTTCACAGTTCTCACTCAGACCTTCTGGGTTGCAAAACAACTTGATCATAAGTGCATTTATAAATGAATGAATGAATAAATAAAATTAATAAAATACTGTTCCAGAAGTTTTTGCAATTTTCTGCCATGAAACAAGCCACTTATAGGACTTTTTAGATAGTTTTTTTTAAGTCAGCAAATTTTCCAAGCTGTTTCAAAATAAATATTCAGAGACTTCTCGGTCCCTCCCCACCCCCATATCCAAGCCCTATGGCAAGTGGATCCCTATATGGGGGGGGGCGGGAAAGGTAACCACAAAAAGGAGTTCACACTCTACCTGGCAAATGCTGGTCTGGGTTGAGCAGGGCAGCAAAGGGTCTTCTGCTGCAGAGAACACTCTGGCTGCCTCCTCCTTCCTGGCTTGCTTGGGCCCTACTCGAGTTCAGGCTTCACTGCGGCCTACATGGAGGCCTCGGTGGAAGCCCCGCCCACCCGCCGATCAGCTGAGAGGCGGGAGAAAAGGAGCTCTTTGCAGCTTGCCTGCTGCTTCGATTGCGGCCAGCAGAACAAGCAGGAGAGACGGCGAAAAGGGCAAGTGGCTGAGAGGCTATGGGGCTGGGCAGGGGGCAATGGGGAGTCACATGAGGTGCCCCTGGGGTGCTCCTCCAGGCAGTGGGGCCCCCAGACAACTGTCTCCCCTTGCCCTATCATTGTTACGCGCCTGGTCCTAGCTCTATTTCGCAGCAAATAAATTCGAAGCAAGGCATTGGAAATGTGAACGGCACCCTGCTGTCTGCGTAGGGACTGCGGTGTCAGGACGCAGGAAGTGTGGAAGCACACTCCCGAGATATGTCCTGACCTCGTTGTACGGTCTTGTCTGGAAAGCGCCCAGGCTCAGCTGCTGAGCTGTGATGCAGAAAGGGTAAGAGCTCTGCCCACTTCCAGTGCACATGTCACTTCCTGCCTGCCCTCCTTCCTTCCCTGTCTAACCATTACCCCAGAGGAGTGGTGGGGGGAGACGGAGGCTACTCAGTTGCTTCCCTTCCTTCCACAGAAAAGTTGGAAAAAGCAGGAAAAGACTGGGAAGGGAATGGGCAGAAAGCGTGAGCAACTTCTGACTCTCCACTATCAACTTCTCAGCTGCATTTCTGTGTGACACACCCACAGCTTTGACAGCAACACACACACACACACACACACGTATCTGGCCTTGGTTCAGGAGCCAAACCCTATCTATAGCATTCTTTCTTATTGCAAAATTGGTTCCAAATTAAGATGTTTCAACTTAAGAAACAAATTTCAGGAACCATAAGTCTGTTCACAGCAGCTGAATGCTCAGGTTGCAGTGTCCATTTTCCTGCATAGTCTTCAGACCACAAACAAGTTAGAGAAGCTGAAAGTCCTAGAGAAGTCTACGGGAGGTTGTCCCTGCACACCTGTAAAGTGAAGGCTCTCAAATTAAGCCATGATGGCTGCGAGGGTTTTTTGAGGCAGCTACTGGGACACAGAAGTGGAAGTGAGGGAAGACAAGAAATGGCAAAAGAAAGGAAACAAGCAGAAAGATGGCAGGGATAACTGGATGGGTGCAGCAAGAGTGAGAAGTAGCAGAAGCCTTTTAATTTGTTCTAACTATTTAAATCCTGCTTTTAGCTTTAAAAAAAAGCAATGCAGCTTTCAAGAATAAAATATACAAAGGGCCGGGTCATATGTAATGTGGAACTGCAGGTCCAATGGACCTGCAGTTCTCCTCCCCACTCCACCCACTCTCCAGATGTAACACTCTGGAGGCTTTCTCGCTGTCTGCGAGACTGCGGAGAGGTGGGGGAGCAGCAGCAGTGCGGGCTTCCTTCTATCCTGAAGGACATCCTGTGCAGCCAATCGCAGCTAGATCGAGGGAGGAGCTTCCTCCCTCAACTCCGGTTTGCGATGAAGCAAACTACTCCTGTGTTTGAACATACCTCTGGCGCTGCCGAAATACAGTTTGCGGTGGTGGAACTTACTAATGGAGACAAATGGAGTTAGGGGAGGGAAACCGTGGGTCCAATTTTTTTTTTTGGTCGTTTAACTGTAATTGCCCAGGTTTGTATGTGGAGCTATAGGAACCGGAGGTGAAGGGACCTCCGGTTTTATTTATTGATTGCTATTTGTTGTTAAATTTGTATACTACCTTTCATTAGAACAATCCCAAGGTGGTTTTCCATTATGTATGCACGGGCCAATAAGATAAAACAAAACAGCAGCAGTAAAACATAGTGGCTGACACTGTGCACAGCCTAATAGACCAAAATGCTCCGTGTTGGGGCTGCAGTGGAGTCAGAAGGCAGACCCAATGCTTTTATAAACTGCTGGCTGTGTAAGCAGCATTACCATATTTATCCATGTTGGTGAAAATTTACCCTTCCTCACTGTGTGCTCAAAAGGGTTTTTCAGTGCACACTATGTTAGTCTGGATGTCAGCCAGCGTTATACTTGCTTTTCATTTCTCATTTGAAAACCCACATTATCTGCGCTCCTTTTCAAATGTTCGGCTTCCACAGTCTTCTTCGGCTGTGATATGGAGGTCTATTATGTGTGTTGTGCAAAGAGTAATATGTTTTCTCCAACCAAGGGCCAAGCTACATGCTATATGGGAAATGGATCAGGGCTGTAGCATAGTGAGAGGCTGATTTCCTGATGTAAATAGCTTTCCTGGAGATGTTATTGATTTATTGATTGATTCATTCATGAATGGATATCCTGCATGTCCTGTAAATTACAGCCCAAGGCAGCTAAAAATATAAAATGTGCAAAAACACATTAAAATACAAATACAAATTATAGAACTACACTAAAAGTGACAGATAAAAACAGTAAACAAGTACAGATAAAACCAAAGCAGAATTTAGCTGATAAAACAATTTGAAAGGTCTTGCAAAAAAGAAAGGAAGAAAGATTTTTACTTAAAAATGAATTTTTACTTAAAAATGAAAAGGAAGGAGGCTTTTAAAAAGGACCAGGCCAGCTGGATTTCTGTGGGAAGGGCATTCTAAAGTTGTAGCACCACCACCACTGAGAAGGCCCTGTCCTTGTTATCTGCCAAATGGACTTTTCTAATAGGTAGTCCAATAACAAGGCCTCAGAAGCCAATCTCAGGCCCCTGCAAGTTCATATGGTGCCTGACGACAGTCCTTAAGGTAACTTAGTTTCAGATCATTTAGGGCTACAGAGAAAAAACATACAGGCACAGTAGCCCTATTCAGACATTGAGCTGGGCCTCACGATCAATGAGACCTGATTTAGAAGGGTGAGCGGGGAGAGCGGGCTAAGCCCGCTCTCCCCGCACACAAGCAGAATGGGAGCCCTGGGCAGCCGGATTGGCTGTCCACACGATTGCCAGCACTGTGACGGAGCTGGCCGGGGCTGGGGAGCTTGGGGGCCATGCGGCCTCCGGAAGCTCCAGTATGCCCTGCACGAGCGCGGAGGGCATACTGGGGAGACCCCCGGAGCCGGGAGGCAGATTTCACCTCCCTTCTGGGGGTCTACTCATGAGTAACCACAACGTGGAGCCGCAGCTACTCACAATCTTTAAAACCAGGTTTGCGGAGCGCTCGCTCCACAAACCTGGTTTTAGGGCAGGGGTAGTTAGGCGGGTTACCCGCCCAAGAACCACCAGGCTCGCAGCCAATCCCAATGGTTCACATGATGGGGCGAAATTGGGCTAGCCTCTGCTAGCCCGATTTCGCCCCATTGTGTGAATAGCCTCATTATGTTGTATGAGTGTACATATGTCTCTACACTCATATACATGTTTTTGTGTGAATGAGCACTGGTTCAGATGAGCACTGTCTGACACACACGAGAAGGCTGGGGACACCCCAAGATCACTGCAGGATTTCCAGTGTGCTCTAGGGCATCCTTTAATTGTGTGAGGGAGTGTTTATTCAAATCATGTTGTTAGAGGTTGTTGATTTTTACCCACAATAGGTAAAACAGCAGAGCACTAAGGAATGAGCACACACTCCAGTTACAGAGTAGGTAGCAGAGGATGGTTTGGATATTGCAGCTATTTAGAGAAAACACATGGAGATCCTTGTGTGACTAAACACTAAACATTTATTGGTTAAATACACTTAGACAGGAAAGACCTATCTCTAATCTAAAGGACTACATAGTGGATAGGTAAGGAGAGAGAGATAGAGATGTTTCCATCTGCTCTCTAGGAGGAAAGGAAGGATTGTGACTCAGCACAGGACGTGCTGCAGAGTCAGTTCAGGGGTCATAGAGTAGGGACAGATAGGGAGACCCTGACTCACTGTCTCTACTCCCAGTGCCCCTAGTGGTCATTAGGACAGTTGGTGCAAAAGGTCGATGCACTGGAAGTTCATCTCCAACACATGTCCCCTCATGCAATTAGAGGACACCCTGAGCAGGCATTTGGATGTCCTCTGGTGATGGCAGAGCATGCTCTCTCTCAAGGCATCCCTAGCCTTATCACATGTGCTGGGCAGTGTCCGTCTGAGCTGGCACACACTGTACTTGCATTTATTTACAAAGCAGACTGGAATACATGCCCCTGAAATGCATGGTACAGATAGGAAGTGTTTTACTATACCCATGCTCAACATAATGTGTGAATAACTATACCTGTATACTCTGCATACTCATATGATTGTTCAGCATAACATCTGAACAGGGCTAGAACAGGGCTGCACAATTGTGGCCCTTCAGCTGCTGTTGAACTGTAACTCCCATCATTCCTGACCACTGTGACTGGGAATTATGGGAGCTGTAGTCCAGCAACAGCGAGTGGGCCAAAGATGTGTGCAGCCCTGGGCTAGAATGAGTGCCTTAAGAAGCAGAAAAAGATGTCAAGAGATCATATAGTGGATCTTCTACATAATGTCTAGTTTGGCCCTCAATTACAGATTTAATGTAATTTCCAATTTTTGTTGGCCTGGAAATCCCTGGCGCTTTGCTTTGTGAGTCAAGGAGAGTAACTATGGCAAAACATGCTACTAACCTGCTCCCACCCCCACCCCCGTCCTCCTAATCTTCCACACCAGGCATCTCTTTATCCATGCAGTGCTTCCAGGGATTGTCCTGTCAAGAAATCTATAAATCTAGACATGAGTTATGTGGGTGGTCTCTTAACCCACCAACATTTTGCTGAATTCTCCTCAGTGAGGGGTTTACCTTGCAGCCTGATAGTGGGCACTCTGCCAAGTGAAATCCTGTCTTGTGGAGACAAAGAAGTGGCTTGAAGGGAAGGTGGTGGTTGTATGAGAGAGAAAGATTGATGTTCCTTAAAGCAATCTGATCCCAGAGGTATAAACACTTCCTGCTAATAGCCCATTCTCCTCTCCCAACCCCACATTTTATTTTTATTTAAGGAAGGGTTCTATATTTTTCCACCTTCAATGCATTTGGTGTCGTTTAACATCTATAGCCTGGTGCACCAAGAGCCAGAACTCTCTAATCTTGGGCCATGAAATCTGCTCAAAACAAAGCGAATAGATGGAGTGTGTGAGCTGCAAATCAATGTGGCCAGAATTAAGTATTGATTTTTTTTCTTCCTGGGCAGTTACTCCATGGAATCAACAGCCCACCCTCCATAATCCTGAAAACAATATCTTTTAAAAAGCTAATCTGCAGGAGATAAATTCTTCTGTTCTTCGATCAAGGTCCCCCATTTCTCTGTGTTTAGACATCCTTGGTATGTATTAACTTTAGACAGGAGAAAGAGTTCCTACATGGATCTATTGAATGACCCGGCCCCTGCACTCTCTCTGTATTGAAGGGCAGTGGGATATCGATCCAATATATTTCCAGGGATGGATGAGTAATGCTTTAAGGCCAAATTTCAAATCCAGGTCATACAGAAGAAATCAGCAGGAAGCCGAAAGTAATTTAGTTAGCCTGCAAAGCCAGAGTTTTGCATTCAGGGCTTAATTAGATGAAAGGTTCAAGTCCAGGGCTTGAGGTAATCACATGTGAAGAAGGGGGCACACCACAAACCTGCCCATTGGGATGTTCTCACACAAAGCACATAAAACCTTAAATATTTTCATTTTTTAACCTCCTGTTAATCCCTGGCTGAAGAAACAAAAGAAAAACAAAAGTTTGCCAGAATGTGGAAGTTTGACATTGTTTCAAGAGGATACCTACACCCAGGACCTGCTTAACAAAATCTGATGCTGAGCCTGAAACTGCACACTGACTGTACACAATACAAAATTTGAAGTGCCCTGTTGAGATCAGGTCCTTTGAATCGGAGCCTATCTAAAATACTCATCTGTCAAGCCCTTTTACGTTGCTGTATCTAAGCAACTCATTTCCCCCTGCAACATCTCCATGTTTCTATAGCTGTTACTATGCTAACCATATTAGGGATGGGGAATTAGCAGGGTTGCCATCTCTGACTGATGCTATTCCTAAAGTCCCCCCCACCCCCATCAAAATATCCAGGATTAATATCAATAGTCACCTGGGAGTTATTCGCACATGGCTTCATGTTTCTGGGTAAGTGTTGAGTGAAGCCACTTCGAACTACACTTGTGGCATTGAGGGAAGCAGCCCCTCCCCTCTGCTCTTGGATTTTTTTTGAAACAAGTTCACATGGCATTGCGCTGTGTTTTCCTCTTAGCCAATGTGGGGGGTGGGGGAGAGCTTCCTAAAGAGGGATATCTACATTTCTAAAGAGAACAGCCCTCTCATCATGCTAATGATTTTACGTCAGTGCCTCTCCATTTTCAGAAAAAGTAGCTTAAAACCAGCATTTTAAAAATCCGGAAATATGTTGAGATAAGCTAGAATTCGCATCACAAAGCCCGGTTTGCGTGTGGAGTGGGTCCAAGAATCTTGAAGGGATTTCGGGGTAAGTTTGTCTGGTCTGTGAATGCACACACACTCTTCTGAAGGAGATTCGGAATAGAAGCCCTGTGTGTAAAGCCTCCTGGAGACTGATGCAGATGCTTGAAGACTCTAGGCTCATCCTGGAGGGCTGGCAACCCTAGGGATTAGGCATTGCTTCATAGGTATTTGGGTGACTTTCTCAAGCACATTCCAGGATGCTAATGGGTAGCACAGACATTGTAGGCCTCATGGACCATGATGACTGGACCATATTTTCTCTACTGTGGGCTGCTTCAAACGATACTGGCCTGAGCATACATGAAGAAGAGGCACACCATGACGATACCCTTTGGGACATCTTTGACAGACATTTCAATGCCCTCTCAGAGCATCCCTTTATCAGGTCCCTAAACACCTACTGCTTTGGAGGGGGTATTCAGATGAACAGCTCCCACACCAAATCAATGTTGGGAGTTGTTAATTTTACCCCCAGTGGGTAAACAATGGAGCACTAAGGAAAAGAGCAAGCACTCCAGTTACAGAGTTGGTAGCAGAGGATGGTTTAGTTCTTGCAGCTATTTAGAGAAAACACATGGAGATTCTTGTAGAACTAAATGTTAAGTATTTGTTGGTTAAGTACATTTGGAAAAGAAAGTCCTAATCCTAATTGAAAGGACTACATAACTAATAGGTAAGGAGAGAGAGAGATGTTTCCATCTGCTCTCTAGGAGGAAAGGAAGGATTGTGATTCAGCACAGGAAATGCTGAAGAGTCAGTTCCAGAGTCATAGAGTCGGGACAGATAGGGAGACCCTGACTCACTGTCTCTACACCCAATGCTCCTAGTGGTCATTAGGATAGTTGGTGCAAAAGGTCAATGCACTGGAACTCCATCCCCAACAATCAAGGAATGCAGTAAAAGGGCACTGGGACATCTGCAGAGGATGGCACACCTCCTCTTCCTTCATGTGTGCTGGGGCTGAACCAGGATGAAATTGATGAAAGTGGTGGTGCTTTCTAACTGTTATTTGGATTTTTTTCTGGTTCCTACTGACCTGAATGGAATGGAAGGTTAGCATGATAAATGGTGTGGTTCCATCCCAGCTACTAGTGATGCGTGCAGGTGTGTGCTCCAGTTAGTTTTCTGAATGTCTTGAATGGATCCAGGATCAGGTGGTCAAACCATTATGGATGTAGTTTCAGCATTATTATTTTTTAAACTTTCTGGTTAAATCAACAATTTTTTAAAAATTGTTTGGTTAATCAATTCAGACACTTTGAACCAATTTTGAGCCAGTTTAGATACCTTTTGTGCAGAATAATATCATACTAATTTGCTTGCCATACAACTCTATAAAATGAATAGTGATAATTATTTAAACTGAGAAAAATATTAGGGTTTTTAAAAATGTTTGATTTTTAGTAGTTTTTACAAACAAAAGATACACAATATGCAGGTGTTAGGCCTACTGAACTTTGTATTTGCACCATCCTATCTTAACAGTTTACTAGTGCAGCAGTATGAAGTCATGTTCCTGTGGATTCATCCACTACTGTTCTTGGCCCTCTGTACTGAAAACAGATCAGTGTCATTTTGGAGCCTGGGATGCAACTAGCTGTTAATTCTCTTTCAACCAGACAAGGGCAGAAAATCAGCCTCCTCATATTTTTATTAGACCTGTCCAATTGAGAGGGTTCATTCATACTAGGCTGGTTCACACAAATGTTAAAATCAGGTTAGGAGCAGGGCTATTCTGTTTTGTATGATCCTGTGGCTGGGGATTATGGGAATTGTAGTCCCACAACAGCTGGAATGTCAAAGGTTCTCTACCCTTGTTCTAAAACTTTAGGCTGAAAATGGAAATCTGGCAGCCCTCATCCTGGTCTAAATCCCTGATCTCCTGAAAAAAATTGAGGGAGAAGCATGCCTCCTATCTGATAGCACTCTAGAGCAGTGTTTCTCAACCACTGGTCCGTGGACCAGTGCCGGTCCGCGAAGCGTTGGGTACCGGTCCATGAGACATCACTAATAAAAAATACCCCCACCCAAAAAACCCCAATTTTGGGCCGGAGGGGGCCTCTGGGGGCTCTCCAGAGCTCATTTCCAGGCAGCCCTTGCTGCTGGATAACATTCATTTCACTTCCTCAAAATGAACATTATCCAGCAGTGAGGACTGCCTGGAAAGGAGCTCTGGAGAGCTGCCCACAATTGTTTTTTGGGGGGTGCCTGGGGGTGGAGGCAAGGGGGGCAACCCCCTTACTAGCGGCTGGTCCAGGAAACTGTGCATGAATAATATACCGGTCCATGACTCCAAAAACGTTGAGAAGCACTGCTCTAGAGGGGGTAGCTTATTGTGACTATATGTACATACCAATAAAAAATTCACTCCAGCATTTGTATTCTCCAAGATTCCATTTGATGGCCCGTCTGGCTGTATGTGAGATTTGTATTTGCATATGTTTTCTGTGGGAGTGCTTGGCTGCACGGATCCTGAATGCTGTGTGCATTGATTTGGCAGTGTAGTAGTAGTGTGTATGCATGCAAACTGTATCAAGGGGGGTTGCTGAGGATGTGGCTGCATGGGCATCGTGCTTTTGCACACCCTGAGTTGTGACCCGGCTGTGAGCATGAGTGCATACAGGAATCCTTGAGTAGCAGAGTCTCTTGTTCTCTTTCATTGATAGATCTGTCATGCTCTTTGTGTTCCATTCCTTTATAAGGAGGGGGAAAGGAGACAAAGTTCTGATGTGGTAGCCGATCGAAGCAGATTAATATAATTACAATATTACCAGCCTCGCTCTCTCTTTCCCCACTCATTCCCTAATGGTGATTATTATACCTATTATGCTCTCAGCCTCCAATGCTTATTGATTCACTCCACTGTAGTGTTTTTAATCAGGCATCTGAAACATGCTATTATTGGTTCCAGGGGGGTCACCATTGAGCAAATGAGGGTGGGAACAAATGAACAATAAAAAGATCAAAAATAAAATGCCAGCAGGAAAATTAAGCTATGAAAGGAACCACTTATTCTGCAGCCTGCTGTGAGATGCAGCTAACTACCCTGCTATGTGGATGGCAGGAACCAGACCCCGAGATGAAATCTTCTGTGTGATTGTTGGAAATGTAACCCTTTGTAACTACTGACTTGATTTTTTTTAATTTTTAGTCTTTATGCCTCTTGCCTAGAACTCAGAAGAAGCTTGAGAAGCAAAAGAATAGCAGTCGGGAATGAGCAGCAAGACCCAAACTATATCCTTTGCACTAACAAGAACTGGCGTTCTGTCTGGTTCTCTTCTCTCTGGGTTTCTGGTATCACTTATTTCACACTGACTGCAGAAAAGCTTTTCTCAGACCTGGTGGATGGCTCACCTAGTTCTTGCCTTCACTGATTCATTATCAAATAGAATCTGCCATGTTGACAAGAGTATGTTAACATGCATTCAGTAGAGATATTTTTTTGCTAGGGCTGAGCCAAAACATATTTACCTAGGTTCATGTTGTGAGTGTAAAAAAGCATCTCCTGTTTTTGGTGGTTTTTGACACTTCCTCAAAGCATCTCCACTTGCTTTTGATGTTGTCTGGTGCTCTATGTTCCCCTGTCTGCTTCTGCTTCTCAGCACCATTTTTTTCTTGTTACTTTCATTGTCTTTGGCCTCATTTGTCATCACTGTTGTTTAATTTAATTGGCTAAGACAATCCACATGGTTTTTGTTGGTGATGTCACAATGCAACATCTGATTTAATGACATCATAGGTAGCACATAGGGTCACCAGTGCCAAACAAATTAAATGGCAATGAAGGCAAATGAGGTTGAGGGCAGAGAAGATGGAAACAAGGAAAATATTTGTGTTGAACAACATGGAAACAATGCAGATATTCACTGAGCTGAGCAATCCCCCCCCCAGCTAGTTTTGGCCAGTTGCTAATTTTGAAGCAGACATCAAAACCAGTGACTATTCGGTGTAGCCCCAATTCTTTGCACAAAAAGATGCTGATCACCAAGCAATGACAATGACACCAAGCAATGACAATGTATTTCTGGAGGAATGCCTACTTCACCAGTCAACGCAGAGTCATTGGTACTACACCTATAGTGTAGATGGTGGTTGTTAAAACACTTTCCTGGAGAATGATCTGAATTTATAGAGCAGGGCTGTGCTGCCTTTGGGCTTGCAGGATCTACTTGGTTTTCCCATTAGAATCCTGAGGTCCACCAATCAGAGCCAGGTGCAAAACAGCATGTGACTGGCAGAACCAGAGGCAAAATGGTGGCTCAAAGGGCAGAGCTAGTTACCTATCCATGAGTCACGAAGGGTGATAATCTCTGTATGCAAGTACAAATTTACATTGCAATTATTACAGATCAGGGTTTCTAACACAAAACTCTAAAACTGGTCAGAAAAGTTTCACCAAAGGTAACCAATTATTGCTCATATTTTACAGATGAAGAATACTGAGGTTGAGAGATCACAAATTAGCCAAGGCCAAACATAGGAACAGATTTTTTTTTTTAAATTACAGATTTAAGGAACAGCAGGTTGCGTAAGGGGAGGAAAGCTGTATGAATTGTCCCCTTTGCTAAGTAGGGCTCACCTTGGTTTGCATTTGGATGGGGAACTATATGTAAAATATCCCTCTTAGAGGATGGGACCTTAGCTCAATGGAAGAGCATCAATGTGCTGGTTCATTCCTTGGCATCCCCAGGTAGGGCTGGGAGAGACTCCTGCCTTTAACTTTGGAGAGCTACTGCCTCAAAAACCAGTGTGGACAATACGGAGTTAGATGGACCAATAGTTTGACTTGGTATAAGGCAACTGCCTATGTTCCACTCTTAAGCACAGAATCCCATTTTACAGCTTGGGGAGCACTGAGGCTTGGAGAGATACAACTTGCCTACGGATCAGGCGAACAAGTGTGCATAGGACTAGCCTTTTTGTTGCTGTTGCGAAAAAATTAGGAGTTAGACACAGGGGCTATTCTCACGATTAACAAAAATCGGGCTAGGAGAGCCTAGCCCGATTTTTGTTAATCGTCAGAACCACTGGGCTCGGCTGAGAGCCCGGTGGTTCTAGAGCAGGTAACCCGCTCTGGAACCCCTGGTAAAAAGCAGGTTTGCAGAGCGAGCGCTCCGCAAACCTGCTTTTTACAATCATGAGTAGCCGTGGCACGTCTTTGCACCGTGCCTACTCATGAGTAGACCCCTGGCCGGGAGGCGAAAAGCTGCCTCCCGGCTCCGGGGGTCTCCCCAGTATGCCCTGAGTGCTCATGCAGGGCATACTGGGGCTTGGGGGGGCCGCACGGCCCCCACCCCCAGCCTGCTCTGTCATGGAGCCGGCAACCGTGTGGGCAGCCAATCCGGCCACCCAGGGCTCCCTGCCTGCTCGTCTTTGGGGAGAGCGGGCTTAGCCTGCTCTCCCTGCAGTTTCTAAAAAAGCGGGTCTCACAGATCGTGAGACCCGCCTCACAGTGTTCCTTCTAACAGGGATTCACAGATTTTGTTAACTGACTGATTGACTGATTTATTGATTGTGCTGTCAAGTTGGTGACAACTCTTAGCGACCACATAGATGGAGTCTCTCCAGGATGATCTGTCTTCAACTTGGCCTTTAAGGTCTCTCAGTGGTGCATTCATTGCTGTTGGAATCGAGTCCATCCACCTTGCCGCTGGACATCCTCTTCTTCTCTTTCCTTTAACTTTCCCCAACATTATGGACTTCTCAAGGGAGCTGGGTTTTCGCATAATGTGTCCGAAGTATGATAGTTTAAGCCTGGTCATCTGTGCCTTGAGTGAAAATTCTGGAATGATTTATTCCATGATCCATTTGTTTGTTCAGTACAACTCCCATAATCCTCAAGCAAAAGCCACTGCAGCTGGGGATTCTGGGAGTTGTAGTCAACAACATCAGGGAATCATTGTTAGAGGGGACGCTGGTTAGACATTTGTGCTGCTGAAGCATATCACTGAGATCCAGCAGCAGATTCGGATCTAGATTCTGCCTGTGCCATTCTAGAGACCTCTCTGAAACCTTTTTCTGTAAGGGCACAATTTGCTTTCTGTGAGATAACAAACCCTTCCTTCTGTGATCTGTTGTGTGGGAACAGACACCTTTCCAGGTACAGACAAAGGCTTGAATTCTCCTCCTCCTAGAATTCAGTGTGTTTCAGAAGAATCCCCTAACCTAGTGTTCTTTTCTTTCTTTCTTTTTACTTTATTTTTTAGTTTATTGTAAGACTTGGGAGATACTGGTGACTCTCATCAATCCTAAGTGCAGCTCTGATGAATAGTTTATTGGGCCTCTGTGAAGCTTTGCCTGAAGTTGAATACTCGTCACAGTCCCCCATGTGCAGAGTATTCAGCTTCATGTAGAGGTCACTGTTCCTATCATGCTGTGCTGCACTTAGGATTGATGAGAGTCACCACTCTTTCCCAGGACTTACAGAGAAGAACACTGGGTTAGGGGGCTCCTAACCCAGTTCCAGGGGATTCCAGTTCCTAACTCCGTGGGGCTCCTTTAAGGGAAATGGGGCCCTTTTGAGTCCCTGCACCATCTTGGAAGGCATGCACAAAGTGCTGGGAAAGGTAGCCCTTTCCAGCAGTTTCCCCACAGAGCTCTTAAGAGAGGGCTCAGTCTCTCTGGGAGGGCTCTTCAGGGCCCTCCCAGCACTGAGAAAAGTGAAGGAGGCCAGCACAGTGCAAAATGGATCTTACACTGAAGGTGTGTCCCCCCCCCCTGCAAAGTGGCTTCTGTATGAAAAATAGTGAAGAGCAGCATCCTGTCCTGCAAGCTGACACTCCCATGGGCAAGGTGAGGTTGTGTCTGTGAAGATCTTCAGAAGCACAAAGCTACTGTTAGGAAGCAAGGGAGGTTAATGCTGGCAAACCCCTCCCCTCCACCACACACTTTAGAGATGCATACTTACCCACTTTTACTTTCCCACTCTTACTCCTTCCCCTGTCTTTTCTCTTTCTTTCCATCTTCCCATTTACCACTGAGTCACCAAGAGGCTATTATGCAATTGTAGGAAACATTCTAATTGCAGGGATAATGCAGGGAGAATGACACATGCCAGTTCTGAAAGCGGCCACATTCAGTTAGAATTACCCACATCCATATTTATAGCTCATACTCCTGATTGAAACAGCCTTCTCCAGCAGCAGGGATGCATACAGAGAACACAGAGAGGCAGAGAACAATTGGGAAGCAATAATATACAGTACATTCCTGTTCAAGGAGGAGGAGTCCCTCCTCTACCACCCCCCACCCCGCGCTTTCCCCATACACAGTTTTAGCCTGTTTGACAGCTCAAGCCATCAGAGGGAAAACAGCCCTAATAAAGAATGCAAAAACGAGGCTGGATATTTGTTGCACAATGTATTGCTGGCTCCTGCTGCTCTCCCACTGCTAATGCTCATTATAAGTACAGCATGCACACAGTTGGGCTGGGATGGATCCTCTGAGCGATCACTAATTCATAAGCACAATAATCGGGATTTGTGGGGGGGAGAGGGAGTTGCACATGTTCTTATGTATGCATACGATGGACTGGCAGTCCTAGGCCTCCAAGTTTTTTGGGGGGTGGGCTGCTCTTACTATCCATCATATGGGCTCCTAGGGACACTGACATCATCTGAAAACCCTTTTATGAAGGAGGGACTGACCTGAGCCCTATTCACACATCATGTTAAATGCTTGTACAATGAGTGTACAGTGTACACAGGTACAGATTTGTACATCGGTACAATGACGATGAATATTTATATACTGTTTTTCAACAAAAGTTCCCAAAGTGGTTTACATACAGAAATAAGTGATTCATATGTTATGTTGAACACAGGTACAGAAGTACATTTCCTATCTGTACCATGCATTTGAGGGACCAGTACCCAGGTTCACTTAAAAAAGGAATGCAGTACAGTCATTCACACAAACACATGTATGACAGTATCTGTACACTCGTACAACATAATGGAGCGAGCTCCGTGGAGGTCAGTGGGAAGAGCGGGTTTGACTCACTCTCCCTTGCAGATGACCAAGCTCTCTTCCCTGGGAGGACGGATCGCCTGCCTGGGTAACTGGCTGCGCTCCCAGCAACTCTGGGGGTTGGGGTGTCAGGATGTACTGCTGTGTATTGCCCCCCCGAGCTCTGATAATGCACCTTACTGTTGAAAGTAGATGAACATAGTGCTACCTTATACCAAGTCAGGCCATCTAGCTTAGTATTGTAGAGCTATCAAGACACTGACTGGCAGCAACTTCCCCAGATTTCAAGCAGGAGTCTCTCCCAGCCCACCTGGAGATACCAGGGAGTGAACCTGGGACCTCCTGCATGCAAGCAGATGCTCTAGGACTGGGCTAAAGCCCCATCCCCTAAGGGGAATATCTTATAGCAGACAACTCATCTCATATGTAGTCACCATCCTCTTTGCTTAGGTAAGGGGACAATTCAGTAATGTTATTCATTTTATTGTATAATGACCATATATGGTAAATTTGAATAATAGTAAATCTGAATCGGAGATAGATCTTAAGCTTTTCTTGGGAATTATGTTGGTTTGGAATTATTGAATGGACTAAAGGTAAAGGTACAGTGCGCTGTCGAGTCGGTGTTGACTCCTGACAACCACACAGCCCTGTGGTTTTTCTTTGGAAGAATACAGGAGGGGTTTACCATTGCCTCCTCCCGCACAGTATGAGGATGATGCCTTTCAGCATCTTCCTATATCGCTGCTACCCGATATAAGTGTTTCACCAGAGGTGATTTGAACTGGCAACCTCTCGCTTGCTAACTGATTTACTGAGTGTTAAAAATTTGTCCAGAACAATAACAGTTAAAATATTATTATTAATTCAGAATTTCTGCCCCCCCTTAATATTTACATATGTCCCCAAGCATATTCTGGTGTAAAAAGCAGCACATTCAGCTACTTTAAGAGGCAGGAGTGTTCATGCAAAATCTGGTATCTGTAGGTAATCAGGAAGTATTATATTCAGAATTTATTTTAAAAACTACCAAAAAAAATTTAAATTCCCCCCAAATATACTCCGGTGTAAAAAGCAGTGCTTTCAGCAGGATTGTGTATGCAAAATTTGGTATCTGTAGGTCAGTGGAAAGAATGACTTTATTTTGCATAAACAACCAAACAAACGCTTCAAAATATCTTCTCTCTACGTACCCGTGGCTAATCCCATGCATGGCAGCTCTTGCAAGAATTCATGAGCGAGGAGAGGGGGAGAGGAAAGTGACGGTGGTGGGGAACATAAGGCCAACGGACAGGCCAGGGAACGGGCAGGCAGGCAGGCAGGCAGGTGGGGGAGAGAAAGTGGTGGCGGCCGATGTGTGTGGGGAGAAAGTGATGGTGGTGGCTGGGGGGCAGAGAAAGTGGCGGGTGGCCTGAAAAAGCATCCAGCCAGAGAGAAAAAACATTGGAGTGGGGAAGAGGGAAGGGGGGAGGGCTGAGGGGCTGAAAACGAGGGAGAACTAGAGGTGCAGGTGCTCTGCACCTGGGCCAGCAAGTATTATAGATTTCACTTTTAAAGGGAAACCTTGTATTCTTTTTAACTTCCAACGTGCATGTAAACCCCTTTTTCAATGTACTTAAAAAAAAACCCAACCCTTTCTAAAAGTGATTCAGACATTTATGGGGAAGAATGGACATGTATGTTAACAAAAGTTGCTTTTCAATAGGCACAATGATCAGATAAGATTATCCTGTAACAAACAAAAGTGGGTCATTTTCAATAGATGCACACAGAAGGTTCTGCAGAGGACTGCAAGGGAAATAAGCCAGATCTGTTCTATTGGGGTCCATAGGCTGTCTATCAAAACTCTTTTCCCCCCACCAGGTTTTTTTTTATGGATGCTGAGCCTTTATAATGAATGTTTTAGTTGTTTTGCTGCTGTAACTTGATGCGCTAATTTGAAGATTTGTTTTAAGGTGTTTTACTGGATGGTTTCTGAAATTGCTGTTTGTGCTCAGTGTTGATAGCAGGTTTATACTATTATTTGAGTACCCTTGTGACAGGGGAAAGGAGTATAAAAATTGAAACAAATACATGATAAATAAATATAAATCCCTGCTCATATCTGAAGTCATTACTGGAGTGTAAGTGTGTTATGAAGCTCCACCTAGAGGCAACATTCGGAATCTTCCACCAAGGTTCTTCAATATCTTGAGAATTCCAACTGTGACAGGAATTGGAAAATCTCTGCTGCTTTGCTACCTTGCTTCCTCCATCTGTTACTGCAGATGTGTCTCCTTCCATCTCAGCAATACACTTCCTAGCCAATCTTTAGCTTTGTGGCTATTTTGTATCACAGAACGTGTCTGCACATGGTCTTATGGTCTTATGTAGACAGAAATGATGATGAGTCTCTGAAGTCTGCAGCAGTCAGTCTGCAGAACAACCAGAAGAATTAATTTATAGTTATGAAGATTATTTGTTTCCGGATCCAATTCAAGGTGCTGGTTATTACCTTTAAAGCCTTTAATGGTTTGGCCCCTGGATACCTGAAAGACCGCCTGCTCCCAAGGGTTTCTGTCCACCCAACAAACAAACCAAACAAACAACGAATATTTATATACCCCTTTTCAACAAAAGTTCCGAAAGCGGTTTACACAAAGAAAACAATAATAAAGTAAGAAGATGGAAGAAGATGGAAGATGTAACAAGATGGTCAGGGGGGCCTTTGCTCCATGTGCTGATGTTGAGAGAGGCAAAATTGTCATGCACATGGGACAGGGCCTTCTCTGCTGTTGCCCCCAGGCTTTGAAATGTTCCCCAGTGAATATCCGCTCTTTGACATCTGTGGCTGCTTTTGAAAAACAACTAAAGACCTTTTTATTTGTTCAGGCTTTTACCCCATAAAGGTTACCAGGCCTCCTAGCTGTCCTGTTTCTGTATTTTTAATGGGCTGTGTATGTATGTGTGTGTGTTTTAATGGTTTTTACTGTTTCACTGATTTTAAGATTCTAAATTATTTTTATGGAATTTTATTGTATTTTAACTTCTGTAAACCACCTTGGGATGCTTTATGAAACATGGTATAAAAATGGAATGATAAAACAAATAAACAAATAAATAAAATTATCATGCAGGCTAGATTCCATGTTATTTCTCTGTTGTACAAGACAACCTCACATTCTGCTTGGTTTCTGTAATGTCTTGCTATGGCTGTAGGTCCCTCAGGTGTACTCACTTCTTAAATCATCTTGGCAGACTCTCTCCACAAGGTTTTTGGGTCAGATACAACCGTGACACCAGCTTGCAGCAACAGGCTTCCTTACTGAACACCAACAGGATAACTCTCAAAAGATCCACCAGACAGAATAGAATCCTAGGCAACCCCACCCAGACAATTCTGGAGGGAAACCAGCAGGGTTACATACTTTCTTACAGTCACAATACCCATATGCCCCAATTTCCTAATTCTACTCTGCTGTAGCTGGGGATGATGGGAGTTGTAGTTCAGCAACAGCTGAAGAGCCAAAGTTGCCTATTCCTGCTCTGTGGCATAACCATGTATAGCACTTAAAGGGTTAAAGGTTTGCCATGGGAGAGTGGTGGGGTTAAATAAAGGGAGGGCTGCCTCCCCTGAGAGGCTTTTTCTTCAGTATTGTTTGTTCTAAAATGGCTGCTTGGCTATCTTTGCAAACTCTACATAGTCTTGAACAAAATTGCTTGCATCAGAGAAGTGCCTAAATATCTGTTGTGTTATCCCTTTCACCTGCCCTCTTTGTGGCTATTTTTCATTAGCATAGCCAATGACACTCTGCATAACCTTTAGTTGTGATGATGATCTTGGCTGATTTTCCTGGATCTTATGGAATTAAATGTAGTCTATGAAAACGTCAGCTTCTGCCCATGTGGAGCTGGCCCTTTATTCCTGCAATGACAGGTTCACTTTGGACGAAGTCTATAAGATGCAATTAGGATGCAGAGCCTGCCTCTTCTCTTCTGGGGGCCATTTTTCTTTCTGTTTCCCTAGTCCACATAGATGTTTTATCACTTGCTCCATCTGCAGCCTCTCTCTGTCAGTCTGCCTCCCCTGGGTGCTTCCAAACACAGTGAGCCCATCTCCGGAATGAGCTGTTGATTCCCAGCCAACTATCCATCTTTGGGGGAGTGTGAAGAGGAGATGGAGGAGGTGCAGTGACCTCCTGGCAGGCATAGGATGGAGGGCATTGCAAGGGCTCCCCTGGGACACCTTGGCGGTGAGTCCTCCTTTGCATTCAGTGCTGGCTCTCGCAAGGCCCTGCCCATCTTGCCATGGGTCGCAAGACCCATCGATCGGCAGGAGTCCACAGGCCTTGCTGCCAGCCTTACTCTCCCTTCCACACAGGTGGAGAGAGCAGTGGTGACCAGGGGGCAAAATGCTCCTGAGCCCCTGAGGGAGTGGGGAACTGTGGCAGGGGGAGAGCTGGCTCTTCACTCTCCCCTCCCTCTCCCACTTCACTGACTGAAGGGCTCATCTCAGCTTCAAAAAAAGACGGGCACTCTCCAGAAGATAGGTAGTAGGTGTAGATCTCTTTTCCTAAGCCAGGGGAATGCAGATGTGCAAGTGTGTGTGTGACAGCTGGGTGTGCGGGAATGGGTGATCTTATTTCCACAGGAGTGAGAGAAAGGGTGTGCCAAGAAGGTTTTGCTTTTTCCACCATGTGCTTGCTGTTCTTCTGCAGCAGTGACTTGGAGGGGAGGGGAGGAAGGGAAGGTGGCCTGGACTCATCTTTACTTTCCCCCCAGGGCCCACTCCAACCTTGCTTTGCCCTTGGTGGTGACTGTGTGTGCTGAGAGGGAGGGTGGGTGGGTGGGTGGGTGTGTTCAGGGTGTGCTGCAGGCAGAAATCTTGACCCCAAAGCAGATGACAAATTACAGGGAATCAAGCAACTCTCTCACTGCACCAAACAACTTACAGTCAGGGAATCAAACAAGTCCCTCACTTCTGCAACAGTATTCTACAACACTATTCGAGAAAGACGTGGAGGTGATAGAGAAGGGCGAAGGGCTTGGCGGAATTTGAATTATGGGTTTCCTTTTTGCCAGATACGCAGATACACATTTGTATTGTGCAGCAAATCTGTGAATGTTCCACTTGCTATGAATATTCATTCCAGGCGAAATAGGATGAAAGGGGGGAAAAGAGGAAGCAAGCACAAGCCATTTGGTGTGTGCATGGATTGCTAATATGCTGCGCAGCCTTGCCAGCTCTTCGGGGAAGTGCTAGCACTAAGCTGAGACAATGTTTAGGAGAGCTATCCATGGCCTGTCGCATGAATCCTTTATGACCTCAACAGCCAAGGAAGGGGAGGAGCAAAAGATGAAGGGCTCCTGCCCTTCCTCAGTGGCAACTTCACGGTAGAGCTACAATCAAAGGGGAGATGGATAATTCCTCTAATAGGTTAGTGCCCCTGAAAATCTTTGGTCAATACTTGGGAAAAACTTTCTTCTCTCCACATCTGGGTTGAATCCACTGTGAGCAGCAGCAGCAGATTGACATAAGGAATTTGGTCTACAAACAGGTGACCTTGTACTGGGCCCCATGAATTCTAAGTCTCCCTTTTCTCCCATTATATCAAATGTTAAGACGTTCCACAGTATAAGAGCAATTAAGCAGTGGAATGAGTTGCCCAGGAAGGTTGCTGTCTCGCCTCCCTAACAGAGATCCAAAAGAAAGTGGGATGAACTTCCATCCAACTCTGGATGGAACAGAGGGCACTCTGTCCTGGAACTGGGGATGGGCTGCATTGGAGGGATGAACTACATCAGAGACAGTCAGTCTCAACATTAGGGTTCATGTACTTCTAGTAGATGTGTAGAACAGGGAATTTTGGAAGCTTGTCACATTGCAGTGCTGCAGGGGGTCGAATAGTTCCACCAGCTAACATTTTCTCTAAGGCCAGACATGACAGTGTGTGAAGTGAACTATGGTTGGCATATTTTCAAACTTAGAAGTTCAGGCAGAGAGCTGGATTTCTGTTTCCCTACCTATGAAGAAGGATAACTCTCTAGAAATCAATCAAACATGGAGAAGACCATAATGTAATTTCTTGCTGTGGAATTGGGGAATAATGGAGCTGATAGGAAATGGGGAGCCCATGTGTCCAAAGGAGACAAAGGCTGACATTTTTAAACTACATTTAGTCAGGAAAGTCCCATTGTAATTAAAAGGACATGTTGGGGATGCCTAACTTTTCCTTTTAATTTCAACAACGAATATTTATATACCGCTTTTCAACAAAAGTCTCTAAAGCGGTTTACACAGAGAAATAATAAATAAATAAGATGGATCCGTGTCTCCAAAGGGCTCACAATCTAAAAAGAAACATGATAGACACCAGCAACAGTCGCTGGAGGTACTGTGCTGGGGCTGGATAGGGCCAGTTACACTCCCCTTGCTCAATAAAGAGAATCACCACGTTTGCCAAGTTAGCAGGGTACTTTCAAATTCCAATGGGATTTTCCTAAATAGATTTAGTCAGGATTTCAGCCATTGATCTTGACTGCCTGGTGTGAAGGTCTGAATAAAGTAAAGTAAAGTGTGCGCTCGAGTCAATTTCAATTCCTGGCACTTACAGAGCCCTGTGGTTTTCTTTGGTAGAATACAAGAGGGATTTACCATTGGCACCTCCATCGCAGTATGAGATGATGCCTTTCAGCATCTTCCTGTATCATTGCTGCCTGATATAGGTGTTTCCCATAGTCTGAGAAACACACCAGGGGGGATTTGAACTGGCAACCTTCTGCTTGTTAGTCAAACATTTCCCCGCTGCACCACTTAAGGTGGTGTGAAGGTCTGAACAGCAACTGTGAAAAAGAGGGGATCTGATCCACAATATGGAGGGAAGGCTGGGACAGAGTAATGAATACAGGCAACCAGGGAAATACTTTCTCTCTCAACTTCCCATACTGTTGGAAGGCTTTCCATGTTTTAAACACAATTTTACAGCATCTTATGCCATGCTATGTTAATTCAAAATATGTCTCAGCACTCTTCTTATAAATTTCCCAATCCCCATAGAAATACAAGCATCTTTAGCAGCTCACTCCAAAGATTTTTGTGCTTTTGTGGGGACTGAAAAATTTATAAGCAGGGTGCTGGGACATATTCTAATGTTGATTTGAATAAATGATGAAAATTATGCTGACCAGCTGACAGCACCCAGGGAACATTAGGTAGGTGAAAAGTAATTACACAAATTGGAATTTGGGATAATTATTCACAGCCTACATATAGTTTTCCTATGAGGAACACTTTTCATAAAATCCATATCAAGTAGGTCTACCCTCTGAGAATACGGGTTCCTCCCCTTAATTCTACATTGTTCAAAACAGAAATCTGGGACACAGTGATTATAAAGACATTCTCTGCCTCACATCCTTCATGTCGGATGACGCACTGACCCATAAGCTAAGAAACTCTGAAACTATATTGTAGATAGCAAACACATGCAATAAAAATGCTTGGGGATTTTTGGTTCGGGCAGAGTAGTGATGCTACCAAAACTTGTAATTACCTGGATGGAAATACAAATTCACCTACCTTGTAATGCTCAAAAGAAATATGAATCCGACATTTCCTTCAAAGTTCTATTAAAGGTTGGAGATGCTGCATATGCAAAGAGCATGGTTTTTAACTTAAGTCAATCCTGGACTTGGATATAAGTCCAGGACACCAATTATTGCTCATACAGAGTGAAGCACACACCTCCAAGAGGGATTTTCTAAGGGATGGATGGGCAAGCCCAGTAATGTGCTCAAACCTTGCAAATTATATCATGTGCATTTGAAGACGGAGGCATCTGAAGAGAAGGTTATTTTCTCCTACCTTCCGGTGTTCTGGCCAGTGAGTGCAAAGGCATAGTGATGACTGACCAACACTTGAGCATTTGACACATTTAAAAGTGTCTTATATCTGCACTGATCTAGACTCCACAGTTACTGCGGAGTCTATCGTAGAGGTGCCTCCGTCTTCAAATGAAGTTGACTCCAAACAAGACTGAAGTACTGTCTGTAGGGGGTTGGGATCCTAGAGATGGTTTAGATCTGCCTGTACTGAATGGGGTTACACTCCCCCTAAAAGATCAGGTTCATAGTCTGGGAGTGCTCCAGGATCCCAAACTCTCCCTGGTTTCTCAGGCTGAGGCAGTGGCCAGGAGTGCTTTTTATCAGCTTGGGCTTATACATCTGATATGTCCATTCTTGGAGACTAGTGACTTTAAAACCATGGTACATATGCTGGCAACCTCTAGACTTGACTACTGTAATGCACTCTACGTGATGCTGCCTTTGTACATAGTTCAGAAACTACAATTGGTACAGAATATGGCAGCCAGACTGGTCTCTAGGTTTACCTGAAGGGATCATATAACACTGATTCTAAAAGAACTGCACTGGCTGCCAATAGGTTTCCAAATGAAATACAAAGTGCTAGTTATTACCTATAAGGCCCTTAATGGCTTAGGTCCAGGGTATTTAAGAGAGCACCCTCTCTGTCATGAACCCTGTAATCTATTAAGACCATCTGGCGAGTTCTGATTACGGGTGCTGCAGATTCGTTTGGTAGCAACTTGGGACCGCGGCTTTTCTATGGCTGCCCTAGGGCTTTGGAACACACTCCCTGCTGAAATAAGATCATCTCCTCTGTTTGCTTTTAGGAGGACCCTGAAGACCTATCTGTTTTCCCAGGCCTTCAACTGAGATTTGATTTTTAAATTTTAATGTGTTTTTAATGTGTTTTAATCTGATTTTTAAAAATCTTTTAATGAATTTTAAATGTGTTATATTTTATGTTTTAATTCTGTACACCACCTAGAGATTTTTATACTAGCTGGTATATAAATTCAATAAACAAACAAACAAACAAATAACATTTTAATTCAAATTATATTATTTATATTTTAGTTTCTGCTGTTTTGCATTGACTTACAATGACTCTCTGATGTACTTTAAGCCCTCAGCCCAGGTTTCTGAGTATGATCCTAGTCTCACAAAGGCTAAAATGCAGTGTGCTTGTGTGCATATGCATGCATGTGCTTGGGAGACTTATTTTGGCTAATCACCTGGGACCTTTACACACAGCAGGCTTTACAGCAAGTTTACTGGGAGGCTTTATTGCAAACTTGAAGTTGTCCCCAAAACCTGACTCAAATAGTGGATTTTTTTTTTTGCCCCGGATATAAATCAGGCTACACTCTAATGCGCTGTGAAAAACCCAAATGGTGTGTGAACTGCTGCCCGATAACTCACAAGGATTTCAGGTTAAATTTGGCCAATATGTGAACGCACGGTCCATTCCAGAGGAGATGTGAGTTAAAGGGTTTTAAAAGCCCCTTTGAAAAACTTCCTGGGTAAACTCTCAGATTAATGCCCGGTGAAAAACACGAAGAGCGCCTCTCATCCTTGCACAATGTGTTACCACACTGGCCCAAGTACATTTCATTTTAGCCATAGGGGCAGCTGAGCTTGCAATGGCAGCTGATACCTGAGACATGGTGGGGTCAATTACCTGCTTCCCCGTGCCTCTCTTTCACTAGATGGAGATGCCCACTTGAAAGGTGTGATTTATGATTGTGTCAATAAACCTGTCCAGCAGCAACATGAAGCTGCTTGTGGGGAGACTGGCTCCTTAGTGACCATGTCATAGTTTGGTGGCAGCATTACTGTCAACTGTGCCTACCTGAGATAGATTGCTGCATTCCTGTTGCCTGTGCTGCAGAAGATGTCACTGTGATGAGCAGTAGTGACTGAAAGCCTTTAAACCTTGTCACATAGCAGGCTGCTACAGCCTAATACACATCAGTCAGTGGGAAGAGGCAGGAACAGAGCCAATGACAATGGCTTAGAGTTGCAGAATTTGCCTGCCATGCTCTGGTTAGGGATGTGCAAACCGGTTTGAGGTCAAAACTGGATTGACGTTGAACTGGTTAGGTTCGAAGGTTCAGGGTTGAGCTGAACCACCCCTGGTTCAACTTAACCCTGGACTGAACCGTCCTGGCCGTTTCGGGGGTTCACAAGCCTTCTTGCATTAAAAAAAATTTTTTTAGTACTTATCCCCACCTGGGGGCTTCTCTGAGGCCATGGGGGGATCCCACAGTTGCCCCTCGCCCCGGCAGCCTTTGTTTTGGCAAAAACTGCCTGTTTCAGGTGTTCTTGGGCCTGTTCTGAGCCTTTCCCCTGTCACAGTGGCCATTTTGGAGGCCATGACCCAGGCCACACGGAGCCCCATTGTACATGCACATCGGCCTCCAAAATGGCCACCATGATGGAGAAAAAGCCCAGAACTGGCTGAAGAATGCCCAAACTGGGTGGTTTGTGCCAAAACGGAGGCTGTCGAGGGGAGGAGGAACCTCCATGGCCCCCCCCCGGCCTCAGAGAAGCCCCATGGAGGAGGTAAATACTAATTTTTTAAACATAAAAAGGCTCGTGATGCCTCCCCCCCCCGAACGGAACTGAACCAGGGGGTTTGAGGGGAGGCAAAACTGAACTGGCCCAGTCCAGTTTGAGTCCAGTTCGAACCGAACCAAACCAGCCGGTTTTATGCACACCCCTAGTTCTGGTTGCAACTCCCATTCATTAACTAATGAAAGTGCAGCCCACTTTGATTTGTTTCTACAGCATGCAAGCTTGGCAGATTCCATCCACTCCAAAAAGAAGAATAAGCTCAATCCAATCAAAGTCAAGCACTTGTATACTGTGATGCAGTTGCAAATTCAGAAGTCTAGGTGCAATCTGTGACTGCCCCCATAGCAACACCCACTATGACAGCCATACCCATCCCAATGGCCACACCCCTCACTTAAATAGATACAATAATTGGGAGGGTCCTGTTACAACTAGTCAAGGATCATGTAGACTCTAGGGAATGTACTAGAATGAATGACAGGGAATGCCCACTGAAATGCACTGGTTCCTTCCAAATGGCCATAGGAATGCAATTTGGAATGTCCATTGGCTTTCCTGAAATTTCATGCATTCCATGGGCATTTGGAAAGGACCCCAGCATTTTGTGTCATTCATTTTAGGACGTCCTGACAATAGTCCACTGTAGGACTTGTATGCTGACAGTCCCAGGTTTGATCCTTGGCAGAATCTCCAGGAATGGCTGAGAAAGAATCTTGCCTGAAACCATACAGAGCCACTGCCAGTCAGTGTAAACAATACTGAGCAAGATGGTGCAATGGTCTGACTCAGTATAATGCAGCTTGCTATGTTCGAAATACAGGAAGAATGGTAATAAATACTTGGAATAGCAAGAGCGGCAGATTATTTCCATTGATAAAGCAAAGGACTTTGCGTCCCTGCTGAGACCCTGGAGGGGAAAATGTACTGGGACTGTATCCCTGCCCGTCCCTGCAGCACTACACCACTGGCTGTAAATCTTATTCTTTTTGATGGAAGAGATTTAAGCACAGCTTAAGCAAGGATCGCTGGAAATATCTCAGATGGCTTCCATCAGAATTTTAGAGTTGGAAGGGACCTTGGAGGTCTTCTGGTCCAGCCTCCTGATTCCACTGCAGGAAACTGCTGAAGTATCCTTGATATGGCCATCTAGCCCCCAGCCGTCTAGTCATATATTACTTGCTAACCAAAATAGTTCACTTTAGGGGAAGTTCTCTGGGCGGACACTGTGATACATGGAAATAATTTTCAATAGGGGCAACTGTGCAGTTGACCAGAGGCAAACTAAGCATGATACAGACAGTTGGATCCCCCAATATATTTTTCTGTTCTCAAAAGCAGTCATGGGAGGCCCAGTTTGGATTCTGACTATGACTCCTATGGATTGGGAGTGCAAATGGTTGGAAATGGAGGAGCTTAATGCTTCTCTCGCATCAATTCCTTGATGCAAATCTCTCCCTGGAGATGTTATTAGCTACAGAGAAGTCACTGGTGGCACCAGGGGAAAAAACCTGAGGGGTGGGGCACAGAAAGGGCAAAGGGCACTTATGGGCGTGCAAGCTGTGTCCCACATATTAGATTTCTGAAACAGAAATGAAGGGCAGGTGTGGGGGGCAAACTACTTGTTTGAGGGGGCACTTGCACCACTGAGTGGGGACTTTGGAGTCACTTTTGCAGAGAAGAAATTATGCTGGCACAATATGATGTTTATACCTATATGTTTCTCCCTCCATGGATAACCGCTCCCAGGTAGAGATGTGCAAACAGGTTTGATGTCGAACAGGTTCAACATCAAACCTCTTCGGTCAACGGTCTGATGGCTGTTTTTGCCACACACACCCCGGCTGTTCGGAGGGGTTTGTGATTTTTTAAAAAAAGTATATTTTATTTTTAATTTTACTCACCACCTCTGGGAATCCTCTCCGGGGCCGTGGTGTGTGTGTGTGTGTCTGGAGTTCCTCCTTTCCCCTGCTGGCCACCATTATGGTAAAAATTGCCCATCTGGGCTGTCTTCAGCCTGTTCCAGGCCTGCCCTGCATGGCAGCAGCCATTTTGGAGGCCATTGCACATGCCAAATGGGCCTCTGCATGGCCTCGGTCATGACCCAGCCATGCAGAGGCCCATTGGGCATGCACGGCAGTCTCCAAAATGGCCACCACCACGCAAGTCTGGCCCAGGATTGGGCCGAAGACTTCCCGGACTGGGCGATTTTTACCATAACAGAGGCTGGGGGGGGGGGAGAGGAGGAACTCTGAAGACCCCACCACTTCCTCGGAGAAGCCAGAGGGGGGTGAGTAAATTTTTTAAAAAATTTCATGACCCCCCCGAACCGAACTCGGGGGGCTCAAGGGGGTGCAGAATTGAACAGCTCCACTCTGGTATGGGTCCAGTTTGGACTCAAACCGAACTGGGCCAGCCAGTTTTGTGCACACCCCTACTCTCAGGGAGGATGTGAGCCAAATTCACATCATCAGGAACCACAGCTAAGGAAAGGATTAACTGCCTTTCCCCTGCACCATGAGCCCAATCCAGTTCAGCTCCCCATAGCTGCTTTTAGGAAAAGAAAAAGATGTCAGGAGATCCAGTGACAGATCTCTCGCATGACATGTAGTTTGACCCTCAGAGGACAGATATGGCTGAACACCCCAGGGGAAAAATTATCCTAAGCAGTCTTCCACACTTAACTGGGTGATCATCTGGATACCTGTGCAAAGCAGCCCGACTTCACTTTGGGAACCACTTTATTCGCCTTGGTCCCCTTTAGGCTCACTTTAAGGGCTTCCGCTTTGTTTCAAGCCGAACCCTTCAGCTCCTCAAAGCTTTGCTTCAGCTCCTCCAACCTTCCGCTACCCTTAAAACTAGGACTGGCTGGGGCCAGAAGAAAAGCCTCTATCCTTTGCTGCAGCCTCAGAAAAGACTACAAATCCCAGGAGCACCTGTGCCATTCCCAGAAGTCCTCGGGAAAAGGGAAAAACACAAAATTTTAAAAGACAATCTGTAGAAGATGGCTGCTTCCTTCTTCACAGTGGAAGGATAGAGGTTTTCCGCCTGGCCCACTCTGGCCCTTGTCTCTCCTGGCCCACGCTGGCCTTAGTAGCTTTAGGGGAGGGGAAAGGGTTGAAGTGAAGCCAGGTTTGCTTCAGTTTGATACCACTTCAGCCCCTCCAGACAGCACTTCGCTTGAGACCAAAGGGGTCTGAAGCACATCAAATCCAAATAGATCCAAAACTTTGTACAGCTGCATTGCTTGTATTTGCCAGCTGTATTTTCTAGGCTAGATAACCTTAGCAGGGACAAAAAAGGTCTGATCATGCTTCTCCAATCCTATCATTGCCGTTTCCCCCCCTCTTCTCTTTTATTTATGTCAATTTCTTCTTCCCCATTCAATTTTTCACTTGACTTTATATGCTATTTCACTCTTTCTTTTTTTTTAAATTGCCATCAGCAAGGCAATGAAAGATACATTTGATCTCCAGACTAAATAAAAGCAGGCTTGGTTGATGTATTGCATTAGGTGACATGTGTGATGGGGAGAGCTCTTTGGGTGCTGCATATCTGAATGCCTGTTTGGAGGAAAACATGTGGAAAAGCATCAAAACTCTTGATAAAAAAATGGAGCCAGCTCACGACATATTAATGTACCCCACGGAATATCATCACTGCATATTTTCCAGCATTGTGAAATAAGGTCAAGAGAGATATTTTCAAACGAAACAGAGGCTCTGTGTCAGGTAGCTGAGCCACAGGCAGCAGTTATTAGGGGGTATAAGTCCAAAGCCAGGACTGGTAGAGCCAGGAACCTGCCAGGGATCAAGCCAGGTAGATGATCAGGAGCCCAAGGGTCTAGGCAGGAGCGATGAGTCAGAAACAGGTCAAACGTCAAGCTGTATCCTCCACCAGAAGCCAGAGGAGCCCTCTTCAGACATTGCCCCAAAAGGTGCCGTACATGTGCACAGTGCCAAAAGCAGGTCTGGAAGCCCCGCCCTGGTATGTCACTCCCCCTCCCCGCCTTGTTGCACTACTCATGGTTACAGCAGCATTCATCCGAAGAGGTGGATGCTGTAACCATAATGGCGGGTGTTTCTGAGCACCTGGTTCACATGCTCCATGCAAATGTGGGCAAGCATGAGCCCAAAGACCTTTGAGCAAAAGGAATAGGCTGGCTGCATGTGCGAAATGGCCCCGACACTAATGGTGCAGCTATAGATCAGCATTAAAGCTTCTAGCTTTAGGCTCTGGTTTCAGAGAGGGACCATTTCCCCCTGTGGAGCCATAGGCAGAAGAAACTGCAGCATATTGTCTTCCCTCTTTGGATCACATTTGGTGAGGCAACACACAAAACTGCTGTGATTTAGGAGGCAAGCATGATAGAGATCCACATTTTAAAACTGGCTTGCCATTAAATCTACTGCTCATATGTACTTTCCCCATATGGATTTTGGGCTATATCAATGGCACATTATACTCTGCACTATAAAAATAATAATTCAAAAGCAAGAAGGCACAGCAGAAAATGACTTTATTTATTTACTGTTGTTAAATGTATATGCCGCCTTTCATTAAAAACAATCCCAAGGTGGGATTGTAAACTGACTTGACTAGCAAGCCAGAGGTTGCCGGTTCAAATCCCCACTGGTATGTTTCCCAGACTACAGTATAAGAAATACCTATATTGGGCAGCAGCGATATAGGAAGATGCTGAAAGGCATCATCTCACACTGTGTGGGAGATGGCAATGGTAAACCCCTCCTGTATTCTACCAAAGACAATCACAGGGCTCTGTGGTTGCCAGGAGTCAACACCGACTTGACGGCACACTTTACCTTTATAAATCTATCTATCTATCTATCTATCTATCTATCTATCTATCTATCTATCTATCTATCTATCTATCTATCTATCTATCTATCCCATCCATGTACGTGGTGTTTTACCAAAAAGTTGAGAGGTCCTTGTTCCAAAGAGCATACAGTCTAGATATTGACACAATAGAGACAACAGATTGTGAGCCCTTTGGGGACCACAGAACCCTCTTATTTATTACAGATGTGCCTCATTATCTACGAGTTTCCACCTTGAGTCAATAGGACTCAGGGGAGTAGGTTCCTGGAGGCTCCAGAAACTGCTGAAAATGGTGAAAAAGAGGGAAAAAAAACTGGAAAAAAGGTGCCCTACTATGCTCCGTGGGTCTCCAGGTGTTCAGCAAAGCACCCCAAAAGTCCCAAATCCTGGTTTTCCCCCGTGAAAAATTGCAGTTTTAAAAAAATTAATACAATGAGCCACAAAATGGATCCTCTCTTCAAAATAGAGGCCGGAAATGACCTCTGAGGTCATTTCTGGCCACCCCGGAATTAACCCTTTACAAACTTTTTTTCTGCCTATACCAAAGTTGGGTGTCAATTACCTGGCTGCAGATACGTGAAACTGCAGATGTTGGATCTGCGAATGGTGAGGTTCACCTGTATTTTTCTATGTAAGCTGCTTTGAAAACCTTGATTGAGGAGTGGTATATAAATATTAGTATTAGTATTAGTATTAGTATTAGTATTAGTATTAGTATTAGTATTAGTATTAGTATTCGTAGTAAAGGAAGAGAATGGAAACTGAGACAAGGGTAATAAATTATGCAAAAAATAATGCAACTTAAGAAAATGTGCTTATATTTGTGTATTTAGCATTAATTTATGTTTTATATTTTTATCTGGTAGTCAACACTAGTTTTGAAAAATATCATCAGGCATTTCATAAACATTTTAAGACCCTGTTCTGCAGCCTCAAGGGCTGCAATCTTGTTATTTTTTAAAAATTGTACACTGAGAATCTCACAGTACTGAATTCTGCGGCAAATAGTCATGTTTGCATTTGTGTGATGCCTAGGCATATTGCTGGCAAAAGCTCCATTTTAGCTCAAGCATAGGATTTTTAAGGGAAGATGGCACACATTTTGAGAAGCCAGTGATGTGACAACCATGAGATCTCAAGCTACCCAGGGATTTGTGATGGAAGTTCACTTGCCAGACTCCTGTCTATTGCTGCATGCAGTTGCTGTTTGTGTTTCCCTCTCCACCTTATTTCTCTGCTTCTCAGTAGAGGCTTTATGGATTATTTGCAGGTTGCAGGTGCTATAAATTGAAACCCTGCCTGAACTCCAGGAGAGCTCTCTGGGGTGCAACTCAGAAGAATGCCCCTTACAGTGGCTGTCTCTGCAGCATTGATTGCTGGGCACTCTGGGTTGCAAAGCAACCCTGAAAAACACAAAATGATGAAGTCGGGGCAAGTGATGCTGTTGACACTTCTTCGGTGCTTCTCTCCCATTACAGGCTCAGCTGCAAGCCATGCTTTTGCTGAAGGAATCCTGGAGGGTCTCTGCCAGGCCAGCTTTGCTGCTTTGAAAAGGCAAGGCAGAGGGTTAAGGAAACCCTCTGCCTGAAGTATTTATTCTGCTGGATCTGAAGTATTTATTCCGCTGGATCTGAAGTATTTATTCCGTTGGAGCAAGGCTGCACAACTTTGACCCTCTGGCTATTTTTGGACTACAACTCCCACCATCCCCAGCCACAGCAGCCAATAGCCAGGGATTATAGGAATTGTAGTCCAGCATTAGCAGGATGGTTGAAGTTGCCTTCGTTTCCTGCTTGTGGGCTTCCCAGAGGCATCTGATGGGCCACTGTGGGAAACAGGATGCTAGACTAGATAGACCTTGGGCCTGTTCCAGCAAGGCTGTTCTTATGTTCAAAGTCTGGGAGTTGACTTTGGGGTAATTCCATCTTGGTGATTGATTGGTTGGTTGGCTTTATGCCCATCAAAGCAGCTTATAATTTAAAATGCTAAAAGCGCAATTCAATTAACACCATTTCTGCCTCTGCATCCAATCAGCAATGTCAGCAGCATTTCATGTACAATGCAATAAAATGATGAAAATATTAATAACAGCATATCCCTCTACTCACTTAACTTAGTGCCAAATCAAATGAGTTGGGCCCATCATCCATCTGTCCGCCCAGTTCTCATATGTGGTGGTGGTCTTACTGTAACAGGAGAGGAAGTGGGCAGGAGAGAGGCACTGAATCCTCCTGCCTCCCACACATTTTAAAAACAAAAATCATGTTCTGATCACATACATAATAATGAAGTACAACACAATAGGAAAAGCCATATGGGTTAGGGAAATTAGATAACAAGCTGAATCACAGCTTACATATAGAGAGGTACTCCCCCATAGACCCATATGACAATCTGTAGCAACCAATCATTATGTGGCAGCATTTCACAAAGCAAGTATTGTATATACTTGCAAGTATTGTATATACTCAGATTGTATATATATATTATACAATTGTTTGGTGGAATCTATATGGTTAGGAAATGGTAGCTGTGTTTCCAAAAAGCAGCTAGCAAACTTTGGATGTAAAATTCTCTTAATTTGTGAGGTAAAGTAAAATAAAGTGGGCCGTTTAGTCGGTGTCGACTCCTGGTGACCACAGAGCCTTTGGTAGAATACAGGAGGGGTTTACCATTGCCTCCTCCCGCACAGTATGAGGATGATGCCTTTCAGCATCTTCCTATATCGCTGCTGCCTGATATAGGTGTTTCCCATAGTCTGGGAAACATACCAGCAGGGATTCAAACTGGTAACCTCTGGCTTGCTAGTCAAGTCATTTCTCCGCTGTGACCCAAGCGTGTACAACTTATGAAGAGATCCAGCATGGTATAGTGGTTAGAGTGCAGGACTAGGACTGGGGAGACCCAAGTTCAAATCCCCATTCAGCCATGATACTTGCTGGGTAACTCTGGGCGAGTCACTTCTCTCTCAGCCTAACCTACTTCACAGGGTTGTTGTTAGGAGAAACTTAAGTATGTAGCACACTGCTCTGGGCTTCTTGGAGGAAGAGCGGGATATAAAATGTAAAATAAATGAATAAATAAATAAATAAATAGATAAATAAATAGATAAATAAATAAATAAAATATCTAATATGAACCCTAGCTAGGCCTGTGCACAGCAAATGAAGGGTTCATTTAGTCCAGCAACCTGTTTCTCAAAGTAACAGCCAGATGTTTCCGCCTAGCAGGACTTCGGGGTAAATATGGCCGATATGCGAACACCCCCCCCCCATTCTGGAGGAGATACAAGTTAAAGGGCTTTAAAAGCCCCGTGTGAAAAACTTCCTTGGTGTTTTTCACACAGGGCTTTTAGTTCACATCTCCTCCAGAATAGAGGGTGTGTGTTCACAAATCGGCCAGATTTACTCCGAAGTCCCTCTGAGATATCGGGGGTCGGGGGGACACTTTACACATGATTTGGGTTTTTCATTATCTGTCCAGGTTTAACTGTGAGGTGATATGAATAAAAACTGGAAGCGCGGGATTGACTCGTGCTAACTTGGCAGAGAGGCATCTTTTAACATGGTGATCCTCTTTATTGAGCAAGGGGAGAGTAACTGCCCCCCCATCCACCTCCAGTGACTGTTGCTGCTTTCTATCTTATGTTTCTTTTTAGATTTTGAGCCCTTTGGGACAGGGATCCATCTTATTCTCTGGATAAACTGCCCTGAGCCATTTTTGGAAGGGCGGTATAGAAATCGAATGAATGAATGAATGATTGAATGAATAAATGAATTGGACACAAAAAAGTACTGCGGAAATAATAAAACAATATCACACTTTCCAAGTGTACACTCGCCACATTTTTTCTGCATCTTTAGCATGACAGGCAGATGTGCAGCATGTGCTGCTTCCCCATCATGGAAATGGGGAAATACTACACTGGTTGAAATTCTTCTTCATAGTGTTAGCAAAGCCATGGGGGCACTGCCAGAGAAAGGTACCAATCCTAATCAAGTGAAGTCCTTCAGGTTCAGCGCCACTTATTCCTCTCTTCCATTGCTTCCCAGTACTGCATTTTCACACTATCCAAAGGGGAAGTCAAATTCCCAGGCAACAGGTAGTTCACTCAGTGCTGTGACCCTGTAAACAATACCTGTGCCCCTGGAGAGCAGATCTGTTAGTATTCTATTGTACAGAGGCCGTCATGCCTGTCTTTTTCCTAACAAGCTGTAAAGTCCCTCCTCACTGACACAAGGGGTCTCCCTCTTCATGGTTTTCTTTCGGACCTCACTCAACATAATGCAGTGCTCCCCTTCTGTGCACTGCAAAGGAATTTGCATCTTGCAGGACATAATTTCCTGGAGGTGTAGAAGGAAGGTTGTAGCAGAGTAGTCAGTAGTAAAAAGCCCTATTCAGACATTACGTTGTATGAGCATACAGTTGTACACTCATGCAACATAATGTACATGTTTTTGTGTGAATGACTATACCTTCACTTATGTTAAACGTGAACCTGGGCACAGGCCCCTCAAATGCATGGATTGAGAGGACAGCTGGTCTTGTGGTAGAAAGCATGACCTGTCCCCTTAGCTAAGCAGGGTCTGCCCTGTTTGCATATGAAAGGGAGACTAGAAGTGTGAGCACTATAAGATATTGCCCTCAGGGGATGGAGCCGCTCTGGGAAGAGCATAAGGTTCCAAGTTCCCTCCCTGGCTTCTCCAAGATAGGGCTGAGAAAGATTCCTGTTTGCAACCTTGGAGAAGCCGCTGCCAGTTTGTGTAGACAATACTGAGCTAGATGGACTTATGGTCTGACTCCGTATATGACAGCTTCCTATGTTCCTATGGTACAGATAGGCTGCGGAGTGTTGTACCCATGTTTGACATAATGTATTGTGTACAACAGACCTCTGCTTGTGTACTTGTGTACAATCACTGTATGAATGTTGCACATTATGTGGGAATAGGGCTAAGGTTATGCAGTAATGAGAGGCAGAGCATATTTGGAGAGCATAGTTCTTCAGCCTTCATGCCCGAGAAACTCAGCTCTGGAATGGGTATATGGTCAGTATTCTCTGCTCTGAAGACAGATGCAAAGAACCCATTCAGTTTCTCTGAAATCTCTTTATCCTCCTTACCATTTCACACCCTCGTCATCTAAGGGTCCAACCACCTCCCTGACAGATTTTCTACTTCTGATTTTTTGCTTCTTCTTATATCTTAGGGAAATATTCTCAGATGATATTACGTTTTAGGCCAATAGTCCCACCACTACCCCACACTAGCTCTGGCTCCTATGATAATGCATATGGATCACTTAGGAAAACACTATGAAAATGCTAAGTATCACTATTACTCAAAGAAAGCATCCCATCAGCTGCAAGACATTCAGATTAATTGGCTTTAAACATAAATGTCAGTTCTAATCAATGAATATGTTGGCTAGAGAAAGCTACAATAGATGCTAAAGTATCATACACACACACACACACACAAAACACTGCAGTATTGTAAGGTTGACACAGCCTCATATGGCATTGAAATAAAAACTCTATTAAAACATGATGTTGTACTTTCATTGAGGTGTCCATACACACATTTTTGAGTGAATAACTACATGCATTCATAAAAGTGAGCCTGGGTACAGGCCCCCTAAAATACAAGATAGAGAAAGGAAGCATACTGCTGTATGTGCATTCAATGTAACATGTGAATAACTGTACTCATGTATAGATCTGCAGATGCGTATCCTCAGGATAAATAGGATAAATAGCACCCTGGGTGAGGCGCACTTAGTGCCCCCCCCCAGTTAGTTTGTTGGTGTTGCCAAGTTTTATGGATTGTGCAAGCTCAGCTTGGTGCCCCCTTCAGATAGGCACCCTGGGCACAGCAACTGATCCCGCTAAGGCCAGCCCTGCATACACTGTACGCAGAATGTACAGGTGTTGAGCATAAAGTGTGGATAGGGCTAAGATTGCAGCATACAGATTGTGGGAAGGCTCGTATTGAAGAGAAAGTTCACCAGCAGGTGTGATTTTTCCTGATCCTTAAGCATTGTGATGTGAACAATGGCCTTCAGTCACCCTTGTACTCATGGAATTATCATTCTTTTAAGAGGAGACAAGCTGAGAAATTGCAGAGTTTCTGCAATTGCAGTAGCACTTTTACAAGCGGCCATTCTCTCAGGAACATAAGAAGTCCCTGCTGGATCAGACCCAAAGTCCATCTAGTCTAGCTTCCTCCTTCTATTTGAGCACACTGGCCAATCAGATGCCCCTGAGAAGCTCAGAAGCAGGACCTGAGGGCAATGAGTCCTCTCCTGCTATTGCTTCACAGCAATAGGTATTCCGGACACAATGCCTCTGAACCTGGAGAGGTAACACATAGCCATCATGAATGACTAGTAGCCATTGATAGACTTCACCATCAATTGATAGACATGTCCTCCAGGGGCTTTCTCAGACAGCAGGGTCTTTCTCTTTACAGAGGGTTTTCTTTGAGGTTTTACTGCGAGTTGCCCCCAAAAAACAACACAAAAAGTGGATTTTTTTTACCCCAGATATAAATTGGGCTACGCTGTAAAGCACAATGAAAAACCTGAATTGTATGTGAAGTACGCCCTGATAGCTCGCAGGTCCCTGTATGCCCCTTCCCTTAATTTGGATTAAACACACCTAGAAGATTTTTTTTTTTTAAATTCTCCGTTTTCCACATTTTCATATTTAGACTTTCTAGATTTTGTAGCAGAAGAAATTATTACTGATATAGGAGTGTGAATCAAAGGTGGCTGAGCCAACACTGGAAACGCCAAGAATCAGGGGCATAACTATAATAGGGCAAGGGGAGACAGTTGTCTGGGGGCCCACTGCCTTGGGGGCCCCCCAGAGGCAAGTCACATGACTGACACCCCCAGCTTCAAACCTGCCTGGGCTTCCTTCAGTTGTATTCATCCTCCGAAACTGATGTGAATGTTAAGACCTGGAGCTACCAGAACAGCATGTCTTTCTTGAGTGCCATTAAATGACTTGCATCGTCCACAATTTACAAAACCTTAAAAAAAATAATTTAGGATTATGCTCCATTGTGGCGCGCGCGCGCACACACACACACACACTTTTTGTTACCACTATTCAGGCTCATTTAAGATTTCTTTACATCACGAGCTGAGCTGAGTGAGGCGGGGGCCCATTTTAAAATTTTGTCTCTGGGCCTAGTCCAACCTTGCTACGCTCCTGCCGAGAATGTTTTTAGGTGAGGCTTAAATTAGTATTGAGCTTCTTGCACTGCTTTTGTGAAAAGTCATAATTCATGCCGAAGATGAAACAGAAGATGGGTATTTGTAATGCAAATGAGCATTCTGATCAAAGTGGGCCTTTATATTTGCAATATAAAGCAATGGAAGCAAGAACCATTTTAAGTCCTGTACACAAAAAATGCTCTGAGTAGGAATGCTCTTAATTGGATTGAAGTGCCATTTGTTTCAGAGTTAAACTTGATCCTGTTTAAGTTACTCATGGAGATTCCTCATTTGCTTTGCATGTGGAGCACACTCTGCCCATTTGTTGCAATCAACAGCCATAAAAGGAATCTACACATTGGCACATAGATATAAATTGCTGCCATGAGCCATATGCAAGTTCAGTACAATAAATAAAGCTGTCATGTGTGTGCTTAATTCTACTTACCAGGCAGGGAGATGGGCAGCCCTGGACTTTCTCTCAGCTACAGTGTCTAATTTAAAGGCAATCGAGCCTCTGGATCTTAAGCGTAGTCATCACCACCAAGCCTGTGCACAGAAGTAGTTCAGCCATACTTTTTCCATTCACTCATTGATTTTCATTTGACCAATATTTCCAGTGGGTTTCGTCTCGGGCCTCTGGAATGTGGGTCTTGGTTGCCACATTCCAATTCTTGAACAAGGAAAGTGTCGAGTGAGGGCAGGGAATGTGTTGCTTTGGCTGCTGTACTATACTTTCTGCTGCCTCATTTTGGCAAAAAGGTTCCCCCTCCTGCAACCTCATCTCTCTGGCAGCCAGGTGTGGGGCTTTAAAGGGGGGCAACCAAGAGCTGAACTGGCTGGATGGTGGGGAGAGGGAATTCTCTTTGGGTGTGACCTACCTGAACAATCAGTTAAAAAACAACAACCCTGAACCGCTTTTGACCTTGTTGTTGTTGACTGTGCCGTCGAGTCGGTGTCGACTCCTGGCGACCATAGAGCCATGTGGTTTTCTTAGTAGAATGCAGGAGGGGTTTACCGTTGCCTCCTCCCATGCAGTATGAGACGATGCCTTCCAGCACCTTCTTATATCGCTGCTGCCCAATGTAGGAGTTGCCCATATTCTGGGAAACACACCAGCGGGGATTATAGCATCCTATTATTAGTGTGCTCCTCTGTTTGCTTAGAACAGGGGTTCCTAACTTTGTGACCCCAGATGTTGTTGGATGATGGATGATAGGATGTTATAGTCCAACAACATCTGGGGACCCAGGGTTGGGAACCCTGCACTAAAATAACCAAACCATCCTTCTCAAACAGTTTGCTACCGGTTATTACTACCATGTTATTACTACTGGTTATTACTACCAGTTATTACTACCATGTCAAAATATCTACTTGTCTCAGTGGCTGCTCAAGACCTCTGCGTACCTGAGGCAGGGTGGCAGATGCTACCGCCCTCTGCCGGTGCACACTCGCCTCCCACTCTTTTCCTTTTAAAAAAAATGGGAGTGGGGAAGAAGGCATCTTTCCACCTGGCTGGTGGCCCAAGAAGCTCCTGCCTGAAGCAACATTCTCTCCTCACCTCATGGAAGGACTGCCCCTGCTTAGTCTAGACCAGGGTTTCTTAACCTTGGCCCCCAGATGTCGTTGGACTACAACTCCCAGAATCCCCAGCCACAAAGGCCATGTCTGGGGATTCTGGGAGTTGTAGTCCAACAACATCTGGGCGCCCAAGGTTAAGGAACCCTGGTCTAGAACACTGTCACCCCCATCCCTCCATTACTTTGAGCTCACAATCTTTACTATAGTTTCCAGTGTCGTATCCCTTTGAGAGAGTAATAAAGCAAAGCATACGAAGCTGCCTTATACAGACAAACCAATCTAGTACAGTACCACTATCCTGTCTGACTTGCAGGGGCCCTCCAAGGCAAGAGACTTCCCCAGTCTCATCACCTGAGGCCCTTTCTCTGAAGATGTCAAAGACTGAACCTAAGAGCAGGACAAAGAGGCACTGTTTAGAGTGGTAGCTGAGCTCTCTTCTATTTAGCAGAGGGAAAGCAATTATCCTGCCCTTATTCAGCCTAGCATTGTGTCACCTGGCTTCTGCTGGTGTCTCCCTTGTGTTTCTTTTCAGATTGTGAGCCACTTTAGGCAGGAAATCATTCTCTCATTCCTGTCACTAAGAAAATCATTTCGCTTCTCTTGAAAAGTGGTATTTTAAATATTTGTAATACATAAATGCAACTTTTAATAAGCAGATGTTCTACCACAGAATTTTGGCTCCTCCACAAGATACATGCCCTGTTCTACCACAGCCAGGCGAGAACCTCATGGACCCACGACCTGAGATGTTATAGTCTAAATCACTGAGCCTACTTACTGCGGTAGAAAATTAACCTTCCCAAGGTCACACAGGCAGCCAATGCAAGTTATAAATACTGAGACCTGGAGCATTTTCACACATGACAGAAAGGAGTACCCTGGAGCCTTTCTCACAAAGCACTGTGTCACATGCGAATATTATGACCTTGAATAGAATGTGAAAGATAGTGGCAGACATCCAGACTAACTTACTGAACCGTGCTACTCAGGGAGATGTCTAAAGCACTACAACATTTCAACAGGGCTTCCTCTAGTAAACTTATCAGGCTGTTTGCCAGTGATTTTTAAATTGAGTGTAGGTTCTAGCTAGAGTGATTTGCATTTTTGTGAAATGTAATTTCAAGTCTCCTGTGAGAAATCTCCCTAGGTCTCCTGATTCCTGGAGTAACAGATGGCCTCGTCTCTCTAAGGAGCTGTCTGTGTTAGATGGAACTGAGAATGCTAGTATGATGAAAGTGAGCTGGTCTGCACATTCTACGTGCTATGAGGATGGCACCCAAACTCCGAAACCTGTTTGCTGTAAAATAGGGCCATTAACCCCGCTAACTTGGCAAAGAGGCACCTTTTCCCGTGATGATTCTCTTTATTTAGCAGGGGGAGAGTAATTGGTCCTATCCACCTCCAGCACAGTACCTCCAGTGACTGTTGCTGGTGTCTATTTTATGTTTCTTTTTAGATTGTGAGCCCTTCGGGGACAGGGAGCCATCTTATTTATTTGCTATTTCTCTGTGTAAACCTCCCTGAGCCATTTTTGGAAAGACAGTATAGAAATCAAATAGATAGATAGATAGATAGATAGATAGATAGATAGATAGATAGATAAAAGTTGCAGCTTTTTCCAGTGCCATCTGTGGTAGCTTATGACAAGGAGTGGGATGAGGAAACTTATAAAATTGCTGGTCCTGATCTGCCCGGCAAGTGTGCTTAAAGATTATAGTGGGGAAGGGGAAGGGAAGAATTCACACAGGACGACAATTTTGGTGGCATTTCCATGGCAAACAACATAGTCATCCCATCACATGACTGTGTATACCTGGGTACAGCCTCTGACCTGGGTATGCATGATCATGTGAAAGGGCGTCACATGCCATTCACACGACCATGCATACCTAGGTCAGAGGCTGTACCCAGGTATACATGGTCATGTGAACGGGGCGACTGTGTAGTTGCCCCTTTGTACTGGATGGAGAATTCAGAACTCCATTCCTGGTTTCACCTCTGATTTGCAACATAGCCTTGGAAGTCTTCCTTATGCTTTTCCATGACAATGACGACAACTCACCTTCTCACCTTATGTGAAGGTCATGCACGCGACCATGATAGCTGGCGGGTGGGGAGGGCTGGCAGGAAGGTAGGCTCCTGCCTGCCTCCCTGCACACAATCACCTTCCCCAGTTCACTCAGCTGCTCGCCACGGCACATGAGTGGCAGAAGTGAGTGTGGTGAGTGGCAGAAACTGGAGGAGGAGGAGGTCCTCTGGCATCCCTCAGTGCACTACGCCAGGAGCACGGTGCATTGAGGGATCCTCCTCCCTCAGCTGGGCACTCTTGCTGCCCAGCTCTGTGTATGCTCAGGCTGCGTGCAGGTGTAACTCGGGCATATACACAACCCTGGCGCCAGGGTAAAGGGAGCACTCATGCCCTTAACCCTGGTTAAAGGCCGGGGTAAAAAGTCGGATCGGACGGGAGAACAGTGCAGGGATCAGGCTCAATTCCGATGCTGCACCCAAGCAGTCCAACCCAGGTTGGGCTGCTCATGTGAATAAGCTTGTTTAGTGATGAGCAGCTTTGGCATAAGATGCAGAATCTGAGCATGCTGCTCTTGAAAATTCTCGGTGCTTCTCCTTCCAAGCTCCAGTACTGTAAGTTTCCCAATTCATGGAGAGGGAAAAGAGAAGACAATGCAGAGATACTGCAACGGGGAATGTTGTTTCTCTCTCTGAGAGCAGCAGGATGCCACGCTGGCATGACCCACGAAGCTCACTGAGACGGCGGCTGTTAGAGCCAAGCAATCAATTCATGAAAATCCAGTCCCGGTGCAGAAGGTGACCTTGAGAGAAAATGAGGGAGGGTTGTATGAAATGGGCAAGCAGGGATGCTTTACGGCCACAGAGAAAGCACCCAGGAGGGAACAAGTGAGTGAGGCAGAACCCGTGTCCTCTACACATCTGCCTCTGTGCCTGCTGCAGACACATTAGTGCAAGGGGAGGGGAGGATCCCAGAAACAGGAGGAAGCACCAGGCTGGACAAGCAGAAAGCAGAGCAAACATGCTGGGTGAGATAGGAGACTCGGTGAGGGGCTGAGAGAGTGGGGCTGGGCCCTTTCCTCTATGGTATTTCCGGAGGGGCTGTATATTTGCATGTACGTATTAAAGAGAGCTTCCATGGTACATTAAGAAGCTTCCACACACGGTTTGCTTTGGAGAACAGGGGGCAGGAGGCTTTCAGCCCACCTGCCCCCACCTGCTGCGAGCCAGCTGGCTGAGCAAAACCTGGGTCAATTCTCTTCACATCAGTCCAAAAATGCAGGTCCAAGGTATGATATGACTGAAGTGCTTGTTCAGGGGTTGCCAAGTGTGTGCGTGTGTGTGTGTACGCACACACATGCACATGCAAAGAGCAGGTAGGTGGGGTCTTGGTTTCGAAATGCTTGTTTGCTCCAGGCCTCTTTTGGATCCAGCCCTCTCCTTTCTCTTCCTCTCCTCTCCTCTCCTCCGATTTTCTTGTCCCCTGCTGGCCACAAGCTCTATTCAGACTGTGGGTTTCCCAGCAACCAGCAAGCACGATATAGACGATACTGTTAACTCAAGGGCAAGAGCTCACGAATCTCATTGATTTAGGTAATCAGTTTAAATGTTAAAACAACAGCAGAAGGGAGATAAAACTCTAACAGCTTAGATTAAGAAAGCAATTTACCCGGCTGGATGATTATTTTGATAACGTTCTCCTGCTCCCCCTCGTGGCTCTAGGCGGAAAAGCAAGTTTACTCAAGTCACTGAGTAAATTCTATTTTGTATTTTTTTTTCTTTTTAAAAAAACGAACCATTCTTTTCATGCCTTTGTAGGCCCCAAATACTGGAAAAAAACCTTCATGCTATCCAAAAATAATAATGTGGATCTAAAAAGCAATTATATATAAATGATGATACTAAAATGTGTATTTAAATTGGTTCTTTTGAGAGATGGAGGGAGAGACTAACCAAACAGCTGGGATTTAAGGCAAGACCCCCTGACCCCCTGGAGATTCATGTCCAGTAGAGAGTGATTACTGTTTTTCCAGATCTGTGACTTAATATTTCTCTCACACTCAGCCCGCTCTTTCCTCCATAGCCAAAACAATGGGGCATTTAAACTGAAGTTTCCCTTAAGAGATTTGGCTGCTTCAGATTAGGAACCCACTTAGAGTGGATTTTGCATACAGTCACTGCTGCTTTCAAACCTTGCTTGCTTTCAGTATGGTGGGGAAATAATTCTGTCACATGTATACTTGATGCAGTGTAACTGCATTCCAGGATTTTTGTGCAGGAGAGTCTCATAGACATCAAAAGCTCTTTGGGATTTTCAGGTGCATGTAGGGAGTTTTGTTGATGTGGAGGAATCACTGTGTTCAGAAAAGCAGCGTGAGGTTTCCCCCTTCCTAGAGTCTGCAGCATTTATTTGGTAAGAGAAAGAACAATATTCTCTTCCACATCATTTCCACCTCATTGAATTGATCAGAAGCTTGGAGAAGAATCTAGAAAGGCTTCATTTTTCAGGTTCCTGTCGCTGAAACAGATTTAAGGCAAGGAAACTTACATTGTCAGCAGGAGACCTCCTTAAATCAGGTACAAAAACAAAACAGAACTCTAGGAATGACCCCAGTGTTCAAGACTTCTTTCTTTCCCAGCCATAAGACTGTGCCAAGTTCTTGGCTGGTTGAGTGGAAGAGAAGGAAGCATCAAAAGGGTTCATTCCCAGAAACCACAGAGTCAGGGCCAGCCCTAGGGTTTTTGGTGCTCCAGGAGAAATTTGACTTTGCCCACCTAAGAAGTGTGGAGTCCCAGCTCAGAACTGAGTCGCACAGGCAGCTCATTCACCAGGTTGAATGACCAGCCCATACAGATGACCAGCGGATGACTAGTCTGCACTGGTATGGGGTTATAGTGGGAGAGGGAAAAGAGTTGAGGAGCTAAGAGCCCACTCAACACCCACCCTTCCTCTACTGTCACCACCTCCCCCTGCCATCAGCAGTGCAGGACTGTGATCCTCGGGGCCAACCAAACTCTCTGTCTCCCTGAGAGGCAGTTTTTAATGGCACCGTGAGGAGTTTCTCTCTGTGACCAGCCAGGCTCGACCACAGCCAAGCCAAGCCGGCCATGGTGCACACTACTCATTTCCTGTCTTGGGCCTGGGCACTTGAGAAACCAGGATGGAGGCTCCCACCTGAGCAGCCACAGCTGTAAGAGAGTGGAGCAAAGCTGGGAGGGGGTGGCAACAAATCGTGCTGCCGGGGAGGGGGGGAGGAAAGCCAGCCAGCTAGGAGGTGGGCCCTGCCCACTCGAATTCCAAACCAGGAGCTGTGGCATCCCCCAAGTACTGGTGCTCTAGGCAATCACCTAGGTGTGCCGAGTGGATGGGCTGGCCCTGCACAGACTGCTACTAGACCTAGAGTGAAAAGAGGGAATAGATCTTGCATTGTATGCCCATATGAGCTGAAGTACAGAAGGGCCTCCTCCCAATCAAGTGTGTGAGTGTGAGAGACAAGAGACATCAGTGTCACCTCACTTTGTTTTGGTTCTCCAAACTCATCTTAGTTCAAATTCAAACCATCAGGAAGAGTACAAAGTGAGTCGTGTGCACTGCTTTGGCAAGGAGCCAGACAAGTTCCTCCCACATAAGGGGCTATTTCCTTTTAGCTCAAGCTTTGCAGCTAGAATCCTGGTTATCTATTGATTGCTCTTTCTCTCCCTTCGGCTACAAAGGCAAACACGGTAGCTTAGGGGTGTAGCAAAGTTGGAGTGGGCCCTGGGACAAGAAGTGAAGATGGGCCCCTTCCTTCTCCTCCTCCCAGTGTCTCTTCGCTGCAGAAGAACTCTGTACACTACACATGGTGGAAAACGAAGTATTATTGGCATGCCCTTCCTCTCACTCCTATGCAAATAATATCACAGACTCCCCATCCGTGCGAGTGAAGAGTGAGCTGTTGCCCAGTCAGTGCCCCCACCCTGCCCAGGGACATTTCTCCCACCTTCTTCAAGTATAGGTATGCCCCTCCAATAGCCGTATTTTGGGCCTAGGAGAAAATAGACTCACTTTCTGGAGGTGGTGTGCAGAAAGGATTTTTTGTCTGCAGTGTAGGCCAAAGAAAGATGCGGCAGCCTGTGTCATCATATCAATAGTGTCTCCTTTCTGTACTGCTTAGGCAGAGGTGCAACTAGGTGATTTTGAAGCCTAGACCTAAAGGCCTTTGGAGGCCCCCCCTTCCCTGCAAAGTAAGCATCATCATGCTCGGCTGGGTGACCACACCACCCGGGACAGACTAAAGAGGATTTGGGGGGCCCTGGGGCTGTTGAGGCCCTGGACTTCAGCCTGAAAGTCCAGGGGTGAGAGCACCTCTGTTTTAAGTTTCACTGCACATTTTAGACCTTGTGATAGTCTGGCTGAGGTTTTAGAACCTGCTGTTCTGTTTCAGTTCAGATAGCCTTTGTTACTTAAACAGGTAGCTCATGGAAAGGTATATCAGCTTGCCCTGATTTTCACTTGTGTGTAGGGAGGTGGGGGAGTAATTAGGGAAGTAGTTGCCAGGATGGTAACATTTTTAGGAAAATGGTGCCATTGCACACACCACTACCTCTTTGCAGGCAAACCTGGTTGTGGTCCTTCAGGGATAGAAAACATGGTTCTGACTTCACAACTTGCTTTGTGTTGCTTGACTTTCCCATGGATCACTTTGAGCTAGAGTTTGTCTGTGAATTTCTAAAATGAAAAATGTATTGCAGGGGTAGGCAACCTTGGCAAGGGATGACAAGAGTTGTATTATTAACTATTATTTTTGTTTACACAGTCAGACAGGTGTTATTGACTGGTTTGTTTTATCCAGACATCGAGTCCTTCCCAAGGACCTGGGATGGCTGAATTTTATCATCAGTACTGTTGGTTATTATAGATAGCGTCGCATAATATAGGCTGTTCCCAGTAAAGTTGCTTTTTGTAATTGGCTGATGGTGATTTCTGTGGCCCCTATGGTGTTGAGGTGCTCTTCAAGTCATTTTGGAATTGCACCTAGGGCGCCAGTGACCACTGGGATGGTGAAGATGATGATGATGATGATGATGATGATGATGATGATGATGATTTTATTCAATTTCTATACCGCCCTTCCAAAAATGGCTCAAGGCGGTTTACACAGAGAAATAATAAATAAATAAGATGGATCACTGTCTCCGAAGGGTTCACAATCTAAAATAAACATAAGATAAACACCAGCAACAGTCCCTGGAGATACTGTGTTGGGGGTGGATAGGGCCAGTTACTCTCCCCCTGCTAAATAAAGAGAATCACCAGCAACAGCAGCTGGAGTGCAAAGGCTGCCTACCCCTGGTAATGGGGATTGTCAAACTGACTACCCTGTCCTTCCCAAACCTTTTCTACAGAGCATGCTTGCACATCAGTTATCCAGGCTCCCATATTGGCACTTCAACAGAGGGCCGGAAAGGTAGTAAGTTTCCATCTAAACGGAGGAGGTATGATATGATCTCCTTGGGGAAATTGTCTTACAAGCATGCGCAGAGTGATGCTGAGTAGCTCTGCATAGCCCATGCTGGTCTCACAGTCATCATCCTCTCAAATAGACAGGGCTAGGAGAGACTAATGCTGGGGAAAGTTGAAGGAAAGAGAAGAAGAGGACGACCAGCAGCAAGGTGGATGGACTCGATCACGATGGCAATGAGTGCACCACTGAGAAGGCCAAGTGGAAGACAGATCATCCTGGAGAGAATCTATCTGTGTGGTTTCTAAGAGTCGACACCGACTTGACGGTACTTAATCAAACACAGGAGAGACTGAAACCTGCAGCATGTGTGAATAGCTAGCTAGCTAGCAACGGCGACGCTGATTGAGTACACAGTGCCAAGCAGATGCACATGCTCAGAAAAGGCTGCAATTCTGAGCACCCTCCTGATTAATAGCTGTGTTTTCTTCTCTGGTCCTGTTATCAACCCGCCAGTCCTGCCTGATGCGATGGAAAGCAAGAATTTTGTTTCCTTTGGATGTTAAATAATGAGTGGGGGCGGGCGGGGAGCAGAGTGAGAAGCTGATGCTAAATTGTTTTTCCCCCAGTGGCCCGGACAGAGTCCCAGCACAGCATCCCTCCAATGGCTGTTGCTGCTGACATCCACCTTGCCTTTCTTTTGGATTTTGAGTCTTTTTGGGACAGGGAATAATCTTTCTTCTTTTACTGTGTAAACCGCTTTGAGAACATTTTTTAGTTTTAAAATGGTATATAAATAATAGCCACAGTAAAGAAACATGAAGGTTTTCAAGGAGCAGCCACCAATCCTGCCCAGAGTGTTTTTGCCTTAGCATAGAAAAAACACTATACTGAGAAAGTGGGAAGCTTTTTGATAGAGATGTGCAGAATGTTCTGAGCTCGGAATGTTCTAACTTGAAATGGGCCATTTTTAGTTTTCTAAGCTCGAAACAGTATGGAATGCCCTTCAAATGAAGAGACTGTTTGGAGCTTGTAATGGAACAACCCCATTCCAAGTAAAGCTTAAAGACACATAAACCTTAAACCTTAAAGACACATAAACTTCAAAAATCACTTAAAAATCAGCCTTTGCCCAATTCCTTTCAAATAATTCTGATAGCTTCCTTGCCTACCTTGGGAACTACCCTCCATCACACTCTGCTCTAGGACACCCCTTTCCCCCCGATGTGAAGCTATACATTTGCTGCAATCCTCATTATTCCCTATGAGGAATTCCAAAATACTTTTAATATTCACCAATAATCAGAGGAGTGTCCAATTGCCTTGGGGTTTTGTGGGTGGTAGGCACCCCTGAGTGCCTACCACCCACACCATTTTTGTGCCCCTAGGTGCTCCACAATAGGGGATATGGGCTGGTTTGTGTCCCATTATACCCTATGAGAAAAATAATTAAAAATATTTCAAATATCCATTAAAAATCATAGGGGTGTCTGAATGCTTCAGGGTTTGGGTGGTTGTCAGCACCCATGGGTGCTCCACAATAGGGAATAATGGGATGGTTTGAGTCCCATTATACCCTATGAGAGAAAAAATAAAAATATTTTTCAAAAATTCATTAAAAATCGTACGAGTGTCCGATTGCTTTGGGGTTTGGGTGGCAGGTACCCATTGGTGCCAGCTACCACCCCACCCACTTTTGGAGGTTTGAACCAGTTCAAACCAGTTCAAAACCGGTTCAAATTCAAACTGAACCAGAGGGTGGTCCGAGCAAAACCAAAACCGAACCACCCCCTCCTGGTTTGAACCCAGTTCAAATTCGAACCGAACCGGGCCAACCAGTTTTATGCACATCCCTAACGCTCAGTACACTCAAAATGTTCCGAGTTCATTCCGTTGGAACAAACAGCTCGCCCAGTTGTTCTGAGAGAACATTCTGGGGATTTGCTTTCCGTTCTGAGCTCAGAATGGAACGCAAATCCTGTTCCGTGCACATCCCTAGTTTCTGACATGCCCATTGGGTGTGGATGTCTCCCACAGCAATTGCCTTTGCCTATTTTTGGAGGCCCACCTACCTCAGATTTAAAATTAAAGATTACTTAGCACTGCAAAAGGGTTTCTGAAATTACCTGATTCATAATCTGATTCTTGCTGCACCTTCTTTGATAATAGCACTTCTGCAGCTTAGCTTTTGTTCCTGCATTTGGTCTTGAAAAAGCACCAGATGCAGTTTACATGAGAGGGATTACACAGTGCTCTGCATAAGGACACTGAGCACTATGTTCTTATGTAGCACAATTAATATGTATTGGTTACTATGCTGAAATAAAGAGGGCCAGGGAGGGAGGGTGCATCCAATGTTAAAAAAACAACAACCCAGTAAAGAACTACAATTGCAGCAGGTGGAAATTAGGCTTGTAGATTTGTGTGTGAGTTCAAGACTGGGAGGTCAGGATGGAGGTACTTTGGCAGAGCACCCCAGGAATCCAGAACTGGACTAGCTTTGAATCAGGACTGAGGTGCAGATGTGTGAGTGAGGGTTATACCAGGAAAACAAGACGTAGATGCAAGGAGCCATAGTTATATGGAAGCCCAGCATTGGCTGAGAGAGAAATTGGAAGGTGGCGCCCTAGAAAGGAACCTCAAAGTCATTAGATGTCTCAAGGCCCTTCCAGACATGCTCCTTGTAGCACCACTCTGTCGATTCTTGACTGCTGTGAGTCGCAATTGCATTGCATCTCCACTTTCACACTGGGGTAGATATTGTCTGTTTTGGGGACACATACACTCATCCTTCCCCTTTTATCCCTCCTGTTTCTGGTGTGGTTTGTTGGTGGTCTGTTTCTGGTATGGTCATGTGCCTCTCAAAAATGATGGAACAAGAGTGCTAACAGCCCACAGATGCTGTCAATGTGTGTAGTCAGTATCACTGTTCTGGGGGGAAAAAAAAGTCAGATTTACTCCATTAATAAATGTGACAATTTAAGCATGGAGAAGGCCATCCAGGTAGACAATGATGCCATGTAAAACCCACCCCGGTAAAGAGTCGGTGAACCAGGTGTGGCCATCACAAACTAGATCCCCTGCATCTGGAAGCACCATGAACCTACTGAAGCACCTATCCTGCCAGTCACCCATTAGGACTAAAACAAGATGCACAATGTTTTAATCTGATTTTTTCAGTTAGCACTATCCTTTGATTGAGTGATTCCTCTTTCTAGCAGATGTAGATCAATGACCAATTTTGTTTTTGCTGCTGAGTCCTAGATTCTTCCCATTAATTTATGCTAAGCTGAGAAAAAAGAGGAAGAGGAGACAGACCAAGAGAGCAGTCTGACAGCATTGGCATCTGCTTGGCAAGGAAATTAAGACCAGGGACGCTTTGCCCGGAGAGCTCCCTGGTTTTGATTACAAGCCGCCCTTGAAGCTGGCTGAGGTGGCTGTAGGCACAGGGTGGCTGAGGTCAGTAGAAGCGGCCTGTGGGCAGGCGGGGCAGGCAGAAATAAGCATCGGGAAAGAGGCTCAGGTTGATGGGGTTGCCGTCCAAGCGTATGTCCTCCAGGGCCCTGCGGATGTGGCTGTGGTCTCTGCTGTCACAGAACGTGTCTCTGTGCAGGGTTTGGATGTTGTTGTTCTAGGCAAGGAAAGAAAAAGAGAACATCTTAAAAGGCTAAACTGAGCATGACAGTGGCAGAGATCTTCATGCTTAAATTTGGCATGTGGTAACGCAGCAACCATGGAGAAAATACATGTTGTGGGGCAGAATCTGATTTCAGGAGCAAAAGGGAGCATGGGTGAGGGGTACAGGGTAGGGCTTCCATATTTTCAGCCTGAGAAATGAGGATACCCTTCCCACCACTTAAAAAAATAATGTACAAAGGCCAGGTCTACCAATTGACAAGTGAGCCAGCAGCAGCAACAAAGTTCAACCTGGCCTCTGGAGTGCTGAGCAGCCATGTCCATCTATCGTTTGGGGGCAAGGAGGTGCTCCATCCTCTTCCTGGCCAGTAGACCTGGCACTGGAGTGATAGTGACTCGGTCTACCCAGGGCCTCTGGCATGCAGCGTGCAGACCTGCCTCCTGGCACAAAGGCAGCTAGGTCTACCTGACAACTTTCTTTTTGAACTTGTAGCCCTGGCCTCCAGAAACTGGCAGGCCTGGCTACTGGCTCAAAGGGAGCCAGATCTGCCAGGTGGCTGATATATGTGGGTGGAAAAATACTGGAAAAAAGCCTTTCCTGAAGGACTTTCCTCTTCTTCATGGGCATGAGGATATAGGCTTGCCCTAGTTCAGGGCCTCTCCCCTCCAGCAGCTTATCTCCTTGCAGCCTCTCCCCCTTTTTTTCTTAGCCAGCTTTTTCCCCAGCTGGGAGAAAAGTGTCTAGGGGGCAGGCTGTGGGAAGGAAAGCTGTGGGTGGGGTAGAGTTTTATTCTTTCCCCTTGCGCTTCTCCCCCCCACCCTCCTGCCTAACTGGACTCTCCAATTCCACTATTTGTGCGACTGTGGCAGATTCAAGTTTACGTGCACAGCTCTTCCATTGCCATGCCTAATTTGGGCCAAGGAAGCCTAGGTGGTACAGTCCATGTGTCAGGTTCTCAGAATAGCCATCTGCCTTCTGCTGCCAAAGGAGGTTGAGGAGGCCTCAGAGTTTTCAGGTGGGGGAGCTTCCAGGCTTTCAGGCAGGGCTTGTTCTGTTCACCAGCCCCGCCCTAGTGTTGCTACCCAGAGGCTCAGTCAGAGTCCCAGGGCTCCTTCCACGTTGAGCCTGTTGACAAAGGGGCTACAGTTCAGTGGCCGAGCATGTGCTTTGCCTGCAGAAGGTCCCAGGTTCAGTCACTGTCACCTCAAGATAAGGCTTGTAAAAACTCCTGCCTAAACCCCGGAGAGCTGCTGCCAGTTGGTGCAGACAATACTGTACCAGAAAGACCAGTAGCAGACAGCTTCATAAGATCATATGAAACGTGCAGTTTTAAGCATGAACCCATTTATTATTATTATTATTATTATTATTATTATTATTATTATTATTATTATTATTATTACATTTATATCCCGCTCTTCCTCCAAGGAGCCCAGAGCGGTGCACTACATACTTGAGTTTCTCCCCACAACAACCCTGTGAAGTAGGTTAGGCTGAGAGAGAAGTGACTGGCCCAGAGTCACCCAGCTAGTCTCATGGCTGAATGGGGATTTGAACTCGGGTCTCCCCGGTCCTAGCCCAGCCCTCTAATTTTATGGCCCCACCCCTTTCATAGTCACCCAACCAAAAATGGGTGAAGATGATTAAGGGCCCATTTTCTTAAGGGCCCATCCCTTGACTATTGGTGTCCCCAGATCTAGCTTGTAAGGGTCAGTTCACCATCTCACTTGTAGATGCAAAGACCGCAATCCCTCAGGCAACGGCACTGGGATATAATCTAGTTTGTTATCAGACAGATGAAGGAACTGCAGTTTCTTCAGATCCTGAAAGCACAAGAAGGAAACGTCAGCCTTCTGCCCACTTTAACTGCCAGGACAGGCTTCCCAAAATCTCGGAAGAGAAACATGCCTTTTCAAGGGAGTTCAGCATGTTTTTGCTTAGCATAATGAAATCTAGTCCACAGAACATAAGAACATAAGAACGGCCCTGCTAGGTCAGCTCAAGGCGCATCTAGTCCAACATCCTATTTCACACAGTGGCCCACCAGATGCCGCTGGAAGCCCACAGGCAGAAGCTGAGGGGATGCCCGCTCTCCTGCTGTTACTCTCCGCAACTGGTATTCAGAAACATCCTGCCTCTGAGGCTGAAGGTGCCCTATAGCCCTCTGACTAGTAGCCCTTGATAGACCTCTCCTCCATGAAGTTACCCAAACTCCTCTTAAAGCCATCCAGGTTGTTGGCTGTCACGACATCTTGTGGCAGAGAATTCCATAGATTAATTATGCATTGTGTGAAGAAGTACTTCCGTTTGTTGGTCCTAAATTTCTTGGCGATCAATTTCACAGGATGACCCCAGGATCTAGTGTTATGTGAGAGGGAGAAAAATTTCTCTCTATCCACTTTCTCTACACCATGCATGATTTTATAGACCTCTGTCATGCAGTCATCTTTTTTCTAAACTAAAAAGCCGCATGTGTTATAACCTTGCCTCATAAGAAAGGTGCTCTAGGCCCCTGATCATCAGAAGCTGCCGAGGGTGCATCACCCATGGCTAATTTCTAAAACAGAACAAAAACTGATCCAAGGCAGGCTCGAGCTTGCCTACCTAAAAATAATGTCCCCTACTCCCCATTATGGCTGTGGGTAATCAGAGGCATGGCAAGCAACTGCAGTCAACAATGATAAGAATCTCCAAGGCCCAAACCTACTAGGGGGCCCACAGAGCACCAGTGCCACTGTCTTTGTGCCCCAGATCACATGAGTACTTCCCCCACACTATCCCCCACCACCCCCACTGGACTCTCGATACTGGTTTAGAAAGCACTCAAGTGGTATGAAAATCCACATGAGAGTCAACCAAAGAGGAGCAATAACATTTCGACTGGACCTAAGCCCTATTCCCACCATCATACAATGACTGCACCGTGCACAGAGGTACAGATCTGTACACAGGTATGGTTATTTACACATTATGTTGAACCCAGATACAGCAGTACACGTCTTATCAGCCGCATGCATTTGAGGGCCCTGTACCCAGGTTCATTTTTAAAATGAACACAGGTACAGTCATTCACACAAACACATGTATGAAAAACATGTACATGTGTACAACATAGGAAGGTCATTCACGGTGCCAGGTCTATCCGGGCTAGTGTAGCCCTACCCCAGTAGACCTCGTCGTGAGGACCACCGGGATCGGGCAGAGTGAAGAACAGCTGTCTGGGAGGAGGGACAGAGGAGGTTGCCTCCCCGCTACCACCTACCCCCAAGCCTATCAGTTTGGTTAGACAACTTTAATGTCTGAAGGGGGCTCCTTTACGCTTACAAAATGGAGAAAAACTCACCTCGAAGGCCTCAGGTCGAATGCCTGCACTCTGGATCATGTTGAGCCGTGCATCCAGCTGCACAATTCCACCGGGCAGTTCAGGCAGGGAAGTCAGCTTGTTTTCAGGGAGGATGAGCTCTTGCAAGGATGGCAGCAGCCGGAAAGAGTCTTCATCCACCCAGGAAATAGAATTGCTTGTCAGGTCAATTCGCTGCAGCTTTGCTGAGAAAAGAGTTCATCGTTGAAATAACATGTGCATTTCCAATGATCACACAGGAATCTTTCCCTGCTTCAGCTATTGTGCATTATCATCATCATTCACAAGCTGCACACTTGCCATTTTAAAAGTCACCTCTTCCTCTCCAATTATCATGAGAGAAATACTCTTCCACTTACTGTAGCTACCATAAATGCTGGCCCATCTTGTCCCCTGGTACAACTAGGATCCAAACCCATCATGATGTAGGTGGATAATATGTGTGTAACCCTCCCATCTGCTTCTGTGTTATCTGTCTGCCCAACATGCCACCATTTCCTTCATCAGTCCCCTGCTGCCTGCTCCGGTGAAACTGCCAATATTAGGGAGGGAGAAAGCCTTGTCTGTTAAGCTTTGAGGTTTCCTTCAGTCTTCGCAAGCCTCTGGAAATCCTAGTCCCTCCCATGCATGACTATTTCCTTTAGCCTCGTCTCAGCTCCCATGAAACTAGCAACCTTGGAGGAAGACTGTATAAAATGCTGCTGAAACATGGGATTTTGTTGTTTCCTTTGTTGTTGTGCCCTTGTTTTCATTTGTTGCTGTTTCAGTTTTTTTCCTTTTCAGTATTACTATATGCACCAGTGCTGATGTGCATTCACACCCTTTTGAAGGAATCCCCACCCCCATTCTGATAAAATGGAGAAGAGCTTTTCCTCGACCTTGTCAGTTTCACTGGAGACCAAGGGAGAGACTCTGAAAAGAAATGGCCACATCCCAGGTGCCCATGGCCACAGAAAAGGAAGAACTGGATAAGGGAATCGGCCATGTCTGTTAGTAGTGTCCAAAGAGACTCTTGCATTTTGTGAGAAGAATTTAACATATGGGCAACTCTATAGGGAAACAAGAAGTTCTTGGTAAGAACTAGTCTGTCTACTTTCCTTTCACTATCCCTACAACTGGACTATATTTCCTCCAGATCAATTAGGTAGTTCATAAGTTAGCCCTCTTGCACCTCAAATTTTCATGCGTCCACCATCTTGAACTGGGGTGGATGACATCATCACAAACTACACTGTTAAGGTGTCCCTATGTGCCCCTGCAATGAACCAAATTTAGTCCAAATTGGTTCCCACTTGCACCTTAAATGTTCATGTGTCCGCCATCTTGAATTGGGGTAGATGACAGCATCACAAACGATGCCATAAAGGCGTACCAATGTGTTCCTACAGTGGTATCAAATAAGGTTCAAATCGGTTAGGCAGTTCACAAGTTAGCCCTCTTGTGCCTCAAACGTTCATATGTCCACCATCTTGAATTCAGATGGATGACATCATCACAAACTACACCGTTGAGGTATCCCTTTTGTCACTCATTACAACTGCACCAAATTTGGTTCAAATCAGGTAGTTCACATGTTAGCCCACTTACATCGCAAATGTTTACATGCCCACCATCTTGAATCTGAGTGGATGACATCATCACAAACTACGCTGTTGAGGTGTCCCTATGTATCCCTACAGCTGTAGCAAGTTTGTTTCAAATCGGTTAGGCAGTTCACAAGTCTTTTTATTTGTATTTTTGTCTTGAGGATCAAGATAATGAGGTTAACAAGGTGGTGGTGAAATTCTTTTATGTCGCTATTAGACTAAGATCCTGTTTAAGATCTAATTCTTAGGAGCTATTGTTTTGTCCTGATAATTATGTATTATATTACTGCTGGCATATTTTGCTTTTAATCTTTGTATGTTCTCTGTATGGCCTATGGCTGTAATAAATTGATTAAGTTAGCCCTCTTGTGCCTCAAACGTTTACACGTCTGCCATCTTCCATCGGGGTGGATGACATCATCACAAACTATGCTGTTGAGGTGTCCTTATGTATCTCTACAACCGTACCCAATTTGATTCATATTGGTCCAGGCATTGCAAAGTTGATGGGGGACACACACATGGACACGGACACACACACCCAAATGCCCGGTGATCTCACAAGCTTACATTCTTTAAGGAATGTAGGCTAATAAAATGAACATTCATATAACTGAATATTCCTTCATACAAAAAAACCCCAACAAACAACCCTCCACCCAGAAAACAAGACCAGCTCCACGCACAACTGGTAACAAGCATGAAATGTCCCCTTTGCTAAGCAGGGTCCACCCTGGTTTGCATTTGGATGGGAGACGTGTGAGCATATTCCCATCAGGGGATGGGGCCACTCTGAGAAGAGCATCTGCATGCTTTCATGCAGAAGGTTCCAAGTTTCCTCCCTGGCATCTTCAAGATAGGGCTGAGAGAGAATCCTTCCTGTAACCTTGGAAAAGCTGCTGCCAGTCTATGTAGACAATACTGAGCTAGGTGGGCCAGTGGTCTGACTTGGTATAAGGCAGCTTCCCATGTTCCTAACTAGATGCCGTAGAGAAGGGTTCTAGCCTGCTCTTCACCCTGACTAACTTTACTTATTATTTATATGTTGCTTTCCAGCCAAAAACATTATCAAAGTGGTTTACATAGAAAAAAGGAATAAGATGATTCCCCTGTCCCAAAAGGGGTCACAATCTAAAAAGAAAGACAGGGTAGATATCAGCAGCAGTCACTGGAGGGATGTGATGTGGTTGAATAGTGCCAGTTGCTCTCACTCTGCTTAATATATAGAAAGTATACATAAAACCACCACTTTGAAAGGAGCCTCTTTATTTATTTATTTAACATATTTGGATACTGCCCCAAACCGAGGTCTCTGGGCAGTTTACAATACTTAGCATATTCTCTTCATGCAGGATTTCCCAGTTAGCGTATTCTTTTCATGCAGGATCCCTCCGCGCCCCCCCCAGTCATAAATAAATCAACTTTATGATCTAATCTCCCCCCCAAAATTATGGTTCATAATAAATGTTGACTGACTGACTAGGGGGGAAATCCTGCATGAGGAGAATACACTAACTGAATACACTTCCTTTCCAAGTGAAGCATTCCTCCATGTGAGCCACCTGCAGCCTGAAGTAGTCCACCTTAGGCACAGGTTTTCCAAACTAGATGAAATGTGGCAAACTAATGGTGTTTGGGTTTTGGCTGCAATGGAGCTATGGAGGGTGCCACAGGTCACTGCAGCATCCGTGTGTGCAGAGGGAATACTTCACACTTTATCTGTGGGACATTTTCCTAATCAAAACCACCATCACCCCCAACAAAATCTGTTAGAGAGACAGGAACCCTGCCAGGGGGGAAAGTTAGCTAGCCTATCTGTAGCTCCTAGAAGACATCTATGAACCCATGTTCATGTAATAGCTTTCTGGGATGGACTAGGCCAGCGAAGGGTTTCCTGTGAACAGACCTTCTTGTGGTAGCCCATGCAATCCCCAGGCCCAGTTTCCATGGTGGCACTAAACATCTATTGCCCTCCAAAGTTCCATACTTTCTTATCATTCTCTCTAACCCAAAGGAGGAATAAAAAAAATGAAGAAAAGAAAAATCCCAGAAGATGCAAATTACAAACTGTTACTGTAGCACAGAGATCTCGTCAGTGCAGAATTATGGAGCACTTCCACCCTCAGATAGGAGCCTCTCCATCTTGTCTCCCAGTCTGATTGCATTAGCTCTTCCTTGGCTTCCACTCACAGTCCAGGAATTCCTCAGCCTAATGACAGGCTTTGTGAACATAAAGTGTTTCCTTCTACCCATTTCTCTGGTTTTAAACACTGTGAGATCCTAACCAAATCCCAATCTCATATTTCGAGATTGGCTGAGAAAGATGCATTACCAGCTCTCAAATGGATGTGCTGCCCGACAGAAAATGGTCAGGTTTTTTCATCTCTGAATTCAGGCATCTTAATATGGTATTTTAAAAAAACACATCTGGGTGGCAATTTTGCTCTGGGTAATTAATGTGAAACTGTTTACATGAGGGAAACTTTGTGCCTGACTCATGTGCTGGCACATTAGTGCACAAGAAGCAAAAAATCCTGCCGTTTTCTTTTGCACACACACCCTCGTGTAATTATGGTTGTAAATCACTGCAATCAGCACTGGTGGAGAGGTGTGTCAAATCAGTAGGGAAAATCTACATGAGAGCAATCTGGTGGTCACATAAACAATACTACCTCAGACCTTTATTATGCTATGCAAGGTCTGAACACAAGATGGTGACACAGCTGCTAATGTATTTGTGGAATCTGTTCAGCCAAATTGTCCTGGACCTTTTCCAGACAGGGCTTTCAGCTCTCAGCATATCCTACGAGTGAAGCCACTTCGAATTAGACTCACAGAATTGGGGAAGCTGCCCCTCCCCTCTCCACTTGGAGTTTTCTTTCATGTAAGTTCACATAGCTTGCTTCCAGGTTTTGCTTGTGGCCAATGGTGTCCTAGAGGAGGCAGGATGCCACGCCTCCTTCCCCCCCAGGGTTTAGTAATTAAAACAGCCTCTGTTGAAGACCACACACACACACACACGCTTCTGCTTAAATGGTTTGTGGATCTGACTGCCTGTTAGCCATCAGCCTTAGCTTTCTATCCCCCCCACCCGCCTTGACCCCAACACACAAACCAGTCCCAATCATGTGTCAGCCCCCTGCAGAGTTACCTCTTCTTTTACAGCCTCCTTCCCAGTTTGGATTGCATGTTCATTTCCTGCAAGGAAAGCCCTCTTCAAACCCTCTCTGCTCCCCAGCAATATTCCCTCTAACAGGGATTCCCAGATGTTGTTGACTACAACTCCCAGAAACCCCAGCTGCAATGGCTTTTGCTTGGGGATTATGGGAGTTGTAGTCAAAAACATCTGGGAATCCTTGTTAGAGGGAACACTGATCCCCCAGATCTCTCCACTCCAAAAACCTTCAAAGAGCAAAAAGGTAGCTATGCTGCCTGAAAACTGGTTTTCCACTCTTTGTCCCGGGGTCAAAGGCAAGGCAGCTTCCTGTTTGCATTTGACTTGCTCTTATGTTAATGTGAAGACTTTACGTCACCGCCTTGCAGCAAGCCCCTCCGGTATATCCAGAAAACTCCACTGAAATACAGTGAAGCTATTCACATGTTGGGAGAAAATCGGGCTAGCGGAGGCTAGCCCGATTTTCTCCCATCATGAGAACCACTGGGCTTGGCTGCGAGCCTGGTGGTTCTTAAGCGGGTCACCCGCTTAAGTAGACCGGTGCTTAAACCGATAGGCAAGCCAGAGAGCTCTGCAACCGGTTTTGGCCAACGTGAGGAGCCATGGCACAGCTCTGCGCCAGGGCTCCTCACCAGGAGATCCCCGGAGGGGAGATGAAAAGCCACCTCCTGTCTTGGGGTCACTTCCAGTATGCCCTGTGTGCTCGTGCAGGGTATGCTGGAGCTTCCGGGGGCCACACGGCCCCCGATCCTCCCAGCCCCCGCCGGCTCTGTAATGGAGCCGGCAGTCATGTGGGTGGCCCGCTAACCCTCCTCAGGCAGCTCCCACTAATCGTGGGAACTGCCTCAGTATTTTCTAAAACGCGGATGTAAATTAGGATGAGGTGAAACTTGGAAAGGAAAGCCCAAATTCTGTGTGAAATGCTCCTGAAGATCTCCCATGGATTTCAGAGTAAATCTGGCTGACATGAGGATGCACAAACTCCCTTCCGGCGGAGATTTGAGGTAAAAGCCCTGTCTGGAAAGTCTCCTGGTGAACATAGGAACATAGAAAGCTGCCGTATACCGAGTCGTACCACTGGTTCATCTAGATCAGTATAGCCTACACTGACTACCAGTGGTTTCTCCAAAGTCTCAGGTAGGGATGTGCATGAACTGAGATTCATGCTGGGGGGGGGCATGCCGGGGGGTGGGAGCAGCATATGGGATCTTTTACAAGGAGGAGAGTGTTGGAAGTGAAGGACTTTGCGCTGTCTCTTGTCTCAATGACATAGGAGGACAGACTAGTGAGTCAGAGGTCTAGAGGGTCAAGTCATTGGTCATCCCTTCTCTACTGCTCTGACACTATCCCTTTGATATGTAGATTGCTAATCTTAGGGAGTTCCTTCCTTCCAGCCACTTCCTTCCTCTCTTCCCTTCCTTCTACCTTGCAACATGCAAGCTCCTCTCCCTGCACCATGTGTGCAGAGATGCAGAATCCATCTGCATCCAGCTAGCTAGCTAGATTAGAGATCCTAACTCCTCACTTTCTTATCTAGAATGGAGTTCTATAATAATACCACTTATATTGATTTGCAACTATGAACTGGCTCCAAGTTACTTTATTCTCAGCATACACGCATGCCTAACTAAATTCTGCTGTGTTGTGCCTCTGTACACTCTGCTCTAATGAAAAAGGGTTTCTCCTATCAGAGAGAATTCCCAACAGAGAGCAGGTCCTTTCCTGCTCTCTGCTGCCCCATGCAGCTTCCTGCTGTGGCAGTCCTCCTCCCACTAACCCGTGTGCAGTGCCAGCATGTGCACGGTGTACACACATATGCAATGCAACTACTAAGCATTTGATAGAAATAGGGAAAGGAGTAGAAAAGCTTGTATGTTGGATTCCAGCTTGTGGGGATCCGGCTGGCAGCCACCTCCAAGTTCAGGTTACAGTTTTTGACATGCTGCAGAATTGGCAGTGGCATGTCAAAAGCTGAACCCTTTCTCTCCATGCCACCAGGCGAAAACAGGGTCTAATTTGGTATATTGGTTGGTCCTAAAGCTTGCATGTGAAATAGGGGCATGTGTGAAAACAGACTCTGGTCTTCAAATTTCCAGCTGAGACAAATGCATGCCAAGCAAAGTGCATTTCCCACTACCCTCCAGGGAACTGAGGAAGGAGGAGTGAGACACAGGTGGTCTTGCTTGAAACAAAGAAGGTCGGGGTGAAGCAGCTGACAAAAATGGAAGCCAGAAATCCTAAGGAGCATAGCATACTGAGTCCGATGAAGTCATTGGCTTCAATCCGGCTGATGCGGTTGAAACGGGCATAGAAGTATGTGGTCTCCAAGGGCAGAGGGAGGATGTGTTCTAGATCAGTGTCATCACAGTAGACAGAAGTACTGATGCAAACACAGACCAAGCAGGTGGGTAGACCTGGAGGCAGGAGAGACAGAAGCAGATAATGAGGAAAAGAGAAGAAGAGTTTAAGGATAGCCTTATATAAATTCCATTATTTATTTATTTATCAATCACATTTCTATGCCACTCCATCTAAAGGCTATGGGTGGTGCACAAGTAAAATACAAGAACAAACACCATTTAAAACAAACAGGTTAAAGCAATATAAAAACAAATGTAAAACAGTTCAGAGCCATTTACAACCAATTAAAATACTTAAAAATAATTTTAAAACCTTGGAAGGCCAGGCCAAACAAGTAAGTCTTTAGGACTCTCTTGAACGCCAACCACAAGTCCAAACTACGGATATCTGCCAGGAGAGCATTCTACAGGCCAGGAGTAGCTACAGAGAAGGCCTGGTTCCGAGTTGCCACCAGACGAGCCAGTGGTAATTGGGGATGGACCTCTCTAGATGACCTCAACGTGCAATGGGGATCATACAGAAGAAGAATCTTTCTAAGGTAACCTGGACCTAAGCTGTTTAGGGCTTTAAAGGTGATAACTAGCACTTTGTATTTTGCCCAGAAACATATTGGCACCCAATACAATTGTTTGAGAATAGGCATAATATGGTCTCTCCGGGTTACCCCAGAGACAAGTCTGGCTGCTGCATTTTTAACTAACTGAAGTTTCCAAACTACGTAAAAAGGCAGCCCCATGCATTGCAATAGTCAAGCCTGGAAGTTACCAGCTGATGCACCACTGTTTTGAGATCATTCTCTTCAAGGAATGGACATAGCTGTTGAATCTGCCGAAGCTGATGGAAGGCGCTCCTGGCCATAGCCACCACCTGAGATACCAGGTTGAGGCCAGGATCTAAGAGCACTGCCAAGCTGTGAACCTGTTCCTTCTGTGGGAGTGTAACCCCATCCAGCACAGGAAGATCTAACTCATCCCTCAAATTCCGTTCCCCACCAAGGAGCACCTCCGTCTTGCTTGGATTCAGCTTCAATTTGTTATCCCTCATCCAGCCCATTACTGCCCATAGGGGAGTTTGGATCTGTACTGGAAAAGTGGGGGGCAGGGGAGCTCCCCTAAAGGTAGAAAGGGTGGGTGTGGAGTCATTTACTACTCACAACTTCTATCTGGAATGGCAGCAGCCACAAGGTGGGGGGGGGCGGAAGCTTCCCCCACTCTCGCCAGCCTCCCCCAGAGTAGCCCATGCTGGTGACAGACTGGTTCTGGTCTTCTTTGGCCCAGTTTGGGCCTCTGAACATGTATGGGGGCTATTTTAGTGAGCTCCATACATGTGCAGAGGCCATGCCTAGAGGCCATTTGTATGGCTCCATACATGTAACCAAATAGTTTCTAAACAATGGGATGACTAATCATTATTAATATAGCTATATCTATATTTCTCTTAAATATACCCATCGCTAATCCCACGTGTGGCAGCTCTTGTGAGAGTTCACGACTGAGCTTCTGGGGGGAAATGCGAATGGGCTGAAATGGATGGACGGGCAAGAGAGCGGCGCCAGGGAAAGTGAGAAGGTAATGGGGGCAGCGGCATGGGGGAAAGTGGTGGTGGTGGTGTGTGTGTGTGTGTGTGAAGAAAGCAGCGACTGAGGGTGTGAAGAAGGTGGTGGCAGGCAAAGAAAGTGGTGGTGGGTGGATGGGGTGGTGGCCAGTCAGAGGAAAAGAACATTGGAGGGGGGAGGGCAGAGAACGAGTGGTCGAGAACTAGAGGCGCAGATGTTCTGTGCCCAGCCCAGCTAGTTTCTAATAAAAGGGAGAACTCTAAACAGATGGCAAGATTCATAAGAACATAAGAACAGCCCCACTGGATCAGGCCCAAGGCCCATCTAGTCCAGCATCCTGTTTCACCCAGTGGCAATTAAGATTGCATTCTGCTAAGGTATATGAAAATGTAGGGTTCCTGCTTGGTCCTGTTCACAAGTGAGTGCTAAATTCGCTTTAAAAAGGGAGGGGGAGGTGGTGGGGAGAAACAAATGAGTCATTTCTAATTAAGAGATAGATCACCAAGGTCCAGCATCCAAAGAGCTGCTTTAAAATGAATCAGCCCGGGCCAAGTCCAGTCTGTCATGTCTTCTACTAAGCCCAGGGATTTTGTTTGGTCTCTCATGTTTAAAGAAACAGAACCAAAGAAAAATGGAGTTATTTTTGCATTAAGAAACCATTGCTGCATTGTCTGGAGCCAATAGCCCATTGCAGAGTCAAAGTGAGGGTGGCAACATGACAAGATTCCAGGCACCAATTAAAACTGCATGGGTATTTTTTAAAAACTCTATTCAGAGAACCAAACAGACTCTAGACCCATTAGTGGAGGAGTTCAAAGCAGAAAGGCAACAATTTCCCTCAGTCTACTACTTAATTTGTCCCAGTTCAGAGTGACAGAAAATGAATAAAGATATTTATCCCTCGCTACAGGATTTTAATTGTCACTAATCTAATTGCTACTCTGTCCGATTGTCGCTACGTCTCTGCTCATTAAAGTGTTGTTGTTTGGCTGGCATTTTGGTTTGTTTCCAAGCAGCTCTTTTCCCAAGCTCCTCTCATATCTCAAAATGAGAAGCCCAGCGATTGTTCCACAAGCAGAACGGATTTTGTATGTGCAACAATAGCTTGTAGATTGAGGTGGTCAGAAGGGGACGTGGTGGGAAGAATCGGGGCTCTCTAAAATGTCCGAGAGAGAGAGAGAAGTGCTGTTTCTCTATGAATTAAAATACTCTGAATAATGTGCAATTAAAAAGCAACAATTCAATATAAAAACAAATTAGACAACAAGCCTATTGTCACAAGCTAGGCTGCTTTTTCCCAATGCTGGGATCCGCATGGATCCCAGTGCTCCCTGCCCACCTAACCCTACTGTAAACCCTGGCCTTTAGGGTGAGTGGATCCTGTGCTCGTTGCGCAGTGCATTGTCGGATATCCAGAGTCTGGGATGCATTGTCCCCGCCTCCGGAGATCCATGCTGCTTCCAAGCAGCAAGGATCATGTGGAAGTGAGATCTGTGAGTCCCACCATCCAGGACAGATCGTTTGGGGGAAAGGTAAGATTGGCACAGCCTTTTGCATCCCCACCCACCACCTGCCAGTCATGTGCATAGCCTTAACATTTAAAAGCCAGCAGCATAAATTTAAATTAAGTAATTCAACACTAGCAGCCCCATTTCTAAACCGGAGTAAAATGAAGGAGCCAGCCTTACTTCTTGAGGAAGGGACTTCCAGCGTGTATGTATGTATTTGTTTATTTCGGCCCAAGGCCAGACTTCCAGCGTGTAAATAACACCACCATTATAAACACCCTGCTTAGAGCTCTAACAGTAATGCATGTGGGGAGTGGGTTGCATATTTCAGTGCTCTCTCACATAAAAACTTTTCTGTGTGAGGAAAGCTAGTATGTCAGGCTAAGCTAGAACACTTCTCCCTGGCTTTTCATGGGCAGTGTTTTTGACATGGGAAGAAGAAATCAAAGATGAAATCCCCACTTGTATTCGGAAGTCCCAGGGGGGCTATATCATCTGAACCCACTTGGAAAGATTGTGCCTGATTTCTAGTTACTTTGGTATCATTTAATATATTTAGTATGCATTTGACCTGGGGAATCTGCACAGTGCTGCTCATCCATATGCCTTCAGTCAGAAATTCTGTATTAGAGGTAAGATTTTGCAGGATGTGCCTGGCTTCATTTTAAGGAACCACCATCCAGCTTACTATCCAATTTGAACCAAATAATTGGAAAACACGACAGCCATGACCTAAGAGAAGTCATTCATTCCCATGTGGGCCAAGAACTTCTTCTTTTGGCAGTCAGATATTATAGGATGCCTTAAGCCCAAGGTGATATCATCAACAAACTTGATTTGTAGCCATTGATAAATTCATCCTAAATTGATATTATTATAATAAAATCATCATCATCATCATCATCATCATCATCATCATTCCCCCCCATCCATTCTACATGGACAGGAAGAATGTGGTAAGCCAGCAGAAGAAGCATTTGGATTCAGAATATCCTGTATGCCCAGTTCAGGGAAGAGAGTACATTTGGGGCAACATTGCATAGCTGCCTTAATTACAGAATTGCCACTCATATACTGTTCTTTTCATGTAAGAAGAATAAGATTGTGAGAGCTGGTTACCTTGATCCGTTATGGACCCAAACAGACCAGGCCCCTTCGGTCTAGCTGCTGTGGGAGTTGGTGGGTTCTTTTGCGGCGTTTCAGTTGGCAGAGATGTCGTGCTTTGGGGTTCTGCCAAGCTCTTGGTGGGAGGAGCCAAAGTGCCAACTTCAATCTGTGAATAAAGCAAGAGCCATTGGTCTCCATAGTCATGATGTTCAGAGTCAGCGTCAGTATTTCCATTTCCAGACAGGTGAACTGAGTCCTAGGCTTACACAGAATCCCCTAGGTCAGAGGTTTTATTATTTCTTGTTTAAGTTTCAATCTTGCCTTCTGACAGCTGGTGAACACATAAGGTTTTCTTCTGCATACAAGTATCTCAAATGTCCCTAGGTGGATAACTTGTAAGCCATCTGATCACAGATACAGTTGTCAGCAATTCTCATGATCCTGGCAGCTGAAAAAAAAAAGCCACCACCAATTGTGGAAACTGCTGCTGACTATATAAGCAATCAGCAGATTCTTAGAATACATTCTCGATGTGAGTGCATGAATGTGGGTGCTTGAGAATAGGATCTGAACTGCTTGGAACATAGGAAGCTCTCTTATACCAAGTCATTGGTCTATTTAGCTCAGTATTGTCTACACTAGGCCTGCTCAGTTTAGGCCCCGCAACTGTTTTTGAACTACAACTCTCATAATCCCCAGCCACCGTGGCCAATAACCAGGAATTATGGGAGTTGTAGGCCAACATCTGCAGGAGGGCTGAAGTTGAGCAGCCCTGGTCTGCACAGTCTGGCAGCAGCTCTCCAAAGTTTCGGGCAGGAGTCTCTCATCTCTACCTAGACATGCCAGGGATTGAACCTGGGACTGAATATTGCAGAGGCACTACCACTGAGTGACAGCCCATCCCTTTACATGCAAACCCATCTTTGCACAAAACGTATGGTGTGAAATAACTTTGAAAATGTGAAGATCTTTAAAATCATTCAGAGGACAGAATGCTGTAAGATTCAGTCCTGGCCAGGCTCATTAAAAAAAAAAGTTTAAGAGACTAGAAGGCCATCAAACCAAACTCTCTTCCAAGTAAAGGTTCTTTGCGACTGACCTCCCATCTATCAAGCTATATATTCCAGACTGCAAAATGATGTAACTGAAACAAGTTGTTCTAGTAAGAACTAATCAGCCTACTTTCCTTTCACTGTCTCTACATTTGGACTAAATCTGGTGCAAATAGAGGTCCACAAGTTAGATCTCTTGAGCCTCAAATGTTCATGTGTCCACCATCTTGGATCGGGGTGGATGTTATCATTACAAACTGCATCATTGAGGTGTCCTTGTGTGTCATTCACTACAGCTGTTCTAAATTTGATTCAAATCGGTTAGGAGTCCTCAAGTTTGTGCACTTGTGTCTCAAAAGTTTATGCATCCACCATCTTGGATTGGGGTGGGTGACATAATCACAAACTACACCATTGGGGCACCCCTAAGTATCCATTCAGCTGTAGCAAATTTGGTTCAAGTGAGTTAAGCGGTTCACAAGTTAGCCCACTTGCGCATCAAAAGTTTATGTGTCTGGCATCTTGAATTGGAGTGGATGACATAATCACACACTACTCCATGTGCGTCACTCACTGCAACTGTACCCAATCTGGTTCAAAGAGGTTAGGCAGTCAACAAATTAGCTTGCGCCTCAGATGTTCACGCGGCCGCCATCTTGAATTGCAGTGCATGACATCATCACACACCATGCCATTTGGGCATCCCTATGTGTACCTACATCTGTAGCAAATTTGGTTCAAATTGGTTACGCAGTACACAAGTTAGCCCACTCGTGCCTCAAAAATTTACATGTCCGCCATCTTGGATTGGGGTGGATGACATCATCACAAACTACACCATTGAAGTGCCCCTATATGTCACTCACTGCAATTGTACCTAATTTGGTTTAAATTGGTTAGATAGTCCACAAATTAGCCCGCTTGCACCTCATATGTTCACGTGGCCACCATCTTGAATTGGAGTGGATGACATTGAAATTGGAGTGGATGGAGAGGAGAGCTGGTCTTGTGGTAGCAAGCATGACTTGTTCCCTTAGCTAAGCAGGGTCCACCCTGGTTGCATATGAAAGGAAGACTAGAAGTGTGAGCACTATAAGATATTCCCCTCAGGGAATGGAGCCGCTCTGGGAAGAGCAGAAAGTTTCAAGTTCCTTCCCTGGCTTCTCCAAGATAGGGCTGAGAGAGATTCCTGCCTGCAACCTTGGAGAAGGCACTGCCAGTCTGTGAAGACAACACTGAACTAGATAGACCAATGGTCTGACTCAGTATATGGCAGCTTCCTGTGTTCCTATGACATCATCACACACCACACCATTTGAGCATCCGTATGTGTCCCCTACATCTGTAGCAAATTTGGTTCAAATCGGTTAGGCAGTTCACAAGTTAGCCCACTTGTGCCTCAAAAGTTTACACATCTGTCATCTTGGATTGGGGTGGATGACATCATCACAAAATACACTGTTGAGTTGTCCCTATGTGTCCCTACAACTGTACCCAATTTGGTTCATATTGGTCCAGGCATTGCTGAGTTGATGGGGGTGGGGGACACACGGACACACACAGAGAATGCTGGGTAATCTCATAAGCCTACTGGAAAGTAGGCTAAAAATGAGTAAATAAGGTGCACCAAAGCAAGATGCCTGACTAGGTGATTCCTCTGGATCTCTCAAGCACACACAATAGTGGGAAGGAATCTCCATCATGTCTCTAGCCAGTGTGATGCAATGTTTAACACCAAGCATGGCAGCTGGTTATGTCATATCAGCTAACACCAATTGTGGACATTTAGGTGCTGTTACTCCCTGGATTGTAAAAATAAGTAAATGGTGGGATGGTTGCCACTCTCCTCCAGGCACATTCCCAGAGTAAAACCTGAGTTAGTATTCCTTCTTAATCCTAACCATATTTGCTTGGAAGGAATTATGCCTAGGAAGAGCAGTCCTGAGAATGCCAAAGTCATACAGAGCAGTCTCTGGATTGCGGCACTTGGAAAACAAAGGAAAGGTTCAGACTCCTAGAGCATGTTTATGCATATCTATGTCATCATACCAGCAATAGCCTAGTGCAGGATTCCCAGCTTTGGGTCCCCAGATGCTGTTGGATTATATTCTAATCATCCCCAGTCACAATAGCCAAAGTGACCCCTGGCCTACTGATTTGTAGCAGTAGAGTGTATAGGAGTAACTGTTTGATCCACTGGGGATTGAAACAGAAGTACAGAGGAAGGAAGGAAGGAAGGAAGGAAGGAAGGAAGGAAGGAAGGAAGGAAGGAAGGAAGGAAGGAAGGAAGGCATCACTGATGGAGGAGTAGAGATGCACACATTTGGCAAGGCTCATTGAAGCTACTCTAACATTCCTGATAGCTGAGCTCTTGGGGTGATCAAATGACAATCTGTCAAGTCTCTGACATAGACACTCATTCACACATAACACAGAATGGGAGTTGCATGGGACAGAATTTTCCCTACCATTGTGTCTGAACACGTGCAACTCTGGTGCCATCTGGAAATCCACCCAAGGTCGCGCTCTGGAAAGTTTCATTTGAACCCTCGGTTTGTAAAGAGTAGTGCTGCTCATAACTGGGGTTCCATTCTGCTACTCTTACATCCAAATGCAGCACTGGAGACGGCATTCGGTTGGACCAGAATTGAGGGAGGAAGCTCCTCCCTCTCTCCGTGTGTGATTGTCTGTGCGGGCAGTCCTTCAATCAAGCAGGAAGCCTGCACAGCCAGTTCCTTCTGCTCTCTGCAGGCTCCCTGACTGAAGAGGCTGCTTTCTATATCGTCTGAATGCGGACAGGAAAGCGGAGGTGGGAGGGGACTGTGGTTCCGCATTACATGCGAATGCAGCCTCTGTGTCTACCTGTGACTATGTGCACCCAAAATTCCAATTTTGCTTCAAGGTAACCCAGATTCTGCAAACAGAATACATTATTTGAGTTTACATATATTTCTTCCAAAGAGTCTTCTTTTCAATGTATTGGGAATCTTTTGAAGGAAAGGTATAAGTACTTTGGATAAGTAAGTTATAGGAACAGAGGTCAGCAAATGATATACATCTGGAGAGTAGGAGGGACAAGGAATTTAAAGCCATGGTTCTCAGCAAGAGAAATGCCATAAGATCTCATGGATCAAACGAAATGTCCATCACCTCCAGACTTCTGTTTGTCACAGCAGCCAACCAGATGCCTCTGGGAAACCCACAAGTAGGCATCAAGGCAATAGCCCTCTCCTGCTGTTGTCCCGCCCACCACCAGCTGCAACTAGTATTCAGTATACTGCCTCTGAACATGGAAGTTCCTTATAACCATCATGACTAAGAGTCAGTAATAGATATCTCCTCCATGAATCCACCTAATCCCCCTTTAATGCCACCAAAGCTTATGGATTTAAATACTTGTGTGAGCATTTTTGGGGCACACCATATAAACAAGGCCTTCATAATATGGTACCTTTGATGCCAAGCCTCCATAATCATAGATCTCCTCGTAATTACTGAGATCAATGACTTCTCCATAGTTGTCCAGGTTGAGGTCATAGTTGTCTAGATCCAGGCTCTCATAAACAGCAGAGTCAGTTTTGAGCTTCTCCTTCTTCATGCTCCCATCTTCCTTGGGCAGAGCAGCCAGTGCCAAAGTCAGGGCAGTCATTACACTCACCAAAGCTGCAGTCTGCATCCTGGGCCTGAATGGAAGGCAGAGGACAACAACCACAGAGTGTTTTAAGGGTCATAAACAAGCCAGCATTAGGCAAATGCCATATCCTGTTCTGACACAGAGTCCCTGGTGTGTCCTTTGGTATATCAGTCAATCTGCACAGAAATTCTGCATCCATAAAATGAAAACAATAGTGCTAGGTCTGTAACCAGCCTCAAAAAAAAATTTTTTTTGGTGGGGGGATTGCAGAAGTCAGGGGAGGCAGGTTATAAAATGTGCAATGAAAACAGTCAGTGAGGCCAGGGAGCAAAGAGAATTTTTTGGTATGGCCCTGGCAGGTACACACCATGCCACCAGCTGGCTACGGGCCTGAATAGTGCCTCACTCATCCGCTGATTTGAAGATGCTTTGTAGGATGGAGATGGCAATAGGCGGGGCCTTCCAAAACTGAACGTCAGGGTTTAGTGTGAACCAGAGCTTTAGCATCTTTTAAGGTGGCGATTCTCTTATATTTAGCAGGACCCCAGATTGTCCCTATCTGACCCCAGAACAGCACCCCTCCAGTGGTTGCTGCTGGGGTCTACTTTCTGTTTCTTTTTAAATTGTGAGCCCTTTCGGGATAGGCAACCATCTTACTTATTTGTTTTTCTATGTAAATTGCATTGAGCACTTTTGTTGAAAAGTGGTATCGGAAGCTGTTCTGACGATCAGCCAAAACTGGGCCAAGAGAGCCAAGCTGGGTCTCAGCTGATCGCCAGAACCCAGCTTGCAGCCAGGGCTGGGAGGCTGTGGGGCTCCTGGCCGGTGTCGGCGGAATCTCCATAATGCACATTGCAGTTTGCAGTGCATTGTGGGAGTTCCGGTGGTTTCCTGGCCCCTAAACCTCCCTGCTACCAGCAGCAGCCGGCAATCAACTGGGCGGGTGATCTACCCACCCAGCAAAGTGACAGAGTTCATCTGCGGGGGAGGCAAGCTTTGTGAAGTTTCCTCCCCTGCCCCTTCAATAAATACTATAAATATTCTATAAATATTTATAGAATATAATATAAATATTATATGTACACACACAAATTCACAGTAATAGTAGCTTTAGAACCTGCTTTTAGTGCAAAGGTCCACGGCTAGAACATGCACAGGAATAATAAAAGAAGGAATTGCCTTCTGAGTATGGGCAGGGTGCTTTCCCCCGACTATTGAGAAAACAAGACCAGCTTCCTCCTTATTGCCCACACATCGACAAGAAGAGCAAAGGGTTTCCAGTCAGAAGTGGCAATTTCCACACAGCCTCATGCCTTCAGCAGCTCTCACAGGAGATTTTTAGCATGATTTCTAATGAAACAGAGGCTAAGAGGGCCTTTCCCGAGGTTAAATTGCAGCTGCAGCAGAGTGGTATGCAAAGGAATCCCCGTCCTGTATTCTGCCCACTAGGCGAGCCTCCCTTCTGTCATGTCTCCATCTCTGCCTCCTCTGCAATCTCACAGCTGGCTTTCTTGCTCGAGCTCGCCAGACTTCTGCTTCCACTCATTATTACTATACCTTCTCTTGCTTTCAGAGTCGGCTTGACCTTGCCCTGCAGCACTTTCAAAAGAAACTCCTCTACCAGCTTCATACAGAGGCACTGGGGGCTTCACAGTAGCAGAGAACAAATGGCTGAAGCTTCCAGCCTGGAGGGATTATGACTTTCCTTCTCCTTTCAGTCATTTTTATGCTCGAATGCTCCAGTGTGCTTGGGAGGCCCAGAGCAGCTTCACCTCTTGTTCAAAAGCTAGATTTGACTACAACTTAAAAGGACATTCAGGTTTCAGGCAGCAATCCAGGAAGCCCCTTCAGAAATACAAAGTTCAGGTTTGTGCTACCAGTGGGAATGCTGATGTTGTTAACAACAACAAATCCTGGATCATAAATTAATACTTATTGCTTATGTCTTAGCTTAAATCGCAAGATTTCATCCGATATAGCAAGCATGAAATTGTTCCCCTTTGCTAAGCAGGGTCTGCCCTGGTTTCCATATGAATGGGAGACTACATGTGAGCACTGAAAGATATTCCCCTTAGGGCCTTGCTGGGAAGAGCATCTGCATGCTTGTATGCAGAAGGTTCCAAGTTCCCTCCCTGGCATCTCCAAGATAGGGCTGAGGGGGACTCCTGCCTGCAATCTTGGAGATGCCGCTGCCAGTCTGTGTATACAATACTGAGCTAGATGGACTAATGGTCTAACTCGGTATAAGGCAGCTTCCTAGGCTTCGTATATTCCTATTTTTTCTTTCTCTCACAGATGGGGAAATTGTTATTATTCCAATTTGCAAAAGAAGAGCTATCAAAGCCATTTACAAGGAAATGAAAGTTTGGGCAGGAGAGATGATCTCCCCAGTTTAATTAGAGATGTTGTCATTTTGTTTCTCTGACAGGGCTCTGTGCTAAGTGGCAGGAAAAGTTGACCCCACTAGGTATCTGCAAGTTATGCAATTGTTAAAGTCACAGGAACACTTTAGAGCAAAACTGGTAACCATAAATATCACAATTATACAGTAGATCACTAGAATAGAAAGGGCACCCAGGATTTCTGGTTCCCAATTCAATTCTTAACTCAGCGATTTAATTCTTCCACAGCTCTATCATTACCGCAGCTCCACAATTAGAACAGTTCTGATTTCTGACTCATCTTGATCATCAACCAGCTTCAGCTCCCTTCTCAGAATCAGCACACAAGAATCCCGACTTCCATTATAGTCGATTTTACTCTCTTTCTGGGCTCAAAGGGGTCCCCCCAAGACTCTCATTTTTACCAAAACACCTTTTTGTTTTTAAATAAGAGGCCCTTATTTAAAACACCATCTTTGTTCAGGACCCATTTGTCAGTCTCACCTCTTGACCCAGAACTGAAATTCTCTTAATTGCAGGTCCCCACACTGAGTTTTGTTACCCTGGCAACTCACACAACCCGTCATGATTCTTCCAACTCCCGTCCCGAGAGCAATTGCACTGGCAGGATGCAGGAATTCTGACTTGCAGGCACTTTTGTACTCACGAGACGTTTATACTCAGGACAAAACGTGTACAACTTGGCAGGCAGCATCCTAGGGCTGCTCTTTGGAATAGTCAGGATGTTTGCTGAAGCAGCAGAAGCTGGCATGGAGGGCTGGGCAGGACAGGAATACCAGGAACTTAACAGATCTCACAAGTGGTGAGGAAGCAGCTCATGAGGTTAGGAACACAGGAACATAGGAAGCTGCCATATACTGAGTCAGACCATAGGTCTATCTAGCTCAGTATTGTCTGCACAGACTGGCAGTGGCTTCTCCATGGTTGCAGCAGGCAGGAATCTCTCTCAGCCCTATCTTGGAGATGTCAGGGAGGGAACTTGGAACCTTCTGCTCTTCCCAGAGCGGCTCCACCCGCTAAGAGGAATATCTTAAATTGCTCACACATGTAGTCTCCCACCCATATGCAACCAGGGCAGACCCTGCTTAGCTAAGGCGACAAGTCATGCTTGCTACCACAAGAACCCCTCTCCTCTCCTCTCCTCTCCTCTCCTCCTAGGTTCACACAGGACCAGGTTGCCAGGGCTTGGTGTGCAGAAATCAGCCAGCAATGCTTTGCGTGGAGATAAACACTATCACCTGCAAATGTCGGCACATCAAGCTGCTGCTAAATACGCAGATACCATGGCAAGTTGAAACATGGCAACCCCTACCTAAAGGCTTGTGATGACTCATCATTGATTGAAACACAGGGGAGTGGAATGCACTGTTCTTAATACTTCAGATGTACTGTTCTTAATTCTTCACAGGCTGATCAGAGAGAAGAGCTGGTCTTGTGGTAGCAAGCATGACTTGTTCCCTAAGCTAAGCAGGGTCCACCCTGGGCTGGCTGCATTTGAATGGAAGACAACATGTGTGAGCACTTTAAGAAATTCCCCTTAGGGGGTGGAGACCCTCTGGGAAGAGCAGAAGGTTCCAAGTTCCCTCCCTGGCATCTCCAAGATAGGGCTGAGAGAGATTCCTGCTGCCTGCAACCTTGGAAAAGTTACTGCCAGTCTGGGTAGACCATACTGAGCTAGATGGACATTTGACAGCTTCCTATGTTCCTATGATCCACGATTCAAAGGTCGGAGTGGCACAGCCATGTGTTTGGGATGGCACACATGTTAAAACATCAAAAATAAGAAACTGTTGTCACTGTCCAGAAAACTATGCATCTAGCTGAGTGCATTCAGCAGGGCTTTTGATGTCCCAGTCTCTCCAAGGGTTCTGCTTTGTACGTGTGTCTATGTGGACTAAGACATATTGACATACAATAAATGAAGTTGCCTTATACTGAATTGTATATACACAAGAACTATGACCATGACAATTTCCTAGGAAATCTATTTGTACAGCATGCATTTAACAGTGCAGATGCCATATCTAAACCTCTATCTAACCAGCTGCATAAACAAGAGCATGTACAGATAGACAGGGCTCCTTCACATGGAACCAAACATGGAACCGAAGGTCCAATGGACCCACGGTTTTGGCCCCCCCCCCCCACTTACCTGTTAGTGTTCAGACAAAATGCACAGGAACCGAACTGCAGTCAGGGAGACTGCAGAGAGGAAGGAGAATTGGCTGCGCGAGTTTCCTTCTGGAATGAAGGACAGCCCCGACAGCCAATCACAGCTGGAGAGAGGGAGCAGCTTCCTCTCTAAACTCTGGGTACAGCAAGCACAGCTTTCAATTCAGAATTGTGATGTACAGCAGCTGGCTGCAAATCTCAGACAGGAGCAGTGGAACTCACTACAAACTGAGGGTTCAAACTGGAGTTTGGAACGGGAAATGTCAGGTCACTTTTCTGATGGGACTTGGGTTTCATGAATTCAGACACACAAGGAAGTCAACCTCAGGCTACTTCACCTTTGGTTTCCCATTACATGCGAATGCAGCCACACAGTCATAAGGACATATGAACAGCCCTGCTGGATTATGCCCAAGGCCTATCTAGTCCAGCATCCTGTTTCACACAGTGGCCCACCAGATGCCTTTGAGAAGCCCATAGGCAAGAGCTGAGGGAATGCCCTCTCTCTTGCTGTTGCTCCCTTGCAACTGGTATTAAGAGGCATCTTGCCTCTGAGGCTGGAGGTGGCCTGTAGCCACCAGACTAGTAGCCCTTGACTAGCGATAGTCTACTTTAAGAAAATGAGAAGGAAATCCATAGCTTTGGTCACCTAATGGAAAAAGGACCACAGGAGGAGAGGCATTCTAAATCTGGTGCAAGGTTTTTCCTCTGTGCAATGTGAGGACAGACTGAGGAATGGGCTTTAAAAAAAGATTAGAATTCATGGAAGAAGGGACCCCCCCCCCAAAAAGATGCTTGTACTTGGACAGTAGCCTTAGGAAGACTGTAATATGTCTGCTGAAGTATTTATTCCACCTGAACCTGCATTTCTGATTATTAATTATCATTGTTATTCTGTATATATAGAACCACTGATGCACATGATGTTTACACAAGCATAGATACTCACCCATACTGAAAACTTTGCATGTGTTTATACAGCGATGCCACATAGATGTACAATACTTTCCAAAGTGACATACACATGAGCATAGTACAATTACGTATATTAGTTTGTTTTCAAGCACCATTCAAAGTCCAATTTTTCTAAAACTTTATATTCTTGAACAACTTGGTATGTGAAGGCCTGCCTTCTCCCATATGAACCTGCCTTATATTAGAGATACGCAACAGAGATCCTTCTCTGGGTAAACTCACTTTTGGAGGACCAAGAAGAGGACCTCCTCAGTGGTAGCCCCCCCCCCCATGTTATCCTCAGGCACCTGCACTGCTGTCATTTTGATGTCAGGTTAAAACCAGCTTTTCCATCTTGACTTTTGATCATTAATAGATGGTTTTGATCCCATTTAAAAGATCACTACGTAAATGATCTTTTAAACGAGCTTGGCTGCTTTACTGCTGTCTTTCCTTTATCTTGTTCATAATTATATTAACCTGGTTTTTAGGATTTTATGTCTGAGGCTGCAAAAACACTTGCAAGTACACAGAAGTCCATCTCACATATAGAAATGCACATACGTGCATGCATGTAAGCACACATGCATGCAGAAACCTGCATGTAACAATCATCTTTTCCCCTCCTGTGTGTACTTTCACGCCCCCACACACTCACATTCATGGCTATAAAGACACATGCATGCACATATACTATGCACAGATCTCTAAGAGAGAAAGAGAGTGAATAAAATGCATTGAAACTACAAATCTAGATAGATCAAACCCAGCAGTACAAGCATAATGACAAGCTTTCTAGTCTCACACTGCAGGGAGAACTCTTCTTGCATTGTCTCTGAGCCCCAACCCCTGGGTAGCTTCCACGCCCTCCTCCAAACTGAACATGAAAGCTCCTGGGCCCCGCTTATTAATGGGAATGAGGGAGAGAGGGATAAGATGCTGAACGGGGAGCAAAGTACAGCAGTACATACCACTTTTTGCTGCTTGTTGTCTGCGTTGAACAAAGAAGCCAACCCTCAGGGCTCCCAGTGTGATGGGAATGAAAAGCTTAGCATGGGAATAGTAGTGGTAGGGGAGGACACAACTGCGTAGAAGTGAGGGAGTGGGCAGGGGAAAGCAGAAAAAGCAGCCAATCAGGGTGATGATGATTCCATCTGTCACCAAGCACACACACACACACACCGCCCTTTACCTCCCATGGTGTCCCTTAGCTAAGTCCCCCCCTCAGAACAATATCTATGCTCAGTTAAAGCTTTTCTTCATGAGGTCAGCCTTGCTGTTGGGCTGGAAGACTGCAGGCCTGGGAATTGCTACCCGGCACTGTCTCTTGTACAAACATTGGTGCAGTTATGGTTTCAGTTTTGGGAAGCAAGTGGGTAAACTGTATAGGGACTGGTATCCTAATCTACACTCCAATCTACACTGCTCATAACCCTGTGTGACGCTCCCCCTGCTCCCCAAAACAAAAACCTTACCTTGAGGAGGGTGGGGAGACAGCTACTGGAGCTCTCATTGATGGACAGAGCATCATTTCCTGCTGGGTACTGTAGTCAAGCCCCACCTCTGGTGGGAAAAAGAAAAAGATGCTCTACGTGGGAATCTTGCTGCCAGCTCCTCCCTTCTTCAAGGTAGGGAGTTTAACTTTGGGAAAGGAAGTGGCCGCAGGTGTGCACTCCCATAGACATGCACAGCATCTTTTCCAACTCAGGATCCTGGGACATGAATCCCAAATCCTTGGTACAGGGCTGTCCTTAGAGAACCTTGGTGGGGTGTGGGGCCTGGGGCAAATAATCCACTGTGGAGCCCCCTTCCAGTTAATTCTAATGGGGGTTAAAAGAGAGGGGCCAGGGGCGGTCATCCTGCTTGCCATGCCCTAAGGACAGCCCTGCCCAGGTGGGAATAGACATGCTGCATGTCTATGGGGGTGCCGCTCTTCTCGTTCTCCTCCTAGCAGGGCAGACCCTACCATGAAGGAGAGTGAAGTGAGTTGCTTCAGGCCGTGGATCTGGGTTTTCCAGTAATGCTTACTTACTTGTAATTTAACTAGTTTAGCATTTTATAGTTGTGTTTAAACAGGGGTAGGTAACGTGGCTCACCAGGTGCTGATGAACTACAACTCCCATCATCCCCAGCTGTAATAAATTGTGGGTGGGGGTGATGGGAGTTGTAGTTCAGCAAATATCTGGAGAGTTGCACATTGCCTACTCCTGGACTAGAGAATCAAATGGAAATCCTTAATGTCATAATGACATAAAGAAAGGGGCAGCGGCGTAACTACTATTAGGCAAGGGGAGGCGGCTGCCTGGGGGCCCCCACGCCTTCAGGGGCCCCCCAGGGGCAAGTCGTATGACTATATATAGTGAAGTGTGTGTATCAGCGAGGGACCGATTTTAAAATTTTGTCTCTGGGCCCACTCCAGCCTTGTTATGCCCCTGGAAAGAGGAGATGGTCTAATAGAAAATGAAAGAAAGGGGATATTTGAAAGAAGCAAGGAAATGAAGGTATGGTTTTAACATAAATGGAAGGGATAGGAGAGGAAGGGGGTGCTATCTGGTGCTTTACTTCAGGCAGTAAAACTTACAGATCATCTCCCCAAGATATTTTATTTTTACCTTGTGGAAGGGAAGGGTGAGGCGCAGCATAGAAGAAGGTGGCCACTTCTACAAGTGTTTGATTGGAACACTTTCAAAAGCCCTGAGGATTTTTTGAGAGAACGGCTATCGCGACACACACAAGCATGAAACTTGGTCTAGCCTTGGCAATTAGCTGCAAAGTAGTACTACAGTGAATCCTTCTGTGGCAGTGCTGGAAAATATTTCTTTATAGATAAGCGTCACAGCATGATAAGAAACAAAATGGGTTTGGTTGGCCACATGATTAGGCAATTTGTTTTAATACACTCTTTTAATTTGTCTGCTGGAAGAAGTATTCCATGCTTTGCCTTGGTTGAAATCCTGGGAAACGGCTGTTAATGAGAATAATTTGGATGTAATTAGGTAATTAATGTCAATGTATTGCCTGTCCTGTGACTCGGCACTTTTCAGCAGTTATTTATTAAAGGAGAAAATGTGGCTTTGTGTTAGGATTGCCAGTTTTTCTTGGCTCTGCTTCTGTGCCTCTAACACCATCCCAACATGCAGAAATGGAACAGATTAAACTCCTCTTGACATTGATGATAAGTGCTGAGGGGAAAGCTTACTAGCTAAATGTTAGGACTATGGACAGGCTGAATTATCAGCTTGATAATGATCCAGGCCATTCTTGCATCATACATATGATGCAAGGGATGGTCTAGATAATATCGAGCTGATGGTCGGTATTAACGTAATATATTGGAATGGGGTGGGGTCGGGCTTACCTTTTAATTAAGATCTGGCTTCTCTGAAGAAATTGGTTGCCCTTCTGGGCAGCTGCAGCAGTGGCATTTTAAGTTTCCACCAGTGTTCCTTGTAACAGGGATTCCCAGATGTTGTTATTATTATTATTTTTTACATTTATATTATTATTATTATTATTTACATTTATATCCCGCTCTTCCTCCAAGGAGCTCAGAGCGGTGTACTACATACTTGAGTTTCTCTTTCACAACAACCCTGTGAAGTAGGTTAGGCTGAGAGAGAAGTGACTGGCCCAGAGTCACCCAGCAAGTTTTATGGCTGAATGGGGATTTGAACTCGGGTCTCCCCGGTCCTAGTCCAGCACTCTAACCACTACACCACGCTGGCTCTCAGCTCTGGGGATTATGGGAGTTGTAGTCAACAACGTCTGGGAATCCTTGTTACAGGAGGCACTGGTTTCCACCTTTCCTTCTCTGATCTCACCCTATAATGCCCCATCATGTTATTGTGTTCTTTTCCTGATGCATTACTGGGGGGAAATGGATGTGTCCTATAGTTACAGGGCATGGCCATTCCTCCCAACCAATAATACGTCAAGAAAAGGATGCAATGTCATCACATTAGGATGAGACCAGGGATAAAGGGAAAGCAGCAATTTGAAATGCCACTGCTGCAGTTGCCCCAAAGGCAGCTGATTTCTTCAGAAAAGTCCAATCTTTATTAAACCCTCCAATACAATACTGATAAAGTTTGGTATTGTATTGAATCATCTACCAATCTCCGAGAAAAATACCCTGATAGAACCAGAAGGTTACAAGTTTGATCCTGACCAGGGGCTCAAGGTTGACTCAGCCTTCCATCCCTCCGAGGTCGGTAAAATGAGTGCCCAGAATGTTGGGAGCAATATGCTAAATCATTGTAAACCACTTAGAGAGCTCTGGCTATAGAGCGGTATATAAATGTAAGTGCTATTGCTATTGCTATCACCTGAGGCCTGAATATTTGGTCCAATGTGATGCAAAGCCCTACTAAATAGCTGCATGACAGATGGCTGTCAAAGGCTCAGGAAGCAAGACCAGTAAGAAGCTGGCAACTTCTCTCCAGTCCAGATAGAGTTTCTCCTCAAAGCTGGCTTGTTGCCAGATTGGAGGAGACAAAGAGGACAAGCTTCGTGCTGGAGGGCAGAGACAGCGGGAGAGACAGAGACTGGGAGCTGGGACTGCAGTACAGAGCAATGGTGAGAGAGACATACCAGGTGGCAAAGATGGATTCACGCTGCCTGCTACAGCAAGCAGCAGTGCTGACTGGAAGCAGAGTGTACTGCTGAAGGTGTGGCCAGCAGGAGGAAGAGGGACAGTGATCAACCCTGAGCTCTGGCCTGAGGAATGGCCCTGGGACAAGAAGTGAATTTGGAACTTCAAGTACCCTGCCTTCTCCTCCCCACATGTCTTTGCTGCAGAAGAACTGTAAGGACATGGTGAAAAACAAAACATTATCAGTATGACCTTTCTCTAGCTCCTATGTAAATACTATCACACATTCTCAATACATGCAGGCACTTTCACACATATACTTGTACACATGCATTCCTCTGGCTCAGAAACATTTCTTTTTTACGTATACAGTTATTGCAGTCACCTCATTTATTCATACAGCATCAACAACACTTCTTTCTTATTCGCTGGTTCATGCTCTCTCTCCCCCACCACCACCCCAGCAAAGTTTTCCACAGGAAATTGAGTCCCAGATTTCACCAGAGACTTAGGGGTAAACTGAATCCAGTTGCTAAGGAATGTTTGCAGCGGGAGGGGAGCAGAGAGGAGGAATATTATGGTTTTACTCTGTTATTTTTAAGGAGGGTAGGATTAAAAAAAAGGTCCCTAAGCTCCTGGAAGGTTTTTTCCAGTTCTGTCTCAGCTTTGGGAGGAAAAGGGGAGAAGTGTGAGGCAACATCTTGCCCTTCTCTCCTCGTAATTGTCAGGCTGATGTTCAGTGACTTTTCTCTTTAGCCCTCCAGCTGTTGTCAGACTATGAGCCGGGTCTCATGATCAGTGAGACCCCGTTGAGAAGGGTGCGCAGGGAGAGTGGACTAAGCCTGCTCTCCCCACACACGAGCATGACTGGAGCCCTGGGTGGCTGGATCAGCCACCCACATGATTGCCGGCTCCGTGACAGAGCCAGCAGGGGCTGTGGGGGAGCAGGGGCTGATTGGCCCCCGCAAGCTCCAGCATGCCCTGCGCAAGTGTGCAGGGCATGCTGGCAAGACTCCCGGAGCCAGGAGGTGGCTTTTCACCTCCCCTCCGGGGGTCTCCTTGTGAGTAGCCGTGGCACGGAGCCGTGCCGCAGCTACTCACAATTAAAAAAAACCAGGTTTGTGGAGCACTCGCTCTGCAAACCCGGTTTTAGGGGTGGGCTGCTTAGGCGGGTTAACCACCTGGGAGCCACCGGGCTCGCCTGCAAGCCCGGTGGCTCCCACGATCAGGCAAAATCGGGCTAGGCTCTCTTAGCCCAATTTTGCCTGATCATGAGAATAGCCCCTATAACTCCCATCATCCCCAATCATAGTGACCAATTGTCAAAGATGATGGGACTGGTAGTCCAACATCTGCAGGAGAGCCAAAGTTGTGCAGTCCTTCTGTAGACCCTATTAGTCAAGCTGAGGGAGGGCTGGGCTGAATCAGAGCATAAGTCAGCCAGTCAGGCGGAGAGGAGGTGGGAGGGATGCTGCCTGACACTCCTCCTCCTGCCCTCCTAGAGAGGACATGTTTCACTTAAAGTCAAGATGAGTCCTCCAATCAGGAGCCAACAGTCATTTGGGGAAGTGGGAGGGGGAGAGCAAAGAGCGAGTTATCACCCGACCAGTGGGCCGCCCCCCTTCATTGGGGGTCCTGCCCCTGTTCAATTATAACTACCCCTGTCTGCAAACCAACTTGCTGTAAAATACACAGCAAGGGTACCTTCTTCAGCCTCTGGCCATCATTTTGCTCAGGCCTGTCTCCATTTACAGTAGGTTGAGTAGCTGCAACCAGGGGTGCCTACATTAACTCTTAGAAGGGTTTTTTTGTTTTGTTTTGTTTTTTGCCTTTTACAGCTGTAAAACTATAACAGCGTATATTTAGTAAATTAAGCTTTTCTTATTACCACATCTACATCCTGGAAAATTTCTGTTTGTCACATTAAAGCCACAGGTGATTTACCTGGAACAGGGTGATCGCTCTAGAATAAAATCATATGGCATGTAGCAAGGTGTAGTGTAGAATTGGGGGGAAATCTTCTTTGAAAGAAATACAAAATAGAATCCGGTACATTTGGGGAGGAGATTGTTTTAAAGCAAACAAAGTTGAAACTTACACAACAGATTTAATAGGATATAACAAGAAACCAGCAGATCATATTCCAAGTGTTACAAGCATAAATCCAGAGTAACTCAAAAAATATCAATGGGGTTACGCTAGTTTACACTGGTGTAACAGAAGGCCAAACTGGGCCCTATAGATAGATAGACAGATAGATTAAATTAAAAGCAAATCTTATGCCTGCATTACTATTAAAATAAGTGATCCCAAGCAAGCATGCCCAACCCCAACATGGGTACCAGTGGGATATGCTGAGCTTTTTCAGGGAGTGTCCAATGGACTGAGGTTGTTTGGTCATAGGGGTGTAAGCCAGAGTCCCTTGTTGACTTCCATGGAGACTCCGCCCAAGCAGTGGTTTGAAGAGGGACAGAGAATGAGACAGTGAGATGGAAAAGAGTGAGTTGTCTCTTTGTTGGCTGCAGAGCTCTGTTTTCATCTAGAATAGGGGACTTCTATGATTGTTTTCTGGAATCAAAAATGAGAGTGAAAAGGGAGAAATGGGAAAACATCAACCTGTTTTGTGAAGAAGAAGAAGAAGAGGAGGAGGAGGAGGAGGAGGAGGAGGAGGAGACTACTGAATTTTTAAGCCACAGCACAAGAAAAGGGATGAAGAGAGAGTAAAGGCAACCTGGAAGAGCGAGGAACATGAATAAATCCTTTCAGGACAATCCAATGTCACATAGATTCATCAGTTTGCTCTTTTGATTGCAGCAGATGGCAAAGCACTTAAAGTTAAAGAGCTTGTCACCATATAGCTATCTTCCATATGAAAGATAACACATATGATTTTGGTTGTCTTGATCATTGACAACCAAATGGCCAGCTCATGAGCAGTCAGAGACTTTAACGAAAGAACCTTCATGGCTAAGAATGCTATCCTGATAGCTGGGAATTTCTGTCCAGCCTTTGGAATGTAATACACATGAATATTTGTGATGAGTTAAGAAAGTGTCAGAACAGCAGCTTGGGCCCAATTTTGAAGTCTGAATTGTGCCAGAGAATCAGAAAGACGGAGGGTTTAAAACTGTAAGATGATTGAAGATGAAGCACTTTGCAGTTCAAGAAACCTATCTGGGAATCAGATGTAGTGGATCTGCTGCCTGCTGTAGGAAGATCTATTTGCTTCCACTATGTTCTGCTTCTGTGATGGTAATAGAGATAATACAAAGACCTCATAAGTCCCCAGTGCTCTCTCATCCAAAGGGAACTAAATCCTGAACCTTCCTTCCTTCCTTATTTATTTATTAATTTAAATTTATACCCTGCCCAGACTTACATCTCTGGGTGGCTATAGCCTCTGGACTTCTCACAGCTCAGGGAAATGGGAAGCTCAGGGACAGCTCAGGGAAATGGGAATATCTTCAGGTCAAAAATGAAAGGGGAAAAATTGAAAAAAAAATGCACCAATGAACCACATCCTCATCTTTTCAGAGTCAGCAGAACTTTATTCCTGTTGTTGAAATTGCAGCCTGACATATGACAATTGACTTAAGAAATTTGGCTGGAGAGGGCACACACAGATTCAGACACAGCCAGCATCAGCACAAGGCACCATTACATAATTGCAGAGGGCTCAGCACCCTGGCGAGGCCTACTGCTAATACCTGGCCCTGTGGGGGGTGGGGGATTGGGCCCAACCAACAACCGGGGCTCCCTCTACCAGGGTGAAGCAAGTTTCTTTCATTTCTAGACAGCTGTCAGCAGTGTTCTAGCTGATGGCAGGTGCTCTCCACATGTTTTCCCCTACAGTGGGGCACTGTGAGGGCAGAAGAATGGCAGGTGACAGCCACCTGTCAGAAAGCTGCTGCTGCTGGTGGTGGTGGTGGTGCTGGCTCACTGAGAATAAAGACATTGTGTTCTTTAACCAAGGCAGCCACATTGGCTGCCATGGCAAGGGAAGGTGGCCTTCACGACTGCCAGCTCCTGACTGGGCCCAATCCTCCTCAGGAGCGGGCATCAGAAGGCACTCTCCAGGGTGCTGGGCCCGCAGCAGCTACACACAGGTGCCTTGTGCTGACTCCAGCCCTTTCTGGTCTTGTTGATCTTTAAAATGAACACATATGCATCAATTTTTACATGAAAACATGTGCACATGTACAAACACCAGGACATGTGAACAACACAACATGTGAATAGCCCTTCTGTCAGAAGTTGCCCTGGGTTGCACAAGCATAAGGAGGCCAGCATTTAACCCTCTCAGCGTAATGCAGGGCTGATCAACTTTGGCCCTCCAGCTGTTTTTGGACTGCAGTTCCATAATCCCTAGCCAAAGTGGCCAATAGTCAAGGATTATGGGAGCTGTAGGCCAACCTCTGCAGGACAGCTGAAGTTGAGCAGCTCTGGCTTAGTGACTAGAATACTGGACTAGGACAGCCTGTTCCAATCCCTGTTGGGTTGCCTTGGACTCTTTCTCAGCCCCAGTTCCCCCTCTGTAAAGGGGAAGGATAACTATTTTCCTTCCAGACTTCTTGTGAGGTTGAATGAGACAGGGATTCATTCAATATGCACACTGGAAGTGCTATAGAATTATTAAATAATAGTGAATGTGAAACCCCTTCATGTTGCAGAGTGTGGAATGGAACACGATGTCTCAGGAAGGGATGAAGTACATGAAAGAGAGCCACAGAGGACTCAAACCTGTTTTCAAACCAAGGGAATCAGGTTGCTTGAAAGTCAAGGACAAACAAGATGTCTGTCAATAAGGCAGATGGTCAAATGGCAAAACAGAGCTGAGTTAGCTGAGGTGTTGGCCCCAGAACTGAAACAAGTTGGGCAGGATCAGTGAGGCACAGAACCATTCTTTGGTCATGGTTCAGAGAGAGACTGAGCAGGGCAGTAATAAGAGGGATACAGGAATAAATAGGTAAGGAGAGGTCAGTGGACAAAGTAACAGGGAAAATGCAAGTGAAAACAGTAGACCCTTCAGGAATAGAGGGGGAAAGGACCCTAAACAGTATTTAACCAATCCTAAAAGTGCAGTACCTACTTATAGTCTCCACTTTGCTCTTTTTCAAGGCAGTTTCAATGAGCATTCTCCCCACTTCTTCTGTAGTGCACCTGTACTGTGCCAAGTGGCAGAAATACAGGTGTGATAGCAACAGCTTTATTTTTTATTTTTTTGCTGGTGCTGTAAAACGAAATGTGTTGGTAAAAAACAGTATCCTGTTTTCCACACAGTACTCTACCCTCAAAGTAATTCACTCATGGACAAGTGTGGGTAATTTGTATAGTTGGGGAAAACCTTGCATTGCAACTTTTCCTATGGCCACCATTTTTCATAACATTGACTCACTTAAGAGCAACACCAGCAGAACACAGGATCCATGCAATTGTCACCTCCTCCCTGGGCAGCCTCCTGGGCAGCCCCCTGTGAAGGGCCAGAGGACCTTTGGCAGTGGGGGCTACCTGGGGAGAGGGCAATGGTTATGCACTCCATGGAGTGTCGCTGAATATGTGAGCCATATAATTCTTAGAGCCTGCAAAACTGGCCATAGTGCTTGTTTTCACCAGAGCTCTCTGAGGCACTTATTTGGACTTCTTATGCTGCTCTGTGTATGTTTGCTGTGCAAATCACAGGGGGAAAAAACAGCACAGGAAGAAATAAGAAGAGCAAAATTATTGCACCAACGTCTATGTGTATTATATTACTGCACCTTCTCATGATGAAGAGGTTTGCAAATCACTCATACGCTATATGGGGACTCTGTTGATATCTGTGCTGACTGCAGCTAAGAGAATAGGCAGCAGCTCACTAAGATAGTACATTTCCCTGCCTTCTCTCAAGCAAATTTTGATATGCTGCCAGCTCTCCTCTTGAATAACCTTACTTGGGGGGTGGGGTAGGGAAGAAGCAGCAGGCTGTTTCAAGGCAGCATGCCTTGAGAAATGGGAAACCATTTCCCTTGTGACATCTGTAGAGTTATTGCTAGGGACATTATGTGACTGTTTGAACCTCTTCACTTTGGCACTTTCATGCAAAGAAACTTAGAGTAACCCTATCCAGGGGAAAGATCTATGATGTGGTACAGATTGCACTAGCTATTCAAGATATCATGCAAAAAAGCCCAAAGATGGTATACACATATCTGTAAAAGCATCATGACAATGGGATAGTCCTGTCAAGGCACTTTATTACAACTACTACTACCACTACTACTACTGCTGCTGCTGCTCTTTCTGATGCCAAATTATCTCCACTACTGAACTCTGCATGAATGGTACTTCTGCCTAGGCACAGAAGATGCAAAATGAGTCACAGCAGCAAAATGAACCTGGAGTTAGATTGTGGGAAGCGCAATGAGCAATTACCCTCCTTTGATATACTGTGCAACGTTCCATCTGCCATCTACCTACCTATGGAGCATTTGCACAAGAGCACTCTTGCAAGACGGTAGCATTACACAACCACAGTTGCATGATAGAGAGCCATGAGAAATAATGGCCCTGTATCGCACAACTGTGTTTGTGCAATTCTAGCTATCGCGCAAGAGCACTCTTGCACGACTGTGCAAATGCACCCTTGTGAGGCAGACAGAGCATTGCGCAGCATGTCAGCCAGTACTTTTAAAGTATCATGACCCAAGTCCTGGTTGTTGGTGGTCACACTACATTTGGTCATTCAGTAAATGCCCACAGTATGTTATTATATCACTTTTATTATCCCAAAGAGCACAAGTAGGAGGAACGTCAATTTGCCATCACTCCTCATTGTACCCACAATGCACCTCACATGGCTCCACCAGGTACAATCTGCTGTGTGCATTATTAAGGAAGTATCTCCTACTACAGCTACATATGCGATTACCGCCCAACCAACAGTAAACAGTTTTAATATTCCTTTCCCCTTAGCTCAGCATTGCACTTAGACAAATGAGTCTAAATGTTTGCACACATTTATGCAATTGCACATGCTGTTTTTTTCCTCTGAGAGTTATGACAAACCTAACCTATTCCATAAACTAGTTTTCTTGCTGAGGGACCAGTAAGTCTATCTGAAGCTCTAGCAAGCAAGGCAGTAACACAAGTGCATGCTACAAAGTCACCTTGATATGCTCTTCTCTATTTTTGTTATAAATTAAGGGACAAGATAGGAGAAACTGTTTGACTGTAACCCTTGGTTTTGTGTGTGGATACTACATGTGTGTATCTTGTGCAACGCTCCTAGGGGCATGACATCTCCGTAAGATACTGCATATAAGAGGAGCTGAACAGAGCTTCCTGCAGCCAAAAGAGGAGGAGGCAGAATGTAAAGAGAAGACATTGGGGTAGAGATGATAAAATATTTTCTCCATGTCTAACATAGACTGGAATCAAGTCACTGTGCAAAGCCAAAGTCCCCGGGGAGTGGCGATTGCTGCAAGGCTTAGAATACAACAGACTGCAAGAGTCGGAAACACATCATCAGGTCCAAGGGGATGGGCGGCTTCAGCAGATTGCCATCTAGGCGCAGGTAGCGAAGACGGGGAACGTTTTCAAGGTCTGAGGATGGTTCTTGGAAAGAGAGTAGAGAAGTGGGGCATATCTGGGTCCCGTTGATTTCTGAAAGGAGAGAAGAGGGAAAAAAGCAGAGCAATAGGTTAGGAGATTTAAGCAGGCCAGAGATAAATAATTGATGCTGTGATTTTGATTCCACCCTGTGGACATCCATAATTCGTTCGACTGGCAATTGCCAGAGTTATTCAGACAACACATGTTGTTATTACAGTGGACCCCTTTGGCCTTAAGACTTGTGCTCCCATTCATCAAAGTGAACTGGCAGAAGAAACTCTCCTTGCCTGCTGTGAACAAGGGCCTTCCTTGATCATTTCTCAACTCTGGTGTCTTTTCCTGTTTCACAGTACACTATCATCTAGTAATACATCCTTATAAATGACAGAGTCTAGGGAGGTTGGCACCAATGCTGCTGTGCACCCACCTGAGTAAAAATAGCTTTACATGCATGTAGAAGTAAAATGTTAGAAGGGAGTAAATCTAACAGTCTGACTCTGAAGCTGCTTAGAAAAGTGATTAATATGACCTGACCGGTTGTCAAACTTAGAACGATGAGAGCATTTTGTACTTATTAGCTGCATATTCCAGTCCTTTTCTCTGTAATATCCATGTCATCTCTGTACTGTTAGACTTGTACAGAATGTTATGAACTGTAGGTTACATTCCAGTGCTAAACTAGGTGTGACATAAAGATGCAATTAAATACTTGTTTAAAATGCAACAAGCGTGTGGTTATGGTTAGCATAGGGGTACGGTTAGCATATGGGGATGTGATTTCATTCACATTTGATTACTGATCACAATAAAAATGAGATGTATACCATTGCATTATAGATCTATTTAAAAGTTGGTTGTGAATGATATGAAACCTGAGAAATTTCCACTCACTTTCCCATACAGAAGGGAAGTTGGTCACCATTGTATCTCCCAGTATAATACACTTTGGACCAATCTGTACAGTCATTATGTGTGGCTCTGAATCTGGGCAAAAATGAAAGAGAGATCTGAGCTTGGAGGTCTAGGAAGGCCTCAAGCAGGGCTCCCAAGGAACGCTGGGTAGCTCTATCAACCAGGGATGGGCACAAACTGTTCGTGCACTCCTGGGAGAACAGGGTGGCAGCATTGCTTTAAGGGACAGGGAAGGCGCTACCTACCTGTCAGCCTCCACCCCACCATTCCCCCCCCCCCCCCGCCAGCGCTCTCCAAAATAGTGGGCACACTGGGCTGCAGCATTCCTGTTTGCTCCCTGATCAGCATCGCCATGCTCATGGCTAATGCACATGCATGTTGTGGCTGATGCACATGGCTGATACACATGCACGGGGCGCAAGCAGGAACACTGCAGTCCAGCGCACACCCTGTTTTGGAGAGCGCTGGAGGGGGGGAGCGGCAGGGGAGGGGGTCACAGGTAGGCAGCGTCTTCCCTGTTCCTTAAAGCAACCCCACCCACCCTTCGAACCGGTTCGAATGCCAGCTGATCGAACTGGTTCAGTGCTCCAGGAAGGTTCAGTGCTCCCTACTCTCAACTCAGCCTTGTCATCTGAACCACCAATCTGGAAAGATGCCTTCAGATCCACTGATATTCTTATTTTTATTATTCAAGAGTCAGTGAGATAGACAGAACATATTTATTTATTAAAAGTAATATTTAAACCAATCTTTAAAGACCACTTTCCTCCTTAAAACACCTTCAAATATCTGGGTTCTAGATCTGCTCTTGGAAGGTGTGGGTTCTAAAGAACGATTCCACCGTAAGAAACCGACTGAGGGGCTAATCAAGACTCTCACCGATCAAGACTCTCAGTAAAATCAGAATTTTTCATGGGCTACCTCAGAAGGATGCTGTGAAGATGAACAAGATAAGCATGCCATATATTGAGCCTATATTGAACTATAATTTCGAACAGTTAATCAGCATGCATGGTCTCAGCACAAAGTATGATAAAGCTCTCATGCAGAGACTAGATGGCTATTTATCATAGACGTTTTTGCAGTTGCCTATTCTGAGTAGGCAGTTGGACTAAAAAACCTTCAAGGTCTCTTCCAACTCTATAATTTATTTATTCAGTGACTTTGCATCTTCTTACTATGGATATGATTAACAACCGCGTCACTAATAAGTTACTGAATCAAAATTAACATTGTGTTGCTAAATGACAAACCATATGTGCCCTTGAGTCTTAGTGCAAACACTGTATATTGTGCTGTGTCATCAGTTCAGGGAACCAGAATGGCCGATTATTCTAGACAGATGCAGATGCCACGTACAGTGTTCTATGGTGGAGGAAAATGGGAGTGCACCAGCTAGACCATGGCTAGCCAACCTCAGGCTCCCCAGCTGTTGTTGCCAGTGGTCCCAGCTGGAATTTATGGCTGGAGATTATTGGAGTTGTAGTCCAACAACATCAGGATGGTCTGAGGGCAACCTGGAACTAAACACATCCTTGTAGCAATGGACTCCCTAGCTAAGCTCACAGGTGTCTTCACATTTAGTGTGTTCATCTCTCTTTTAAATGTTTGTCACTAAAATGACAGACAAAATAGACTCAAGTAGCATTGTACTGGAGGGGCAGTATAGAAAGGTTTTTAATTAATTAATCCTTTTATCCTTAATGTACAGATGGAATAACTGATGCCCCCAAATACATGCAGGAGTTTCAAAATAAAGTTATCATCTGTGAGGTCTTAAGTCTTGACAAAACTCCCATTGGGGTTAAGAAAACTCCCATTGGGCTGCTCACTGAAATTCTACCATCAAGAACAACTGGAAAGGTGAGAGCTATTTTGTGATAGCTCTCATGCTGAATGCTGCTGCTCCAGGATTAAAAAGGTAAAGTGTGCCATTGAGTCAGTGTGGACTCCTGGTGACCACATAATTAAAAAGCCCCCAATAAATTACATTTCCCTAAAAGTAGGTCTCTAGCCTTTGTGCTTACAGAGAAAGGATTTAAAATGTGACTTTAGGATAACCTTGGACCAGACACCGAAATGCAAGTGTGAATCTAAACTATGCATTCAAAATTCTAAAAACCCATGGTTTTAAATCATTCATCTGAAATTCTGCCTGTGTAATACTGAGATTGGTGTTATCATTGAACTACCCTGGTTCAAAAGGAATGTATTTGCCTTGAACTGCCAGATGTGAAAATAAAGTTACTCAGAATTTAATGACAGCCCCCCACCCCACCCTTTGGGGCCCATCTTTTGGCCTAAACTGCTGCCCTTCCAGAGTGCCAGAAGTTTAAACCACAGTGAAAAATACTAGGCACTGGGGCTGGTCACGAGTGTCAAGTCTTATTGTTTCCTTTATTTGCTAAGAATTTCTGGAAGGAACTCTGCATTCCTGCACCCCTGCAGATGTTTTCAATCAAGGCAGCAGGTGGTGAGAGCTCCAGCAATACAAACATCTGGGGGCAGTAAGGGAAGAGGTTTTGTTATTCTCATTACTATGATTGTGCATTCTGTGGGATAATACCTGTGCTGCGAAGTGTCTTGGGTTACGCCAGAAACCACATTAAAAAACCCCCAACAAAACTTGCTCAAATAATTACAGAAGAAATCTCTATCTTTCAATCCATATTCCATTCCCATGCATGCATCTGCAGATATGGATATCCTACCCTCTCTATATGCATGCTATCCAATGTACCAGTATAAAAAAGCATGAACTAGTCATAGTTTAAAATCTATGTTGGAACACATGGACAGAATCTTTAGAATCAGAATTTCAGGAGGCAGTGAAAGAGTTTGATTCAAAAGCAGCACAAGAGAATAGGATGCTCAACTTTTCTAACTGTGGGCTGGTTCTCACAATCAGATGTAAGGTGGAGGAGCTCCCAGCCATGCTTCTGAAATCACCCACATTCTCGAAAATAGACCATGTGTGTGGCAATAGACTACCTCCACCCTAGATCAAATCTCAGATCAGGGGTAGAGCCAGCATTGTGCAAATGGGTTCAAAGAATCCGGGCCACCAATGAAAAGGGCTGTTGAAGCCCACAGTGGGGCGTGGCTCGGGCATTGGAAGATCCCTGAGTGAACTCCCACCCACCCATGCCCGGGCTCCAGAGAGCCCCGAGCGAGCTTTTCCCTGTCCTTTTCAGGCAGCGCTCTTCCCTGTCCTTTTCAGGCAGCATGTATTTCACCTTCTCTCCCTTGTTAGAGAGAGAGAAAGGGAAATGTCAGGTAGCAAGCGCTGTCTGAAATGACAAGGGGAGAGCTTGCTCAGGCTATCCCAAGTCCAAGCCACGCCTCCTTTGTGCATGATGTCACACACATGGAGGCATGGCTTGTGCTCCAGAGAATCCAAGTTAGCTCTTCTCTTGTCATATCAGGCAGCGCTTGCTGCCTGACAGCATGTATCTCCCATTATGTTGTCAGGCAATAAGTGCTGCCTGAAATGACAAGGGGAGAGCTCTCTTGGGGCTTTCTGGAGCCTGGGCGTGGGTGGGTGGGAGTTTGCTCAGGGCTCTTCCAGAGCCTGAGCCATGCCCCATGCCTGTGACATTACGTGCATGGGGCATAACTAGAGGGACCTCTGAATGGGGCCTGACACAGGCCACTGTTCAGCTGGCTCCGCACCTGTCTCCGATTTATTTATTGTTTTTATTTATTGTTAAATTTATATACCACCTTTCATTAAAACAATCACAAGGCGGTTCACATAGAAAAAGTTAAAACAAGACTATAAAAATTACACAATTAAAATATTATGCTATAATATAAAAACAGATCTAATTAATTTTTAAAAAATACCAGAGTTGGCTGCCTGTGCCACCCGAACAAGATTGCTTCTTGCAATCACTTCCTGGTCCTCCGCCTGACATTTCCGCCACCCACACAATCCATTTTTGGGAGTGCGGACGGCTTCAGAATCACAGCCAGGATCACCTCCACCTTACATCTGATTGTGAGAGCCAGCCCAATTTGATGCTTCCATGTGAGCAGAGTTCTTGATTATGGATCAAGTTTTGATTATGGATACTGAACCATGAATAATGTAGTCATGCTTAGATGGGTTGGTCCCCCCACCCCCCACTCCTAAAAAGGGATACTTTCTGAAGGGCTAACCATGCTGACTCACTTTCAATGGAATTGTCATTCAAGTAGAGGTGTTCTAGCCTGGCACTGATGTAGGGGATGTTGGTGAGGTTGTTGTGTGCTAGATGCAAGACTAGCAAGTTAGTGAGGTTGAAAGAGTTCTTAGGCAGCCCTTTATCGGAGAGCTTATTGTAGTTAAGCCTCAGGAACTGCAAGTTGGGGAAATCTTTGAAGTAGTTGTTGGGGATGTCATCAATTCTGTTCTGGTCTAGGAAGAGCTGGTGAACGGCATTGGGAACCCCAGGTGGCATCTTCTGTAGCCTGTTGTGGGCCAAGTTGAGCTGTATGAGGTTTTTGAGCCCTTTGAAAATATTCTTATTGTTGAAGACTACATCATTCAGCTCATTGTGATGGAGGTCCAATAGGATGAGGTGCTCCAGCTTGTTGAATGCATTAGGAGGGATCTTGGAGATCCGATTCCAGCTCAGCCGAAGCTGCTCCAGATTGGGAGGGAGATTGTTGGGTACTTCCCTAAGATAATTCCTCTCCATGTACAGGAAGACAAGGCTATCCAGCTTTTCCAGCACCCGCTTGTCTACCTTCTTGATGCGATTGTTGTCCAGGTTGATCCACCTCAGCTCTGTGGCATTCTTGAAGGACTCCTCAGGAAGCTCATCAATGAAGTTGTTTTGTAGATAGACATAGTGGACCCTGGATGGGATAATGGGCACTTTCCTCAGGTTGCGGCTGTCACAGTAAAGGGCTGACGGGAAATCTGGAGGGCAGATGCACTCCCTTGGGCAGTCGGGGAAAACTGAGGGAGGTCCTGGCGGCAGGGGTGGAGGCAATTCTGTAGGCTCGACTGGTTCAAAGGGTGAGGGAGTTGGACGCTTCTTTGGAGGTCTTGGGCGCCTCTGTCCATTCACCTCACAGATCAGCACAAGCATGAGTGGGAAAATCAGGCTGGCAACACCCTTCATGGTCTAAATAGTTTCCTGTTGGAAGAAAAAACAACACCACCAAAGCATTAAAAAGAAGCCTATGGGCCATAAATAGTCAACATTAATCCAGTATTTTCAACTCGATACAGTTTTTTAAAAAAATACTTCTCTCTGGAACTAGATTTGTCTGGCAAGCATAACTCTTAGTACTACAGTGTTTTGCTGTGTTTTGTTTAAGATTTGATATTAAACAGTTTACTTGGTGCACGCCTGATTCCTTCATAACCACATATGTAAACTGGTACTAGTTTTCTAGTGAACAGCAGTCGTTTTACCTGTGACTTATTCTTGAAAAACTGAGGTTATGTGAAGCAGTTTGTCCACACAGTCTGATAACTATAGTGTCAATATACACAACTTTACTCCAAGCACTAGCTTTCATGCTCCCAGCACATATCTCAGATTCTGTGGAGGCCAGCAGAGGATGCCCTAGCCGGTACTGAAATCCCTAGCTTTTGATTGCTCCCTTCTCCACCAACAATACACCACTGATTCACTTCCAAATGAGGTAGAAGCAAGCCTTTCTCTGCAATGTCGACTGCTGATGGTCCAGGAAAAGGGCGAGGCTTGCTACTTGCTGCTAGAGCTAAAATGCATTTCAGCTCTAGCAGGAAGCAGCAAGCTTGCAAAATGTCAAGATCAGCTTAATGTAATGTTCAATTTTCAAAATGTGGATTTTGCTGTTTGACTTTTGGAATTGAAATTTGACATCAACACTTGAAATTTACCTGGTTTTGATTGGTTGAATGCATGAATGGAATTAATAAAACATTTATTAAGTTCTGTTGCAAATCAAATATTTTCAAATGCCGAATAAATGCTATATATCCCCCTACTAACTTGGCAAAGAGGCACCCTTTAACATGGTGATTCTCTTTATTTAGCAGGGGGAGAGTAACTGGCTCTATCCACTCCCAGCACAGTACCTCCAGTGACTGTTGCTGGTGTCTATCTCGTGTTTCTTTTTAGATTGTGAGCCCTTTGGAGACACGGATCCATCTTTTTTATTTATTATTTCTTTGTGTAAACTGCTCTAAGCCATTTTTGGAAGGGCGGTATAGAAATTGAATGATTGAATTGATTGAATTAAATATATCAGTTACTCTCATATACCGACCACTACTGCATGTCACCTGTCAGTTTCTGCCAAATATTCATGGCCACATGTGAGGTACTGAGTGCCAGTACACATCAGCTGTCAAATACTGTCAAATTCTGCAAAATCTACATAGGTCAAATGCAAATATGTAACATAAGATATTCAGTGAATGTTCAGAGTATATTAACAAAGCAAGTTAACCAGTGGAGAATGTTCACCTAATAAATAAATAAAGACAGACAGACAGACAGGATCTGCAGCCCTTCGGTGATGGAAGGAAGACTGTAGGGAACTGAAGGTCCACAAGAAGCCGTAAGCACCTCTTCTTTCTGGGTGTGTGTGGGGGAACAATTTTTGTGTTTTCCTCTCCTCTCTCTCTTCAAAAATCCTTTACAATTGTATAAATGTGTTCTTGAGGGTTGTGTAGTGCTCAGAAACAGATTTATACAACTGGAAAGGACTTTGGAAGGTGGTGGTGGTGGTGGGGAGATGCAAAATTTCTGCCCCCTCCCTCTTTGTACCTGGACCACTGTGCAAGAAGCCTTCCATGCATGGACACAGTGTAGTCCATAATAATGGTCAGTCCATAATAATTAATCAGTGTTATTATTTCTAAAGCACATTTTAAAAAAATCCAAGGCACTGTAGTATATAAAAATTAATGACAAGATCCTGCCCACAAACTTACAATCTAAACACTCTTAAGTAAAATCAAATCATTTTGGATAAAATAAATAAAGGTGTAAGTAGTGCCTGTTCCTCCACAGAGAACAGTATATTTTTGCAAATTTGTTTCAGATATACTTTCTGCTAGGCTCTTATTTTGGAGACCAAATGTGCGATTTCAGTTCCTTCAGAGTCCAAAAAAGCAGGGGGCAAGTTCGTCTCATAGGAACACAGGAAGCTGCCATATATTGAGTCAGACCATTGGCCCATCTAGCTCAGTATTGTCTACACAGAGTGGCAGCGGCTTCTCCAAGGTTGCAGGCAGGAATCCCTCTCAGCCCTTCTTGGAGAAGCCAGGGAGGGAACTTGGAACCTTCTGCTCTTCCCAGAACATCCCCTAAAGGGAATAACTTACACATCAAGTCTCCCATTCATATGTAACCAGGGTGGACCCTGCTTAGCTAAGGGGACAAGTCATGCTTGCTACCACAAGACCAGCTCTCTTCTGGTCCCTTGCTTGCAACCCTCCCAAGTCACAACTCAGAGATCACAATTGTCTCTTTAACTAATCCTCAGCACTGTGAAAGGATATAACCTTCCCACACTCTGATCTTAACCCACCCATCCCTCCTACCTGCCCTATGGCAGAATCAGGGAGGAAAAGGGTGAGACAAACCATATCATGACCGCATCCTGTTTCACTGCTGTAGATTTCTAAAAGAGACAGAGGTGATCTACAGACTGTAACCTGCCAATCTTTCCTCCCTGGCCTGTTGAGAATGATTGTAGGACCAGCGCCAGATGTGCAACTAGCACAGCTGGCTTTCAGCCTCCAGTACAGGAATACACCTCCAGTACAGGGTGGGGAGAAGAGAACCTGCCTTTTCCAGGGACATCTCCCAGTCTCATGTTTGTGTGCTACAGCACATATTTGTTGCTTCCCCTGGCCTTCACAGCTTCCCATTCAATCTTTTTTATAGTACATCATGAGATTTACATAATAAATACTGCAGTTGAACCATTCATGAAAAATCTAGCCTGTTGTTATATATATTTATACTTCTCTTTTTAAAAAATTCTATAGATGGTAACCTAACACTGCACAATTTACTGGATTCTTTTATTCTATCTGTTAAATTCTCTATTGTGAGAAATTGCCATATTTTGTCCCTCCAGGCAGCAAGTGTTGGAAAGCTCATTCTTTCCCCTCCTCAGCATCTCGCAATAACACATCTTGCTGCTAGAAGAAGTGTGATATTAGTAGGGGGTTCTTTCTGATTTATGGACTGCCCTTGAATAGTGATTCTGTAGAAATACCTTCCCTGTTATGGGCAGTCTATGTGGGAACTGAAATATTCTCTTGGATATGTTCCTCCAAAGGAATATTGATGGAGAGAAGACTCAGCCATATGACCAAAAAATGTCCCTCTCCCATCTATGCGACATTTATTATTCCTCTTGAAATACATTGTAGGAGTTAAGTGGCTGTCTTTTCTATACTAGGCGCAACATTCCATGAAAAGGTCTGCATGGGAGGGGGTGAATTTCACCCTTGCACCCCATGCCACATAGCATCTTGCTCCAGACGATCCCCCAACTCTCAGGAGCAAATGTGGGTGGGGCACAGGAAGCTACAGAAGCAGGGTTTGGCAAAAATTCGTGGAATGCCACCTCAGGATATAAGCCTAAATTTCTTGCTAAAGGACAGTGAGTGATGATCAGCTGATGTTTCCTCAATGGGCCTTAATGGCTGAACAATGTTTCTTCAATGGTTGGTGGATACTTCCAGTCATAACATATATACCAGGCAGTGAGAGACTGAGATCAGTGTTCTGCAGTATGTGTGAATGTGCATGAGACAGAAAAAATGTTTTCTGTATGTAGTAAAGTTTATTTAACAGAATTGTGGAAACTGAAAAGTTAATAGTTGTAGGAAGGGCTTCTGCCACCAGAACCTCCTTATTTTGGTTAGGAGTTGTTAACTACAAGGTGGTATCAGATGCTCCTGTTGTTGTATATATTAATGTGCTAGTTTGTCAAATAAACTCTGTTAACTTCATCTCTGAAGAAGTAAGTTTTGTGAAGACTAGAGGAACTGGGAATTCAGTCACAACTGTTTATTTCTTTATTATCTCAACTTCTCTTAGGGCAGCATGCACAGTTCTCCCCATCACCCTCAAAACAACCCTGTGAGGAGGGTCAGAATGAGAGAGCATGACTGGGCCAAGGCCACCCATTGAGATTTTGGGTTAAGTGGAGATTTGAATCCCGGTCTCCCAGGGAAGCTTCAGCACTCTGTCCACACCACCACACTTCTTGTTTATAGAGATGTGCAATGTTGGCAGCAAAAGGAGGAGTGAGGAGAAGTCTCTGGGGGTTGAGGTGGGGGCAGAGCTCCAAGTAGAGGTTGCTTGGGTTTTGGAGAACTGATGTTGCTGCTTCTTAAACTAGTGTTAGTTGAATATCTGTCTGCCTGCCTGCACCATTCTGTAAATGTTTAAATTATCATTTTATTTACTATACTACATTTTATCTACTATACCAGGGTTTCTTAACCTTGGGCCCTCAGATGTTGCTGGACTATGACTCCCATCATCCTCAAATGCAAAGGCCATGTCTGGGGATGATGGGAGTTGTAGTCCAACAACATCTGGGGGGCCAAGGTTAAGAAACCCTGTACAATACTATACTATTTTATCCCTCATGCAGCCCTTTAAAGGTTATTTTTTAAAAATCAAGACAAAAATCAAGAACGCCAGCAAATTCCCTTCCATTTCATGACCTTTCCCATTATTTTTCAGTGCAAATTCTTTTAATTATGTGTATTCCAAAACCCTTCAGTTCTTTAGCACATATTCCCTGTTTGAGGGTGGGGGAAGCAGGATGATTGTGGCCACTCACTATAGCAAGGCTGCCCTTTCTTCCATTACTTAGGGTTTGGCTATTACAAAGCTGCCACTGGATCAAGGCTAGCACAAATGTCACAAAGAATAAAAACCTGCTTTTAAAAAATGACCTGGAAAGGCCTGTTTTCTCAAGAGAGTCGAGTTTTGTTTAGAGAAGAAGTGCCTCTCATGGTCACGGCTGTGAAGAAAATGTGAGCAAATCATGGCCAACATAAGCATGTCCTTGAAAGCTACAAAAAGGTTCTTGTGGAAGCTGAGAGAAGTGGAGTAAACTGCTGTCTTCATCTCACCATAAGGCTAACCTAAAGGTCCAGTGACGGGAAGATAGATATGCCACATGGCTTATCATGTAAGAAAGAGAAGTGAGAATCACAGACCATACATATATACTGGCTATATGACAGCATTTTTTAATATTTGCACCATCTGGGAGGCAGTTTACTCTCCCATCCCAACCTGTCTGAATCCTGTGCAAGAATAATGTCCATCTAAATGTCTAGAGGCAATTATTTACATGGAAAAGTTGAGCTGAGCAGAAATACAGAAAGCCGCAAACAGAAAATGTCTTTTATTTCTCCACTTACTCAGTCTTGTTCTCTGCTTGTGGTAATTCTAATAAATATTTGAGGGATGTCTCTAATTCATTTTGGTGTGGTAGCATGGAAAGATGAAATTGGTAGCCTCCTTTTTTTGTTTTTTCAGATCCTCCAGTTACATATTGTGATTATTATTATTTTTATTTGCCACACTGTGCTTCCATATAAAATCAAGAGGATCCCTACAAGACAAACCAAGTCTGAATTTTGCTGAATGTCCATCACTCAAATTGTGGAATTAAACTCTTACTCTTTGGCCAAATTTGGACGTAATGTGAAACCTGCAAAATGGGGTGTGACCCTGAGCTTCCATGGCTGTCTGTCTATGTAGCAATAGCAATAGCACTTACATTTATATACCGCTCTATAGCCGGAGCTCTCTAAGAGGTTTACAATGATTTTAGCATATTGCCCCCAACATTCTGGGTACTCATTTTACCGACCTCGGAAGGATGGAAGGCTGAGTCAACCTTGAGCCCCTGGTCAGGATCGAACTTGTAACCTTCTGGTTACAGGGCGGCAGTTTTACCACTGCGCCACCAGGGGCTCCTATGTAGACCCAAAGATCTGCACACACCCTCCCATCCCTACATTATGTGTTCATGCTTTCATGTGGTGATGGGGCACGCCTCATGGGGTGGGGTGGGGTGGACAACTCCCTGACCCAACAGCACACCTAGGAAGGTAATGCCACAAGATTTATTTCACCTAAATCTTTATGCGGTTCTCCCTCTCCATGCCCGCTCCCTGCACACCACGCCGTGGACAAGCCAGATTCTGCCCCATGCAGGACAATGACCAATGCCGAGTGTGAGGCCCAGCTGCGAAACAGGAGGCATGTGGACCACCTCCAGCTTCCCAAGGAACTGATCACACAGCATGCTGAGAGCTCACAGGCCACCTGTGATGTGCTGCATGAAACTGACTAGAGAGAGGGGGAAGGCATGAAGAAGACAGGTGGATCTTCAAGGAGGTCAAAGCTTGGATGGTGTGTGCCTATGAAGAAACTGTGAGGGCAGTGGTGATTACTTTGGAATGGTCTGATGAGGCAGCTGAGAGGCGGTTCAAGCGCTACACCAGCTACCTCAAATGCATGGTTGGTTCTATAGAATGGTTTGCCAAGCAGCCGCTATCCTTTGCTCCTCAGCAAAGCAGCTGCTCTACCAACCCCAGCTGCTGATACTGTTACGGACACATGTACCCCAACCTTGGACTTAAAGGTACCAACTCAGAAGTATGTGGAATTCAGGCCTGTGTCTGATTTCATTTTATATTAAGAGTTCTATTAATACCTGGACTCAGGGTGAATTGGCACCCCAGATCTCAACTGCTCTGTGAAGGAGGAGGCAATCCAGCATTGTATTGTGAAATGGGTACTCAAGGAAGCACAAAAGCCAGGCCGAACTATGCAAATGCTAAAATGTGACTCACTATCAGATAATGTCTATGGAAGAGGCCGGAGGCTGATCTCCCCTCTCCTGTTGCAAGAAGTCAGCGTTAATCCTTGTCAATGATTAACTCAATTGCTCTCTATAGAAATTCAACATAGGTAGATGCATACAAAGAAAACACCTATAGACTGTAATTCTTACTTTACTAACACTTTAACACCTTTTGGGATGAGGCTAGCAAAGAGAAGATGCCCATTTTCAGCTCAGAGATGCAGATTTGCTTTGGGCAATGTCCCCCGCCTTCCTAAGCGCACAGTTTACAGAAGATGAGATTCAGATCTCCCTGGACTGGCCAATATCCTGAATAATTAAAAGACATTATCCAGAAGGTAACAGCATTGTCACCCCTTTTTGGGACCCAGGAAAAGATGAGATTTGAATAGATCTAAGGAAAATACAACTATAAAGAATGAGGCTACTGGACAGAGAGTTAGCAATCTTGTGCCTACGGGCATCTTGTGCCTACATGCAAGATCTGCTCACAAGCAATCCCAGAGTTTGCTGCTAAGCCATGGGGCAACAAGCAGGAACTCTGTCCATGGACAGGAGCTGTCTGTGACCTCTACTGCGCAGTGAGAAGTCAAGACTTCCCCAGCCATGGTGCTCTGACTCTCAGCCATGCTCTGAGCAAACTGCATGCTTGATCCAAGGCTCCTGTCTCCAGCCAAAGGCCTCACTCCTTCAGCTGAAAGATCCACCGCTCTCAAAGTCTCTGGTCCTGGTAATATGCTGCCCCCAACAAGCCTTGAATCCCTTCCTCCCTTCCCCTTCTTCTGCTCCCTTCCCTTCGTCCCTCTACTAATTCCTGATCTCCTCAAACCATGCCAGTCCTCAGCCTTCCTTACCCCCCCCCCCTTTTTCTGTCTATATCTGAATTATATTAGGCTTTAGGAAGATTTAATACACACACATATGTTAGTTAGGAACACGGGTTGAACATTGGTGCTGGCTAGGATGTTCTGTTTAAATACTGTTAGTAATATTGATAGAGTGTTCTGCTTTCTACTCAGCTAGAATTGATGTTGTTATTCTTTTATACTCAATAAAGCCCATTGAATCCTTTTAGGATTGGTTTGATCTCCTTTCTTCCTTGCACCCAGATCCTACATGGTCACTATATAAAAGAACTTGGTCACTTGGTGACACTATGAGACAGGCCTAATTTTATATGCTAGCTAATGAGCATATTTAGTGTATAAACCAGGCCTGGACGGTAACAATACCAGGGTCCTAAGTGCCTGCACCTTCAGGCCATTTCCAAGCCACTTTAGCCTCTCAAAGAGTGCAGAGGCAATTGTTTGCTCCCCTGCAGGGACACGCACAGGCCCGAATGCCACTTGGCCCACCACAAGGGGCCTTCAGGGTTCCGCAGGCTGGGTGCTTGCCATCCATGCCTGTTACGCCCTTAAGGCCTCCCCCTGTAGGTCCATGTGCCGGGTCATCAGGTTTCAGCCTAGTGGGCATATCAGGGCAGCAGGCCCTTTGCACACAGAGTCCATGGCCCCATTGCAAGCCCCTCTGCTCCTGATACCCCAGGATCCCAGGCAAGTGGGAGAAGCTCCTTCTGGTGCAGCCCCAGCCAAGACAAGGTTCCTCCATCACACACCACCCCAGACCAGGAGCCTTGTAGCCAATGGGGGTCCATACACGCGTCCAGAAATGCACTGCCCCCACCCATTTCTCCCTTGCAAGTAGAAGGCCACTGTTCAAGGGGGCCCAGCATAGCCACACTCATGCTTGGGCTGCTCTGAGGCAAAGGGAAAGATGGGGAGACAGGAGGAGATGGCCATTCAAGCCACTGCTTCCCAAGGACAGGGCGGAGGGGAATCCGGGGAAACCCTCCCCCAATCCTCCCCCACCACATAGGCTCGCTAGTCTACCGCCCCAGAGCAGTGGGAAAGCTGCACCCCGCCTTGCATTGCCTTGTATTTAAAAGGCACTCAAAAGTAGACATAGAGCCCCATACAAGTTTGCAAGCCCCGAAACCACAAGCTTTCAAGCCTGCACACAGCTTCTCGAGCAATGCCCCCCCCCCCCAGTTTAAAATCTCCAGAGCTGGTTGTTGTTTTTTCAGAAGTTAACAAAGAGGATGTATTTTCTCTGTTTCTTTGAATAAAACTTAATTCTTTGTTCTTAAAACTGTTGTCCGCTTTTCTCATTCAGCCCCCGCATCATTGCCAGTGGTCAAAGGGAAAGGAGGCTCCTGTCCATGCTGGAAGCAGGTGTGTGTGTTTGGGGTGGGGCTCCATGACAATGGCAACAGGGGGCTGCATGTCAATGGCAGCATCCAAGGTCTTTCAGGGCACCACTGAAGGGATCAAAGGAGAAACATGGACATGCCAAACAATGTCCTGAAGGGTTTTTGTGGGGAAAGAGTAAAGGGAGGCAGACTTGCTCCTTCTACCTGTACAGGTTGCAGAGGCTCCCCTGCCAAGGAGGGAATTCAAGGTCTAGGTACTTGGTGAAAAAAGTTTGAGCCCTCTAACAACCAAGTAGAGTTTGCTGAAAGGGGGCCAACAATGGGCCATTCACAATGTGCCTTATGGGCATGAAGCGGAAAGGAGGGTGTGCCGGCCCTAGAAGCAGCTGGCTAAAACCATGCCCCAGGCAGGGCACAAATAATGGAAGCCCCCTCCCGCCCTGGAATACCACCCCTTTGTTCCTGCGGATGTGCAAGCAAGGTGGGCAGACACTCTCCCCCAACACCAACACCTCCAGATGCCCCAAGTGGGCAGCATGTACAGTTCAGTCTCCAAGGGCATGCGCCATCACCCGAACCCCTCCCAGCAAGAGAACAAAAGCTTTGCTATGGCAGGCACAGCAACCCAGCATCGCAGTCCACACTGCCATGCAGATGGTCCTTAGCACCTCGGAGGAGGAAGCAAGACACAGAGTCCAGCAAAGGAGCCGCTTGCTGTGGGTACTGAGGCATTTGGGGCCTGAGTAGGGGTGGAGCCACCATTGAGTTGATGGGTTCAAAGAACCAGGCCGTGAGCCACAGAAGCCCTCTAAAGTTCATTACCAGCCAGCATTGGCTGCCTAGATGCATTCCACCCCTCCTTCTCTCTCAAGGGAGAGAAAGGGAAATAAATGCGCCCAGCCAGCAAATGCTGGCTGGGAATGTACTCCAGAGGGCTCGCACAGGCCCTCCAGCGATCAGGCCACACCCACGTTCATGTGACATTATGTGCAAGGGCATGTGTGCTGTGTTCATAGTAGGGCCACCTTGAATGGGGCAGAATGCAGGCATCCATTCCCTGGCTCCTCCACTGAGCCCATGGGTGCAATCAAGGCAAACCTTGCTTAGCAAAGGGGACAATTATGCTAGCTACTGCAGGACTGGCCCTCTACTCCAGCTACCAGGTTTTATAAAGTGCTCAGCTCCTATCTAGGCACCAAAATAAGTGGCAGATTTTTTAAGCGTACCAAAACACAGCTCCAATTATGGTCAAAGTTTCAGAAGAATGCGACACGCAGGGAAGGGAGGAGTGCTTTGGCCATCTGGCTGTTACAATCCCGAAACACAAGGCAGTTAGCTCCTAACAGGCACTGAGGTTGTCATCATTAGCTGTGCAGAGAAAACAGCTGGATCTCTCCCATGTCCAACTGATTTTGCAACAATCAACATATTACATGCATAGCAAGGCAGAAGCAACACTGAGGTCCTGAGGTGGAGGATGCTTCAACATAATGAATCTGGCAAATGAGAATGCAAATCAGGGAGACATATGGAGAGGGAAGTATATTGCCTAGCTGGGGTGTGATGAGGTGGGCGAGGTGGTTGTTTTCTTGGCTTCCCAACATCTTTCTACCGAGCATGGAAAAATCCTGATGGTTTTGAACCTCAACATTTCACTTCAGCATGACTGGATATTTTAACAGCACTGCCACCAAGTGTCTGCACTTAAATCTGCACCACATTTTTAATGCCAGTTGTAAAAATGTACAAGTAGGGCCTAATTAACTTAGGAGATTCAAGTGGTACCAAGGGGCTTTGGAGCCATTAGAACTCCTGCCAAAATGGTTCATTGCAGCTTTGGAATACATTCAATGGAAATATCGCCTTGGTGATCTATGCTTAATATGGAAGCTGACTCACAAGACAATGAATCAGTCGCAAATAGTCTTAAGGGTGCTGTCAGGCACTCAGCAGCCGCTAGCAAAGGAGGAACCGGCTTTTCCTTAGGGCAGAGAAGAAATGGATTCAGATCTATGCTCAAGTCACTTTGTCTTTATTGCCCAATTCACACTTGACGCCAAACCAGAGTTGAATGGTTGGAATCCATGTACATCTGAATGTGTGAAATTGTGGTTTTGCGCAAAAGTAAGCTGCAATTTCCCTCAAACAAATCCAGTTTGAACCTTTGGTTCAAGATGGACGTGGCTACTGGCTAGAGAGGAAAAGAGTTGTTGTTTTTAGGTAGAACTTCATCCAACTCCTAGACAAAGATGATGGCAATTGCTGCATAAGCTAAACTAAAATTTCGAGAAATGTTAAAGTAATCAATTTCAAACTGAGAAATATGGATTTTGACTTCAATGTTTGACCCATCTTAACCTTAGATGAAACTTGACATGCATGCATTTATAGAGGCGTACTCCAAACTGGAAATGCCTCTTATTTAATCAAAAACAGTCTTGGGAGGCCTCAGTGCTGATCGGGACTGTAGCATGAAGGGAGGGGGAGGTTAATTGTTTCCTGCCAAATAATCCTCCAGTGATTTGCAGGCAAGTGGGAACTTTTGGTGATTGATCCTCCATTGTTCCTACCTTTTCACCTTTGATCTTTGGATTGACAGAAGTCTGATCATTTGGTCCTGATTGCAGTAAATGCAATTAGGGTTGTCATATTCATCGGAGAGAATTCCGGGACACAATCATCAAAACAGCGTGTGTGCAAATTTAAAAAAAAAAATCCCTACTTTTAAAAATTGTGTTTGGAAAGAGTCCTCAACAGTGGAGCCTGGTGATGTTTTGTACATTTTTCTCTACAGCGTTCTTGGCATAGAAGAGGGTTAAAAGCTCATAATGTTTTGGGAGCAGTAGCTGGGGGTGGAGCTTCTGCAGAGCTACATTTTTCATGTTATAATAATACAGACCAATGGAGTTTTAAGGCCTGCTGCTCCTTGCGTTTATTGCTGCTACTCCAAACAGGAGACCTTTCCGATTGCCTAATAGGGATGTGCACGAACGGCTCAGGCAGCTGCCAGCGGGGTGGGGACCAGTTCCCTTTAAAAGCCGGTAAGCAGCTTCTTACCTGCTTGTCCACCGCCCCACCACTTTTCCAAATGGCTGTGTGCAGCCTTTTGGAGTGTGGGTGCTCCTGCTGGAAAAGCGGTGAGGCAGCAGATGAGCAGATAAGAAGCTGCTTCCCTGCTTTTTAAAGGAACTGTTCCACATTCTGCCAAACCCGTCCCAATGCCAGTGCCTGAGCCGGTTCAGCATTTCCCAGAGGAGGTAAAGGGGTGTGCACAGCTCGTGCCCATCCCTATTGGCTAAGAGGGGCCTTCACCAGATTGCTGGGGCTGCATCAGGCAATGTATGTTCTAGAGAGAAGTGGGAACCCAACAATGCCTCCAGAGGAAAGGGGCTTTCTCTGCTTCACTTCACTGCTAAACCCAGTGGCCTACTACCACTTCCATATAACTCTACAGATCAGGGTTTCTTAACCTTGGGCCCCCAGATGTTGTTGGACTACAACTCCCAGAATCCCCAGCCACAAAGGCCATGTGTGGGGATTCTGGGAGTTGTAGTCCAACAACATCTGGGGGCCCAGGGTTAAGAAACCCTGATCTATAGAGTTATATGGAAGTGGTAGTAGGCCACTGGGTTTAGCAGTGAAGTGAAGCAGAGAAAGATGATTCCACAGATTATTCAGAAAAGAGGTAAAGGGGTTTACTGAGTGATACACAGAGAACCAACCTAGCCAGTCAGCAACCCTGGGGCCAGAGAGGGTAAGAATATGTGGCTTTTAAACACACACCATGTAGCTACAATGCCTGGAGAGAAGCACCAGAAAAATGGATAAAAATTGCTAAAGCAATCTTCCTGCTCAAATTCCTGGATGTTTTGTATTCAGAATGACACTTTCCCTACATACTGGGCAGAATGCCCGGTTCTTGGACTGTCCAGGCCAATTCTGGACATGTGGCAACTTTATACGCAATCAATCTATGTTTGACTCTAGATTTATCCTTTCTGGAATTCTGGTTTATGGTGTGGCCTGACACTGGTTAAGAATTTGGCATGATTTTCTTTTATATGCCTCAGAAAGGGACTTGATTGACTGTATGCATATATTTAAACAGGCAGACATTTGAAAACATATCCCATTAAATAATTTAATATGATCATTGCATGTAATTATTCCACTTGATTATTTTGCATTACAGATCAGTTAACTCAATATGCAGCTTGCCACACTGGACGTTTAAGTCAAACTACTATGACTTTGGTAATAACTGATGTACAAATATATCTATAAAAAGGCACTGAAAGTTCTTTGGATCACTTATTATGTCCCAAAGTGCAATGAATGAAGTGAGTATAGTTTCTTGGCCTCAAGTCTACTTCTATCTACTCAGTGCTGTATTAAAGGGCATAGGGTCTCTTCCAGCTAGACTCCATGGCGCTTTCCAGATTAGCCGCAAAAGAGGCAAAATGCCAGCGAATCGCATCCAAAACCTAAAACCTGCAGAGGAAGCAGTCTTGTGAAAATGTACAACTGAAAAAACAACACCTTTTTTACGTTGGATATACGACGTCCTAGCTCTATATTGCAGCGATTAAATCCGAAACAAGACATTGGAAATGTGAACGGCACCTTGCTGTCTGCGTAGAGACTGTGGTGTCACAACACAGGAAGTGTGGAAACACACCTCCGAGATCTTCCGTGACCCCATTGCAGGGTGTAATCTGGAAAGCACCCAGAGCCCTACATCTTATCCAAACTAGCTGTCACACTCCTGGCCTACCAGTAGTGGATGGTGAGGGGGGCAGTGGGGGGCAGGGCGGAGACAGTCTCTATGGCTGCCTCCCAGTACAGCAATAGTGGCCGGTGAGGGCAGCAGCAGGGTGAGGTCAAGAGGCACCTTTAAAAATAAATTAGCAGGCGCTTCGCAGCATTACCACAGCATCTGCAAACTGTCTCAAACCGCGGCGCTCCACCTGGCATCCGGCATGAGGCACTGGCATGGCCCTGGCCTCTTTGCATGTGCAGAGGCCATTTGTGTGGTCAGAAACACCATGCTGACCATGCAAATGGTCTCCCTGCACATGCAGAGGCCAGGGCCATGCCACCACCCCATGCAGTATGCCGGGTAGAACGCCGTGGTTTGAGACAGTTTGAGGGTGCTGTGGTAATGCTGCTAAGCACTAAGCACTTGTCCTCACCCTGCTGCTGCCCTCACCGGCCACTATTGCACACACAGAGAGGCAGCCATAGAGACATACAGACAAGCACCCTTCTCCTGTCCTATTAATCACACCATGGTATGGCAGTGCATACACTGGTCGTTCTATTCATTGTGCTGGACAATCTACTGGTATGTTACATTTTCTTACATCTAGGAACACTGCCACTATTCCTCTCTTAAGTGAAACAAGAAAAGACACATGTCCTGAACTTTGGGGAATTTCAGACGAATTTGGTACATGGAGCTTAAGTAATTTAACTGTTCTCTCTTAAACTGTGCCCTCAAGAATCAGAGATTACTGAGGGCTGGCAGAAATGATACAGCTTTATATGTTGTGCCACAGAGATGCTTACAAGGAAGCATGCTGCAGTCATGTTTTAAATGCTGACTTTGCCTTTGTCAGTTCTCTGGCCTGGTGCTGTATAACCAGTTCTTTGTTGCTTAGGATATTACTCAGCAAACTCTGAGGTTAGGTTGTGTTCCATGTGTAGTATCCCAAGAACCTCAAGTGCAAAAAACAACAACAACTCATGGAAGACAACTTTTCTACCACAGCATCCCCCTGTATCACCCCCCCCACAAAACCCCCCACCTTTCTTGATTATTGAGGGCTCTTATGTTTTTATGTTATGAATTTCTGAAACCAGGCACAGGCAAGTTCCGTGGGCAAATGTATCACTTTCCTTAAACTCCAATAGCTTTCCCCTTTTCAAACATTCCAGAGACTCTCTAGGCCCATTCACCCATTATGTTTAACACTTGTGCAATGAGTGCACAGTGTACACAGGCACAGACCTGTACACAAGTACAGCCATTCACATGTTATGTTGAATGCAGGTACAGAAGTACACTTCCTATCTATGCCATGCATTTGAAGGGCCTGTATCCAGGTTTACTTTTGAAAAGAACACAGGTACAGTTATTCACATGAACACATGTACGAATGTACAGACATCTGTACAACTTGTACAGCATAATAATACTATTATCGATTTTTATTTATTCAATTTCTATACCGCCCTTCAAAAAATGGCTCAGGGTGGTTTACACAGAGAAATAACAAACAAATAAGACGGAACCCTGTCTCTAAAGGGCTCACAATCTAAAAAGAAACATAAGATAGACACCAGCAACAGTCACTGGAGGTACTGTGCTGGGGGTGGATAGGGCCAGTTACTCTCCTCCTGCTAAATAAAGAGAATCACCACGTTAAAAGGTGCCTCTTTGCTAAGAATCTGAATTGGACTTCTCTTAACGATTACTCCCCATAGAGAAACACCTGCTAACTAACCATTAAGGAACATTAACATTCTGTTGTTAGATATAAGACTGTGGTTGCACTACAGGCATGACTGTATTACTTTCCCTTGTCTCAAACAAGAAAAACTGTGGTAATGCTTATAGCACAACCACGGTTCTCTACAGTGGCATGGCTGCTACTTGATCCACAGCAGCAATGCTGCAAGTCCCTCCCGTCTCTATAATAAGGCTTGCACCTTGCGTATCATGCTAGCCAGCATATTGGGGGCGGGAGTGAAGGGACCGTTCATGTTTTCTTGAAATCTCTGCGGATTAAAAGTATTCTGAATGTGACATATTTTGTAACATAGAGAGCGCAATTAACCACATAAACTCATTGCCTGAGAGCAGGAAGAAGGGAGGGAAATGGTCATATTTATTAATTTATATTAATTATTAACATTATTATATTAATATGAAATCAAATGGTTGCAAACCATTATAGATTAGAAACCATGTAAATCTTATGATGAGATATTTGCTACTGTTCCCCTTGTCGGATGAGAGGCTGCCCATTTCAGCAAACATATGCATGATAAAATAAGTAGAATGCATCAGGGACCACGGCTTACACTATAGCTTATTCCGCATAGAGTTAATCAGGATCCAAATGTACTAGACCCAAGTTGAGGTCTGAAGTATACACCGCACAAAGGGGATTTTGTGTGTGTGTGTGTGTGTGTGTTGTTTTTTTTTAAAAATCTAAATGCAAGACAGAACACCCACCATAACAAAAGAGGCATACCCTCAAAAGCAACAATTTGTGATTAGAACTACTTCACTTTAGTGGGTAATAGACTAGCAATTACAAGCTGCATTCATGATAATAGGCATGGTATGGTGACATGGTATTTAAGGAATTTGACAGCAAATGGCCTCCTTTGAACAGTATGGTTAAGTCAGGCAGGCTTCTCTGCCTAGGTCATGTGCTAAATGCTAAAGCCATCTCAACAGAGCTGTGAGAGGCACCTCCAGAGAACTCGCTGGATGGAATGAAAGTGAATATTCTAAAAAGCATCTCACTCTACACAGTACATTAAGTGTGTTGTTTGCCTTTGCAAAGCACGAGGAGGGGATTTAATCCTTTGCCACTGTGTCACAGGAGTTTATGTATGAATATGCACCCATATACACATACATATACACACATACATATTCCCAACAAAAATCAACCCCTTGCCTATTGAAGCTGCTATTTATCTCAGGAAGCTGCCATTGGTACCTAGTTGGTTTGCGGGGGCAATTTTTGTCAGGACTTCAGTGCATCAAAAAAAGAAAGAAAGGACTCGTCCACCAGTTGCAATTTTAAAACGAAAGAAAGAAAAAACATGCTGAAGGACAGGGTTGCACAACATTGGTCCTCCAACTGTTGCTGAACCACAAGTCTCATCATCCCCAGCCACGAGGATAACCGAGTATTGTTTAATTTGCAAACTGCTACAGAGCTGCTGTTTCATAATATGATTTCACTGGCCTTTTTTTCTTAAAAATAAAATTAAAAAGCAGATGGGCTGAGTGTGCATTCCTATTTGCTGCAGTGACACAGGCCAGAATGACTTGTAACCTGGCAGTAACTGACACTCTTGGCCTGTGAGATGCTCACATTTGACACCTGCTGCAGGCACATTCCTTTCTTCCTTGCAGCTGTCATTGCTGACATGGTGCAGTGGTACCATGCGTGGGGATGTTTGGTACAATATATTCAGTTTTAGGAACGGTGAAATGTTCAGTGCAATCCCTTGAAAGCTTCCTAGTGTGTCATGTGTTTAATATCATATGAGGCAGATCTGATATTCTGATTTATGATGAACACATGTATAGTCATTCACACAAAAGACATCAATGTGTGTACAGACATCTGTGCACATGTACAATCTAATGTCTGAATGGGGCTTCAGTGTTTCATCCCAAAAGCTACAGAATGAACAGATTACTTGAGGCAAATTCACTGCAGCAAAAGGAGCAGATTAGCCTTCCTCTCTTATTCTACTCCTGCAATGCACTATCAAGACTGCTTAGCTGGTCGTGAGTTTCCATTCAGGGCTGCTTATGATTCCGCTGTAACCAAAAGAGGCCCTATTGTCATTTTAGTGTGATTAATTGTAGATTTATTTTTAACTGGATTGTATTGGGCAGTATCCAGACTAAGTGAATCATTCAATTCCCATTGAAATTAATGGGACTTGAGATAGCCATGATAAACTTTTCTCATTTATTTCAATGGTGCTTAGTTGTAAGGATTTCTGGAAGCTTCCAAAAATTAGTTTCTTCATATTTTGCTCTTTTTCATGTATGGAATGTTTTGCACCTATGCTGTGTAGGATGATTCCCATCCCAGCAGAGTCTACTAACCTCAGTATGGTTCATTTCACCCAGCTACCAGGGACATCATGTGCACAGTCAGCCAGGCCCCTTCAGACAACTCTTGCCCATTAAGAAACAGCATTGTGGCTGTCAGCTTTGCATTTCGTCTGTGGTGAGGAAATGTCCATAGCATTAAGTTAACAAGCAAAGTCTGTGGATCAACACTAGGCAGGAACAGAAGTCTAAAAGTCCTGCCTGAAAACCTTTCGAGAAATGGCAAGATCCATCAGTAAGGAGACCTGGATAGGTTTTCTTCAGTGACGGCAGCTGGTTTCCTAGAAACCCTATCCCCTTCGTTCAAGTGATGGTCTGTGTGGTGTTTATGCTTAATCCATTCCTTGATCCAAGCCAGCTTTTGGATGGTGCTTTAGTTACTTTTATTCCAGTCCTGGAGTAGAGGCAGGGCTAACAAACAGCCAGCAGCAAGAGCACTGAAAAGCAGTCTGCACTTGCCTCTTTGTACATAATATTTGTTTATATTCCGGATTCTGCTCCACTGCCTTGTCCTTGTAAACCACAACTCTCTCCTCCAGATTCTGCTGTCTATCACCCAGAGCAGGCTCCAGACTTGAGGGGGCCCTTGGCAAAGTCTGTGGATCAACACTATGGATCAACTCCATGGATCAACTCCATGGGCTTTCTCCTACCTGTGTGGCCTTCCTCGAGATTTAGGATAGGGCTTGTCATGGCACTGTAGGTGTGTGTGGATTTTTTTTTTTTTACTATTTGTTATAAGTGGTGGCAGCAGCAAAGGTCCTCCTCTGTGTCCCCCTTCCTAATTCCCTTCTCATCCCTTCCTCACATTTTAAACACTGCCTCCTCTGTTCTGTCCATAAATGGCACCTCACCCTCACAGGCCCCATCAGGAACGATCTGTGTGAAGATTGGGCAAGAGATCTCAGAACCCACATACTACTGCCCCACGTGGCACCAGTGGAACTACAACAGTTGTGCTATGCACAGCACAACAACAGGCCCTAGACTGACTCTGCCCAACCAAGGTGTTCATAGGATCCTTCCAGCAAAGGAACAATAAAAATGTTTTCTTCCTCACTTTTAAGGTTTTGTTGGTGCTGCTAGCCTTGAGCCTTAGTTTTGGCTCTGATTTTTGCTTTGGGTTCTTGTTTGCCTGCTTGTCGTTGACCCTTGGTTTCAACTCTGATTCACAGCTTGTTTCTGATCCTGGATCCTGGTTTGTCTGCTTGACTTTGACCTTTGGCTTTGATGCTAACTCCTGGCTTCCTTCCTGACTCCAGTCCTTGGTCTGTTCCCTTGCTCTTACTTCTCTGCTGAGCCTTCCTGATTCCAACTTCAAGCTCCAACCTACGCTCCAGTGGTTGGCCATAAACTAATACTGACAGACCCCAGTGATGGTGCTGGAGCTCATGAGGGAAAGCTTCTGTTTGCACATGGAAAGGGAGAGAGGAGGGGATGATGGAGTGGCTCTCTAATTTGGGACGGTTGCCTGTCTAATTTGAAAGTGTTGCTCTGTTGATGCCTTCTCTAGGTGCCTCCTGTCTGCAGATGCATGAACGCTATGGTCAGCGATAGTCAGAGAGCAGCAGTAGGCCCTTCTGAGGGCCTGGGGCCCTCATCAGCTGTCAGAGGATGCTGACCCCTGGTGTTGTGTCGACCTTGCTGGAAGCTTCTTAATTTGATGTTGCATTGTGGAATAATGATGATCCACCTTCCACTCATATGCACACTGCAAATTCTCCTGTCTGAGGCTGAGGAATTGACTAGGCAGAGGGAAAGAGCCTGTACCACAAGGCTGTTGGCACATTGGATTAGCGGAACACTTGGCTCCCTTTGACATATTTTGGCTGAGCCGACTCACACATTCCTGGGCATCTAAGTAACGGACTCCTTCCATAAAGAGATTCTGTGCCTTTCTTTTTCTCTATTTGCTGCCATCTGTCTCGCTTAACCCTAGAACTCTGGGATTTCTGCTGTTCCCAATCAAAATTATGGCATCTTGGGTTTGGAGTGAGCACTAACCCCAGCACACAAGGGGCCAAGTATTAGACTCAGCAGGGATATGAGTCTTCTTTAGTGCCTGAATTGTGGGCAGGAAGAAAAACAGTGAAGATATTGGAGAACTACTGTAACTCTTTTTTCATCTAAGCAATCTTTTTCTGCAAGTCTTTTTTTTCTTCTATGAAGATTAGAAGTCTGTTTTCTTCTATGAAGATCACAACCTTTTCATTCTAACTTCCCTCCTTTTGTTCCTTTGGATTTCTCCCAAAATGTTGGAGAGAATGAGCTGAAAAATAATTTTAAAAAGCTTCTTGTAAGAAAGAGGGGTGGGAATGAATTCAGATCTGGGACTTTGGCTCACACTGGTGGAGAACAAACTCCTGCAAGCAACAGTTTGTGAACATTCTATTCAGGGGCTTCCTGTAGAGGCAACACTCATGAAAGAGCTGCCAGTCTGTTTTAAATTAGCTGAGAACTTTATAATTTCTGATGATGTAATGCGTGACTATGTCATTTATTTCTATATTTATGTAGTTAGGCTTTCAACAGTATAATACACATTCTTAGCTTGTTCAACACTGAAATAACATATTGTGAAGTCACAAATTATAAAGGACAAATAGCAAGCTTAAGAGTGAACAGACTGCAAATAAACAAGCTTTATATATTCTAAACATTACTTACTTGAATGAAATCCAGAGAGAAATTAGTCATGGCTGAATCCTGTTGCCTAAATGAGGAATGGCTAACTGGTTGCTTTTGGAATGGATCCTCTCCTATCTTTTTTGTTTTAAAAAAATTATTGTTATAAATTACATTTATAATGTACCCTTCTTTCAAGGCCCTCTGAATGGCGCATGCACACACCCATTTATCCTCACAATAACCCTGCACATCCGTCACCAGTGTTTACATGAGTGCAGAATGTGGGCAGTGCCCCAACTGCCTGCATAACAGTGCTTGGTATGAGAGCCACTGTACCATAGTTTGAACATCTGAGCTGAAATGGCTAGCATTTGTGCAAAGCGTAAGTATCACTATTTAGTAGCAAATATGGAGATCTTCACCCTCAGTTCCTTACACTGAGACCAGTTATACACCAAACTAGCAGTATGAATGAAAAGCCATTCCTCGGGAAGTTTAAAAATGCACAAAGTTCCTTAAAAGGCTTTCTGCCAGTTTGCAGAGGATCCTGGTTCACAATATGCTGCTCCCTATGTAAAGGGAATCCCAGCAGGAGTGGAAGTACTTGGCTGGCTTCCCAAACAAACAGAACATGCACCAAAATGTATGTTTCTTACACTTAATGATTTACAAAGGTCATTCACACAATCACAAAATGTGTTCTACCCAGGTTTGGGAGCTGTGTATGCTACCAATTTTCAGTTGTGTGGAAGCAACATAGACAGAAAACCTGGGTAGAAGTGATTGTGTGGAATCAAGGTAGAAGGAAATTTTACCCAGGTTTTCCTCCTACCTTGCTTCCACACAACCAAAAACTGGGAGCACACACAGCTCCCAAACCTGGTAGAACACAGCTTTTGATTGTGTGAATGACCTCACACATTCCCTCCGTCTCTACCATCCTGTGCTCAGCTGGGATGTTGGTGGGGTAAGAACCACTAGTTAGAACATTCAAGCTCTCTCTTCTCAGTTTCATGATACAGAGGGAGCTGTCTCCCTCGCCTTCTAGTTTTGATAAGGAAAAAGGAGAGCTAGAGCTCATTCTCTGTCCTTGTTTTGTGGAAATGGCAACTGAGTCCACATTTTTGAATTCTGAATAAGGGGTGATATGCCATAAAGTGACATAATTTGAAAAGATATATACTGTAAATGTGAGGAGTACTATGGAAGGCCAGGTAAGAAAAAACATTCACAGAAAAAACATTCCCCACCATGAGCAGGAGATGTACTTCAGCTCCAATGTTCCTTTTGTTAAGTTACAATGTGCTGATTCTAAACTCCTTTATCCCAACATGATTTATGTATGTGTGATGTTTCTGTCAGAGAGAGCTACAGGATTATAAAGTTGGGGGTCCCTATAGTCCATCTAGTTCAACCCCCGCTTAAGACAGAAAATTCAGAGTTAGAGCACCCCCAAAGGATGGCCGCTCAACTTCTGCTTGAAGACCTTCAGTGAGGGTGAGCCCACTATCTCCCTCCCTAAGTAATTGTTTCCATTATCTATTTATTTTATTTTATTTTATTTAACATATTTTTATACCGCCCAAAACTTACGTCTAACTGCTCTTACCATTAAAAAAATAAATCCTAATGTTCAAGTGAAATCTACACTCCTGTATCTTAAGCCCATTAGATCTAGTACTAATCTCTGGGGCAACAGAGAATATGTCTTGGCCCTCTTCGATATGGCAGCCCTTCAGGTATCTGAAGAGTGCTATCTTGTTTATCCTTCAGTCTTCTCCAGACTAGACATATCCAGGTCCTTCAACCTTTCCTCACACAGCTTGTTTTCAAGATCCTCACCATCTTTATAACTCTCCTCTGAACTTGTTCCAGTTCATCTACATCCTTTTAAAGGTGTGCCCAGAAATGGACTTGGTGCTCCAGATGAGGTCTGACTAATGTAGATGGTTCAGTGCCCACCCTGCATTTTGTGGGTGGGCACTTTTAATCCCAGCCCCAGGCCTCACTTACACACGATTGCGTATGTCCATATTTCAAGATATGCATCAGTTGCTGTCACATGTAGTCTGGCCCTTCGGACCCGTATTCCAGCCTGGCTGGGACTTCTTTAGTAGCCAGGGACTGAGGCATTTATCTCAGCAAAGTTTCTGGACTCTGGCCATGGCAATCAGGTCTTGACTCTGCATCCATATATCGTTTGTCTTCCAGTGTTTATATGAGTCATAATCTTTATTTCCAAGCCCTTGACCAAAACACTTTTTAAAATCCCTTTGTAAACCAAACACTGAGGTCATGACCATGACCTAGAATTGCTGCCGGGGGGTGGGCTGGGCTGGTGGGGAGGTAGATTCTTGCCTGCTTCCTTGTACATGATCTCCCTCACCATTTCACTCTGCTGTTCACCACAGCACATGAGCAGTACTGCGGCGAGTAGCGGAGCAGGGAGCCAGAGAAGGAAGACCGGCATCTCTCAATGGCACATTGAGGGATCCTCCATCAGCTGGGTGCTTTTGCTGCCCAACTCAGTGTATGCTCGGGTTGCATGCAGCCTGAGCATAAACATGACCCTGGTGCCGGGGTTAAGGGTGTGCTTGCATCCTTAGCCCTGGCTAAAGGCTGGGGTTGACAGTAGGGTTAGGCATGGTAGGAGGGCCAGGATCGGGAGGGATCCCAGTGCTCCACACGAGCAGCCTCACCCAGGCTGGGCTGCCCCAGCCTGGGCTAGGCTGCTCATGTGAACAGCCTTACTATGTGAAAGAAAGCATTTACATTCACATCTGCTCCTCCAATTTGCATAATCAATCTTTTGAAGAATGCTGGCTATTTTAATGAGTAGTTTAGATATTCTCCCCATCAGAATCAGCTGTCAGACACCTTTCTGATTGTGGTGCTCCTCATCTCATGCTCCTTTCGGATTGTGGTCCTCATCTTATGGTAGCTATAATGTAGTCTAAATAAGGTGTACTTGTATTCCACTGGACTTAAGGAATTAATTAATGGCAGTATGGCGATTTTGCCCTGGGAGTTCTCCACACAGCAGGCTTTACTGCGAGTTTTCTGGGAGGAATTACTGTGAACTCAAAGTTATCCCAAAACCAGATTCAAAAAGTGGATTTTTTAAAAACCCGGATATAATATGGGCTACACTCTAATGCACAGTGAAAAACCCGAATTGTGTGTGAAGTAGGGTTGTGCACAAATCAACCTTTTTGATTCAATTTGTACCCCAATTGGATCACCCCCAATTTTTGGGTCTGAATCTGCCCCCGAATCACCCCAGATTCAATTTGTACCTGAATTTTCTGAATCCAAATCTGAATCGATTTGGGGCAAAAAGGGGGTTCTGGGGGCAAAAGAGCATGCTGGGTGGTAGTGCTCAATGGGTGGAAGCTACCACCCAAATTTCATAGAAATTGGTGATATTTAAAGAATTTTTGAAGTTGGTGCATCTTTAAGCTTTTCCCAGTGGGAAATAATGGGGATTTCCTACCAGAGAATCAACTCTCAGAACACCCCAGACATTGAAAACAACAAAACCCCGTGCTCCATGGGCTTGTCATTCTGGGGACGGTTGGCACCTTATGTGCACTACACCACAACCTGCTCTGGGCCACCCTGGTGCTCCCCATGTGGAGTTATGGGGCTGCTGAAATTCCCCATTATTCCCTAGGGGGGGAAAGCTTAAAGACACACCAACTTCAACAATTCTTTAAAAATTACTTCTTTGCCCAATTTCTTTGAAATTTGGGTGGTAGCTTATACCCATTGGGCACTACCACCCAACCCACTTGGCTACAAAATGGAGGTCCGAATCTCTGAATTTTTTGGGTCTGAATCTGGGGTGATTTGTTTTGTACCCAAATCTGGGCAATTGGGCACAGGGGTGATTTGTTTTGTCTACAAATCACCCGAATCAGCCATATTCAGGTACACATCATTTTGTACCCAAATCAGTTCACACATCCCAAGGGTGAAGTGCTCCTTGATAGTTTGCAGGGACTTCAGCGTAAATCTGGCCGATATGTGAATGCACACCCTCCATTCTGGAGGAGGGTTTAAATGCCTGGTGTGGAAAACTACCTGGTAAATCTCAGGATAATCACCCTCTGTTAAATGCTCTTTTTCTGCTGTCGCCAAAAGATGTTGAAAAGTAGAACACTAATACTGAAAACTGTCTATTTCTGCAGACTCTGGATTGAAAAGTCAAGCAGGAGAGTGTTTGCATTGGGCTCAAGCCATCGTACCATTGACTAATCCAAATAATTTGTAGGGTGGGGGAAGGAAGGAGTCTCGACTACCTCAGCCTTTTCTGTAGGGAAGGTTTCTGCTCATGCATATGAATGGGGTGTGTCCTGTACAGAAAGCATCTGGAATCAACTGAAAGGCTAATGTCTGTGATATTGCAACACAGAGCAACTTTGCTTAGTGCCTGTGCTCTTTTTCATCCCTCAGGGCTTACTTTGTGTGTCTCTCTCTCTCTTCCTAAGTCTAGATTTCAAAAGCTGCACATAAAATGTTTTGCATTTTGGGTGCATATATAATTTCCAGCCAGGGTGCATAAATATGGTAAAAGACTTTCCCCAGTGTCTTTTCCTCATTCAACTGCACAGAAAAAGACAGAAACTAATGAACATCACCACCACCAATCCATAATCTGCTGGGCTGACATAACAGCAGACACTTGGGAATATAGGGAAAGCCCAGTGAAAAGATAGGCACCTTTTCTTCATGGGACATTCATGCACAGCACAGTGCTAGAAGCCAGCTGTATAGTCCTTACCTTTCCTATACTAACCAATCAGTTGACTGAAACCATGAAAGCTGAAGCAACTTGAATGTATGTACTCAAGGCATTAAAGGTATAGTGTGCTATTGAGTCGGCGTCGACTCCTGGTGACCACAGAGCCCTGTGGTTGTCTTTGGTAGAATATAGGATGGGTTTACCATTGCCTCCTCCCAAGCAGTATGAGATGATGCCTTTCAGCATCTTCCTATATTGCTCCTGCCCGATATAGGTGTTTCCCATAGTCTGGGAAACATACCAGTGGGGATTCGAACCGGCAACCTCTGGCTTGCTAGTCAAGTCATTTCCCACTGTGCCATTAGGTGGCTGCACTCCAGGCATAAGGAATGCTGAAATAGGTCACCTAATCCTTGAAATAAAGACTGCACGATCTGTCCTGAGAGGCACAGGCAGAGATCTCAATGGCAAGCATTTGTATAGTTCATTCCAAGTCTTCAAAATCTTTCATGTAGATCTGGGGTTCTCAACCTGTGATACTCCAGATGTTGCTGAAGTACAACTCCTATCATCCCCAGTCACAATAAATTATAGCTGAGGATGATGGGCGTAGTAGTTCAGCAACATCTGGAGTACCACAGGTTGATAACCCCTGATGTAGATTATCTCAATAGCACTTTCAAATGAGACCCTTCTTGGAAAGTCCGGTTCTCTGCAACTGGTCACTGGTATGATATTCCAGAACCTTATTGTTGATCTGGCTGGTCACCACTCATTTGTGGTGGTACACAGGCCAAAATCATTCCTCAACCTTCCCCTTCCAGGTTCTGGCCCCTGCTCTGACCCAAAGCTGCCTCTCCCCTGTCTGCCCCCTCCCACTACCATGGCTTCCCTAAGACCTGGAAACTCTAGAGAAGTGGCATTAGAAAATGTCAAACGGTCACCACCACTATGTCACCATCAGACCCTCAACATCCCCACTCCCCATGCAAGAGCTGTGAAGTTTTTCACTAGGGGAAAAGTTGCCTGCAATGTCCCAGGAAAATTGCCACACCTCTGGTCAACAACTAATTTTACAGAAGGATCATTGTGAAGAAGGGAAGAAAGGGGGTGGATTAAGTCCTCCTGGGAGTTATTCGCACATGGCTTCATGCTGTGGGGTAAATGCTGAGCGAAGCCACTTTGAATCACACTCACGGCATTGAGGGAAGCAGCCCCTCCCCTCTGCTCTCAGGTTTTGTCTGGATGCAAGTTCACATGGCATGCGTCTGTGTTTTCCTTCCAGCTAATGGGGGCGGGGGGAGAGGACTAAAGAGCTACATCTGCATTTCTAGAGAGAACATCCTTCTTATCATGCGTTTTCAGAAAAAGTAGCTTAAAACCAGCATTTTAAAAACCCGAAAATACCTCGAGATAAGCTAGAATTCGCAAGAGAAAGCCTGATTTGTGTGTGGAGTGGGTTCAAGGATCTTGAAGGGACTTCAGGGTAAGTTTGACTGGTGTGTGAATGCACACACTCTCTTCAGAAGGAGATTCAGGGTAGGAGCCCTTTCTGTAAAGCCTCCAGGAGTAGATTGCTGGGAAATAGATGTCAACAGAAGGCACCCCAAGAAGAGCACATGGCTCTTCCTGTCTTCAGTTGCTGGGAATTAACTAAAATGTTATTTTAATATGTTGAAAGCTACTTTGAGGACCTTGTTGAAAAGCAGGCTATACATGTAACCAACAAACTACACTTACAACATCCTTGTAAGGTAGCCTGTTATTATTAACAGGTGGACTTTCAAAATTGTAGCGCTAAAACCCAAAGATAAAATCTGAAATATGGCATCAGAAATGTAATGGCACCTTGCTGTCAGCGCAGGGACTGCAGTGTCACAACACAGGAAGTACGGAAGCACATTTAGGAGATCCATAGTGACACCATAAAGGTAAAGTGTACCGTCGAGTCAGTGACGACTCCTAGTGACCACAGAGCCCTGCGGTTGTCTTTGGTAGAATACAGGAGGAGTTTACCATTGCCATCTCCCACGGCAGATATCTTCCTATATCGCTGCTGTCCGATATAGGTGCTTCCCATAGTCTGGGAAACATACCAGCGGGGATTTGAACCAGCAACCTCTGGCTTGCTAGTCAAGACATTTCCCCACTGTACCATTAGGTGGCTTGTAGTGACACTGGTCTGGTAGGGGTTAATCTGGAAAGCACCCTGCTTTGAATACAGAAGGTCTCAGGTTCAATCCCTGGCATCTCCAGATGGAGCTGGTAAAGGCCTTGTCTGAAGCACTGGAGAGCTGCTGCCAGTCAGTACAGACCAGGGATTCTCCCCAGTGGCCTTTGGTTGGGGATTATGGGAGCTGAAGTCCAATAACATCTGAGGACCCAACGCTGAGAATCCCTAGTATAGACAATTATTATGAACTGGATGGACTAATGGTCTGACTTGGTGCAAGACAGCTTCCTATGAAATACTGGCTTCCTGGCTTTCACCATTAATTACCAAGTTACACCCCATCCTTTTAGCAGTATTGCCACCCTTGTACATGTCTTATTTTTGCCACTTAGCTTTGTACATCAGATGACTTGGACTCTCTTTTGCAAATTATTTGGTTCTGGTTCTGGCTCTTTTTGCAAGTCACAAAGAACGGACAAGGCTTTCCAAAGCACTGGTGGTTCAACTCTAGCACTTCAGATAGGCTTGTACTGTGTTTAATTCAGCTCTGCAGTTTGAATTCTTCCCCTGGGAATTGCTTGTTTTCTCCTCATATATCAGCCTCATCTTTTCTTGCATTTTTCACAGTGGAGGGAAAGGCTCCCAAGCTGCCCTTCTGTATATCTAATCTCTGACAAAATCACATGAGTTGGATTCCATTCCAGTGGGAAGGGCAGTGTTAAAAGTACAACACAAATGCTGCATGAAAGTAGTTCTTCCCATGCCAGGCACATGATATTCTAAACTCAACAAGCCTGGTGGTGCTGCTGATTGAGAGGAACCATTGAAAGGATTGCCTCACACAAGAAACTTCAGTGCAAATCTCTCAGACTCATGGAGAACATCAGTCACTCCAAAATCCAAACTCATTTATTCAAGGAAACATTTTTAAAAAGCATTCTAAAAAAGAATTCTATACACAAAATGAACTCTTTTTGCATTCAAATGGAGTTATCTCTATAGTCCTTTCTTTCCTCTTCTCACATGAACATAAGGTAAGAATCTGTCCCCAGATACAATGGGCTCTACAATATAAGGCATAGTAGCTGAGCAGCTGAAATGGACTACCAGATAGATCTCTTTGACCAAAGAAAACACTCTAGTACATTTGTTTTGAATCTATGGGTGTATTCCCAAAAAATTCCAAATATGAATCCAGTAGATAGATATATTTGAAACTGAATCATACAGGGATACATGACTCTACTCAAAATATCTCTCAACATCAGTGGGACTTGCTTCCAAATAAAAGTGTAGAGACTGGAGTGCATGGATGCAATCCTACGCAATTTAATCAGAATTCAGCCTCCATTGAACACTGTGAACTGTTTACTCAGAACTGAGTAAACATGCATTGCATTGTACTGCAAGTCTCATTAATTCTTCATGTACATCTCCCTTTGAGGAATACATCTTGCAATTGGAAATCTAGCCTTTGATTATATAAATGCTTGGTTTTCCTTTCTGGAATGTAGCTGACTGTGACAGCACATACCATGATACTCCTTCACTGTAATCCTAAATTCTCCACCTCATAGAAGTGAGAAGAAATTGTCTCTGTATCCCTCAAAGAAAAATAAACATCACAAGTTTCTCTGCAAAACCTGGAAAAGATCATTATGTCTTCACTACTGACTGTTCAGGGATTCAGAAACCTTTTCCTCCTCCCAAGCCTTTTACAAAATTTCTATGAAACAGCAAACAAATGCTTGCCATCCAGTTCAAGCAGTATAATAGCAGATGCTGCTGAGAACAACAGACAAAACTCAAGTCTTTGGAATCTTATCTGTCCCCCTTCAAAGTTCTGAACTCTTCTCTTCAGTATTACAGACTGTGAGACTTCTGAGACGCCCATCCTGTTCTTGCACATGTGGGCTATAAGTAAGAGATGTATGTGGGTGGATGAAGCGCAAGGGAGAAAAGGGGGTCCCCTAAGCTCTGTTGCCATGGAAACAGCTTCAGCATTTCAACCATTGACTCTTCCAACTTTTTCCTTGACAGAACTCTGTATCTAACTGCAGCACAGCTTGCCTTCACAGAACTAGTCATGAATGCCTGCTGATTGACATAGGACAGAACTTAAGATTGTGAAAAGTCCTATCTGACCGTTGGTTAAGGAGAAGGTGCCTCCTGGATTTTGTTAGGTGAAGCCATTCCCGAGGAAGACACGTGCCAGGGCTTACCTGTTGCCACCTGCCCTTCCTCCTGCCTGTGTGTTTTTAACTTCCAGGACTCTTCCTTCCCCTTTTCCTCTTCCTCCTCCTCCTCACTTCAGTCCGGTTCTGATACAAATGAGCCTCCTCCAAGCAGTGTGTGTTTTCTGTGGTTCTGTTCCTCTGAGATTCTCTTCGAGAGGGTGGGTGGGAGTGAGGGAAGGAGGAGAAAATCACAACAATAACGTCTTTCTCTGGCAGCCAAACTCTCAGCATTTAATCCATGCACATGTCCTCCTCCTGCCTGCCTGCTGAAAGACTCATGTGTAATAATATTTCCTTCTGCTGGCTCAGGAGAGCTCCCAGCTAGTGTTATTAAACAAATCACATTAAACAAAGCGAAAGGGAAAAAAGTTCACCAAACTTTCACTTCCTATAAGCATGATGTCGTCCTCTCCTAAATCTGCTGTAAATCAGCAAGCATGCCTAGGTTTTTGTTTCACACCAGCAGGAAGGAAAGGGCAGCCAGGCTCAACGGGCAATAAAAAGGATTCTTGTGCTTTAAAATGAATGAGGTGGTTGCACATGCTATAACCTTTCTAAATATAATTGTTTTGCTATGTTAATCTTCCTTTGTGCTACCCTTGTTCATTCAAGGCTGGTTCAGGGCTTGCCTGCTGGGCTGCTGAAGCCTTGGGGACCTTGTCAGTTTCAGGGTCAAAGGCTACAGTGGGAGCTAAGAATAGTAGCAGTTAAGGCCCTTTAATCAAGGTGCCCTGGCCTAGTCAGCTGCATAACATAAGCTCTAATACAATGCACCACGGAAAACCCCTAATATGGGTTGGCTGATGGAAAGTCCCATTGCAAGTTATATGCAGAGAGTTCATGTGAAGCAGACTTTAAGGCTGCAGTACTTGCACGTTTACTTGGAAGTGCCCCATCGGGCAGTGTGGGATTTAGGGTGATGCCAGGTTTTACTGTAATCTCAGGTTTTGCAAGCACATGGAAGTTTTCCACACCTGGCTTTTCGTTCACATCTCCTCCAGAATGGAAGGGGTGTGTTCACATATCTGCCAAATGTACCCCAAAGTCCCTGTGAGCTATCAGGGAGCACTTCACACACAATTTGGGTTTTTTAAAAATTGTACTTTGGACTGTAGCCCAATTTATACCTGGGGTTTAAAAAAATCCACTTCGAGGCAACTTCGAACTCGCAGTAAAGCCTCACAGAAAACCCGCAGTAAAGCTTGCTGACTGGGAAAGCTCCTGGTGGTGGTGGTGTAAATGTAAAATACAACCTTGATCAGCACTGTGGTGGGGGAGAAAGAGCTTTAAATAATTCCGGTTCCTGTGGGTAATTAGGATGCTATTGCTTTCATTTTGAACGGTTGTCATAAATATGTAAACAGATATTGGTGTGTTTTCTTTCTACTGCTTGATGACCAAATAAAGTTTGAATTCAACAGCCAATGAGAAATCCCCCCACCACGAGTAGCTTCAGAAGGGCCCCATCCCGATCCATATAGGGCTAGAGGTCCCCCTCCCCTGCTGCAGTCCCAATTTGTACAATGTGTGCTTGTTTGAAACAAGCACACATGTGTTTCAGTTTATGCCTTGTTTGACTCTTAGTTCTAACTAAAAAATCCATAGGATTGCACTGCACATCACTTAAAATAGTGTGAGTAAGAAACAAGTTATAAAACAGAGTTAAGGCTTACCATATCCCACACTGAAGGCCCTTCTAGATGATTTTTTTCACACAATAACTGCTCAGTTGTTACTCATTTTTTGTAGAGGGTACAGACATTGGCTGATATCCTAATGAAACATCCATGCTTCAAGCAGCTGCAGGGATGCAGTGAGAGCTTGCACACTGCTCAGTTGCATTCCGAATTATGAGCACAATTGTGCAATACCTATAGAGTGTTACTATTTCAGGGTGCTCTCCCATGCTCTGACCAAGCTGCTCGGACCATGCTCAGTTCAAGCTGGTTCATTGATTCGGCTGGCCAAGCTGCTCGGTTTGACAAACCAATTTGAGCAGCGGCGGAGTTTTGCCTTGTTTCATTTTACTTGACTTTTCCATGGACAGCATTATACAGACCAAACTGCTGCTACCAGTCCGTGCACACTGCTAGAGTGAATCACCAACTAGGTTGCTCACTCTCTTCTCATTGTATAACGCTGTCCATGGAAAAGTCAAGTAAAATGAAACAAGGCAAAACTCTCCTTGTTGTGAATCTGGTACCACAGAAAGGGCTGAGACTTGAGCCAGAGTCTCCAGTAACATTAAATATCCACTACAGGAGAGCCCTGCTATGTCAAAAACCATTTCAACAGAAGCAATTGTGGATATTCCTTATTTTACATACATACCTTCCCTGGAGCATGATAGCACTCCATGACACAGACATCATGAAGTTCCAGAATTAGTTCTGAAATTTTGATATGGCAGTCTGAGAATGTGCTGCTCTCATGTTTGCTTTCTATGGCGACATAACAGAGATTAGAAAGAGAGGCAAAAGAGGGAGTTAATCTACCCAAAATCAGGATGATCTAGGACTTTGCCTCTACAGTACTGACCCAAATTCCACATCTTACTTTAAATACAGTGTTTGGAAAGCACCCAAGCACGGCAAATCTTTCTTTTTTTCTTTTCTTACTACAAAAAGTATTTATAGCCAGGTTTGGAATTCATGGAGCATCATCCAAACAAAATTAAGTGTTCTTCAGTCCACCCACTTCAGTGGGAGAGCACCCATGATTTTATCAAGCCAGCAAGAAACGGCAGCAATAATTATAGCTGTGATGTACACAAGTAGGGTACATGTTGCTTTTCAGCTATCCCTTTTGTACACAGAGAAAGCTCCAGTGCCAAAGGCAATACATTTGTTGGGCTCATGAGTCTACTTTAGAAGGAACAGTTTTTGGGACACCCTGAACTCAGACCGAACACCGTGTTGGCCTTTTGTCATGTTCACATAGTTCATAATTTCACTGGAGATTTCAATGGGGTTCATAAATATGAAAGGAGGAAGGGTAAGACTGAAGAAAGGGAGTGCCGGCTGGAGAGGCCTGTATCAGTATTATTCCTCCTCTACTCGCATGCTGTGGTTCTTTTCTTAGTATTGCCATAGCAAATATTCCTTCTTTGTAGTGTAAATAGCCCTTAATAATTGGACTGGATTGGCTAGTAGTGCAGAGCAGCTGGCTACTCTTTGCTTTGTCAATGAGCTTTCTCTCCCTTTCTCATACACCTCCTTTTAAAATCTACACTCCCTCCTCTAATGAGCTCCTTTGGCACATCCTCTTCCAGGCAACTGAAAGACATTCCTGTGGGATAGCCCTTACAGCTTTATATAACGAATGTCCCAATGGCTTGATAATTTCCCCGCAACACCGACATGCTCTTCTGTCAGCTTCCCCCCCGCTCCTCCCCTTGAGGATCACCGTCCTTACAAGGCATGCTCCTGAAGGAGCCTGTCTTTGCCGGCCATTGACACGTTTCTTCCACTAAGCTGATGCCAGCTAATAAAATATTTGGTCTATCTAAAGCCCAGATCACAAGACCCACTAGCTAGAATAAGCCCTTATGATTCTTCTGAGTCCAGTTTCCCTGAATAATGAAGAAAGGGCCAACTAAGGGGCATTTAGAGAGGGTAAAGGGAATGGGTACCTGACACCTCAGCTCATAAGAGTAGGTGTCAGGCATATGGACCTGAGAAAGGCACTCCTGAGTCAGGGTGCCACAACTGAGAAAGCCTTGTCTCTGTTCACTGTAGAACCCAGAGGAAAATGTTGTTGTATGCAATGACGAGACAGTGGAGTTGAATCAGGAATCTATATATTTAATTCTCTTAGCCGGCCCGGCATGCATGCCCAAGATTTGGCGGCGGAACTCTCGTGAGAGTTCCTGACATTGGGCGAGAGTTCAGGGCGGTGGTTGCGGGCAGGCCACAAAACGGCCTGAGGAGGCGGCCTCGGCTGGCCGCCGGGAGGTGGCGGCGGGATGGCCAGGCCATGCTGGGTAAGGGGGAGGTGGTGGCGGCAGTGGCGGCAAAGTCCGGCCTGGCCACTAGGGGCGGGAGGCAATGGCTACCTTCCCCTCAGACAACTAAACCATCCGTCGTCTGTAGACCTCCTGTGTACCCTCACGGGCAGCAGTGATCTGTGCAGCTCTGTGAGACACAGAGCAGGGTGGAGAGATTCAGGGCCATAACTTGTTGTTCCGGCCTCTGGATATCTCAGAATGCAACACGTGCCGTGTGCGTTGCATTGGGGATCTCCCCATCAGATGGGTGGTGTATGTGCCCATCTCTGGGTCTCCTTGGGCTGAACTCAGCCCAAGGAGACACACAATACCCAGTATCAGGGGAGGTGTGCAAGCACACCCTAGCCTCAGCTAACAGCCGGGTTCCATAAGAGGGTTAAGTGGGCAGAGAGTGGAGGGATCTGTAAGGATCTTGCTGCTTCTTATGACTAGCCTAACCTCAGCCCTGCTAACTTGGCAGAGAGGCACCTTGTAACGTGGTGATTCTCTTTATTTAGCAGGGGGAGAGTAACTGGCCCTCTACATCCCCAGCACACTATCTCCAGTGACTGTTGCTGGTTTTTATCTTATGTTTCTTTTTAGATTGTGAGCCCTTTGGGTACAGTGAGTCATCTTATTTATTTGTTATTTCTCTGTGTAAACCACCCTGAGCCGTTTTTGGAAGGGCGGTATAGAAATCGAATAAACAACAACAACAACAACAACTGGGCTGCCCCAGGTTGGGTTAGGTTGGTCATAAGAACAACCTCAATGTGTGAAAAGGAGATTGCTTAGTTATATACTTTTGTGGTCTTTCTACCTTTTTCTCATATTGGAAGGAATCCAGGTTTCTCCATCATGAATATGACAGTTTTATTTACCAGTGCTGTGAACTGACCCTTAATTTTTCCTTTGCCTAGAATGGGCAATCTGTTTGATCCCACTTCATCTTGGGATTTTATGTCATATTGCCCTGAACCAGACATTTTCAATCCAAGTAACTCTGAAAAGTCCCTCCCCCATTGGCAGTCCATTGGCTGTCCTTGGCACCATTTTCTTTTGGCCTAGAAAAGCTACTGAGTCTGGTTACAGAACACAATACTCTCCACCAGCCATGCAATGTTATTTCACTATAAATATAACAGCTACAGAATACAAAGGCCTAACATGAACTAGATATTGGCTGTTGGAGCTATTTTTCAGTTTTCTTCTAATAGCTGCTGAACTCGTAACTATGAAGGAAAGCCACAGAATATGATTTAAAGTGTTCTCTGTTCATATAAAGAACTTGCCTGTTGCTTATGTCAGGCTCTAGTGTCCCCAAGAGATGCAAACAAGTTCCTCCCTTGACTCCATCTGCCCACTTTTCAGAAAATGGCATCTTTCTTGCCAATAGTCCAATACATAAAGTCAAGGAGTCAGCTTTGCAAAAACAAAAACAAAAGCAGTAGCACCTCCAAAATATTTGGGTATATAGCCATCTACCTGTTGTGTTTCTAGTGAATCCATTCTGTGGTCTAGATTAGTTACAGTTTTAGTTCAGTTCTAGAATGGAGGCAAGGCAGAAAGACAACCTGCAGCAGGAGAATAAAAAGCAGTCTGCACTTGCCTTTCTTTAATCAATACTTCTTTCATTAAACTACAGGTGAAACTCGGAAAATTAGAATATTGTGCAAAAGTCCATTAATTTCAGTAATGCAAATTAAAAGGTGAAACTGATATATGAGACAGACGCATTACATGCAAAGCGAGATAAGTCAAGCCTTAATTTGTTATAATTGTGATGATCATGGCATACAGCTCATGAAAACCCCAAATTCACAATCCCAGAAAATTAGAATATTACATGGAACCAAGAAGACAAGGATTGTAGAATAGAACAATATCGGACCACCAAAAAGTATACAGTGTACTGTGCTTGATTGGCCAGCAAACTTGCCTGACCTGACCCCATAGAGAATCTATGGGGCATTGCCAAGAGAAGGATGAGAGACAGGAGACCAAACAATGCAGAAGAGCTGAAGGCCGCTAATGAAGCATCCTGGTCTTCCATAACACCTCATCAGTGCCACAGGCTGATAGCATCCATGCCACGCCGCATTGAGGCAGTAATTGCTGCAAAAGGGGCCCAAACCAAGTACTGAATACATATGCATGCTTATACTTTTCAGAGGTCCGATATTGTTCTATTCTTCAATCCTTGTCTTCTTGGTTCCATGTAATATTCTAATTTTCTGGGATTGTGGATTTGGGCTTTTCATGAGCTGTACGCCATGATCATCACAATTATAACAAATTAAGGCTTGACTTATCTCTCTTTGCATGTAATGCGTCTGTCTCATATATCAGTTTCACCTTTTAATTTGCATTACTGAAATTAATGGACTTTTGCCCGATATTCTAATTTTCCGAGTTTCACCTGTATTACTGTTCTTAATTATACACTGCCTGGTCCTTGTGTGCCACAGCTCTTTCCTTTGGATTCTACACTCACTACCAAAATTCAGACAAAATTAATTCAGAATGAAAAGATCAATGTGTAGCCAACCTTTTTTTACAGTCCCTGACTACTAAGATTTCAAAGCACGAATCATCTGATATAGAACAGGTTAAAATTTGGCAATGACCTTCCTGCTACTCACCTGCCTTTGACCTTCTCAGAGCTGATGTCAGTACAAACACCCTTTGGCAACTTCCTAGGGCCCAGCATCCACTGGAGGATGCTGGGACCTACTGCTAGTGCTGATGCCTGC